>NC_052234.1:12270686-13470686 GCF_013401445.1 Tripterygium wilfordii | reverse complement strand
ATGATTCTTTTTTGGTAGGTTTCTCCAATTACTCTCAAATTCTTTCATTCTTTTGGGGATTGGGGTTATAGATTTTTATATTTTGTTGTTAAATAGTGAACACTCACAAATTGATATAGGAACACACTCAAGTTTATAAAGGAAACCATTTGTTTGATTTTTGGTGATTTAATGATAATTATTCATAGTCGTTCGTAGACTATTTCTCATGTGGTCTCGAATCCTGTTCAATAGAATTATTTTCCCCGTTTAGTAACTAATGGAGAGACGACAATTGATGGTGAGATTGGCTAGATCACATTATGATAGAAAAATTGGTGCTCGTGGTAATGTTGTTGGCAGTCTTCGTTCATTTCAATAATCTTCCAGCACCTCACTCTCTGTCAATAGTCATATCATGTAATTGAATTGCTCCAAGTGAGAACAGCATCTAATCAGTTTTTTGAATTGCTCCAACTATTTTAAGAAGGTTATGAAACCACATCTTACAATTGCTCTTCATCATCTAATGTACTATATGATCATGCCTATACAGTAAGTTAGATAGCTTGCTATTTCTGCAACTTGGGCAATGTATTTTGGCCTAATAAGGCTCTTATATTGAATATTTAATTGTGAAAGACTGCCTTTCATACTTGCTATATGTTGTTATTTCAGGGCAGATATCATTTTCTAAGGGGCTTTTCATACTACGATATAAAGAGGGCAACTGATGGCTCTCACAGGATAATCTATAGCAATTCTCAAGGTGCTGCTTACAAGGCCACATTTCAAGATGGGGGGAATTGCTTTGGTGAAGGAAGTTAATGCTTTTTTCTGGAGATGAAAATGCTTTTAATAGGGAGCTGGAAGTATTAGTGAGCTTGCATCACTGTCATTTACTCACACTTCGAGGTTTTTCCTCTGGACGCAAAAGGTTTGATGTCTGGACTTCATTACTTTTTTTCATGTGGCTTTTTCATGGCCTCCCCTTTTCTTGAAGAACATGTTTGGATAAAATGCAGAAATGGCTTACAATAAGAAGTTACTTCGAGGACTGAAGAAGAGCAAAGTATATGGTAACTATTCAAGAAACTTTGGGTTTTTTTTAATTACTAAGTTGGTTTTTCGTGGTGAACTCTATGCTTGACCCATGAGAAGCCATAGTTGTCCAGATTTTATTTTAGAATTTCAGGATTTCGATAGCCAACTGAATTTGTAAGGTCTAAGTGAAGCTCAGGGGGAATTTGCAAGGTTTGATCTCTAATTTCTCTCGCCTCTCAATGTGAGTTTTCATGGTTTGATTTCTAAATCCATATTTCTCTATAGACTTCTCCACATATTTCAATAGCCCACTGAATTTGCAAGGTTTTAGGAAAACTTAGGGGGAATTTGCAGGGTTTGTTATCTGATTTCTTCCACCTCTCATTGGGGATTTTGCAAGGTGTAATTTCTAATTTCTAAGTCTTCCTACCTCTTCAAATAGTATTTCTAATTTCTTAGTTATGATTGCATGGACAAAAATTTTCTACAAATTGTTGCTCTATTTTCTTAGTTGTGCTTTGTTTATCTGGCATAATATTAATTAGCATTGCAATAAGGTAGATAGTTTGATTCTCTAGAATATATTGGCCGTTTGATAATTTTCTGCTTTGGATGTATATGGGATTTGCAATTAAAATATATCTATCGCTCGCATTCACATTTGAGAAATGAGAATACTATCGAGATTGTTGTAGACCCAATATTTTAATTCATATAAACTTGATTGCTCTTGCAAATCTGAAGTTTACATGGACATGCTTAATCTTTGCTTGGTGAACACATGCCTGGTCAATTTTAATCGAGCCCCCTTCAAGCAATCAAGAAACTCAGTCTTTATGTTAACTATATATCTAGGCACTAAAATAGATGCATCTTGCTCTTGCCACTGCCCATCTCTTACAGCCTGTTAGGAGTTTTGTAGGTTAGTAAGGCATGCCCCACTAAAGGAGAATCCAACTACAGTTTTCGGCTTTGCATTGTCCCTGTATTGATTTAATACTCATTGACATGTGTTTGGAACTATAATGCGTATACGGGCTTTCATGATTTGGTATTTAGATTTCTAGATTCTTATTGTTGTTGTTTCTGGTTTTAAGAATGCCCATTTGTAATTGTGATTCAATACAAGAGACCTATTGGCGACAATTATCTTTCGTAGTCTCTCTCATTGGTTCAAAGATTAATTGGATCATACTCATACATAACTTCAATTACTTCCATTCATACATATTATAAACTATTTTTTATAATTGCAGACGAGAACTCAAACTACGATGTCTCTGGTGGGGGTCAAGTAATAATTGCTACATTTCTAATTCTTATTGAGTTTTGTGTATCTTACCTTTTTATGTGAGCAATAACATGAATTTTAGGTTGAGGTCTTTCCATCTCCTTTTTTCCTGAAATCTACTTTTGTGCTTGTATATTGCAGGCTCTGTTAGTGACAGATCCTCTGCATCCGAGTCTGATATAGGGTATTCATCTACGACTTGACATACTCTCTCTAGGTAGAATGTTGTCTTTTTATGCTTTCATGAAAGCTCACATATGTAGTATTTTTTTCTTCATGTATCTGAGTTTTGCTTAATGTATTCTTAGTATTTTACCTTCATGTTTCGAGTGAATTTTCCAGCAAGAATCATTGGTATGAACTCATGATACAAATATGTTTAATGTCAAGAAACTCTAGGTGTGATGCCTAGGTTCTATCTTTCTTTTCTTTTTTCTAATATTTCATATCATTAATTTATATTTTTTTCTACACCAATTTATTGTATCATTTCGAACATTTTCTGGCACAAAAGTTTTATATACACAGTATTGTATTGCACTCCTAATAAGAAGGAAAGGAGGATATCAATGTTTCAGAATTGTGATAAGAAAAAATATACAAGATCGAACTAAGTTATGGAATACCGACATGATTTCAGAGATATAATATTTTCGGGAAATGAAAAAATAATTCCGATGAGCTAATATCAGGAATCATGAATTTGAAAAAAAATTAAATATACAAAATAACATCAAAAAAACTAACAAATAAAAATGAAAAAAGAAAATCATACTCGCGCATCGCGCGGGATTCCGACTAATATACGATTGAAAAACAAGTATGTAAAGTTGGTGTGCATGTGAGAATTCCTTGTCGATGTTATACATATAAAAAAATGTACATCATGTAGATCCACAATTGATTTAAAAAGCATAATTAATAAAAATTTACAAAATTGAAGAGTGAGGCCCGGAAGCCCATTTTCGATATGCCACGTGGCATGTAGTGGTTTGCTCCACGTGTACCCGGAAAGCATTGCTCTGTCAAAAATGGCATGGCATTAACGGCTCTATCACTTTCCCGCCGTCTCTCTATATAAACACACGATACAAGCCACTTTCTTTCTCCCTTTCCCGGCCCAAAAAAACGCGAAATCTATCTCCGTATCCTCCTCAATCTTTCTCAGTCGCCGTTAATTATCAATCATGACCAAGATCGATGACCTCCGTCGATTCATTCTCCCCTGCATCTTCCCTTCCACTGCCGCCACCACCAGGTCCACTACCACCAGCAAGAAACGTCTCAGCACCTCCCTCCGTGATGACCTCCCAGACGAGAACGAACCCGCCTCCCAAGAACCCTTGAAACCTACCGAAGTTCCCGATTCTCCAAATTCTACCGTTGCCACCGTAACGGCACATCCCCGCCCCTCCAAGACCATGGTCATCTGCACCATCTTCGGGACACGGAAGGGCCACGTATGGTTCTGCGTTCAACACGATCGTCTCTCCTCCAAACCCACTCTTCTTCTTGAACTTTCAATCCCTACTCATCAATTTGTTCAAGAAATGCGGTGCGGGCTTGTCCGGGTGGCCCTAGAATCCGACCGACCCGAATTCATTTCACGCCCTCTCCGCTCTGTCCCTGTTTGGACCCTGTCCTATAACGGAAAAAGGGTCGGGTTTGCAGTGAGGAGGAGGGCAAGCGAGCAGAACCGTCTGATGTTGAAGACCATGCAGAGCATGACGGTCGGTGCGGGTGTTATACCAGCCGGGTTCGGGTCTTCGGAAACAGAGGAGATCATGTACATGCGGGCAAATTACGAGCACATTGTGGGTAGTGCTGATTCGGAGTCGTTTCACTTGATTAACCCTGACGAGTGCTCTGGTCAAGAACTCAGCGTGTTCTTGATGAGGTCCAGGTAATCTTGTCATGGTTTCTATTTGAATGACCAGAAAATGGAAGTTTTCTGGGATTTCTTTTGTGGGGGAGGATTGAAAACTATGCGTTTTCCTGTTTTTGGGGATTCTTTATCAAGAATTTTGAGAAAGAGCAGATATTGGTAGAGAAAACTTGACGTATTGTTATCTCTGATTTAAAATTTTTGGGCCACTTTTTGTTTGGAGGATGGGATTTTTTTGTTCATAGTGTTGCTTGGCCGGTAATTATGTAATTTTCTAGGTTGATCTTTTCTTGTTCCTCTTTCTTCTTTTCACTTCAAAAGGTGTAAATGAAAATTTCCTATCATGTTACTATAGCTTGAAAAATCAATGAAAATCCAAGAAATTCTTTCTGTTCTCCTATTTGCACAGTCTATTGACATTCAGCTTTCTCTATGTCTGGTCTGCTTCTGTCAATTGTGTGCTTTCTTTTCTTCATTCATAAGTCCTGCTATTGTCAATTGTATGCTTTCTTTTCTTCAATCATATGCCACAAAATGGACTTTGTTGCCGTTGTAAAACTCAAACTCACTACTGCAAATCCTTGTAACAAGTAAGATGGAAAGAGTTTGGCACTTGGGCTTGGCAAAAAGGCTATACTTTTAAACACCCCCTTTTGGATTCTTTGTATGCTGTTTAGGTGAATTTTTAAAATGTGAAGCATGGGAGTTCTATTTTTCCTCTTTCTTTTTCTTTTTCTTTTTTTGTGGGGGATTCTTATGTCGATATCTTGTTTTGGTTCCATACATACTATTAGAATTTTCTTTAGAATAAGATGCTAAAAAGTATATATTAAGCTACCTTAATGCAATCCAAGGAATATGGATATGTATAATGGCAAGTGGGGCATGAATAATCTATATATATACTGATTGATATCTAGTAACTTTTTACAAAGCAATCCATTACAGTGCTTGCTTTTCATGTGACTTCTCCTGCAACTTTATCGAGTGACTAAAAAGGTTCCTGGTTTCCTGCCCTGCTAAAGGAAGAAAGTTCAGGACCTCTCTTGCATAATAGCTGGTGACGTGGGTGGAGTTCATAAGCTGAATGTGGTAATATCATAAAATACTTTGCACTTATACAGAGAGCGTCTTCAAGTTAGTAAAACTTCAGATTTGATGCACAGAAAGCTGATGAAGCTTATATGTAGGCCAGCTTGCATTGTGTGGTTGGCAAGGACTTCGAGTCTTGCATTTCACATTAACTTATTTGGAAGTTTCAGTTTCTTCCGCGTCTTAATAATCAGGCTTCGATCCTCATGGATGGCAAGAGTACTTCATGGAAAAGCAGGGAAGAAGCTGTTGGAGTTTTGCTAGAGAAGTGAATCTTGTAAGTATTCATACATATAGCATTTACTTATCTTTCTGACAACCTTAGTCTGCTAAGTTCAAGCAAGAACACCTTGGTGATTCTGAGAATGAAACAAGACGCTCCCTGCGTTTGGTGGTCTATACATAATATTTGAGACATCTAACCTTGGTTGGTCGATGTGAGTGGAATTTATTATGCATACCTTGTGCTTTGGAAAAGGGTTGTGTCAACTGTCAACACAGTTGTGAAGCCAACCCTTCTTTTGGATTGTAGATTCTGTGGAATTGATGATTTTGAAGACCTCTTGAGGACTAAAGTAATCCAAAAATATGCATAAAACAAAGTACCTGAAGAAGAAAGTGAAATGTGCTATTCTGCAGTCTAGCAGCCATAGTTGTGCTTGCTTCATCAGGGTTGATCAATCAGTACTCTTGGACTGCTAGAAAGGACTAGGTAATCTGCATCCCAAGGCCTAGATGCAGCAGGCATATACATATATATGTATGTATAGTAGTCTAGACCTCAGGATGCAGATTACCCAATCCTCACCCAGTATCAGCTTTACAGTGGAGATGAAAATTTGAGACGAAAACGGGAGCGTTACAATAGCAGATCGAATATGATGGATTATTAGGGGCTTCAACTTGATTCACATATTGCATATATGCATGCAGACGATTAGGAATTTATGCTGGTTCTTAAATGTGGCATAATTTATTATTACAGAATGCATATAGTATAAAGTGAATGATAAGGTGCTCTAAAGCTGGAATCATCGTTATTTTGTTTTTCATGAACCAATGATGAGCTAGACACTTTAATACTTTCCATAGACAATGATGTTACAAGATCTTGACTGCTTTTTTTGCAGAGGACTACAGATATTTCCCTCCCAAGATCTAATTATAAATTATGCTTTCGAAATTATTGATGAACACTTTTGAAAATACCCTTATCATCAAACTCACATCACAAACTGGACACCATGACCGCTGGATTGTGCTTGAAGCGTCGAAAGTTATTGACGAATAAACTTTATCGGTGTGTCTGCCTTGTGTAGATTCTGTAGCTTTCCCTTTCTCTCATAGATAATTAACATGTTACATCTGGTTGGCTTTTCTGCAGTGAGCATATTCTATTTTTTTGGCCTCCTTCAGTGGCAGGGTTAATAATCTTGAAGAACTGGATTGGTGAATTTGTTTTTCTTTAAAATTTTCTCATTCTTGAACCTGTAAAACATCTGAAACCCAGTTCTGAATTCACTCTGTAACCGTGGAATTGATTGCGCAAATTTCATAAGATGCAACCAAAAATGGCATGCATTTGTGCTACTAACTTAACCAGTTGGCATGACTCGTGAGTTCACCATCAGATATGCAAGGGAAATGAGATGGAACATGTATCAGATTTTGAGCTATATGTGACTGGATGCCATGCTTACACCTTCAAAGTGACTGAAGAGAACTTATTCTCACTCCAAATTGACTGAATTATTGTTGAATTTATGGAATTATTTGAGGCATCCGTACGAGCATTTAGATGTGAAACAGCGAGCTAAGTAATCCGTACGAGCCAGAAATATCGATGGAGCTTAGGATTCCTTGATAAGCATGGCTTTATGGAGACTTCAGCAGTCATGGCTGCAAGCTTGTGATGAGAGCTTTTACTTGGGTATTTCCAACAGCATCTCATGAGTAAATTGGAAAGCATATATGATTTATTATTAGGAAAAGGAACATCAAAGATCTCTGGTCTGGTCCTCTTCAAAAAAGCAGTCAAGATCACAAACATAATTGCCTGCTGAAAGTGTCTGAGGTGCCCAGCCCATCATTGGTTTGAAAAGAACAGAATCAAAAACGATTACAGTTTTTAGAGCAAGCACCTCATCATTCACTTTATTCTACATGCATCCTGTAATTACAACTTTAAATTCCTCCTCCTCATCATGCACTTCTGATCATGCATATATATATATGCATCAACCTCTTCTGGCGTTCCTACATCAAATCCTCTAGTAAACCTCTCACTTTCCCTCTGGTTTATTTGATACTGGTACTGGTAGAGGAGTGGGTAATCTGCATCCTGAGGTCTAGAGGACTATATGTGTGTGTTGCATCTAGTCCTTGGGATGCAGATTACCTAGTCCTTTCTGGCAGTGCACAAAGATTTTATTATGCAGAAGAGCACAGACTTTGCTTTTTTTTTTTCTGTCACCCACCGGACTCCTATCCAATGGTAAATCCCACGGGTCACATGTCATACCCGCAAACCACATGGGCGGGTTAGGTCCTGTGCTGAAATAACGTCAAATCACGCCGGAGTAGGTGTTAGAACCAGTGACCTCCTACACATGCATTTCCATACAACATTCCATGGCTGCACAACTCTTCAGGTATGTCCAGAAGAGTTTACTTGTCATTTGGTGTCTTAAAATAGCAAATTCACTTCATGACATGAAAAACCAACCACCATTGTTAGAAATTGAAGGCTAGCAGCTAGCTTAGCCACAATCAGACACAATAACACATACAAAACCAGGAGGAAAGTTCTGCTAGTTCAGACTTCAGACAGAACATTCACATCTTCAATAAACTAATAAAAAACATGCTAATTTTTTACTGAGATAAAGCACAATTAGATACACAAGGTTTTGCTGTAAGGAAGATTCTCTCAACTAGCATAATTATTGTAGATTTTTCATGGTTCATGACTTTTCTTGGCTAGCTTTCTGCATAACTCCCACTGCTTCCTCTTTGCTTTCCATGAAGTTGTTGCCATCCTTGAAGATGAGAAACTCAATCATCTCTACATGGAAGAAAATGAAACTTCCTAACAAGTGTGTAACGCAAGACCCGAATTCCTTGCCAACCACACAGTGCCATGCCGGACCATAAGCTTCATCAAATTTCTGTTCAACGAGCCTCAACTTTATTAGCTGAATCAATAAACACTAAAATATACACTATCATGGCTCCTCTTTGTCAGGAGATAAGGTCGCAGAGAAAGTTAAAAAATGAAGAGAAAGTAGTGTGTTGTTGCAAAGTATGATTGCGATGTGGTCTGTAAAAAGTGAAGACATGAATATATTATCCATGTCCCACTAACAAATTCTCATATCCAACTTTGTTGGATCCTCAAGCTTTAATATTTTAGCAGCTTATTCTTTGGGGATTTATTCCTAAGTTTTAAAAATGAGGATATCTGGTGAATATATAATGCTTTCCATCTAATTAAACTGTTAAGATTAGGAATCAATTCATGACCCAACTGATCAGTACGTTATTTGGAGGTCGCAGGTTCCCATGTTATGAAGAAAATACTAATATTTAGTTGAGGAACAAAGAGAATCCAAAAGGGTTAAAAATATATATATATATATATTAGACCTGTTTGAGGTAACAAGCGATTGATTGACAATCAGAGGGTTCATGTACATCAAGAGCCTGGTAAGCTAATTCCATGACATGGCTCTGCATCTGCGCTGGCATGTCCGTCTCGCGCACCACAGCCTTCCCCTCCAGCATCTTAACAAGACAGCAATGAGCTATAGGAGCAATTATACCTGCACTAGCTTTACCATTTATGAATATGGCATAAGCCTCACAATTGCCATTTATGTTGCAAAAATGTCATGAGCTCCAAGCTGATTTTTTTTGTGGGCCCATGGGAAAAAAATTGCCATTTTGTATTCATATGAACCAAAATTTGTATGCATCAGATGCTGTTAAATCAAAACAAGTTGTGATATAAATATCTGCCACAGGGACAGTGACTCCATAAATATACAGGGCCAGTGATCTTTTGTGGGTAATGAATATTGGATTATGACTAGATAACCATCACTAGGAGCATGATTTACAACAGCAAACACTGCAGAAAATATGTTTGCCATCACATTACATGAATACTGTGTTTTCCTTGCATGCCATTGCCATACCAACAAGATATCATCATAGCACTGTGTCCAGGAATCGATGTCCAATTCAGCAACAATAAGAATACAAGGGATGAAACACCTCCTCCTCCTCCGTAGAGTCCAGTAATATATAACATTCATGACAAAACTGTGATGACGAAACGATCCTCGAAAAACTCAAAATGTTCTTGACAGGCAATGACCTAGTATACTTGAAATTGATACCTTACTGCATGTAAATCCATTACCTATTACCTATACATTAAAAAATATCATGGCAGCAACAGCAAAATTTACTACCATGTAACATTTTCAAGAAATACCACCAAAAAAAAAATCCTTCCATTTAAGTTACATCTCCTACTAACTTGGTTCTTGTATTTTGATCTCCATACTAGCATCACGAGCCTGAATTGCCAATAAACCAATAAACGTCCTGGAACACCTTTAATAGTAGAACACGAGAACAGAAATGCAGCCATCAAGTGCTAGGTACACGAGACAAAAGCATCTTCAGTGTCTCGTAAGTCATGAAGACAATGCCAAAACCAGGAACTACCTTGTAGTATTCAGGTAGAATGCCTCTATATAAGCCTCGCAGGCCTTCCGACTTGACTACGTGCCTAAACGTCCCGAATAAACCAGTATTATAGACACGGGCTCGGCCACCAGCCCCTTCCAACTGCATTCTTCTTCTCACAAGATCCAGAGGGAATGTTGCTGCAAAATATAACCACCACAGCAGGGAGTGAGGCAGAGCATAACAAAAATTACATACTACCAAACCCGCAACCCAAAGAAAACAGAGAAGATTGTCAGCTACATATTTCACTATTTCAGTCATATTTACAAATACTTGGCCAAATAAACCAAGCACCCTAAATTTCAACCTTGCCCTGACAACTTACCAGGTTACAGTTCACAGTCACCAAACACCAAATTTTCAGTCACATCACAATCCCAAGCTTTGCTGGATTGAAACTCCTTAAATGCTAATTTCCCACACTATCCTACAAGCTCTCTTACCACTTACCAGCAACCCAGTCAGAAAACACTATGAACATAGATTTCTTTGCAGCTAGAAACAGCCAACAAAAAACTGTTCATAAAGATCATCAAGTATATTGCTGTAGTTTGAACCCACTATCTGGTCTTTTAGTTTTTACTGATGGTCTAGCTCATACTCTAGGCCATACAAAACTTACCTGTGGACGATGCAATCCCTGATAGACCACCACAAGCGAGACTGACCATGACAGTGGAATCATTGGGCCTGTTGTCGGCAGTTACAATAGAATTCAGAACTTGGGCTATAAAAGAGAAAATAGACAAAGAAGACTAGATCTTACTGCTTATTGAATACCTCAAACAAGTTTTTACCTTTGAGACTGCCAGAAAGATCTGAGAGAATCATACACAGAAAAGCTAATGGCTAAACTTGGCCCAACACCCTGCATCAGATAAAGTATTGAACTTTGCAGTTAATTTTAATCAACAACCTACATCAACAACAAAAAGCTGCACTACTATTGAGAATAACAAAAAATGTATACCAATAATGTTGCTCCAAGTCCTTTATACAAGCCCCAAAACCCTTCTTCTCTGCAAATAGTATGAAATGCATGCCAAATGCCTGTGTAGTACATTGTACTTCTCTGAAAAATTCAAAATTCGAATAAATTAAGACCAAAATTTTAAACAAAAAATGTATGTGGACAAATGGAAACAGCAAACCTATATCAATTACCATATAAATTGTGCATGATAAAGTATTAATAAGGTAAAACGATGAAAATAACTAAGAAAGTTTGGAACTGCCAACCATTATGAAGAAAATAATATCATGATCATCAATCACTCAAGATCGAAGATATCACCTGTGCTGCAAGGCGTGTCCTCACGAGGTCCAGTGGATATGTGGCTGAGGCGGCTGTTATTCCTGCCAACCCTCCACCAACAAAGTGCACAAAAAGGTCAGCACTTACACTGCCCTTATGATTCTCCAGGCCAAAAAACTGCTGCAACCACTGGCAAGAACAAAGGAAAATAAACTGATAGAAGCATTTTCAAGGTTATAAATTCCTCAATATCAAACAGCACCTAAAAAGGTTATTTCTGAAAGAAATCAGCACATACACGCTTGTAGTTTTCATATGCGTAGAAGTTCACAGAAGAATACGGGAGACGATGAGCAATTGTGACCAGATTTCCTTTCCAAAATGCTCTGAATCCCTCCTCATTAACAATACGTGAAGCCTCACGCCATATGCAAGGTTTACTCAATGCGATAACCTCATGCATACCTTGCACCTAATACCAAAAAAAAAAAAAAATCAGTCAGCATAACAAACTAATAGAATGAGGATCAATAAAGTAACAATAATATGATATGTTGACATTCTTAGGTTGCGTAAACCTTTGATTTTGTCATTGAGATAATTGTTTAGCATGCTTCAGAGAAATTTATTTTTTAATGGTAAAATTTTAAGGCACCAAGGTTCAGACAGCGACAATTGTCCAGTAATTCATCAAGCAATCTATGGACACAACAAGCCAGCCCCTGGTGTTCAGTATTCACACAACCTCAATTTCAGTCAGCTATGAAATTAGTTCCAGTTGAATACAACAAAAAGGTCAACAGCAAAATCCCTGCACGTCCTTTATGTTTCACTAATCTTCATTGAACCATCCACCTAACAAAGTAGGTATAACCCTTTCTTAACTTCCAGCCCACATTTAGAAAGAAAAATAATAAAGAATTAGGACTCGACTAATTCCTTGAAAAATCACACACCACAATTTTCCCTTGAAAAAGACAGTAAAATTCTGTACTTTCCAGTAATAGAACACCATTAAGCACCAATTCTCATTCTTTCCCATTCCACAAACGCGTTAACCCAATCAACAAAGACAAAGATTAAAATATTATCCCAATACTTTCTTGCTTGAACACCTCATTCAATCAGTGGCGTAGACGCAAGAAAAGAAAAACCTGGAAAAGAATGGTAAGGCGAGCGAAAGGAGCCGTGCAGGTCTTGCTAAAGGCACCAGCAATACCGCCAGCAAGAAGCTGCTGCACAGTTCCTATCTGGGACTGCTGGGTCCGTGACGTCTTATTGTAGTTTTTCTGCTGTTGCAAGAAATTCCTGGTACTAGCGTCGACCACGCTGCCGGGAGCAGAATTAAGCGCTCTCTGCCCTCCCTCAACAACCACGCCAACTCTAGCTTCCATTTTACATTAACTCTCTCTGTCTCTGTACTCTCCGTTTGTAAAGGTTGTTATCTATTTGAGCTTGATGTTATATGAAATAATTCCAAAGATTGAAGGTGAATGTACAGAAACCCTAGAATTTGAGAAATGGGGTCATGGCGGTGTTGAGTGGAGAGAAACCCTCGAACATAAACCCCTGAATGAGGGGGGAAAACAAATTAGAAGAGGGTTTTTTTTTATTAATTCTGAAACACACCTTTTCCCAATAGCCTTTGATAAATCATAAATCATGGGCTGAGAAACTTTCTAATGATCCTAATTTGATGGACCCCTCAGCCCACCACAAATAGGCTTTGAGGACCACTGCGTCTCTGCCCGCATCAAAGTTTTGAATGTGTTGGGCTTAAAATTATGGGCTGCGAATGAATGGTTGGATAGAAGCCGGGAATGATGGTTGGGCTTAATTACTACTTGGGAGCCACTTGCCACCAACGGGCCTATAAGGTATAACGGGCCACTTGCCTTGCAGTAGAGTTCTTAGAGGGTTGGGTCTTATTCTCTGCCCGGCCCGCATCAAAGTTCTTAATAGGTTGGGCTTAAAATTATGGGCTGCCAATGAATGGTCGGACCGAAGCCGAGAAGGAGAGAATGATGGGTTGGGACTAATTGCTGCTTGGGAGTCACGTGTCATCAACGGGCCTATAAGGTTTGACGGGGCACTTGGCTTGCAATAAAGTTCTTACTTCTTAGATGGTTGGGTCTTATTCTCTGCCCTGCCCGCATCAAAGTTCTGAATGGGTTGGGGTGTGAATGAATGGTTGGACCGAAGCCGAGAATGATGGGTTTGGCTTAATTGCAAAAGAGTCACTTGCCACCAACGGGCAATGTATGACGGGCCACTTGGCTGGCAATAAAATTGTTAGAGCCTTAGAGGGTGGGGTCATAACATCCCGGGCCGAGAATGAAAGCCAGGACCGAAGTAAGCACACACCTCTCCAATCTGGAAACCATGAACTCCCACACCATCCGCAAGAAAATCGTAGCCAGACCAGGAAAATCTTGTCCTTCCGAAGAAAGTATAGATGGCAAATGCTTGTAAGCTATAATATCAAAACCATAGGACGTTCAAAATTGGGGTTTTGACTGGCCCCTTCATGTTCATATCATTTCTAAACAATTAAATTGTAGAAACAGAAAATTTTCACATCAATCTTTCATAATTCTTCTCCTATTTGAGATACCATATACACTGCATTTCGAACCAGTACCATATGATTCTCTGAAGAGACTCTGGGTCGGCTAGCCAACAAAATCGCGCAGAAGTTGCCCACCTATAACGCCCCTTCCAAAGTGTCGATTTTGTACTTCAAAATTGGCCATGACATATCCTTCATTACTTCCCTCGAGACCAAATCGTTGAGCTGCATTTATAGGATACGACTCTGATAAACCGATGCCATTATTCTGGTGGAGACCGAGTGTTAGGGAGACACCACTACCACCTGCCATGCCTACACCAACACCCATATGTTGTTGATGGCTTGATAAATTATGGTAAGACAAGTTCAGTGCCTCCTGATCACTCCCCACGGGTATTGGCCGAAGATCATCTCTACTATGTTTTGAAGGAGGGTTGCCATGAATTCTCTGGGTGGATGTGGATGGATTCTCCGACACAAGCAAGTTCGATGAAGCTATACTATTATCAGTTAACCGGTTGGCATTTCGCTCATCTCTTTGCAAGGCCTTTTGAGCTTGCCGCGTCTCTAGCATGTGTATTTCCTCAACCATTGGCTTCCAGAGCCGAACTCTTGCATTGATGAACCAATTAGAAACCTGGTAGACAAGGATATAGTTTGATGATTAGTAAGAATGCCAATGAATGAAAATTGAGAACTTAATCAGGATGGATGGAGTAAAAGAGATGAAACAAGAACAATTCATTTGGTTGCAAAGCTCTATGCAAGGGTGGAGCCAAACAGAGGGTAAACCTGGCTCCTTGTTAGACCGGTTTGTTTGGCCAACATTAGCTTGTCTTTGTCCATAGGATAACTGCAAATGCAAAGAAACAATAACCGGACATTGTAAGAATACTTTAGCCACTCAAAGTGAGGTGTCGAGTCATCGAATTTACTTACGGATGCAAGAAGTGTTCAAATAACCACGCCCTTAAAACAGATACGGCACGTTCGGGAAGCCCCCTTTGGGGTCGCCACACAGGTTGCTGATCATATGATCCTGAGCTGTGAACAGGCCTCTGGTCATAAATGCCTCTTTCAGAATTCCCGAACCGAGGGGCTTCATCTCTACCATGGCTCATTGGACCTTGGGCCTTATTGTTGAACTGAAGATGGTCAGTGATGGCATTTTTCAAGGACCTGAAGTGTTTAGACAATGCTTTCAAAGCCAAGTTAGCATAAGGAGCTGCATTGCTTAGGCCAGCTACGTATTCAAATGACGCCACCACTGCCTGCATCTGTTGATAGTATTGCTTGTACCTCCTGTAAACCTAATACACACAACACTCGTAAGAAATTACTGAAAGATGGCAGAAACCCACAATAGGAAAAACAACACCACTCACTTGGGCAAAACTAAAAGTTTAGGGTTAGCATATCTTCTGATATAATTTAAAAGCGCATGTGCATGAGATGCATGTATGTGGAGAGTATCATACATAACTATGCATGTATAAAAAAGTGCTTGCAACATGAAAGATCGGGCCAAAGCCCATGCTGGAAATAATGCCGAAACAGCGAAACTGTTGGGCGTGGGAGTCCCTCATATGCAAGGAGTTACCATTGTCAACTTCACCATCTCAATCAAAGCTTCTTTGTTAAATTGACTTACCTAATTCATGCTTAAATACAAATACCTAGAAAGATATGCTACTAGATTTATGTAAAGGAAATAGTATAAGGAAAAACTAGGAGGCTGAAACATGAAGATGAAAAAATTGCTTTGATAAAAAGTTGGAGGAGATAAATTCATGCAACTGACCTTAACTAGCAGGAAGGAACAAAGCGCATTATTAGTTCAACAACTTTGTATCTACAAACTAATTGTAAAATACAAGTGGATGGAATAACCGATACATCATTAGTTATGGCTTCTAGGGGGGTTCTGTTCTAATTTACAGGTTCAAAAATTTTCAAGATTTGGGAGTTGCTGCTCTTTTCCTAAACAAGAAGATAGCCTTTTAATAAAAGGAAGAAAAAGAACGGCAAAGTTTGGCTTTCCACTGAGGCTTGTGCCTTATATTCCTCTTGCTACTTACATTGTGCACAAAAGGCAAGCGCTTGGTTAGTGTTGCCTTTAAAGTTCAATTTCTTGCCTTCACCCAATCCACTTTAGCACTTTTTACTACGGTGAGTTAACTCTATAACCTAATAGGCATAGTCTAAACCTAATATTAACCAAGTGCTGTCCATACTTTCAAATTGTGGAGTAAAGAATCAACCCAAACCACGGTCTCAACAGTTGTTAGGAGGCTTTAAAACAGTCATCCCCTAGTTTCAAGACAAACTTCAACTTAACGCCAAGCACGATTGACTTTTGAGATATGAATACATAGTAGATTGCCGTTGATTTTCTCATACTCGTTACCCGACCTCAAACTTTGAAATAAAGGATCAGATGATGATGATCACGGTTAAGCTAGTTGATACCAACAGATAATAATTGATTATTTAATGTTAGGAAAGAGTGACGGTAGACAAAATACAAATGGAGGAAATTATTCCACCTCACAACCCCTCTATAATCTATATATCTATTGAATGGTCAAAATACAACCCAATCTGCTTATCAAAAAAAAATGCAACCCAATCTTAATAATTTGCTACCTTACTACATTCCAAATCAACAGAAACCAATCCCTCATAAGTCCAAAAATCAAGAAATCTACTTGTCCGTCATCTTTTAGTATGTTGCGTTCCTCGCACACTTAATAAATTTAGAGTATAAATCATCTCAAATGGATTCCCTTTAATCACTTTACAATAAATATGCGCTCCAAATTTGGTCACATTGTCACCCATCACAACTCCTTTGATTGTTTCGGACACTTTACAAACAAACAATCTCAGTGCATATATATATATTCCCCTCCCACACATCACCTTTTCCCAAAAGATAATTTTTGTGATCGCCGAGGCCATCTATTCTTCATAAACAAGAATCTAATTCACCTTACTATTATATTCAGTTTGGGGGAAGCCATTAAAGAACCAGTCATGCAAGACCCATCAATTGCATGTTGGCTCAAGCAATAACTCACCTGAACCCATTAAATAATTGAAAGAGCAGCCTCTGACACAAATGTTTCGCTTTCCCTATAAAGACTTATCTTCATTCTTCACTAAAATTAAAGGTAA
This sequence comes from Tripterygium wilfordii, assembly GCF_013401445.1. Lineage (NCBI taxonomy): Eukaryota > Viridiplantae > Streptophyta > Magnoliopsida > Celastrales > Celastraceae > Tripterygium > Tripterygium wilfordii. The sequence goes on along the minus strand of NC_052234.1, from coordinate 13,453,633 downwards.
AGAAAGAAACTACTACTTTACTACAACGACTACGTTGCACGATTTGAATCACCCAAAGAAACATAAATATGGATTCCAATGCACCAACAATTTCAAGCCTAAATGAAAAGGGCAAATAAATCATATATACACAAATATACATATATACCTCATCTAGCATTGCGAGAAGCCTGGACTTCGTCCGCCGATTCTCACTGCCATCGACACAACTAAGCAGATCCCCACTAGCATTCAAACTATCCATCGAAGGTTCAATCAGAGCCGAATCGGGGGCAATTTTTTCGGCATAAATTGCACGACCCACATCACACAACTCCTCCATCAATTGCTGTGCAGGCTTCAAAAATCTGGATCCCTTCAAAATCGAAGAGTAACCCGTAAAAGGCCCGAGAGGAACGGAGCTTCTAGAAACCTCATTCGAAGTCGAACCACTGCCGCCGCCACCACCACAACCAGCAATACCAGTAGGAACCATGTAATTAAGCTCCAGAGGAAGATTGCTATGGTGGGTATGGTGAGAAGAGAGAGATAGAGACAAGCCCTGACCTTGACCAGTACTAGTACTATTACACTCCTGATGAGTCAAAGATAATGGTTCAGGCTTGTACAGTACGTCCTGGTCACCACCATGCCCATTATACGACTGGTGGTCATAATTACTTCTCAAGTTTTGAAAATTCTGATGAGAGGGATAAAAATAAGGGTTTATAGAGAGTGAAGATTGTGGATCCAAATATGGGTGGTGGTGTTGTGAAGTTGAAGAAACAAAACCCATCAAATTACCACTCACTCCTCCCTCTTTCAGTATTCCAACTGGAGGGCCTGCGGTGCTGTGGTTGTTGGCGCAAGTTAGCAAATCGGAAGAGAGTAGGGAAGGATCGTAGAAAGGAATTAAGCTTGAATCAACACAGCCAGTACCGGAGTGGTTTTGAGCCAGGACTCGAAGCTTATCTCTTCTGCTTTGTTGCGGGACATGGTACGGCTCAAACCCTTCCGCCATACCCACGATCCAATATTAATAGCTCTGAAAAACTCACAAAGCTTAATCAACTTCTATAATTCAATAGATGAACGAAAATAAGAGAGAGTGAGAGAGAAAATTAATAAGTTGAGAAGAGGGAGAAGAACTGTGTGAGGGAGGCACAGATGTGTGGTGATGACGAAATGACGTTAGCAGGGATACGTGAAGTGGTGAAGGATTGGGTTATGGGGTGCTCACTTGACGCATCTTCATACATAAACGCACGCTACTCTCTCTCTCTGTGACTGTGAGTGAGTAAGTAATTGAGCAATAGGGTTTGGAGAAACCGGAGGAGGACGGGCTATTTTCGGTAATAATGGAACTAAGAGCATCCACATCAGATTACCTAAACATGAGTCTGTCTGTAAAATTTAGAGATTTTGTCAAAATAGAGCTCTGCATCAGATTACCTAGAGGTTCCCTATTTTACAGAATATGAACAGTAGTTCCCTACATCTAGAGAACCACTATTCACTTCCCTAAACATAAAATAATATTTTTTACTACTTTATTTTCTCCTCTCTCCTCTCTCCTCATTTTTTCCCTCCTCTCTCTCCTCACTCCTTTCTTTCTCTCTCTTCTTTCTCTCTCATCTCTTTCTCTCTCCTCTCCTCACATTTTGACTCATTTCTCTCTCCTCACTTTTTCTCTCTCTCTTCTTTCTCTCTCCTCACTCTCTCCTCTCTCTCTCCTCACTCCTTTCTTTCTCTCTCCTCTTTCTCTCCTCACTTTTTCTCTCTCTTCTTTCTCTCTCCTCAATTTTTTTTTTCTAATTTTTAATAACATTAATTTATTATTTTAATTAATATATTGTTTTAAATGTAATTAATTTATTATTTTAAATAGAAGTAGTTTATATGAATAGAATAAATAAAGGAAAGAGAAATAAATATTATTTTAATGCAATAGAGAATATGATAGGTAATCTGATGCAGTGTTGATTGGATAGGGAATCTGTAAAATAGGGGAAAGTGACATTTTGTCTGTATTTTAGGGAATCTGTTAAGAGAAACTGATGCAGATGCTCTAACTATGGTTGCAGATATTTCTGACAAGGGTTTCTGTGGGGGATTTTGTCGTCTTGTGGGGGGTTGAGACTCTACGGACAAGACATGCTCTTTTGAAATAAATAATAATAGACATTCATTCATGAGATTAACCACCACAATCAGAGATTGGGGATTTCACGTACTGTAGAAATAATGAAGGATGAAAGGCCCTATATGTCTCTACATCATCATCAGATGAAGATGTAGGGCATTTGGCAGTAAATATTGTTGAAGCAACTGTGCCCCATGGACATATATCATAATTGCACCAAACCACATAAAATCGACATTAATTCCAGGCACATGCGGCTTGTAATTGACCATGTTATTAGTTATATTGTTGCACAAGAAAAGTGCAACAATCCAGCCTTATTTCATCATTGACAATAGCATTGTTATAAAAATTGAACCGTATTGGTCGGTCGGACCGAAACTCGGAGATCAATAACTAAATCGACACGGTACTCTCAATAATACAATTTAAGCAAATGACAAGAAAAAAATCTGTCAAACGGACCATGTTTCATCTAATTGCAAAGTTGTCCGGGTTTATGTGAACCAAATAAGGTCATGTTTTAGGGTTAAACTGAGTAAATGACTACAAAAATTATTAATATCAGTATATCTAATATGAATAACTAATATCACTCATATTAATATAATATATTATGATTACATTATAAATTTTAAAAATAAAAATAATAAAAAACCTCCAAACCCAAATTCTCCTAAAATTTCTCTAAAAGTCTCGCCTCTCAATAAGTTTTTCTATTTTGATTTTGATTTTTCAGCATTGAGTTTAATTATAGTATATGTTTTTATGTTTTAATTGAACTTACATTTGGACCAATGATCAATTAGTTAAACTAGTAAATCAATGATCCGGTTTCTTGCCCGGATTGATGTTGAGCAAGATTTTAATAACATTGGTCAATAGCCAAAATAATAATAATCAAGTCATATGAAATAGTCACATTCATATTCTGCAAACAAGTTGGGATTTAGAATAGTAATTAAAAATATCCGATGGTATTCAATTAATTTTTTTTATATGTGTGTTCAATTATTAATGCAAGACAATCACTCCATAATTGCTTGTTAATTAAGCTTGATAATAACTTCTGAAACGTGTAATGACATCATATCATCGAGATCCCATAATTTTCCTCATTTGATTTTCTCATAAATTGCCTAGGATGGAATGAACTTCAATTTCGAACTCCATATTTGTTTCAAATTCTCTATTAAAATTTATGTTAAATAATAATTTTTTTTTCAAAATAACATATCAGAGTTTAAAAATTAAGAATTACTAAATTATACTTAGAATTTAGGGCTCAATTTTTAATGTCTAGGGTTTATGATTTAAAATTTAATATTTGAATTTTTTAATGTTTAGGGTTTATAATTTAAATTTTAATATAATTTTAGGAGAGAATTGAAACTAAATTTTGAGTTGAAGAATAAGCTCTTCCTATCCCAAATTGGAAAGGCTGGGATGGGTACAAAACAACATAATCAAACACAGATAAATTAAAGAGTCTGAACTGGAGTTTAATAATTTTTTCAAAAATTTTTTTCAAACTTGCTTTATTTTGATTTGATCGCTTTGAGCACTCCAAAATCCGATAGATAAAAGCAATAAACAGCCACGTGTCAGTAACTGAAAGTCTGATTGATGGTGATTAAGGTGCTCAGGTCACACCGTCATGCTATCGTCGTCAGTTTTCTTCTTTTATCTCAAAACACAAAAGGTAATTGCTAAATGCACATGAGTTTTGCTAAATGCACACAAACATGTTTTTTTGTGTATTATATGAATTGACAATTGACTTGACGTATGTGTATGTATGATATAACGGCGTTACTTTTTATGTGTAAAGGAGGAACCGTCGTTTTTTTTTTCTTTTGTCTTCTAACATTTGTTTTTAAGTTTAAAGGGAAATGACCATCTAGGACAAAACAAATTTACTTATTCCATTTATTCAAATTCCAACAATTACAGTAATTAAGGAGCTTTTCTGAAGCATTTCGAAATTGTTCTCATTATTGTCCCCAATAATTTAATGTTATTCCAAGATTACCCCTCATTTATTGACACGTTTTGGTGATTATATGACTATCCTACCGGTAGGATACAATATGTAGCATAGTGATAGGATACTTAATGTATCCTACCGGTAGGATATGGTATGTATCCTAGTGATAGGATACTTATGTATCCTACCAGTAGGATATTGTAATTAGACGATACTTAGTTGTTCCACGATTGAATTTTTAAGATAAATTAAATAATAAATAAATTAAATTCAAATAAATTGATAATTTATTTTTATCTTTAATTAATTTAAAGTCATTATATTATTTTTAATAATTAAATTGTTTGTTTGGATACAGCGTATACAACAAATATGCATAATATCCCTGCACGTAATTTATCACAAAATGCTACACAACACAAATGTTAATAGTAAAAGTTCAACCAAACACCTACCCAGCATTCAAGCAGCATATCTGCTACTAAAATTGTCCAACATTTCTGCTACCACCGTTTCTGCTAGAATATCTGCTACTTTGCAAATGCTCTACCAAACTAGCCCATAGTACGTAAAGGACGACATTTCTTAATTAACCCCACACAACCCATGCCAACCAACATTCAGGGTGTATAATACCACACAACCTATATGTTAAGTTGTAAATTAAAGAATTTTTTTAGCATGAAAAAATGACTTGAATTAGTGTACCAAAAAAAATATTAACACCTAATAGTCTTTGACTCTTTGACTGATCGAAAAATTCTTTTAAAAATACAAAATAAAAAAAAAAGAGACAAAAAAAAGGTATAATCAAAATGTTGATCAAGAAAAGAATAGTAAAGAAGTCGACGAGGGGTAAAAAGTAAAAAAGAGGAAAACAAAAGTGAAAAGGCTATCGTGGACCCCACTAGTATAATGTAATGATTATATGTAAAAAAGAAAGAGAGAATAAAAAGGTATCATGATGGTGTATGTGAAGAGTGAAAAGACAGTCTTGGAATCAACGCTGTGTGCATTTAGTAAATTTTGTGTACATTTAGATGTACCCAACACAAAATCTTTTGCTTCTTCAATCACACGAGATTTCCCCCGAGTTTGCCGTAAGCTCGACTAAAACGGAGTTTCAGTAACCGTACAGTACTCTTCTTTAATTTTCATTTATTTTTAAAAAATCTCTGTTTATTGTTTTGAGGCTCACGAGAAAGGGACGTAAATAAAGTACAAATAAGAACTGTAATTGCGTCACCTTGTTGCGTGAAGGGATCTTTCATACTGTGCCTGTACTTGTTCATCCCTGTACTGTAGTGCTAACTGCAAATTGCATTTAATTAATTAATAAAGGATCTGATGCGCTTCCGCCAGAGAGTACTCTCTCCTTAGAGTGCTGGAGTTCTACAATGGAAGAAAATGAACACTTGAAAACACACTTTCTTGATAATGACACTTGAAATATAGGTTGTTGTTAAAAATGACACTTGAAATATGAAGTATATATATAGTTGATGAATAATGAAGAGAGAGATGATGAAAAGGAAGAAAGAGATGATAAAATGAAAGAGAGAGGTGATGAAAAGGAAGAGAGATGATGAAAAGTAAGAAATAGATGATAAAAAGTAAGAGAGAGAAAATAAAGAAGATGAGTATGAAGTGTTGAAAAGTATGAAGTGTTGATGAATAATGTATATTGTGAGACCCACTCACCCAATTAAGTTATGCCACGTAGGAGAGAGTAGAAGAGAGAGAATGATTTTGAAGTGTTTGATATAGTTTTTACCACTGGAGTTGCTCTTATGCTTGGACCGTCTGATGAACCTTGATTATCGTGTTCAAACTGAATCTTCCCTTTACTGACCGTCAAGGTTGGTGGCACCTCCGCACCTGCAAGGACCTAATGGGGTGCCGGGGCTATGCTGTAGTAAAAACTACAGAAGGCCCCCTGTACCTCTTTTGGAGTACCAAAATTTTTAATTTTTTTTTTTAAAAAAATTATATACATGTCCAACCATATAATTTTCAAAATCAATTTCATTATGATAATAATATCAAAAAATTTAAATTTATATCCAACGAAATTATGATTCATTTTTCATATTGAATATAATTTTTGTTTCAATCTAAAACCACACATCTATAATTTTTAAAAAATAAAATATAAAATTTTTTGCCATCAAATTACTGTTACAGCGGGGCATGAATAAAAATACAGCAGAGCCCCCAGCCCTCGACCAAATGTGGTACGCTCATGTGGGGAAAGCGATGTACGTATACGTGACGAATGAGATAGTAAAACAACGTGGTATTCTCAAAGGTTTTCACCACCATCTGATGGTCTGCGAAGCACAAGCGTGTTCATTATAAACCTGCAACCTCCCTAAAAAGGGTTCATCTTAAGAAAATATTTAGCGATCACAACCTGACAAGAGTCAGTGTTCATACCAAAATAAAGCTCCTTCAAAAGTCGAAGCCCCAACAAATATTTGGTAGTTTGAAGACAGTAATCATGCATATTGACCTCTTTTCTTCAATTTTGGAGCCATACACAATGGCTCCGACTGTAAAGTTTAATCTTTTTTTTGGTTCAACTTATCATTAGTTTCATCAGATTTATCATTTAAAGTTACCATCTAGTCCATTATTGCAATAAGTAACTAGGCCACCCATAAGAAAACCCAGCAAGGCTTTATAAAAGTTATTTATGATTATATTCGAATACTCAAGAGAACACAGAACAAAGAAAATACCAAACAAGTTGATTAAAACGATTCCTTTTTATTAATGAAAAGATTAGCAAGGGCCGTAATGCTTTTAGTTGTTAGATGGCGTATTCATTTAGGTCGAGGAAATTATCCACTTGCATCTAAGAAGTTCCAGAACACATTAAATCAAAAGATTCAAAATGATTAGGAACTCTAAACAGGAGACTGCTTCACTTTATGAGTTTATGGAGATGTTTACTTTGGTTGATTTCACTGCAGAAGCCAGACAACCCATTACCCATTTGACTTAAACAGTCATAATTAATAATAGAGGGACTTCCAGCTAATTGGCTCACAAATTTATGTATTTAGTTAGATAAGCTGTCAATTAATTGAAGATCTATTCCAACGTAATAATGCTTTAACATCAAATCAAACATGAAAAGTGTAGTTAGGCAATACTTTTTAGATAATAAAGCTCGAAAAGATGCAGCTTCATGCCCAACAAACTACAAATGAGAGGATGTAATCACTCCAAATTACAGAATAAGCTCCAGATAAGACTACAACATGTTAAGTTAATCCAGGCATAGTCTATTAGTGGAAGCTAACGAAAACGTTGGATGAACTAAAAACAAAAGGATTGATGATCAATGGATGTAAATAGATTTCCACATTTCCACCCACTAGCTCTGCAGCCACAAAAATAGAAAAATGGGCCAGAAGTCCATCAAATATGGAAATTGGGTAGGAAACAGCCGACTGGAATTTTCAATTTTTCATGTAGTTTGAGTTTATATGTTAATTTCAAGTTCTTTGTGGTTTAGCACCAATCGAGCCCGAGATGATACTACTTTTAATCAAAAACATACAGGAATTCACATATAACGATGAGTAGGAATTCCTTTGAAGATAGTAACATCGACCACCCCTTAGCAGATTAATAGATTTGGTTACAGACTTACAGTACCCAATCATCAGGCCATTATATCTATGTGATCCTCATAATCGACTCATCCCCAACGTGAGAAGTAGTTTGGATACTTTCGAGTTTCAATTTCTCGACGATACCAGAGGGAATCCTTAAAACTCTATATCGCAGGATCAAGGAGCAAATTCATGGGTTTGCGGTAGGGCTGTGCAAATGAAACCGAAAACCGGATCAAAACCGGTAACCGGACCGGTCGGTCCGGTTTGGATCGGTTAGTTGACCGAGTTTGGTCAAACAGTTTCAAAAACCGAAACCAACCGAGTTAAGTCGATCCGGATATGGTTTGGAATTTTTGTAACCACCAGTTAACCGGACCAGACCGGTATATATAATATATAATATTTAATACTATAATGTCTTTAAATATGGACCATTGAGATATAATATATAATTACTAATGTTATGTACCATTAGATTAAGACATTAAGTGATTAACTATGAAATATTAATATAATATATATCATTCATTGAGATTTTTTTTGAAACATTTTTATCAATCCTTTAAGATTTGCTTACAAAATAGATATTTTACGAAAAACCATAACCGGACCGAAACCGAACCGGTTAGTCGGTTAACCGTAGTAACGGATTTTGATGGTTTTGGATTGGTTTTGGTTTCAGAAAATACAAATCCATAATTTCCGGATTGATGACGGTTTGGCCTCCACGGTCCGGTTAACCGGACCGTGCACAGCCCTAGTTTGCGGGGGATGCCGTGTTTAAAAGCACAGCAGCATACCTATGTGCCACCCATGTGTGGCAGTTATTAGCCTTCAGAATAGCATATGTTTCATCCAAAGGTTACAGACAAACAAACCAAAATTTTAAACTTCTAGGATATCTTACATTTCTTCAAAGACAGAACCGGAATTCAAAAGGCTCCAATTTCTCAGTCATCCTTTATCAGATGTTTCACGTTTGGCACTACAACAGCCACTAGGGTTATTTAGTTTCAAATGCCTAAAACACACGAGATAAACTTGGTCAAATTTCAATCCTTTGATTTCTTTTTATTACTTGCTTGCTGGGAATATTATTTTCGTCCCACCAGAACACATTCGAGAAAACGTAAAACCTGGAATGTGTTAAAATAATAGTATCAAGCAAATATAATTCAAATCCAAAACATGTAACATGCAATCCAAGAGATGCAAAACCATATGAGACTTGCAAAATTCAGTAAAATGCACTTGCAACTAGACAACAAAGCACATTCATATTTCAGAGACAGTCAACAAAACTATTAGAAAGGGATATCAAAGAATGAAATCACCAAAAAGTTGCTAAGGATAACAACTCACAGATGAGAATCGCCTACTTTGCAATGCTGAAGTATCGCAAACATCAGCTGCCTGCACAGAGCAATGTCAGTAAAGTATTTGAATTTGAAATTTGATCTAAGTTAATGCATGTGGGCATATAGTAACACAATAGAAAAGATTATCCCACTATCTGGTTTCTACTTTAGCCACAATCCTGACATTATGGGCTAGTTTGGTAGAGCATTTGCGAAGTAGCAGATATTCTAGCAGAAATGGTGGTAGCAGAAATGTTGGACAATTTTAGTAGCAGATATGCTGCTTGAATGTTGGGTAGGTGTTTGGTTGAACTTTTACTATTAACATTTGTGTTGTGTAGCATATTGGATAAATTACGTGCAAGGGTATTAGACATTTTAATTGTATACCTGTATACAAACATACAAATTTTATAAAATCAATAAATGTATTTAAATTAATTGAAGAAAATAATAAATTATAAAATAATTAATAAATTACCAAGTTAATTAAATTTAATTAATACATTATTTGGAAAGGGTATACATTATTTGGTAAGTTATTTAAATTTTATTAGGTCATCCAGTGGTATATTTGGTAAATCAACAATATACTGGGGGCAAGATTGGAAAAAACTGGGTAAAAATTGTAAAATTGTTTTTTGATGGAGCATTTCACAAAGTAGTATAAATGCTATAAAAAATTGTCTCGGAATATGTGTCATAAATTGTTGTTTGGTTGACATGGAGCATATATACTAGCAAGTAGTATAAATGCTCCAAAAAATGCTGATCCAAACGGGCCCTATGAATATGTCTACTTCTCACCATTACTGCACGTGCTACTCCACAACAAAGCACATTCAGAGACAGTCGAGAAACGTATTAAAAAGGGATAGCAAAGCATGCAATACTCACAGGGGACTGAACAATTGCTAAGAATAAAAATCACCTATGAGAATGGCATACTTTGCAATAAGTATCGTACGCATCAGCTACCAGCACAGGGGAGACATCCAAGTAATCAAATCTGAAAATCAATCAACACAGTTAAAGCAAGTGGGCATATAGTAATATCATAAAAAAGTACATACTTATTATTGACTTATTTCAAAAACTACGCTGAACTTCCAATGGCCCAATCTTCGTATTTAGAAATTTCCCATCCAACCTCTGCTATTTATGTGACAGTGACACAGTAGCAGAGCTTTATATGACAAAACACAACAATATCTATCCATAGGATCTTTACGGCAGTATACAAAATGTTCCTGTGAATGAAAAGAAATGGTTGAAATGATCCTATTTCTTAGAACTAGAACCAGAATCCAAAAGAATGTAAACACTTGATTATCAAGCTTAAACAAAGCATTTCAAAATATATCATCAATACAAAATTCTCCTTAATAAGAAAACGATATAACTAAGGGTAGGCACACCAAACTCATTCTTGAATCCAGAACATATACTCTGTTAGACGAATATAGTGTCAATCTAAAGCTGAATCAAGAACATATTCATCAATGATATAGTACAACTTTCAAGAATAACATTCATGATTGAATTTTGTCCATCCTGCAAACATGGAACATAACGGCTAAAGATTGTGATATTTCAACATGCATAACATGAATTGATCCAATAAAAATCTTAGAAATGGCATTTGCCAATCACCAACCAGAGACTCAATTGGTTGACTTGCAATTATTAGTCAGTTCATCATCTAATGAGATAGATTTATATGTACTAAAGTTACATAATCAGCTAGATCAGAGCAGCCAAAAAAGGAACATACCAAATGCAGACTCAAGCTATCAGAGGCTTAGATTCTATTTTATCCTGGAACCACAAAATAAAATGCACTAATATATATATTCAACTACCATATCAGGAAATAATAATCAGATTCTTAGAAATGGTATTTGCTAAAGCTAATTTGCCAAACACAGACGAAATTTGGTGAAATTGAAATTATTACTTTATTAGAACACTGAAAATTGTGTGGTTGATTATTTTAGTAAAATGAAAATAGTGTTAAATAAGAGAGCTAATAATTCGTTTTACTGATTTTAAGTCAAACTCTACTTGTATTAGAGAAAAACCTAACACAGAGAAATTGGACAGGAGATATACCTTCTGAGTGAGCTAGCAACGAGGCAGACGAAGATGGAAGGAGAGAGAGATGAGCAGGCTTGCCACTTATCTTCCTTGGACTGCGAGGGTTGCGATGCGAGAACGAGAGAGAGAGAGAGAGGATTTGCAGTTGAAACTTCCGATGCGATTATGCAAAAAAGAGATCGAGAAGGGAGGATGCGTATGATGCACGAGATCCAAATCACAGAAAGTAGAGTGATACTTTGGCTGATTTTCAGTCAAAATCAACTCATATATTAGAGCAAAGGCTAACTAAGAGAAATTAGACAAGAGAGATAACTTCAGAGTGAGCTGGGAACGAAGCAGACGAAGAAAGAAGGGGAGAGAGATATGAGCAGACTCGTCACTTCTAGCTTCCCTTGCCTGCAAGATTTGCGATGAGAGAACCAGATAGTGATATTTCAAGTCGAAACATCTGATGAGATTATGCGAGGGGATGGGCGTCCAGAGCGGGAGAAATAGATCGAGAAGGGAGAGTGCGCGAGATCCTAATCACAGAAAATAGGTTGGGAATTTGGTTGATCTCAGTCAAAATCAACTCATACATTAGAGCAAACCCTAAGCTAGATAAATCGGAAGAGAGAAATACCTTCAGAGTGGAAAATGGGAGAACGAAAATAGCAGTCTCGCCACTGCTATCTTCCTTTGACTGGGAGATTTGCGATGAGAGGTCTAACGAGAGGAATTTGAATTCGTAACCTCTGATCGATTATGCGTGGAGATGGCGGTTCGAGCGCGGGAAAAGGAAATGGAGAGGAGAGAGAGGGCGGGAAAGCCTAATCCTGGGAAAATATGGTGAAAAGAAACGACATCGTTCATAAGGACCGCCTCACGCAATTATTGTTGTGCAACGGCGGTTACTAAAGGACGTAATGGAGCCGAAACCCAATAGGCCTGGGCCCAAAATGACTAACCGAGAGTGAATTTGATGTATTTGGACTTGTGGGCTCAACTTCGAGCCCAGGTTACCAGGTAATGAAAGCCCCGATTGAACTGCGGTTCTTAATCCTTATCGAGTCACAAATTGAGCACCTCCTGTTGCTTACTTTCCATCATTTATGCTTTGATTCAAAGTTCCCATTAAAGTTCCAACTATAGAGACTATAATAGGTTGGAATGATCTTTTTGCATTATGTGGAATTAAAAATTTCTCACTTTTCTCATTGTGTATGGCTGGCATAATCCGGATTTGGCTGTCGTTAAAAAGAATCACCAAAAGTCCTTTTTCAGTTGTCAAAGCTTTTATTAGCCCATGACAATAAATCATTAATATACCATTACCATACCAGTGCATATGGGACATATATAGCTTACCGGCTAGGTATTTCAGGTTCACCCTATGTTGCATTATGAGCACGCTCAAAAATTTAGAAAAAACTTTAATCACATCTCAATATTTTATAATGACACCCCAATTTAAGTTGACTACTTTAATTTGGTCATTTTTTAGTCATCAGCTCATAACACCCCACCCTCCAACAAAAGTTCTGCCTTCATCGCAGCTATTCACAGCACTCACACGCCTTGCTGATTTTAAGTTGATTTTACTTTGATTAAAGTTTTCCCAAGAACTTTCTTTCTACATGACCATGGTAAGTTAACCATGCGAACCAGATAGAAAGGAGTGGGTCAAGACAAAACAACCACGTGGGGTTCCACTTTCTTCGTCCCTATTACACTTGCTGGACTTTGTCTTCCTATTCACGCCAGCCACCTTCAGTGTACTTCTGCAATTTCTTCTGTAGCTACAGATATGAACCATTTCGCCACGTGTCAGTAAGAGGGGTCAAGAGTCGACACTCGTCTCCTTGGACCCACTTTTTTGTGCCGTTACGGTTGAACTTAAATCCTTCAGTCTTCACCTTCACGATCAAGGCTACAGAATAAGAGAATCAAATCGTAACGTACTTTTATTTTTAGCATCCACTGCCCTCGTTAATTATCATTTTTTTTTTATCTTATCGTGGACCTTCACTTGCTAGTCGTAGTATAATTCCTTTAGAAGCTTCAACACTAACACACAGAGTGACAGACATCACTGTACTCTAAACTCTCTCGCTAATGGCTTGTCTTCCTTTCCAGAGGCTGCTAGTTCTCTTCACTTTCAATTCAATCATAGTTTTACAGAGAACCATCATATATGCAATTGCTCAGTTGCCTGGCACGTGGCAGCTTCTGGTCCCAAATGCCGGAATTTCGTCCATGCACACGGCGGTGACCAGATTCAACACGGTGGTCCTTCTAGACAGGACCAACATCGGGCCATCCCGAAGGATGCTACGAAAGGGCCACTGCCGCAACGACCCAAGCGACGCCTTTCTGAAACACGATTGCTACGCCCACTCCATCGTTTTCGACTTACAAACCAATCAAATTCGTCCACTCATGATCCTTACCGACACATGGTGCTCCTCGGGTCAATTCCTCCCCGATGGAACCTTAATGCAAACGGGTGGGGACTTGGACGGGTTCAGGAAGATCCGGAAATTTGAACCTTGCGAACCAAACGGGTCTTGCGATTGGGTGGAGCTCCAAGATGTGGAATTAGGAAACGGCAGATGGTACGCCACAAACCAGATACTGCCGGACGGTTCGGTGATTATTGTAGGCGGGAGAGGAACCAATACGGTCGAGTATTATCCGCCGAGAACTAACGGCCCGGTTCCTTTCCCCTTCCTTGCTGACGTGGAGGATAATCAGATGGACAATTTGTACCCTTATGTTCATCTCCTGCCCAGCGGTCACCTCTTCATTTTCGCTAACAACAAGGCAGTTATGTATGATCCCCAAACCAATCAAATCGTCAGAGATTATCCAATCCTCGACGGAGGCCCACGGAACTACCCGTCAGCAGGTTCCTCCGCTATGCTGTCACTGGAGGGAGACTATTCAACGGCTGTGGTTGTCATCTGCGGTGGGGCCCCATACGGTGCGTTTATCGAGAGAAGCACCAATACCCCGGCTCACGGTAGTTGCGGCCGTATCGTTGCAACCTCACCTAACCCGGAATGGGAGATGGAGGACATGCCATATGGGAGGATAATGGGGGACATGGTAATGTTACCCACCGGTGAAGTGTTAATTATCAATGGAGCCCAAGCAGGGACTCAAGGCTTCGAGTTGGCATCAAATCCTTGCTTATTCCCAGTCCTGTACAGACCAGATCAACCGGTTGGGTTACGGTTCATGACACTAACCCCAGGAACTATACCTAGGTTGTACCACTCTACAGCTAACCTGTTACCGGACGGGCGGGTATTGATTGCGGGCAGCAATCCACATTATTTCTACAAAATCAATGCAGAATTTCCCACAGAATTACGCATCGAAGCGTTTTCACCCGAATATTTATCATCTGATCGGGCTAATATCCGACCCGTTATAGAGGAAATTCCGGAGACGGTACGGTACGGAGAGGTTTTCAATGTAATTGCGTCGGTGGCGCTGCCTGTGGTGGGTATAATGGAGGTGAATTTGGGGAACGCGCCATTCGCAACACATTCATTCTCACAAGGTCAGAGGCTGGTCAAATTGACCGTTACGCCCTCGGTGCCTAATGGCGACGGCCGGTATAGAATAGGATGTACGCCGCCGAGGAATGGGGCGGTTGCTCCACCGGGTTATTACATGGCCTTCGTGGTCAATAATGGAGTGCCAAGTGTCGCACGCTGGGTACAATTGGTGTCTTAAATGTGTAATTTAGTTGCATTTTCAACTTCTGTTTCAAGTGTTAATAATACATAATTATTCAACTGGATTATTGGAAAGGCTAATGATTATGTGCCATTAAAATCATCTAATCTCTCTGTTAAACAACGGCTACTTGCTCTGTTTAGCCAAATAAAGAAGCATGATGAAGGAAGAAATCTGGGAAACACAAGAGACAAGAAACCGACATCTTTTACATGAAAAAGCTTTGAATAATTTTTGATTAAGCACTAATATGTTTCACACACTAACTACAATCTTATTGATATGATAGTGATTTGCATAAGCTTCAAGCCATTGAAGCATCCCTGTCACCTTCATAGCAATCAGCGACTGCCACACTCTGCACGTTCTTGTAAGAATATCGTCGAGCTATTGGCACATAGACGCAGAGATTGACTGCAGCAATACCAGCTAATAGCCAGTAAAAATTGTCTAAGCGACTAGTATTCAAATCCTTCCCAAACCAACTCTGGCCACTCTTTTCAGTGATCCGATCAACAACAGTTATCAAGAGACTGCTAAGGAAATTTCCGGCCCCAATCACACTAAGGTAGAAGGCAATGCCTAAGCTTCTCATCGAATCGGGAACTTGGTCATAGAAGTACTCTTGCAAGCCAATTAGAGTAAACCCATCTGCCACACCGATAATGATAAACTGTGGAGCCAACCAGAAGACACTCATGGAACTTGAGCCTGTTTTGGGATTCTTTGAAACTACATTTAGTCTCTTTTTCTCTACCAAAGCCGCAACGATCATGGCAGTGATTGAGAAGAGCATTCCAATTCCAATCCTTTGGAGAATTTTGATTCCTCGTTCGTTCCCCGTTAATTTTCTCAGAAATGGTACTAAGAGTTTTTCATAAATGGTGACAGAAGTGATCATTGCAATGGCGGCCAGAGCGAAGATTGAAGCAGGGGGAAGCAGGAAATCATTACCGATCTTTCGATTCAGAGTGGTGCCTTGTTTGATGAAGAATGTAGAGCCTTGTGCCACACAAATTCCAAATGGTAAAGTACCAAGCCATATTGGGATCATGTTGAGAATAAGCTTCATTTCCTCCACTCTTGTCACTGTTGAGAGTCTCCATGGACTCTGTTTCTCAATCGAGCTTCCCTTCTCTTCTATTACAGCCGCTTTGTCTAGAAACCTGATACGCATAACATAGCATCACATCTTAGGATTCTATAATAGTACGTACTACGTAGTGTGTTCAAATTTGTACTTAGTTTTTTGCTTACTTGAGATTATCAGTGTGGCAAAGAAGCCTTCCTTGTGTTTTATGTGACTTGTGAACTTCATGTAATTCATCCGGACTGGAAGGATAAGGCAATTTTCTTTTTGCAACGGCAGCTACAAGAACCTGAAGCAGTGGTGTTAAAGGGCTTCCCGTTGGCTTTCGGTATCGGTAAATTGGCCTTCCGACAACAAAGATAATCAGTGAAATAGCCATCACTGTGGTTAAAATCATGTCTGCGACGCCCCAGCTCGCATGGTCTTGCACATAAACTATTACAGTCACACCAAGTAGAAGTCCTGCACATAGTCCAATGTTCCACCAATTGAAGAACGACATCTTTTTCTTCCTCTCTTCCGGGTGACTTTCGTCGAACTGATCTGCTCCAAAACTCTCCAAAGAAGGTTTATGCCCTCCAGTTCCTACAGAGATCAAGTAGATTGCAAGGAAGAAAACAATTTCATGAACCTTCCTCGGTTCATGACAAACACCACCACCATCACAAGGCTTTAAGCTCGGTACAAACCGTGACATTGTTAACAGAATCAAACCCTGTTTCCAACATTAACAAACAGAGAGAAGATTATCAATCAAAAGCAAATTGAACATAATCTTTGAGAGTTGAAAAAGGAGATTAAGTACCATGAGATAGACAATTGACGAGAAAAGAACCGTTGAGAATCGACCCAAGTAAGCATCGGCTACGAAACCACCGATTAGGGGAATCAATGTAGTGACACCAGCCCAGTAGTTGACGTGCTTTGCTGCCGACTTGAGGTCTTCGTGCATCACTTTGGTCAGGTAAATGATTAAGCTAGTCGCTATTCCAAAGTAACTCAGCCTCTCACTGAACTCGATTGCTGTTCAAGCACAATATCATAGTTAGTCACCAATACTCAATTACAGAGCTCACAAAAACAAGGAAAAAGGAACCCTAATCACAGGTCTGAAGCTTTATATCCTGTATTTCTATGTAAATGATAGTCTTTTCAGTTTTCATTTGGTGAAACTGCTACTATTAAAGCAGCAGAACTGCAGAAGAGATTCAAAGTGGGCCGTTTTGTGGATATTGGGCAGCTTCTTATGTAAGCCCAAAAAGTGAAAGCTCTAGGGCCATATACCAATAAAGGCCCACATGTCAACATCAAGGCCTGGGAGCCCTTAACTTTGATGGATGATTCAAAGCTCTCTCTATAAACAGTTAAACACCACTAGTTTCACATGTAGTGTCCACCCTATTGACGAACGAATGATACCCGTAGCTTGAAAGCTACAAAAGGATTATCAAAAACAATAAAGTCATTTTGATTCGTTCTTTCATCCACCATCTCTCCATAGAATAGGCATCTCATATATGTAGATATATGTGTCAACACCAAAAATTCAGGTCAGATTGGAATAATTCAACCACCGCTTGATTTATAAGTAAATTTTCATTCACTCTCACAAAACCAAGATTTTTTTTGAGCTTAAATATCCTAGGCAACGACTCAAAAAAACAAAGTCGTGCGGGTTTCACAATGAGCTAGCAAACTCAAAGTGGATAATATTGTTGATGTGAGAGTGGGTATTTAGTTTCAGCCTTTCAGGTTACGGATGCAGAGTACTCTGTTTGACTATGTAACTCGACAGGTATGGCGGTGGAAACAGAAGAAAGCATTGACGGAGAAGCATAAGTAGAGATAGATGGTGAGAAGAGAAAACAAAAGGGTAGTTCGTAGATTTTCACTGGTAAGTTATTTTTCGTAGTGACTTACCAATGATAAAGAGTGAGGATTTCCATACACCAGTGGAAGCTCGAAGAGGAACTCTTCCTTTATGATCCAGAGAAGAATCACAAACCCATTTCTCCTCATCACTCTCTATTGCTACAGCTCCCTTTTCTATCTCCATAATATGACCTTCAATAGGTAATTTGATAGGTTTTATGCCTAAAGGGAATGAATGCTGCAACAAGTGGTGATCGTTGTTTTGGTTGTGGAGATAATGCTTTGGTTCGCACCTCTTTATATAGGAGGGGGAGAGGGAGGGATTTGCTTTGTTGACCCAAAAAGTTATGGTATTTGAGTTCTTTGAAGTATGTGATAGAGGATTTATCTAGACAAAGAAAAGGGGAAAGAAAAAGAAGACTTTTCACGAAAATAAAGAAAAATTTTCCATGACTATTGAATATATATATATCGGAAGTATTACACATCTATAAAATAAATATTCATAAACTTATATAAACTTGTAGCATGCCTATGTGGCTTTTTTAATAAAGTTTGTTTTTTTTTAAAATTTATGTGGCATGTCTATCTGGCTTGCCACATAAATTATGCAAGTTTATGGATGAAAAAATTATGGACATATAAAATATTGGTTATATATATATATAGGTGACTTTCATAGTTGTCTACAATATTTTACTGATGCTAGTTTAGAGATCAGAGATTAAAATATTACCGCATTATAAGATTGATGGATTCGAGAGCTCCGTAATTCATGATTGACTCATATAACTATTATTAAATTAAGCAAATTGATAAATTTAGTAAAAGTTTAAATCATAACCATTGTTAATGGACCATTTACCTCTAATTGTTAAAATATTATATCTACCTTTCCGCCTACACTCAACAATTAATCACGTGATAATTTGTTTGGAGAAAAAAGAAGCCATATTGCTTGATATGTTGTAATCTAACCATATTGTATTTGGTTGAGCTTAATTTGTTTAACATAAACAAAATTAACTCAAGCTTATAATAAAGATCAACTTACAAATTCAAAATATACTAATTAAACTAGTCGAGAGACCGCGAAATGCGTGGGAAAAAGATGTAAAATTTAAGTTTTAGCAAATATTATGTATAAAAATTTAATTGTTTAAATGTATATTTTTATAGTAATAGCATTATAATAAAATTAGTATGGTAATATGTACAGAATCCAAATATAATTATCATAAAAATCACATAAAATTTATCTTTAATTTTTTAATAAATAAATATAAATATATTATTCGCTAATCATAGATGCTTAGTGGGGATCTTCCTAAAAGGTGAATAACCAAATTAATTTTTAGTTTCTTCATGTTTGTGGTGAGAACGTGATAGAGATCTTAACCCTAATTTTTTTAAGTAGGATTTTATAATTCAAATATTGACTAAACTCCATTATTTGAGACCACAGAAGCAAAGAGAAAAAGAGAGATTCAATAAATAGGGAGAATCACTAATGGTTATTAGTGGCTTAATTAATTATTACTAGGAGTCTACTCGAGTTCCTAATCAAAGAAGATGAGAATTAGCCAGGAGGAGGTTTTTAATATTAGCTTAAATTCTAAACCATGCACTAAGATGATAATAATGGGGGAAAATGTTAATTAAATGTAGTGGTAATTCAACTCAATCATCACACTCAAATCATGTGATGGGAATTGAATTTGATGGGTAGTGGTAGTAGTGGCTATGGTCGACGAAGAAGTGACTAACCATTCTTTTTTTAGGCTTCGTCATTAACATACCCCCAAAAGGCAAACTCACAACAATATATTTCAAGCCAAACCCTAATCATTTTCCCAATTTACAAGGTGACGATATCAAAATTACCCTCCACTAGAATCTTGACACATGGCACAAGTATCGAACTAGCACTTCAGCCGAGAAGCTGCATAGTCGAACCTCTGCCGTCGACCAAGGCATATCCAAGAAGAAGGAACTTAGGAGCTAGCCCACGTAAGACACAACACGTGAAAAGAGAATATCTCTGCAAGATCGAGATGTCCTTTTGGTATGAGGCCGAGCATCCCACCTCGGAAGCTTCGGTGATCGAACACCCAAGTAAACTCAGAGTCTTGAAGGATACCAACTCCGATCCATTTAGGAAAAAATAAAGATGAGATTCACCTTCCTGTAATCCGCCTAAGAATCAGAGAATAATATATTTATTTATACCAAAGTTAGAACTCTAAAACTCATATAAAAGGGGACATCAACGATCTTGAACCCTGCACTTTTAAGACTTTTAAGAGCTACTTAAGAGAGAGAACTCCAAGCACTCTCCATTGAAAGCATACTAACTTAAACGTGGGGAGGTCTCCCGAGAAAACACTCGGAGCCCGATCCAATTTGGACGTAATCAGAAGGCTTTTTTTGGACAAATATTGGGGAGCATTTGGAAGAAATGTTTTTCTTTTTTAGTGTTTTGATGTTACGAAACTCTTAATAATTCAATGAACCACGTGTTTTTTTCACTTGTAATTCACTTTCTTATTTCCTGGCAGGCTTGGCTTGTATTATATATGATTTGTTTATTGGCACACAAGAAGTGAGAGACTTGAAATTGATTTAGTCCCACTAATTAATACTTGTCAAACACATTTCATTTCTCTAACCAGTAATGGATGGATGGTTGTGTATTCTCATTTTTTGTGAATAATTGGTAAATACTAGATACTGTGGACATCATATATATATGATGTTCACACAACAAGAGAGCAACTTTGAAAGTCGTAAGAGTAGTCCTCTTTCAGGAACATGTTCGATCGCGGAGTTTATAAACTGAAGCATATTCACAACAGGGTATGTCGGTATGTGATGTGCCTGTCATGTTGGCTGGAGCTCGAAATGAAAAGAATAATTGAAGATAATGGGTTGTTGAGATGCTATTCTTTTCTTTCTTTCTTTTTTTTCTTTTCTTCTTTCTTTGACTGATAACGGTCCAGGCAATTAGTGAAAATTGCTGCATTTTTCACATTGTATATATAAAGCCCTATCATAACTTATATATGAGAAAAAAAGATAAAGCCAGGTAGCTATCAAAGAGTTGAGTTCATGTCAATTTTAGATCTTCCATAGATGCCTGTATTATAGTTGAAGATTTGCACTTGTACTTGTACATTTGTCGGAGTATAACCTAGAGATCACATGGTCAATTTGTGAAAATAATCTCTCGACATATTATTTGAGGGTAAGATATACGTATATTCTGTATGTCCCTGACCCCGCTTACTTGTACTCGAGAGTTGTGTGATTAGTAAGTTAGATCAATCATTTCAAGTCTAATCTGTACCCCATATTTTTCTACAGTTACCATAATTTTCATGTGAATTACATGGTTTAGTTAAACAAAAAGAGTAAATATATCCTCGTTTTGGCTGGGATTGAAACCAATTTCTTAGTCAAAAGACCACTCAATTCCAGATTGCTTCTTATCTTCACGATGCTTGAAAGAGCCAACTGTGCCAGTTTTTGGCTGCTGAGTCAGAACTGCCTTTATTATCTGAACAGCCTAAGAAGGAACGTGTGGAGTGCCTGACTTCATACATATCAACAATGATAACGAAAGCATGCAATCCTATCATCCATCCCTAATGATGCCAACTGTTGCTTATGCAAACAGAAAGCACCATGTCAACTCATTTATTTTCAACTATATTCTAGTGGAACTCGGACCAATCACTAGTCATGAATAAAATAATACAAGTGAGATCACCACTCAAATATATATAATATGTGAAATAAGTACTAAAAATAATTGTGAATTCCATATATATTATATATAACGGTCCACCATATCTATTATTCTTTATTTGCAATTCCTTTTTTAAGATCTGGGTTCTGGATACATCTCCTGATCTCCTACAACATGGGAATAATATAACTCCATATTTGACTCCCAAATGTAAAATTCTGAAATCATAAATCCAGTGCAGCAAGTCCCGCACCCACAACCAAACTGGTATAGGCTATTTGGTTATCAGCTTCGATCTCCACTGGGATCTATCTATCCATGTTTATCGTACTAAGTCTCGGCCCAACTTATTCCCGTTTGGTATCGTTCCCAATTACCCAAAAAAAAAAGTCACACACAAAATAAAAAACAAATAAAGAAAATCCAGAGCAGCAAGTGCTATGCCACAATGTATCCACCACAAGCAAGATAAGAGTCCCACCTCTACAAGCCAAAATTGTTGGAAAAAAAAAACAGCAGCAGACCTAACCCATTGTGGAAACAGAAGTGTTGCACATGCCACACAATAATCTCTTTCCCTCTTATCCTTTTGGACTGTCTCATCACTTAATCAACTACTAATCAACTACTAAGTGGCTTTTTTCAACGTTGACCTATGCTTCTCTACAATATACTGAATATAGGAAGCATAATTGTTCAATCGATGACATGATTGGCAAGTAGTTACCCATAATCCTGGCATTCTGTAAAATAGGGACACTTGAGCTAGGTCAATCCGCCAACACCATACATAAGCAAAGGCAGCAAATTGTTAAACATACTGATCGTCAAACAGGAAGCATAGTCCAGAAGTTTCACCCAATTATCAGCAGTAATAGTTGATAATAAAGCAATTTCAAAGCAGCCATATCATATATGAAACATGGAAAACAGTGACAAAACAAAAGAAGAAACATTTTAACGTCTCTGTTATGCCTTTATTTTCTCCTTTTTACTGAAGATAATTAGGCGTTGCTGTAATTTGTTCTAGCCATGAAATCATATGATTTGATAGGGGAAAAAGAGAAGGTGGCATCAAGAATTCAAACTTGTGATCAACAAGATACCATCATGATGACAATATATCTGAGAGTGCGAATCTGTAGAAACTCCACCATAAGTCAAACCGTGAACAGTATGTATGGCAGCAGTACAGTCAAACGACCCACTAGAATGGGTTTGAGTGGGCTGGAGAGGATGAGTGCAAGAGCCCAAAAATCACTCGTGCTTGAGGTGGAAAAAAGTTTAGATGAAAGGGTGTGTGTTGATTGCGTATACCTTCCACAAAGAGAAGCATGATAAAGGACTACAGTGTTTCCAAAACATAATTGCCTCACGTTAACTGCTTGATGATTGAACAATATTTCTTTCACATTTCAAAGTATCACTAGCAGGGATGGTGATACCATTTCAAGTGGAGAGAGACTCAATAAATCCATGGAAGATAAAGATGCAATGAAACACTCGTGTGGTGCAGAGACAATTGCAATACTACAATGGAACCATTTTGATAAGATCATATTCCAGGTGAAGTCTTACATAATTGGTCCATGTAATGCATAAGGTATGAAGAAGTACAGCCCACAAAAAATTCCATCTTCCTTCAGAAATCACGTGATAGAGTGCGACTTGTCGGTAAACCAGCAAGGGAGAGAAACAGATACTAACAGTAGCGAACCAGTACGTCAATTTCAAAGAAAATGTGGTTCCATTCAATAAGAGAAATCATGCCAATACCATACCAGCCGTCTTCATCATCAGAGGATATAAGGTTTCTCTCCACTAGAAGAGGTGTTGCCATTTCCTTTGTCTTGTCTAGAGTGCCCGAGAATCTTGTTCAACCCATTCAGACCTGATCTCTATTAACAGATAGGCAAAGGCGTCAATTGTCAACTATGTCATAGGTTTCCACTTTCCAGTTTCCGCATCAAAAAAATTCTAAAAGAAACAACAATCCAAAATAGCCTGTCACCATCTCTAAAAAGTTGAGAAAGACGCTACAATACCATGGAGCATTCAGTATACAGTTTTGCTTCAGTAACATTATTTTGCTAGAGGAATAACTCAAAAGTCAAAACTAAAATGATACAAAATTTCCAACCTCGCTATGCACCAAACTCTGAACATCTTCAACAGGATTATACCAGATATTGACAAAATACAGCATCTGACGCCTAATGGTGAGATGCTCTGCATCACGGTTCACAAATGAACAAGGCATCTGTAGTTCAGAAATTTCTTACTCATGGCAGAAATTAAGTGTATCATAGCTCACAATTCACAAATGCATGCCTTAACACCTCGTTATCTTCTTCTAACAGATGCTGCCTAGCTTACCTATCGGCAAAAGAAGTACCTAACTTCAATTCGTCAGATGAACTGTCAAAACACACTTAAATGGGTGACGAACCAAAAACATTAAGGTCTAGCAAACCAATAAGAAGCCCCATCTGAACTTTATGGTCAATTCAAACATATAGGTAAATTTCCAGAGAATCTTAAAGAGGATTACTCAATTTATACATCTCAAGAACACAAATTGGCTTTGGACTTTTACCCTTAAGCATCATAAGGTTAGCTCTAGAACCATCTTCAAACAATAATCACATGTTAACATCAACCAATATCATAGTAGAGAACAGTGCTGAAAAAACAGGAGAGTGTGTGCGTACATCTCAAGCAAATATTGGAGCCTTAGCCTGTTGTTTCTCAATCTAAAATGAAATATTGAAAAGTTTTAGCTGTTATGTCCTATAGAAACCTATTCATCCCACAATGTGAGAGTTGATTTGCATCAAAATGATAAACATTGTTTCAGGCCAACTCTTCAGTTTAATCAAAATGAAGAGACATCATGCAAACATGCAAAATATGTACTTCCAATACATGATACATATATGTGTGTGTTGGAAACAGAACTATATTTCATTAAGCATATCTACACCCAGTTCAGCACAAGGAATCCACTTTCTAGAAGAGATTGATGCATCATTACCATCCTCATGATTCGTTGTTGGAGCATTGAGTAATTTGCATTGCATTTATGATAAAGTACTGTAATGAGCAATAACAGAACCAAACTAACCACTAATAGGACCTTCATGACCTCTGTTATTTTGAGTGCATAGCATCATTGGATATACAAATTGCTAATACATATACATAGTAATTCTTAAATTAGTCATTATAGTTACCTCATCATATTCCCTTTTTGCTGGCTCATCCACCTCAATGCTTTATGTGAGACATTAAGTTGTCAAAACTTCCACTTAAATAATAAGCCAAAAGCAAGGTGAACATCACTTCTTTCTCATTTTGAAGTTTCTAAGTGCAACAAGTGCTTATACCTTTACAGTTGAGTCCAACCACCAAATGGATTGCTAAAACTCTATAGACAGTTCAAAATTCACCATTCTTTTCCCGGAACCCATAACTCCCATCTTGTTGCAAACTCATATCATAAAGTTCAGAATCAAATTTTCTTGAATTCCGCATACTACCATCATCCCTATTAATCTGTCTGACCCTGCCACTGTGCCTCACCTCAGTAACCCCTCTCTGTTTCCTATCAAGAGCAACAATTTGACCAGAATCCATACCACTCAAACCATTTCTAGCTTCCACGTTAGGGAACCTTCTTCTACTTTCATTCTTCATGTATCCACCACCATTTCTCTTCTCATTTCTTTCATCTCTGCTAACAGAGAAATTTCTTCTATCTCCACTCAAACCATTCCTAGCATCCACGTTAGGGGACCTTCTTCTACTTTCATTCTTCATGTATCCACCACCATTTCTCTTCTCATTTATTCCATCTCCGCTAACAGATAAATTTCTTCTATCTCCACTCAAACCATTCCTAGCATCCAACTTAGGGGACCTTCTTCTACTTTCATTCTTCATGTATCCACCACCATTTCTCTTCTCATTTCTTCCATCTCCGCTAACAAATAAATTTCTTCCATCTCCACTCAAACCATTCCTAGCATCCACATCAGGGGACCTTCTGCTACTTTCATTCTTCCTGTATCCACCACCATTTATCTTCTCATTTATTCCAACTCCCCTAACAGATAAATTCCTACCATCTAATTTGCTCTCCCTCTCGCTATCATTTTGACGGTCCGAATCCACAAGTCCCAGAACCTTACCATAAGGTTTCACACTATGCACAACCCCCTTGGGAAAAAACCTCGCCGAGGGAATCCCGTCGGGGGTTTCAAACAGCTGCGGTCCATCCCTCTCGGTCCACATATCGAACCCGCCAGGTTTTTGAAACCGGTCAGCTAGAACCTTGACCTGTTCATCAGCTCGCACTGAGAACAGTGCTGGCGCCTTCTCAACGACCTCCCAGGGCCTCTCGAGCTCCGAAACAGCGGCTTTCAGCTCAGCTCGCTTGCGCATCTCGTAGATTTGGCGCTCACGGGCGAGTCGGGCTTTAAGGAGCTGCTTGGCCTTCTTGGCCTGCATCCTTTTCCACTGCCACTTGGAGACTCCGCCCGGGTAGGTCCTGGGGCCGCCGCCCATGCGGATGATGGTGGTCCTCGAGGAGGTTTGGAGGGAGAGGTGAGAGAACTTCGTATGGAGAAAGAGAGGGGTCGTAGAGGAGAGGGTTTTGGAGAACGAGAGGAAGGGATTGCAGGTCGCGAATGACATCGACATTTTGGGGGATTGATGATTGTGGAGCGAATCGTAGCTTGTTCTTGACGAAGAGCAGAGATGGTAAGGAAAGTTGTTCATCACAAGTAATCATGGGCCTAACAGGGCTCAACATCTCTAACACGGCCCAATATAAAATAGCTAGAAGGCCTTTTTTTTCAGCAGAAGGAATCGTCGGGCCTTTTGGCCCGGTACTGGCCTCAAGGCCCTCAACAACAGCGGTGCTGTGGGCCTACTAATTTTGTCCGGCCTAATAAAATAGAGAGATTTTGGAACTTCTCCAAATAAAAATATATATAAATAATTATATTATATTATTAACTACCCTATCATCAAAGCACCAGTGGTCTAGTGGTAGAATAGTACCCTGCCACGGTACAGACCCGGGTTCGATTCCCGGCTGGTGCATTTTTTATTTTAGTTTGGGTTTGGAGCAATTTTTTTTTCCCAATTTCGGTTTGGAGCAAACTAATTGAGTAATAGTGAACTTTCATTCTATAATGTTGATTTGCGTCTAAATTAAATAAAAAATTGAACCCAACCATGCATTGCCAGTCCACTAATCATGTGCAAATCACCAACTTGTTACCCCACAGCGATTGACTATAGCAAATCGATGAGCTGTCAATGGATCTCCAGCAAACTAATCCTGTTTAATACCTAATTAATCACCTAACCAATGTAATCACAGTCCATTATTGAGAGACAGTAAACTGACTGCATACTTTCTTATTCAAATGCAACTCTGCTGTGTAGTATTTCCACTACAAAGAGCATCTGATATATATAATACAAGCTGGTGTTAAATGAATCCATGGACTTCCTCCTTATGTCTGGAGTTCGTGAAGCATCCTGCCGCAAATGTAGATAACAAGTTCCCATATCACATTGATTGATGTTTTTTTTTTTTCTTTCACTATGTGAAGCAAACTCCTCCTAAATCATACTGATAACTCACTTGCAGACATACATATATTCCTTAACCTCATTGTACATGCAACTCCTATATACTTATGATATTATTTAAGGTTATGAAACGCGTTGTTGTGTATCCTAGCTCCAATGCCATGTTAGAAAATCTTGTCCAAACACTACAAAACAATATTGTATGTTTTGGGCCAAATGTCTGTTTTTCTTGGATTGTCTCCGGTCATAAAAAAACCAGCAATAATAGAAAATGTATAACAAAATTAGGTGATACTTTATTAGGTCAAGATGTTTGCATGCAAGAGATATTACTAGCAGCTCTCTGAAGTAGACAACATTGTTAAGTTGTCTGCATGAAAAACCATGTCTATTCTTGTTCCATTGTTTTCTTTTGTTCCATGGTTCGATTCTTATTTTCAAGGTTATTCCAATATTCCTTGATTCAATTCAGAGGAAGAGTTTTTGCACACTCAAGAGTGGCATTGACTTCTTTTTAGTGAAGATGCTCTGCATTTATTAGTGAAGATGCTCTGCATTTATTGATGCAAACCAGCATCCAAGGCCCAACCCACGCCCACATACACATGAACCGGCTGTAACCAAGGCCTAGATCCAAGCCCAATCTCTGGGTTGACCCGAAAACCTTGGCTGATGGGTTAAGGCAAGCCTTGCGCATATATGGCGCAAAGCTCGCTCCCACTCTTCCGATGTGGGATAAGGGAAAGCTCCAGATCACTGCATCATTCCCTCCGTCTTCACAACGACACGTGTCCCACGTGCAGGATTAACACACCTGGGCACATCTCGTGACCCGGGGCGAATCACTCGCCCACCCGAGGGCACACATGCACCCACACACGGAAGCTTATTTTCAAGGTTATTCCAATATTCCTTGATTCAATTCAGAGGAAGAGTTTTTGCACACTCAAGAGTGGCATTGACTTCTTTTTAGTGAAGATGCTCTGCATTTATTGATGCAAACCAGCATCCAAGGCCCAACCCACGCCCACATACACATGGACCGGCTGTAACCAAGGCCTAGATCCAAGCCCAATCTCTGGGTTGGCCCGAAAACCTTGGCTGATGGGTTAAGGCAAACCTTGCGCATATATGGCGCAAAGCTCGCTCCCACTCTTCCGATGTGGGATAAGGGAAAGCTCCAGATCACTGCATCATTCCCTCCGTCTTCACAACGACACGTGTCCCACGTGCAGGATTAACACACCTGGGCACATCTCGTGACCCGGGGCGAATCACTCGCCCACCCGAGGGCACACATGCACCCACACACGGAAGCGAGCCTTAGCTCCGATACCAAATTGATGCAAACCAGCATCCAAGGCCCAACCCACGCCCACATACACATGGACCGGCTGTAACCAAGGCCTAGATCCAAGCCCAATCTCTGGGTTGGCCCGAAAACCTTGGCTGATGGGTTAAGGCAAGCCTTGCGCATATATGACGCAAAGCTCGCTCCCACTCTTCCGATGTGGGATAAGGGAAAGCTCCAGATCACTGCATCATTTATAATATAACAGGGCAGCTTCTTCTCATTGTCATAAATCACATATTTATGGGGACTAGAGCCTTAATCTTGCTGTACATCCTAAATGCATTACAACTTTACATATAAACAATTAGTGATCATGTTCCCTTGATTCAAAGATTAGTTGTATTATCTCATTATTCTAATGAATCCACGTGTATCTTCCTTCAATACCCCTGTTTGTGTTCAACAGACAACTACATAATCACAGTTTAATGCAAATCAACTAAACAATCCTTGGAATCCAACAATGCGAAATTTCCATCAAAACCCGCACGTAAGCTTGCATTGCTTTCCTCTATAAAGAAGACCTTCATTGCAACAAGTCAAAGAACAACACGAGCATCTTCATCAATGGCTACGTGTCTTCTTCTTTGCTTGATCTTGGCAAATGCTTTTGTGGGTCTAGCCATGGCAAATGTAAATCCACCTACTCCAAGCCCATCTGCAGG
The DNA here is from genome assembly GCF_013401445.1 of Tripterygium wilfordii. Classification (NCBI taxonomy): domain Eukaryota; kingdom Viridiplantae; phylum Streptophyta; class Magnoliopsida; order Celastrales; family Celastraceae; genus Tripterygium; species Tripterygium wilfordii. Next base: position 13,424,381 of record NC_052234.1, on the reverse strand, counting down.
ACCTGTAATTAGGAAACTTGGAAAGCACCACCCTCAAGTGTCTAGATCCTTCATTGTACCACCGAGTCTCAGCCCATCACAAGCCCCTCAAGCAGAAGAAACCATCCTTACCAGTTCTGTGTCAAATATTGAAGAGGGTATGCAGGAGATGCATACAAGAGTGCGACATCATTCAATCGACAAGTCAATGGCAGGAGGAGGGGTGATTCTTGGAGGCCTTGCCACCACTTTTTTGGTATCAGTTTTTTGCTATATTAGAGCTACTGGAAGACATAAAGTTGAGACGGCTTCTTGAATAATTAGTACTTCTATATGGTTTTATCATTGTATGGTATACAGAAGGAGAGGAGGCCATTTGAAGCCATCTTTTTACCGATACTGTAAAGAAAATTGATGAAGAGAACTTTTTTTTTTTTCTTTCTATTTTTTATTTATTAGAAAAATGCCAAAAGGCCCAACCAAAGCTTGGGCCGCTGTCCATTTTTTCATGGATTGGGCTTAAATTTGGACCTTCAATTCAGCCCATTAACTGGACTAGACCATCCGCGGGCTTAATCCACGTAGAAGTGTAGAACCGCCAAAAGCATCTCCTTTACTTTCTCGGAGACTCCAGAGTCTACGACAACAGTACTCTCCGAAACAAACTCGAAACAACACCACACCGATCGATTGTCAGAGAAGGGCAATGGCGAATGAAAAATCGGTTATGGCAGTTATTAGGGCTGCGAGGCCCACTTTTAGGAACAATTACGACAAGATTGTTTTTGCGGTCCACGCGTCCTTTCTCTCTTCGGGGTACGTGCTCACGGCTTCTGGACCCTCCGCGTTCTCCGATGACACACTCTCGTCTCCCTCCACCGGTATATTACTCTTCACGTTCGCTCTCTCTTTCTTTCGAGCGCTAAATTTTGTATGATGGATCGTAATTTGTTTATATTATTGTTGTAGATGAGGTAGGAATTGATCACTGGAATGAACTCAACGATGAGTATGCTTTCGTGTATGTAAACCCCGAGACTTCGAAGAAGGTTCTCGTTAAGTGTCTTGTTATGAACGGTAAATTGCTTGTTGATGCTTTGGCTGCCGGTGCACCGGAGCATGTCCATCTCGAAATTGAGTACGGGTTTTTCTCTGTATTGTGTTTTGAAATTGGGTGATTTTGCTTTGTTGGACCGTTTTAACCTGCCTTTTTCCTTGTAGTGCTGATAAGTATGTTGCCGACAATGGAGGCACCAACTATTCTGAGCATTATAAGAGTTTGGAGAATCTGGTGAAGTGCCTGAATTCGCAGATTTTGTCTAAATTGGACCCATCGTTAAAGCCCACCTCATCAAGTAATCCTACAAGGTAATTTTATTAATTTCTGAGAACCATTTATTGGGCTTAAAATTTGTGGTTGCAATTGATCAGATAGTGTGTTTTACCTGGTTAGTACCAAAGACGGGTTAGAATTTGATGCTGAATTTAATGCGTTTTATGAGTCCCCAACATTCAAGTATCTTCATAACCAAGATTAATCATTAGTTAATTTGTTATGGATCGTTGGTGGGTTGTAGGTCAGAACCACCCAATCAAGAATCAAGGCGTAGTGTAAATGAACCTGGCTTTGGATTTGTGGAACCAAGTGGCCGTCATATCCATCCGTCAGGGTATGCAGTTCTCTTTCTCTGTCCTTTACTATATGTGCGTACTTGATTGTGGAATGTGGATGGTTTTGTTATCATGGTATAATGTGGTTAAGAGACTGGGTGCTTGAGGTAATATAGTGGTAAGTTTTTGTTATTCATGACTTATTTTCAATATACATATGCCTCTGTTGCATTGTAAGCAAATGATGATATGCATTGGGGGTTGGGGGTGCGGTCTGAGTGTTCTTGTGTGTGTGGTAACTGGTAACAGACTATATGACGAATGTATAAACTAGTGGGCTGGTTCCATGGACCGTTACTTGAGATCAGATCCATGCATGGCTGTACGGGTAGTTTGAGAAATCAGGGTAAATAAATAGGTGAACTAGCTTGCATTCAGAATACGTAAAATATATTTCATTGATTTATTTATTTATCTTTTGCAATTTTTGTCAACATTTGCAGATTGGAGATTTATAAAATTTGCCTTATCTTTGATTTTATATATATATATATAGAGAGAGAGAGAGGGAGGGAGGGAGGGATGTGTGTAATTTGAACACTATCTTTAATATTAATTTAGCATCCAACTGTATCCATCATTTGGTTGTGGGATGTGACTTCCTTCAGTTGGTTTGTGTGGCACATCCCATTGCAGAATTTCACTGGATGAACTATATCATTGCAACATAAATTAACCTCGCTGCTGTCTTTACTAGAGTTCTTTTCTACTTGAAAAGAACTAGATTTTTGCATACTAGAACCATTGCTATTTCAGATTCATGCAGAACTTAGATGTTATTGTTGTTGTCAAGCTTTTGCTTTTTATTGGTTTGTTTATCTTGGTAATTGTCATGACAAATTATTAGACAGGCCTAGTTCACTCAAGTTAAACATGAGGGGAATTGTAAGTAGGTTTATTGCTCACCCATGAAGTGCAAGCTTAAAGTGAGCAGTTACACATAAAATGCTGATGAAGCGTCCATAAATTGACATCACTCACTCCATTTTCTATCTTTATTTCTAGAGTTGTAGTACCTCCTGTATATCCTCCAGGTGGTGATACTGATCGTTTTCCAATAGTTGGTGGAGATAGGGATCTTTATCCGGGGCTTGGTGCTGGAATATATCCTCGGTACTGTCCAAGGACTTTTTTTTTTGGTTTTGCAGTGGTGATTGCCACGTCAACTAGTTGTGTATTTGCTTTCCTTTAGGGGTGATTTTGGAACCAGTGGGGGCATGCTTCTAGGTTTGTAATCTCTCTCTCTTCGAATTGGTTAACATATAAGCACATTACAATGTTTATGGAGTTATTGGATTTTTATGCTGATGCAGGACCTAATGATCCTTGGTGGTTTGGTGGAAGTGATGGAAGACCCGGTTTCCTTGGAGGACAACCGTGAGTCTTCTCTCTCTATTTTTATTTTGTGCGTGTGGATGGAGTCTATTGTTTCAACATAGACTTAATATTTGGTGGAATTTATTGAAACAGGGGCGTTCCTCCGGGTGCTCGTTTTGATCCCTATGGTCCACCTGATGTTCCTGGTTTTGAGCCTAATCGATTTGTCAGGTGTGTATTTCACTATTTCTCCTCACGTTTCAGTTTCTTCCACTAGTCAATGAGAATGTAATGATTATTCTCCTCTCTTTTTTTCTTTCTTTCTGTCTTTTCCCTTCCTGCCTGAAGATTGAGGAGATGCTAAGTCCATCTGTCATATATCTTTTTCTAATGCAAAAGAATGATTATTGGAAAAGGCGCCAAGCTGGTCCATCCCATAATGTTAAGAACTGAGCTTAGCATCTAGTTCCCCTCTTCCAGTCTTTGTTCTGGGTTACACTAGGTTGTGTTGTGAAAACATCTAGATAAAAGAACTTGTGGTTGAAGTGCATTGTGGTTGTGCTGCGTTTGACCGGCTGTCAAGCCATTGACCAGTTATGAAACTCAAATCTTTTTTTTTTATTTTGCAATTTCTTGGTAGTGGATTTGCGATTATGGAATGATCGTGTTGTATTGATGCTGCAATATTAGTTGCTTTAAGTCAGTCGTAGAAGCTTGCATTTAATGTTCTCTGCTTCTCATAATTTGCAGAAACCCACGGAGGCCCCCGGCCCAGGGTGGGAATCATCCTGATCTGGAGCATTTCAGAGATGGATCAGACTTTATATGAGCTTTATACGAACTCCTCCTCTAGCCTTCTCTTTTTTCCTTTCCTTTTCCCCCCTCCCTAAACCTGTGCAGGTAGTTAAAATGACATTAGATTATTATTATTATTATTATCATTGTTAAGGTTTTTATTGTATACCAAGAGTTTAATTTGACTTCAAATTCGTGGAATTAATCTTGTGCAATCTTCATGTCTCAGAGTTGGAGGCCAATTGACGATGTGATCTTTAATATAATGGTAATGTTAGAAAAATGAGAGTTTTAATGGCCCCGGCAGCTGCCCTGAACACATTGGTTTAACATCACATGCAAATCAACATATATATATAGGACTCGTCTTTCATCTTTAAATTCTCTGAACGCAACAGGAATTATGTAACGGAAACCTGACATCCCGCTCGTGAGCGTGCCGGAGTGGTTATCGGGTATGACTAGAAATCATGTGGGCTCGTCCCGCGCCGGTTCGAGTCCTGCCGCTCACGACTGTAGTTATTCTTTTATCGACTCTCTCAATCATAGACTGGGCCTTCAAATCAAACATCCTTTGAAACCATTTTTATAAAGGCTGGGCCGAGAAATCATGATGGCTCGACCCGCCCAGGTTCGAATCCTGCCGCTCATGACTCTTTGGGCCTCCAAATCAAAGATCCTTTGAAACAGGGCTTTTTATAAAGGCTGGGCCAGTTATATTTGTGCTCTCCCTAGTGGTGGATACTGGATAGGGCTCAATGGTTGCGGCTTTTACGCATGCTGAAACTGTATGGGGCCCAAATCTGAAACTAAGTGTCGTTCCCTCTTTCTCTTTTATGGGCATAAAAACGTGAACTGGGCCTTCAAAAGAAAGATCCTTTGAACCGGGCTTTTATAAAGGCCGGGCCAGCTCTATTTGATCTCTCCTTAGTCCTTAGTGGTGGACTGGGTTCTACGGTTGAGGCCTTTAATAAGAGTCGGGCCTTCCAAAGAAGAACATTTTCCATAGAGAAATTTACATGAAAAATACTGTTCTGTTTTTATTTTTGTCATATATTTTTTTTGGCCATGAAAGGCATAGGTCTTCAGAATGGTACCCATTACACAATATTCATCGACCCCTTAAAGATAGATGTTACATTTTACAGAAAAATTTACAAGATAAACAAGATAATGAACGGACACCATTAATAACAGTTCTTAATTAATTACTGTATCTATATATCTACATATTTATACATCTTGAAGTTGCATGCTTACACACAAAACCCATGTTTCTATCTGTTTAATTAGTTCAGTTACATATATGGAGATATATATATATATATATCCACAGAGTATCAAAGAACTTTGTATCTCATAACAAGAAAACAGAAGATTCAAAAGCACCACACCTTTTTTCTGGCCATAACATTCTGATCATGAACGTCACCATCGATCGTCCATCCAAGTTTTCACCACTCAACAAAAAGAGAGTAAAAACAATACCCAACTCGTGAACTGAAAGGTCAAATATCCACAAACAGAAACCCAAATTAATATATATATATACACACACACATAAAAGTATAGGGACCTAAATGAAGCACATGCAAGTCTCAGCCTCAAAATGGTCGGCATTTGCACCAAAAGTAGGCATCCCATCACGTACCGTCAAGCTAGCTCCTAATTAACGTGTGTATTTCTTTTGGGTTTTTTTTGGGTCTTTGGCTTGCCGTTTTGTGATTGTGCTCCTTGGCTTACCACATATCCATTTGCACATGAATATTACTAATGTTTAGGTGTGCTACACTTTCATTCACACAACTCTTATCTTCTATCTAATCAATTAGGGTTCAATTAGTCAACACTACTGGCCCATCTTAACACGAACCATTTTCTCCAAAATAGTATAAAAACAAAAGATATGTGAACTACATGAGCACTCAATTACTTAACTGGGCAAAACAATCTAAACATCAATGAATACACACACACACACACATATATATATATATTATGTATGTATGTATATGAAGAGATATAGTAGTACCATGCATAATTGAGTCCCTAACAGGTGTCAGCTGTACACACAAGATATCTGCCAACATCTACGTGGTCCGAAGAGAACATACATGCATGATTGCATGAATAATTGAATATGTTACAGCCTTGAAAATTGAAATCATGCCCTACTAGTCACACATTCGCACATGCACTTCTTCTATTATAGAAAAGGAATGAAGGATTGGTCAGTATCTGATTATTAATAATAATTATTTGGCCTGCTAAATTGAAATTCATTCTCTGCCTAATTGTTGCAGTTGCTCCACTTTGCTTGTAGAATAGGATTACACAACCCCGTAACAATAACAAAGTTAACGCAAGGAGCGCGAAAATCTCCCCAAATTTTAGAATTCTTAGCAAGAATGTGAGCCATTTTGTTGCATTCACGGGTGCATGGGACTAAAAGTAACGAAATTGTTAAAAAGAATTTACGGATTTCGTAATTAATACTATTTGTCTATGAGTATTTAATAGAATTTGAGGGTGGATTGTTATCGTCTTAGTCCAAGTAATGCATCAAGACAGAATCGATCCACTTGGCATGTGTTCCTTTGTGGCTCAAAATTGGACACACGTATACCATGCGGCGACCCTCAGTGGCTAAACCAACGACTGCACCACCACCCCCTCGCAACCCCACCTAGCCCTTTCCTTGTCACTTTACAACTACTGTCAGCACTTAATTAAATCTCTGTATAATAATATAATATTTATTTATCCAGTCAAACCGTTGAAAGCAATGAAACGTTCTTATCCAAAACAACGAAGTTAGTTAGTTGGAGAAAGACGGCCGGCCAGTCTCGTGTAATGTCTGGTTCGGCCGACAAGATAAAAGAAGATAAGGTAGTCAGGTTTCAGTTTTCTAGTATTTTCTTAATGATGTTTGCTTTATGGAGCCTAGGAAAAGTCAAAGAAAAAGAGTTGAAAGAAAGAAAAACAGACTTAACGGATGCTATACAATACGGTTGTTATTATCCACTACTAGGAGCGTGGGATTTCTGAACATGGGACCCACATAATAATCTTGATTTATCCACGTGTCGGACATCTGTTACTTCTCTTGACAGGTAGCAGAGAAGGAAAGAGGGGAAAAAAAACAAAAGAAAAAGAAAAGAGAGGAAAGGAAACGATTGCAGAGAGAAACAGAGTGTGAGGGACACACCCTATGCGCCAGAACAGAAAATTAAATTAAATTAATTTTTTAGAAAATGAATAAAATCTAGAGTTTCCTTTTTCTTTCTCTGGGCCTCATAAATTGGTAAGCGACGTTTCGTTTCTCTTTACAAAACGAGATCTTCACGTGTCTTTCTTGCTCTTTTTCGGTTGTGTTTGTTCTGTTTTCTCTCTATATACAAATCTCTTCACCGTTTTCTTTTTATTTGACAGGTGATTAAAACCTGTATATAGGGAATCATTGAGAGTGATTGTTTAAGGTTTAGAGAGATTTTAGATAGAAAATGGAAGGGAGGAAGCAAGTGAGCAAATCTTCCTCCTCCTCGTCTTCAACTTCTGAACCGTTTGGGTCGCGAGAAACTTATCCTTCATCGTCTTCTGACGGGCTGTTTAGTTTCATATTTGCGCCAACGTCAAAGGTATTGTTTTTTTTGTGTTCAATTCTGTCTCTTCTGATTAAAGATGTGTGCTTTTCGTTGTTTTGAATCCTTTAGATTCCGTTTTGTTCAATTTTAGTTAATGGGTTTTGTTCATTTCATCGCATTGTGGTTATGGTGTTGTGTCGAAGTGAGTGTTTTTGATGTAGTAAATGAGAACCGATTAAGCGCAATGGGTTCTTAATTCTTTTTATAAAAGTTTATTCAGTAAAGATTTGCTTAATTGAGACCACTTAGAGTGCTGAAGAACGGAATCGCTTGAATGAATAGAAGCCACTAATGAGAATTAAAATGACTTTAATGATTGTATGTGATTTATGGTGGTTTTGTTCGTTCTTTTGAAAATATTTTGTACTGTTAGTGCTACTTGATATGCTGTTTAGCCCAGAGAAGTGTTCTTAGCTTGTAACAATTTCATGTTTCTCTGATGATATTGTTCATATTTGGTGTTGTTTTAGGTGTTAGGGAGGGAATCATTGCGCACCGAGTTGAAAAGGCAGGAGTATGCTAATGGTGCCTGGAACACCAATCCTGGACGTCCAGGTTTGTTTAGTTGGTCTTGCTAAGACAATTTGTTTATGGGTTTCTTCTGTATTTTTTTTGTTGATATTCATATTCGGTTTGACCATGTATAAATTATCTGAATTATATAGTTTAGTGCCAAGATTTGAACAGATATAATCACCCTTTTAAATTTTATATACACTATACAGAGGTCTCGTACATGTTTATGGCAGCTTTCATTACAACAGTAGTTTCCTTTTCAAATCTGTTGGCAATAGTAATTGGAAAACAATTAAAGTGGCATTGGTTCTTTGTGTTTACCTGATTAGTTTGTTGTTAATTTTTTTCCATCTTCTTTCACTTTTTTACTTCTTGTGGTCGATGCTGACTTAATCCTATCATATCCAGTCAATACTCCGGAGACTGGTCAAGGCGAAGTCCAGAGCACGCCCAATCAAGACATGAGTTACATTTATCATGAACAACGAGTACGACCAAGTCCTCTTTGTTCATCAATCTTGTATGGTGGTCAGGACGTATATGATCACCCTCAGAGTACTCAGAGCACTGGAGTGAATTCAGTGGTAAGCACAAGTTATGCTTGTTTCTATATCATCCAACTCTAGATGCATTTAGTTTCATATTTCGTCCTGCCATGCCAGGCAAGGGAATAATGATGCCACTTTAAATATGCTGAACTTAAATCGCTCGAATAAGTGTTTGACGATTGGTCTGTTCAGAAATCTGCTAACATCTTGTCTTTTTCATCAGTACAAGAAAGATGGGACTGAAGATGATTCAGGCAGTGCTTCAAGAGGAAACTGGTGGCAAGGTATGGTGTTCTAGCTGTCATAGTGTTGTATAACTGGAATTGTGGAACTGGTTTATCTTGCATTAAAGTCGATGCATGTTATCTTAAATATTCTCTTTTGACAGGGTCTCTTTATTATTGAAGGCTCACTCACCATGGATATATTTACCTAGGTAGTATTCCTGTTTTCCTTTTCTATACCTATGTGCCTTAATTACGGGTTTCTTCGGCATTATATACACTGTAACAAGCTTCCTGTTGCATCGGCCTAGCTTTTAATTGGGGATAGTTCTTTCAGACACTTCACTGAGAATTATTCGAGGCATGATTTAGCCTTTTAAATCCCTAGAGCATTGGCAGATTCAAAATATTGTTTTATCTGGAAACTAAATCGTAGCAGATTTGAGAAATTCTGTTTTTATTACACCGCGTAATGGGTGTTTATATTTATAATCATGAAGCTGAAAGCCGGGAAATTGTAATAAATGATTGATCGATCTCAAGAATCTGACATGAAACAATATGCAGATACCTTCTCATGGAATTATCTTCTGTCAGTTATTTGTTTATGTTTTAGATTGGGAATAATTTACCCTTGTTCTGCCTCTCTCTCTTTCCAAATTCGTTTAATTGAGTGGGTTTCTGTTATATATTTGCAGGTAGATAGGTATATAGTGTGGCAGCTTAATCTACCTTTTCCGTTATATGAAGATAAACTCAGTAGCTAATCAGATCATGGCAGAAAGCTGGTGTTTGTCGCTTCCTCCACCCTAGCAACATCTTCGTCTGAACTGATGGTTATGTTTGCATCTCCTTTCGTTTTTACGTTCTTTCTTCGTTGTATGAACTCGGTAGTTTTTCGGTAAAGTTTGTGTAGTTTAAGGACTTCATCTACCAACTACACCGTCATAGTCGGGTTTTTTTATATCTATTTCAGTTTAGATATATCTTTATTACCTATAACAGATTCGGATACCTTGTGCTTGTGATTGGATACACTGCTCAAGTGTTAGGTACTCCATTCTTTGTCGGAGAAATCATCGGTTGCACTTAGGGTTTGCTTGGCTCCAACTTATATGACAGAAACCACATAGAAAGGTGGTAAGGTTGTGGCAATATTGTTAAGGTCATGCATGTTTTTTCTTCTTAGATTTAAAGGTAAGTGTTCAACATTATGATACTTCTCTAGTGGTCAAATTCTGTTTGTCCATGAGATCCCTGAAAGCTTTACCTTTCTCTATATTCAATCTATGGTCCAAACTGTCAAAATCCCCTCCAATACGTGTGGCCCAACGAGAACAGATTATCTTGCAATCTGTCCCAGGTGGTTTGTGCTTTAACTGTCTTATCTTGTTCTGGAACGACCTCCATTCAAAATCTAGATTATTCCCTATCGAGAAGTCTTTGTCCATGAATTCAGGGGACAATGCTTTTCAAAGGTTCTGTTAGGTTCTGGTGTTTAAAAGATCTTTAGTTGAAGACGAACATTCCATAGCCGCACTTACAGCAGAGGTGGAACCTGATTTTGATGTTTATGATGATTCCTTTCTCCATTGGCCTACAATATTCCTTTTCTTTTTTCTTTTTATCTTTGCTTGACCACCACTATGGCTCCATAGGTCTGCTGGATTCCTAATGTGTAGATACAGTAATAAAAATATTGAGTATGGAAAAGACTTATACTCATACCGATACCGCCCATATTTATTTAGGATAGATATATACATTCAAGCTTCTGCACTTTATTGGTAAGACTAGGCAAAGCAACAGTGTTGCTACTGCATCAGTATCTATCATATTTTCAAGTACTTCGAGCGCGGTAAGTAAGAGTCTTTAGTTCTATATGTTCACCCTTCATGGAAGGGTGTAAGCTGCAAAAAACCAGCAGTATTTGTGTTAGGGAGGAAATATAATGCAAAGAAGAAAGTAAATGCACAAAAGGGAAAGCTTGCTTACGTCCACACTTGTATCCAACGGGGCGATTTGCAATGTTGCAGCGCTTGGGAATGGTAATGGCGATTTCAGGCTTGATTCCAGAGGCCTTGGCCATGTCAGAAAGCATTACAGCGCAGAGGCAGCTCGGGCTCTTGCCAATGTTCTTCACCTGGGAGCAGCAAGCGTCGCTAACAGGAGCTTTGTCATCCTGCGCCGCGCTCATACAAGGAGCGAGCTTCATTGCTTCATTGTCTGGATTGGATTTCCCACATTCCCCTGCCCCATCAACCCCTTCCATCCCAGCAATGCTGACAAGCACAATAAATCCCAAAATGCAGGCCAACTTCATTGGAGCCTCCATTGTTGCTTTCCCTGAATGCAGAAATAAGGACACTCCAGCAACTGATTATATACCGCAAAGAAAGTGATTGCATCAGTTCCCACTAATTATAATGGCGCTAGCACTATAACAAAACGACAATTATGCTATTGCAGCACTTGCTCAGGACATTATCTTTGGCTTGTTTGGTCCCATTAAGGTTGGTGTCTGGAAAATCAGAGCCATCCCATTGTACCATGTTCCTCCACATGTTACCATAATATACACAGATCTTGAGATCTTACTGTGACTGAAGAGTTCATCATGATTTTCTAGAACTTCATTGCCAACAACCTCGACAGATCCAGTGGAGCTACCATTTTGTGGAAGCGTGTAACCAACTTAGTTCCAAACTACCACTGACCATAATAAAATATCAACGAATTGCAGAGGAGAATAAAAAGTCGAGTCTTTAGGCAAGGAGAAGAAAATCAGAAATGGTCTACAGAAAGGGAAGTTAGGGATTTGAGGAGAAATGGAGGCTGAACTCAATTGGCATGGGCCGGGCTCGAGATGCTTTGCTTGGATACCGGTTGGTCCTTGGGTCATCAGCCTCTCATGGGGCCATTGTGTCTTGTACAGAATTTAACGTAGTGGGCTTACACTGGCCACTGGGCCCAGTCATATGGATTTCAACTAGCTTGCAGAAGGCCCGAGTCCTGGGGCTTTATGGAGAATCGTCGAGAATTTCAAATTTTACTTGTTTTCTCCTTGGTTGACTTGCTATCTTGCTATCTTGAATCTGGAATTACCTAGTAATTTCGAGATTCGTAATCTTTAGGTGTTAACATGCTTTCATTTTCCTGTATCAACTCCGGGCATTTGGTCTAGTGGTGTGATTCTCTCGGAATGCCCCAATATCTATCTATTATTTTGCCACATTTTTTTCCCTTCCCTGCTCTGCTTTTGACAAATTGGGAGAATCAATGACATAATTCATTCATGCTTTCGGTTCGATGCTCAGATAATCTGTAAAAGACCACCTTCACACACAACCCGCGCTGGGGAATCTAGCCACTGGTCAATAATGGAGTTCCGTTTCCCTTGGAAGGGCTAATGGTGCTAGGGATTGGATTTGGAAACGAATATGGAATTGTAACGCTTGTTTGACCACTTCGAAGCCGTTTTGGAAAAAAACAGGTGTGTCCAAGTAACTTGTCTCTTCTTCGATCTATTTCTACTTCTATCATCCATCCTTGGTATCAAGCATGAACATGACAATCACAATGATAATCGCATAGTTTTTGCCACTTTTGAGTTCACCAATGCAGAAATAATAGATAATTTATTAGTTTATTCCGGAGATTGAGTTCTGGCGAACCAAATATTACATTATTATTCATCATACCATCAGATGCATAAAACTGAAGATCATGATCCATACATTAAAATAAAAAAACTGTGATCAGTGCTTTTTTTCCTTGACAATGGTGACTGGGCATGGGGCATTTGTCATCACATAACTGCTCACACTCCCCAACAATATCCTGTTTTCAAAAGACAGATTTCAATTACCCACCATACATTTGTTCACAATAAAGAAAACCCATTAAATCAACGTAGTAAAGCAGACAACAAAATTTGAAATTTAATACCTTTGGACGCTGCCAAGTCCTCTGCTTCCCATAACCAGAGAGTCCAGCTTCAGATCTTCAATTGCATCAAGCAGCTTCTCTCTGGCATCTCCTCCCCAATACACTTTTGTAATAATTTTAATCTAAAACAAAAAATAATAATCCAATAATCAAATGCAGATGAACATAAATACCAAAGTAGTCACTGGAGTTTGAAAAAATACCTCTTTTTGTCGTGAAGCAGTATCAAGAGTATCAAGAACTTCGACGTCTGTCTTGACACCGTACTTCTTCATGATCTCTGGCTCTCTGAACTCGGCCAATGGAATCAGGGCTGCAACCAAACAAATAAACAAAACCCAGATCGGATCAAAACAGAGAAACCACAAATAAGGAGATTAAAAACTACGAATTTATACTTACGAGAACCAGATTTAGCCCAGAGGGTGTTGCGAGACTCATCGAGTGAGTTGGGATTGATATGGATGATGTAAAGGGTATCACCCTTATCAGCCAAGTTGTCAATAGCCCATTTGAGAGCGCTCTTGCTGCTCGAAGAGAAGTCCATGGCCACACCAATACTCCTATCTCCAGCCATTTTTGTTCTCCTCCTCCTTTCCCTGCAATTTATCTGAAACTAGTCTTTTCTTGTATCAGAAGAGCAGAAGCTTTGCGTGTGAATTATGATCGCTATGTGGGGTTTAGCTTCGTTTCCTTAGCACGAGATGTTTGAAGCTAGTGACAGGATTATGGGCCGGACTTGTCTATAAAGATGCTATCGATGCCCTTTGACTTTGATCGATACCGTACACGTGTTCCTCAAACCCGTTGCACAGTGAATCAGGTGGTGCATTTCCGCGTGATCCACTGGCGGTCATCATCATGAACGGTAGTGTGAAGCGTACCTACCTTTCCTTTTGCGTGGACCCGTTGTTGAAATAGTATTATTGACAAACTGAGGCTCGAAGTCTGATATTTTTAGGAATAAATTCCTTTTGAAAAATCTTCTTGACCTTTTCTTATATGTGGGATCATATGCTATTTTTCAATGCTGCCATTGGCATCTGATATTATTTTAGAAAAAAAAAGTTTTGGATTTATCCTAAACGAATTATTTAGGGGAATTGTATGCGAAGCTGCCTGCCTTGCACCGTCCAGTGTCCTTGTCGTATAAACTATGAATGATAAGCTGATAAACACAAAGACCTTTAGAGGGGAAAAAAAATAAGATAAAGATTGTCAGAAGTCAGAACACAAAAATGGCGAATTTTTAGTCAGGGCCCAAAGAAAAGAGAAGTTAGGGTCCAGTAAATCAAAGTTTAAGGCTTAAAAGGCCCAACAAACACTTAAAATGGCTTGTTAAATGAGATTTGGGCTTTGAAGCCTGTGTCTGTGCACAAGTCCAATTCCATATACCACGGGCCCACGCTTGGGCAGCTAATAGGCCTTTCAATGCAACTCCGTCTAATTGAACCAAGGGATATCAATCACATGTGGAGGCCGACTAATGCCCCAAAATTAATGAGATTCTCAAGCCTAAATATGCAAATATCATTGGAACAATAATGATAAGGATTCCAGTAGCAGGTGAGATATACGCACAATATTTTATATGCATCATGTGAGACATGTCGAGCCAACGAATTCACTTGGATCTTGTGCATCTAACTCAACAATTGGGATACCAACTACTGAGATCTATATCATTTTCATAATTTGAAAGTTGCAAATTTGGTTTGCCACCTATGAGTTTACGACCCTTTTAGTTCTCGTACGAGGGCACTATAATAGAAGTAATTGCAATGGTCATCACAGACATTTAGTTTGTTTCCTAAATCTAAAAAATTGTGTAGATCCTACACTGTAAATAAATTAAACGTCTGTGGTTACAATTTCAGTAACTTTTACAACAGAGTTACTTAACCAATTAGTCCTTCTACAACAATAAAAACACTTTTACTGTTAATAACAGCAATAATTACACGCTAGATAAAACATAATATTTTAAGTAATTCAATATAAAGAATAGAAAGATTACGAGAAAAGTAAAGATAGAGACAGAAATATACAACCTGGTAATTGAGTCTGATGCTTGAATTGATGTGTGTATATATGGGAATGATCTGGCTAATGATTGTGCTAAGGTTTGGTAACTAACTTTGATATCTTTGTCCCCACCATGTTCTAAAGATCATGTGGCCCACATTTGATTGACAATTAATCTAATTAATCATCAGATCAAACGCACAAGTAATGCAGCCTTAATGCCTGAAGATGCATGGATTTAGTTCTGGCAAGCACTGAGAGTGACAGTAAGTCGAGCAAGCACATGATTTAAGGGGATGTGTGGTTGGTCAAAGTTTTTTTAGCAGCAAATAAAGGGGGACAGATGGTCAAAAGAATCTCCTTCCTAAAACCCTTCCATAGACAGAGAGACACTCCCACCATTAAAGTGCAAACGACAACCCCCATTCCTTCACCCCGCTAATCAAGGTGACATGTTCCTCGTTATTCTCACAAACTACCCCCAATCCCATCCTTAATACTATTTGTTTTATAGTTGCAACCGCAAAACCCTTTTACCTTATTAGTTCTTTAATGATCAATGATTTTATGACTTAACAAACCCCTTTAATTAAGGGAGTGTATGTAACATTACATATAGTCTTATTTTCAAAATTTGTGACTTGTGGTTCAAACTCTTTTCACAACATGTGAAAGACGGCATTTTGACACCGTGTTAAATTTATTTTTAGACGGCATCCTGATACCATGTTAAATATATTTTCCAAATTAACATAGATAAGATCCATGTTTTTTAGGTTTTGGTGGAAAAGGACGGATTAAAAAGTCTAAATTATTTCAATAATGCACGATCCCCATGTGCGATAGTCTTCTTAGTTCTTACATACCATGACTCCATCACTACATGACATGCTACAAACTGTAAATTAGTCGTATGAATACGTGGAAACAAGTTTTTGCCAACTGCCAAGTATGAAAGTTGTACAGAGGTTCTCTTCCTCCCCACCAAGTAATTTAAACATATTTAAAGTGCTGTTAAATTAAAGTAGAAAATAAAAAAGAGATTCAGATGGGATCTCTCCCCCCAATTAGCTTACAAATTTCAAAAGTTTTTTTTTTTTTTTTTTTTTGAAACACTCAAGAAACATGGTTACTAGGTTTGACTTGAAAGAAAGCACCGTTCTTTTTGTCTCCTAATTGCCTTGTGGATCCTGTTTATAATTATTTTGTTCTTTTACTTTCGGAACTTCTATGATTCTATATATCGCATGAACTGTAATAAGCAGTAGATGCATCAAGGTTTTGTTACAGTATTTGCATGTGGAAAATTTACCAGGTTATAGGAACCATTTCCATTTGGTAGATGAGGAGTCATCAACTGATAACGACCATGTGAGCAGACTTGGATGCTTATTCTGCTGATATGGATTCTTTTGGTATCCTAAGCATATATATATGCATGTGAAGACGACGTGTGGGGTCTAAAAGTTACTCTTTTTGGTAATGAAAGATTGAAAGCACCCCATAAACATAAAATTTAAGATGAGATCAGAGAAAACTTAATGTTTGGATCTAACCACCGATGATAATCAAAACACCCAGTAGGCAATAGCTATATATATTTTTCCAGCGACCAATATCCTACAGAATAATATGAATAAATTTGAACCCTAGGAAGCAAAAGTAACGTGCAGATCGAGATAGTTGTTGGGTATGGAAGCTGACCTACCTTTACATGTCAAGCTTTGAAAAGATGATATATGTATTTTTAAAAAAACAAAAAAACAAAAGGGAGACAAAGTAGGGAAGAGGGGTATAATACTATAATGCGATCAAGCTTAAATATCACTCAAGTAACCCTAAAATAATCAGTGTAAATTTTTCCACGTACGCCTACCTGGATTCCACTCACTTAATTAGCACCACTCACGGCTTCAATTATAGTCCATAATACGTCATGTTTTTTCCAATCATTATCCGTTGTGTCATGTCCTAATCAGTAAGAACCAATAACCAATTAGAAAAACAAAGTCCTTTTTTTTTTTTGTTAATCTCTTACATTTTTCATTGCTGGATTTGAAAGTTTAGTGGTAAAAGTGTGATTCGTTCTATTATATAATTTTATCAGAGGTTGATTAATGGATCATCAGAAGAAGAATTAGGCGAACAATTAGCAGGGTAATGGTATGTAAGAAACATGTGTTTGTGACTTTTGTCTCGTGACCAGGATTCGGATGGTCATTAACTACCAATGTTTGAATAATTTGCGTTAATATATTGATATAGTTGAGGGACAGCACGATTAATTATAGCAGAAACGTTATAGTATTAATAATTAGAAGACTTAATTATTTTACTATAAAAAGGTTGAGGATACTATGTTCTTTATGTTGTCAATGGTGGCAACCACGATGTGTCACTAGAGGCTTTCATTGGACCACCTGGTCTCTTGGTCTATCATGATTGGAACAAGGCCTATGACCCCACCAGTTTGGATAAATGGAAAATCATGAGTCGGTTATAACTATGCATGCTTGGAGTATATTGAGTTCTTTTGCCCTAAATAAAAATATATATAGTGATTTCTTGTATATGGTCATACACTTGCTAGCTCTATGTTGATATATGCCACTCTTTATAGTTAATGATGCCTTACCGATACTTTATTATAAATTCAATTTCGTTTTTCTACGCTAACCTCAATTATTATATAACAAAGTGTACAAATAAGTATTCATTAAACCAGACCTAGGTGACCCTGCTTTTACGCCACCATTTGACTTGATACCCAACTCTAATTATGTGTATTTTCATAATTACTCTCTCAATGCAAATCATGCAACCGATAAGAAAATACGCGTAATTTGTATGGTTTGCCTCTCTAGAAATCTCAAGAGTTTATAATTCTCCTCTAACAATAGAGAATAAATTTGGTGAAAAAATAAAAATGTGATGTCATACGACATACTACGAAAACCAATAAATGAGAATTGTAGAGCTTCATATCACATATCTATTTTGCACTACGACCGAACATTTGGATAGTAGGGGATTTGGGCATTAGAGACATGGAATAATCCATACAAAACATGCCAAAATAAAAAATTAGTCACAATTGTTTCTTATTACAAATTCTATAGTCAAATTAAAGGAAAAGACAAAATTAGACGGTCATTGACTGGGGAAGAGAGATGCTTAAAAGCAAGTAGTAAATCCTGGAAGAACAAACAAATGCTGGTGAAATTGCTTGAACACTAATTTTTGTCCAAAAATAGAAAGCTCCAATAATATTTGTGGGTTCTACACAATCTTTTGAGAGGACCCATTACGGGAAGTGAGAACTCAAATTCTCAAAATTTAAATCAAATCTTCGAAAGCAATCAAATTCCTTTTATTGGTCAAAGAAATATCAATATGGCCTCTTAATTGGAGTATCTCTCTTTCGGCGGGAAAAAAAATAAAGAAAAAACGGTGAAAGAATTTTCTTCTCTCTGTTTGGGTGGGCCACAAAGATATTATAAACCGGCAGGCCGGTTCAGTGTCCACTCCCAAAATAAGAATCCACGCGCAGAGAGTTAATTAATTCGACACGATGTAATCTCAGTGCCATTTATATTATTATATCAACGGCCAGGAACGCGAGTAGTCCGTGTTCGCAGGTAAGCACGTCACGTCTGAGCTTATTTTGTTTTTGTTTTAAATTTTCAGTGGAATAAAATAAATTATCTAGTTTGTAACTTTTTTGAATACTGGAAAGTAAATGGGAATACTCGAACTCAAGACCTCTATAAGATACTACACACATAATATCATATGAGGTACTCGTAGTTCTCAAATCTAGTTTGTAACTTGAGTTTTTTATGCATTGAATAACGATATTGGAGAGATGGTGTTGCATCCTCATAGGAGTGGTAAAATTATGTTCGGTTTGGATGATTAAATTTGTCCGATATGGATTGAACCAAGTTTGAACATAAATTATATATCCGAAATTTGAATCCAAACACAAAACTTTTATTCGGATCCAAACGCAAAAATTTGTGTGGTTTACTTGTCCGGATCATAACATGAATTATGTTATTATCCGATTTACTTGTCCGGATTAAAAACTGATATTATCAAAATACCCCCGCTAATAGGAAAAAGCCAAGTGGCAACACAAGTGCCAGCTAGGTCAGGGTGAAGGAGGAACCAAAGGGTACGCTTCGGTTATAATCGAAGTACCTACTTCGATCCCTCAGGAATCCATATTGAGGTACAACCTTGGTAATGTCCCTACATAGCCGAAGTGGGTATAAACCAGGTCCAAGAATGAAGAATCACAATAGAACGTCAACTCTCAGTAGAATTCAACTCCCCTTTGAAAAGGGATACAGATGAAATTTATCATCCAAAAAATCCTCTGAAAAACCAATGAGAGAAAGTACGACTCCTACTACAACTCAAACACTTTAAGCTCATATAAAAGGGGAAGCTATGCCCTCAGGTAAACATTCTAACTTATGTACTATGAACTACTTACTGAGCAAGAGGCAACGCTCGAAGCAACGAGGCATCCTCCAAAGTTTAGTATTGTACTGACTTTAGTGTCGGAGAGGTCCCCCGAGTACACCCTCGGGGCCCTATCGAAGCTTACGTTCGCTTCTTATACAAGAAGTAAGAAAGAGATCATGTATTAGAAAAGGAGAAACCAGTTATTCAAACTTAGTATGACTTAGTTGATTTGTCTGATAGGGCATACACAGGGGCGAAGCCAGAGCTTAACATGAGAGGAGGTCGTAGTGGTAGACATAGAATTTTATATTATATTGTATGGGAACAGCGTCCCTGAATTTTTTTTTGGGTTATATATTAATTATACATTTTAAAGTACAAAAAATGACACTAGAAATAAAAAAATTATAAAATATGATAAATAATATTTGTCCCATGCCTTCTTGTTTCAACCATGAATATAAATTTTTATAATAAGGGGGTCTAAATTAAAAATTTAGGGGTCTTTCATGTAAATTAATATAAAATTAGGCTTATTAAAAAAAATTGAGCGGGGTTTTGCTGACCCCCTCACAACAGGGTGGCTTCGCCCCTGGGCATACATGTTTCAGACATCATCAAAAACAATTTGGGTTTAGTCAATTAACACATAATAAATTTAATCGGAATTAATATTCAAATCATATAAATATTTCATAAATTCATATTGCTATCGGAGAAAAAAATATTAAGACCCGATTTTTTTTCCACTCTTATGTCCATGAGAGAGCTTGGAGGCTGGAAGCGCCGCCCAACGCCTGCAAATAGGGCAAGTGTGGAAACGGCAAAGGACACGCCGCAATGATGTTCTATTGAAAACAACGGCCGTTAGAAACAAACGGCCGAAGGAGGAAGGTTTGAAATAAGACACATACATATTCATCTCATCGTTGATGACTGATGATGAGCGTGAACTATCAAGAACTGTAGCTTACTAAATACGTTTCTAGGGTAAATTTCGAGGAAAATAATTATATTTACTACAAATATAAAGAAAACGATTTTTTTCTTCCCTTTTTTGGCCTTTCGTCAAGAAAACGATTTTACGTATAAATGGGGTGGTCAGAAAAGAATTAGTAAGTTTTCAACCGTTGGATATGGACTTGTTCTCTCAAAAATCTGATGGTTTCTGTAAAAAGATACTTCCCTCTGCAGAACCTGATCTTTTAGTACAGGCTTTAGAGGATAATGGATGTTTACTTGTCCTTGCTTCCCCAGCCAATCAGAGACCATAATATCCGGATCATTGAATAAGGGTAGTTCCGTCAGCGTGCAAACTGTATGAGGGCAGTTTCGCCACTTCCGATAACACCTTTTTTAACCTGTCCCAATGTAGAAAATATGAAGAAAAGGCAAGGGCAAGTTCGTCCGGGTAATTGAAAACTAGTTGACAGCAAAAAATATCGCTTGTATCCAAAGCGTAGCGTATTTGGCGTGCCAAGTGGACAGCGTGGAAGGACAAATGTCTGTTACAGCGACAGCGTGGTCCGTGGCCTCTGTTCAACGACGTGCGAAGCAAAATGGCGTTATGATTTGTTAGCTCTTCCCAGTAAGGCACTCCCCCACCACCACCACGACCCCACTCACTCACTCACAAGTCACACACCCCTGCAAAAAGCATATCCCGAAAGGACATAACAACCCCTCCCTATCACGTGCTTTCCAATTAACCGTAGGGCCCACTGACTTGCTCTCTCATATCTTACCTGGCAGCAACTCTGCATGGCCCGCATCTGCACCCATTATCCGCTGTAGAACCGGCGCGTATATTACATTTTCCATTGCTTCGCGAGTGGGATTTTGTATGGCCCACACCTTAACCCCCCACCTCTCCGCCTTTTTCTCCGACTACAAATACAAGTCTCCTCTCTCACCCTGCATCCCCTTCCATTTCTCATTCCCTTGAGAGCCCACTGCGCTTACATTAACACAGTTACTAGAGGCTTGGTGGGAAATAGCTTCTTCAAATAGAGCAAACGTTCACGCATCTCTGTTAGTATTGCGTATCGAAGGATTCTAGATGGCGGAGAGTTTAGATGACGGCATGTTTTGGCTCCCTCCTCAGTTTCTCGCCGATGATGTAGTTGTGGGGAAGAACAGCAAGAAAAACGGTTATGATGGGTTGGGTTTGGAGAGTGACTATAACAAGTCTCTCTTTCCGGTTGAGTTCCCATATGGGTTCGGGTCATTTCCGTTCTCTTCGGATCTCAGCTCTCCTGTGGAGTCTGTTGTGGGGTCCACAGGGACCGAGAGCGACGAAGAGGATTATCTATCTGGGTTGACCCGCCAAATGGCCCGCGCAACTCTGGAATACGATTTCAAGCGAAACGACTTTACTTGTGGCCCCGAAATCACCAAGGTATTGTGCTATATCGTACAGTTTACTCTACTCTGGGTAAACCCTAAGTTTTTGCTTCATTTAATTGGTGTTCATTTACCAGGATCGGGTTGTTTTCGGGTCACCTCAATCAACGCTTTGTGCTGTTGGGAGTGGGTGCAGATGCAGACAGGGTTCAAGCGGTGAGAGCCCTAAAGACTTCTCACGAGCTTCCTCGACACCAACATGGGATCTCTTATATGCAGCCGCAGGGGAAGTTGCGAGGATGGAAATGAAAGAAAAAGCCTACGGGTCCAATAATGGCAGAGGACTCTTGGGTCCTCCGAGGAAACCCTCTCCAGTCGCTATCCCCTTAAAACATTCAAATCCTGATGGGTATTATGCTAACCCGTCGCTTACTCAACAGAAATTGCAAGAATACCAAGTAAGCTAATCTGCTTCTTTCTATCTTTTCATTTGAGACATGGGTTCTTTAATCACACTTTTTTTGGTTGGTTACTGATTAATTTTATTGTTTTATGTTGAACAGTTTCAGAAGCTGAAACAACAACTGATGTTGAAGCATCAGAGTTCCCAGCTTTGGGGAAAGGGAACTGGACAGTACCAGGCTCAGGCGCATCCTCCAGTTCTTACCGGTGCGAGAAGTAATGGTGTTGGAACTTTGGATTTGTCGCCATCTGCTTGGCCGCCTCTTCAACAAGCCCTGCAACAGCCCCGTCAAGTCGGGTCTGATATGCGGGCCTTATTTCTTGGAAGTACCGGGACCAAAAGGGAATGTGCAGGAACTGGTGTCTTTTTGCCTCGTCAAGCTGGGACCCGACCCGAAACCCGCAAGAAGCCAGGTACCTTTCGTTTTTGCTTCTTAGCAGTAATGGGTGGTATTGAGTTCGTTGCATTAGTTAATTTTCGATGGATCTGGTATAGTTCAGAAAGGCACTGTTGATACTGATTTTATAATTGTCTGTTTTGTGTAGCATGCTCCACTGTTCTAGTCCCAGCTAGAGTTGTTCAAGCCCTGAAGTTGAACCTGGATGAAATGGGTGGTGGTTCTCGGTCGCAGTATCAGAATCGTTTTAATGGAAGTTTTGGCACAGATAGTGGTTAGTTTTAACTGTCTCTTTTTAGGCCCGTATATGTTTATGCAGTTGTTTAACATTTGCTTAGTTATTTGTTTGGGATTTTCAGATGCTTCTGCTGCTTTGAGGCTTCGAAGCAACTACAATGGCATGTCACAGCAACGCAACATCAGGTCTCAGCCAGGAATGAACCATGAGATCCGGTTACCTCAGGAGTGGAGCTATTAAGTTTCTTTGTTTTCTCTTCTTGGTGGAAGTTTTTAGTGAAGGAATAGGAAAAGTTGAAGCTAGTTTTTACTATGATAGGTGATAATAGTTTAAAGAAATAGTGAAAATGAAGAAAAAAAATGAAGAATGCTTGATTGATGAAAGCCATATGAAATGTTTTTTGTGTTGGGTCTTGATCGAAAATAAGGTTTGATAGTTGCAGGGATTGAAGCCAGCTTTTGATGTGAGGCTTGGGGACAACATGGAAGGGTTTGCTTTTGTGTTTTGGGCAATAAGTTGGGACTTAGTAGGGGGGGTTTAGTATTAGTGCGAAGGGTGGTTGCTTTGTTTTGTGAATTAACTGCCCTTTCCTTCCATGTAATTTAGGTCTCGAGCCTCCAAGCTAATATAATAAAAGAAATATGTTTTATATATTGTTTTATCGGTTGCTACTTCTTGTGTCCTACATGGCACTGTAGTTGATAAACCGGTCTATACCATATTTTCTGGCCCCATTGAAATTTAAACCATATAGAAGACCATGTCGGCAACTCTAATCTAATTGGGTGATAAAAGATTGTGAATCAAATTAGTGGAGAAGTTGGAGACTGTGAACAGTGGGAAGGTTAGTTTGCTTAAGAGGGAAGTATCTTAAATTGATGGCCACGGGTGTGGTTAAAGCGTGTGGGGCTTTTACGCGTGTCAGCTGGATCTCTTTTGGTATGCGGCACAGTGGTGTTGCTTTTAATAAGGTAGATATCTTTTTCTTTTTGATTTTTGAATTTTTTTCCCCTTGGAACTAGAATTATGTCCCCACTGAGAAGAAACGTTGCTATCAGAAAGCGGTCATGACCCAGTGGAGAGCACGCTTCGTTGCCGGCTAAATTTTGGGGTTTGTGGTGGTCGCCACGTTGAGTTGATACGACGTCGTGACTGCCACTTGGGAGTTGATGCAGTAGGGTTTTTTCACGCGCGGTTAATTGCGATTTATTAATGTTTTGCTTTTATTGTATTTATTAATTTTTGGTACTGGTACGTCGGTCGACGTGTTGTTTGTTGTGGCGGTGAGTACGCTTTAGCATGTTCCGTGGTTGTAACGTGTTTCGAGATTCTCTTGTTTTTTTGAAACCTTATTTTTGGTCATTGCCAGACTGGCACCATTGACTGACTGGATCAAGTAAGACCTGTGGCCATTTGAGCCACTAACCCAAGCCCATTTAGTATTTTTGCCCCGTGAGGCGTTTGGATGAATTCCTCTCTTATTGTTCCCTCTCTAGTCTCTATTAGTTGGGCTATTAGAGAGGAAGGAGGTCGATATATTTGAGGTCTTTGCCTGGTATATATCAAAGACACAGATCATCTTACATGTGACCAACATGAAATTCATTCATGTAATTCTGCCGAATACGGAATCAGAGTCTTGTTTGACGACATTAGTTTGTTTGTGCCAGTTGTTCTATATTTTATATTTTTACTTAAATTTGATAAATGTCAATACAACATGCCTGGCTTTTACAATGATCACATTCTTCAGGTTTCAATTGGTTTTCTTGCCTACTATTATGACTGCATGTCTCCACTTGGCGTCACATGAATGGCTTACATGAACAATTAGTTGCAAGAGTTGCAAATATAACAGTCTGACAGTTGTTAGTATTTTTATTCTCAATTATCTCAAATGTTGAGATGGACGTACACGATTTTCATATAGACTCACAATTTTTACGTAGATCATGTGCTTCAATCTCAACAATTGAGATAAGTGAAAAAAAATAAAATAAAATTGTGAACCTTGGCACTTTCGTTGGAAATATTTCTCTATATAATAGGAGTCCCACATTCAACGGTTGTTCAACCAACCAACCAACCAAGGGACCTTTCTTTTGGAGATAACATATAAAGCCAAATTACTGATGAGAATAATTGCTCGCATTGATTGATTATGATGGTGTGTATGATAGACAGGTAGACGTAGTTTGAACCTTTCAATTGTTTCCCTAGCGTATAACATGGTGTACTCTTACGTAGGAAACTCCACTCCAAAATCGTGTGCTTTACGCAAATGGGTTAGAGAAGACGACAATTAGAGCATGTCGTTTATGTTGAGATTGTGATTTATGTTGGTTAAGTAGTTGGAAATAATGAATTATTATCAACTCAGCCACTCAGCTTCTTGATTTACTAAAGAGGAATTAGTTGACTTAATCCTCTCCATGATTAGTGATGATGACGTCCACTTTGATTAGTTTAACTTAGCCGAAAACATCTACCCTGAAGGCTGAAAGTCAGTCAGTCGCACATGTTACGGCATCAAACATGCCAAGTTGTGTCTTTACTTATAGATATTTCTTGTGCGAGACCGATTGCTCCTCCATTCACAGAGGGTCTTTTTATCTTATGGCCTACTTGGTGTTTTTACAGTTTCTCCAGGCCCAACTATGAATTGCATGGACCTTACTGTAAAAAGGATGATCAACACCGTTAAGACTTATAATCTCTCTTCGATTTATAAGAACCCAAGCTTGTCTCAATCAACAAAAATCTTTTTTATGGGCTCAAATACGGGTAAATGAGGACGATCAAGAGAAACAAAGTCGTGCTGGTCGGGTATATTCACAGTGAACTAGTAAATTCAAAGTGGACAATATTTATTGATTTGAGTGGAGTGAGATTGCTCTTGGTAGCCATGATGTGCTAACATTTTTTTTTCAAGCTGACAAACAAGTTATGGGCTTTAATTAGCTGAGACCAAGTTCAAGCTCATGCCTTGATTTTGATTTCCAACTAATTACTTAATTTAAGTAGAGCCTGTGGTGGGCTGGGCTTGGGTAATAGCACTTCTTAATTAGGCCCAAATACAGCCCAAAATCTGTTAATGTCTCGTAGAAAGCCCATTCAACGAACTGTTTTTGTGCATTTACTCGTGCCAGTGGTCCACGTCCACCGCCGCTTCAGTTATTCACGCATTCTGGTCGCGTAGAGAAAGCCTGGCCAGATCAGGCTTGTCAACTAATTGAGTAATTTCACGATCCACCGATGTATTGTTGATTCATTCGTTGATGCTCACTCAATCCAACGGTAATATCATCGTCGCTACACGACACAAGGAGAGACGAACGCTCTGATTTTTCACATTTTTCAGGTAAGGTTGCGAAGGTCAACAAATTTGACTCTTGTCATTATCGATCGTCGTCTACCTCAAAATTGCTGGTGATAACCACTTCTTATTGGACTGTGTTCTGTTTGGTTGTTGAGCTAACTGAGCTTGTTAGTTGTGTTTGAATTCAGTAAATAAACATCAATCAGAGCTAATAGTTTGAAGTCATTCCTACGTCGCTTGATTGTAACCATAACTAGGGTTTTATTGTTGGTTATTTGAGCTTCATTCCGGACAACAAATCTTGTTATCGTAATCATATTCGATTGTGTTATCACAGTGATCAACGATGGCTGCAGAGGAAGGAATGGAGCAGGAACTCGCGCCGCAGAAGAAGAAAGAGCCTACCGAGGACGAGAAGAGGTATTCTTCTTGGAATTATTTTCGTGAAACGAATATAGATATTGTGGATCTTTTTTACTCTGTATTTATTTTTCTAATGGTTTATAGGAGAGAGAAAATTGTGCCTGGGAGCTTGATGAAAGCTGTGATGAGGCCTGGAGGGGGCGATTCGAGACCAGCAGATGGTGATCAGGTTACTTCTTTTGCCTTGTTGCACTTGGATTGTAGATAAGACTCTTCTCTTCTCTTCTCTTTGATTGTAATGACTGGCTTATCTAGTAATGAAGCATCCATACTTAATTGCAGAGAATGAGCAGTAAAATTAATGCTCGAGTGAATTTGTTAACAGGTAATCTATCATTGTACAGTTCGAACATTGGATGGAGTTATAGTTCAGTCCACTAGATCAGAATATGGAGGTTAGTCACTATGCGCTTTCTATGTGGTGAATTGATTGGATTGCTAGTGCTGCATCATTAGCTTGTTATTAGTATTAAAGCCTATTGGGCCCTTAACCTTGAGTGTAATACTGGAAAATAATATGAACTTCAAAATGGGTTGCTGCTACAATTTTGGGTTCAGTGAAAATGTAAATTTATTTTGGCAGGCAAAGGAACACCTCTAAGGCAGGTTTTCGGAAAAAGCAAGATTTTACTAGGATTGCTAGAAGGAATGCCCACAATGTTGAAGGGCGAAGTTGCGATGGTATTGGTTCCAGAATTTTCAAATTCACATGTTTTGATAACTGTATCGTAACGTCTTCCCTGTTCCTAGAAATGCTCAGGCCAGGAAACTTTACGTTTCATAATGGAGACCCATCTGCCAAATTTATCCTATCTAAATGTTTGATTTTTCTGGATTTTGTATTGATTCTCTAATGGCTACTTATTTCTCTCGTTTCAGTTCAAGATGAAACCTCAGATGCACTATGGAGAGGATGATTGTCCAGTTTCAGCTCCAAATGGCTTTCCAAAAGAAGATGAGCTTCACTTCGAAGTTGAGATGATAGATTTTTCTAAAGTCAAGGTTTGAGCCTATAGAAGTTCAAATTTGTATCTTAAAAAGTTTTCTTCTCTCATATTAACGACTAGATCTGGTGTGGAATTCATTCAAGGTTTATTGATTTTGGATTGGATTCTTGTTTTTAGACACTTGTGCATTCTTGTTTCATATTGGACTGCAATTGTCTTGTCTTTAGTTTTCTAATTTTTGGTTGCAATTCTCTGGATTTTCAGGTTGTCAGCAATGATATGGGGGTTGTGAAGATGGTATTGTAACCATTATAAATTTTCTGCATAGATTTTTTTTTATTGTGTGTATATATTATGAGGCTTACATTTGGGATGAGCAATGAATGGTGTTGATGTGATTGCAACCTGAACTAGAATGACTAAGGAGCTTATTAGTGAAAAAATTGCGGACAAACAATATTTCTTTTCCTCTTCCCCTGGCATAAAACTTTCTCACTCTCAATCCTCCCCTTTTATTGATAGGTAATAAATGAAGGACAGGGATGGGAATCGCCCAGGGAACTTTATGAAGTGAAAGCTTGGTATCACATTCCTATTGATCTCCCCCCCCCCCCCCCTCTCAGCAATTTTGGCTGTTTCAGGTCCCAAAATTTGAAGTTCTTAATAGATACATATGTTATGTAGGATCTCTGCCAAGACAGGTGATGGGAAATCAATTCTCTCTCGCACACAAGGAGAACCGTATTTCTTTACCTACGGGAAATCTGAGGTTTGTCATAGAGTAGCTTCTTTTATTTGACATGTCTGCCTGTTTTGCTTCATCACTTGGTGTGACACGTGCTTTATTATACTTAATCTAATGTGTGGTTGGTACAACCAGTTTTGCATATCCGGCTGCGCTTTTCTGGTGTCTAGAGCATGTGACACTAATTTTCTCATCTTAATATAAACTAAGGCGATGAGTTTAAAGTGTTTGCATTAGCTGGATATAGACATTGTCTTTTTTCTTCTTTTTTCACCTCCCTGCAGATAGGGGCTGCTATACTTTTTTCCCAGTCATGTATTGTGAATGACTTTTTTTGAATGGGAATTATGCAAGATTTGATGTTCACTGTTATTTTACTGAATTAGGTGCCCAAAGGTCTTGAAATGGGAATCGGAATGATGTCGCGAGAAGAAAAGGCAGTAATATATGTCACTAATCAGTATTTGACTCAATCTCCTCTAATGCCCATTCAAGGTTTAGATGAAGTACATTTTGAGGTGGAGCTTGTTCATTTCATTCAGGTGTGTAACGTTGTTACTAGTCATATAATATTGTTTGCATTTTGTTTATTTGCTTGTCAACACTTCCATTGTTCCCTAAATGTTATATAATTGTTCTTGACTTTATCAGTTGATGAGCTTACGATGTCTGGTGAATTGTGGTTTGTTATGCATTTGTTGCTACAATGATATATAATATGACTTCTCAAAAAAAGGAATATGCAGTATGGCTAAGTTATGATGTAAATGATCTGAGTTTTTGATTTAGTACTGATAGGTGCGGGATATGCTTGGTGATGGGCGCCTGATAAAACGTCGGATTCGTGATGGAAAAGGTGTGCTTTAAAAACTTGATTTAAAGTTTCACAGAGATTGCACATTTCTTGTATGTTGGTTATTTAAACCTGATTTATATAGCATTGAGAAGTTCTTTCAGCGAGAGTTCTGGGCTACATCAACTTCTGCGTGAATAGACCTCCTGAGTGAATTTGTTAATTTTCTAAAGGCTTTGGTAGTGTTATCTGTGATAGAAGATAGGGCCATGGGTTCGCTTAGCTAATATTATACCATTGCATTTCAAATGGATTTTCTTTGTGCATCATGGTTCTTTGAGGAGTTAATTACTGTTATGCTTTTGCTATTTGGTAGTGAATGTGGTGAGCGAGTGTGTATGCTTTTTTCAGTTATGCATAACTATATCCGTATCCATGCATTTTCTCATAATCCGTGTTTTCTCTATTATTTTGAAACATTTAGGGGAGTTTCCCATGGATTGCCCTCTTCATGACAGTCTACTCCGTGCCCATTACAAGGGCATGATCCTTGATGAAGGAAAAAGGGTCTTCTATGATACAAGAGTTGATAATGGAGGTCAGCCTTTGGAGTTCAGTTCTGGAGAAGGGCTTGTGAGTTCATCTCCCATCTGGTGGATAAAATACTTATAAGTTTTTCTTTTTTAACTTTCAATTTGTGAATTTCATGGATAATTGTTTTCAATCCAATTTCTTTTGCTGAAACATTATGGTGCTCAAAGTTTGTTAACTTTTTGGAGGTCCCTGAGGGATTTGAAATGTGTGTTCGACTGATGGTACCTGGAGAGATAGCGCTTGTAACATGCCCTCCTGATTATGCATATGATAAATTTCCAAGGTTCCTCTCTGAACTCCTCTGCACCATTTGTTACTTATATTTTGGTTTTGTTCCTTCATCAAACCATTGTGATTTGTCATTGCTACTTCTTTTATCATCATATATCTCCTGTGGAAGCATGTCAGAAACAACGTCTTTTTTTTTTCCTTAAATTATCAGGCCACCTAATGTCCCTGAAGGTGCTCATATTCAGTGGGAAATTGAACTTCTTGGTTTTGAGATGCCAAGGGTAATCATCTCAATTTGCTGATTAAATGGTTTTATCTTCTTTTTCTTTATATTTTCTTCTTTTTCCTGCTTGAACCCATGCTATAATACATGATTTGAATCTTTATCGCAGGATTGGACTGGTTTGGATTTTCAAACCATAATGGATGAAGCAGAGAAGATAAGAACCACAGTATGTTGATTAAATTGGATTATGAATTGCTGCATTAGACCACTAATATATTGCTTGAAAAAGTGTCTATGCTCCTGTCTGTGCACTTTAACATGTTACAATGTTGTTAGGGTGTTACAGTGGTGCTGCATTGCAACATGAATACTTCGATCTGGGAATTAAATTTGGTTTATGCAATTTTTTTTAATGACGATACTATTACTTCCAGGGCAACAGGCTCTTTAAAGAAGGGAAGTTTGACCTTGCAAAGTCTAAGTATGACAAGGTAATGTGCACACTCTTATCAAGTTTCACCTTATCTTTTCTGTGTCTTTGGCACATAACCATTCTGTGCCCAATTCTTGTGCCATCATTTAATAAAGGTGACCTTGCATTGATCCCAAGGAGCTAGTGAAGCCATTTTCTGGCATCCTCAAGTTAAAAGCTGTAATTACAAGCTGTACAGGGTAGTCTGGTGGAATGGACTCTAGGACAAGACATAAACTTGGATGTTGGGTTTGAATCTTTCCTGACACATCTTGGATTTTTATAAGGGTACTTGTAGTTTCTGGTGACCACTAGTATCCAAATTTCTCTGCAGGGTTGGGTCGGATGCGGCTCGACTTTGCAGAGGTTCCATGTTCTCAAAGTTCTGTATTTACATTAAAATTACTATCAACTGGCAAACCCATTGCTTGGGTTGTTGGTGATGCAAAACAATACTAAACATTCGACAAAAAAAAAAGAAGACGAGTTTGCTTTACGTTCTTGCATTAAATTTTTTGATTTTAATTACATATCTTATCTATAATGTCCCTGTAAGGCCGTAACTGCAATAGAGTTTCCATTATTTGGCAATATACTTATACTTAGGCTAGTGTGTTTGTCCCTTTCGAGTTTTCCTACTAAGCAATTGCAAATTTCTTTTCAGGTACTTAGGGAATTTAATCATGTAAATCCACAAGACGATGAAGAAGGGAAAGTGTTTGCAAATACAAGAGTAAGTATTTCATGGTTGCTTTGAGCTAGAGAATCTGTTTTGTGAACCTTTACAAGTTCATATCTCACTTCATCGTGTTTTTTCAATTCCTTTGATGAATTTCAAAGAACTTGTTGAACCTAAATGTTGCGGCATGCTACCTCAAAATGGGAGAATGTAGAAAGTCAATTGAGACTTGTAATAAGGTATTTTGGAGTTATTTTGCTGCCTACATTGTCAAAGGTCTTAGCAGGTTACATCACAGGCCAATTCTTGAGGCTTGAAATTGGATCCTGATTTGTGTTCGTGTTGGAGCTCTAGGTTTTAGAAGCAAATCCAGCACATGTCAAGGCTCTTTACCGCCGAGGAATGGCTTATATGGAAGCTGGAGATTTTGAGGAAGCAAGGAGCGATTTCAATATGGTAGGGTCTTATACCTCAATTTGTGTAATAAGCTTTGAATTATTGACATCTATTCCTCATTTCTTTTTGATATTGTTAGATGATAAAAGTAGACAAGTCATCTGAAGCTGATGCAACAGCAGCTCTTGTAAAACTGAAGCAGAAGGAACAGGTGGGTTGAGCAGCAAAATGTACTAGGATATTATTTCTACTTATTGTGATGGAGCTGAAATGCTCAATGTTAATAAACGTTTCTGCTTATGTATATGATCACAATTGCAGGAAGTTGCGAGGAAAGCAAGAAAACAATTTAAAGGGCTATTTGACAAGAAGCCTGGGGAAATTGCAGATGCTGGATCTGAAGATAGAGGAGAAGAGAATAGCATTGGAGAAAATCAAAGCAGTGGCGTTCAAGAGGAATCAGATGTGGATGAGGGAGCCGAATTTCATGAAGCTGCAGATGAACCTAAAAGAGGCTGGTTCTCATACCTATGGCCTACTCATAGAAGACTATTTTCAGCTTTAGGACTTGAACGCTGTGCCATATTATGACATGGGCAAAATAGAGTTAGCATCTTGTTCGGCTACCGACTCTGTAATGGTTGAACCCATCGGCTACTACCGTTATTATTGATGGAACCCAACGGGGGTGGAGTAATTGGCGGTAGAGGTGATTCACTCGGAACCGATTTGTAGATGTAATCATACAGATATTTCAGATGTTAAAAAAACACTAAACAACTGCACTAACTTATGCATAAAAATTGTTTCTTAGTTGTCAAATCTAGTAGTTAGTAAAACACACAGGGTCTCAATAGCAACAGCCAGAAGGAATATGAAGAAAAGAGCCAATATGTGCATGCCGAGACTCTGGTTTGGCCAACCAGAGGAGGATGATTGCATCTTTGCAACAGTAGAAGCTCATGTGCATGATCATATTCATGCTGTAAGAACATGGTTGTTGTCCTACATTGCTTGAGTTGACAAGTTTGGGTTTATATGTATGACGTGGGTTTTCCTTCTCCTTGTAAACCGGCTTGCCAGGGATAATATGGGTCAACTTAGTAGTTTTAGGCCCAAAAAGTTGAGCCCGGACCCATATTTGCTGAGTGATAAATTACCAGGTGGGCTGCGCTGCAGAATGACTTGGGTTTTCCCGAACCCTACATGTTTGAGCCGAAAGTTTGGGTACGTAGAAGCCAACAGATCAACTTAAGACATTTTTAGGCCCATAAAGTTGAGCTCTGTCCTCGTATTAGAGGACTGATAAATTACCGGGCTAGGCTGCTCTCGCAGAATGACTTGGGTTTTCTTGAGCCCATAAAGTTTGGATTACTTGAACTTCAGCTA
Organism: Tripterygium wilfordii; assembly: GCF_013401445.1. NCBI lineage: Eukaryota > Viridiplantae > Streptophyta > Magnoliopsida > Celastrales > Celastraceae > Tripterygium > Tripterygium wilfordii. Next base: position 13,391,586 of record NC_052234.1, on the reverse strand, counting down.
AAATTTGCTTCAACCTTTGAATAAAACCCAAATTAACCCCAGTTTTTTTTTTTTTTTAATATAGAATAGTATTGCGAATTCTTTATTGTCAGGTAAGTTCCATTATGATCTACGGGTTTTTATACCAACAGAAACAGAAAATATGTATATAAACAATATAATGGAGAGGTCCCATCTAAACAGAATCAGAGAAGTTGGCTTGAAATTGGATTCCTCTTTAGTATTTTGTTAGTGATTTTATGTACAAAGAGAATCACACGTGGGAGAAAAACTGTCGGTGAATAAAGCTGACAATTGCTTAAAGAAAGTGGTTTAAAAGTGTAAATCAATTACATTAAAACCATACAAAAAAAAAAAAGAGTGGACCGACCGAGTATAATGAATGGTCAATTTCAGTTTGAGAAATCATAACCAAAAGAAATGAAAAAAGAAAGTCCCATTAGACCAAATATATGTTTGATGCTTTAGTAGTCCTACTGTTCTGCCCAGATCCTGCCTTCTTTTAATTTTGCAAAGCATATTTATAACTAGCCATTGGATATCGACATTTGTTGAAATTTTGAAATGTTCCTTTCTCAATCATTCTAAAAGAAACGCCAACCAATATTTTGAATAATCTTGCACGCAACTTCTCACATATCTTAGTCTCCAATATGGCAATATCCATTGATTATATATATATATGACATAATCAATGGAGTTTGAGTGGTCCAACCTTGTGAATACGAAAATTGTCAAATCACAGTTGTATAATATCAAGCAAGAAGTCAACAATATCAAGCAAGAAGATCACAGTTGTATAATATCAAGCAAGAAGTCAATAATATCAAGCAAGAAGATCATAGCTGTATAATATCAAGCAAGAAGTCAATTCAAAGATTCAGCAAGATTATAGGAGTCTAATTGTAGAAAAAAGTCAATGATTAGTTCCTAAACTCACTCTGTAAAATATTTCATTATTCTCTGTATATAATTAGTCTATCACGACATATTGAAATGATAAGAAGATTATTCCACTCTTCCAACTTTGAGATGGTATCAGAGGAGTCGATACTGGCCGTCTCTTAATCAAACCCTACTCATTCATTCATCACCAAACACAGTCTGTTGAAACTCATTATCTTCTCATTCTTGAGTCATCATCATGACAAGTGAAGATGTCTCTCCCAAATCAAATTCAATCCCTCATATTGTCACCATACAAGGAGACAATTCCAACTTCTCAACTGGCATAAAGTTAGATGAAAATAACTATTCTCTATGGCACCAAGTCATGGAGATGAAAATTGCTGGACGAGAAAAACATGGTCACCTAACTGGTGATACTTTCCAACCTGCAGCTACAGATCCAGCATACAACAAGTGGCGTGCATCAGATTGTCAAATTAAGAGTTGGCTAGTTGATGCCATGCACCCCAGTCAGATGAAACGATTCATTCGTTATGATACAGCCAAGCAAGTATGGGATGCCATCAAGAAAACATACTCTGATGGTTCTGATGAGGCAAAGATTTATGATCTACATCGACAATCATTTATGATGAAACAGAATGGTAGATCAGTTGCAACATACTATAGTGATCTCACAGAGATATTTCAGGAACTTGATCAGTTAAGCCCCAGCAACATGCAACACCCAGAAGATATGGAAATAAGACGCAAGGAGATTGACCGTCTTCGAGTTTATATTTTTCTTGCAGGTTTGGACAATAATTTTGATCAAATCCGAGGAGAAATTTTAAGGATGGAGCCTAAACCTGAACTCGGGGCAGTATATGCACATATTAAAAGAGAGAGTAATCGTCAAGGCACTATGTCTGAAGCAGATTCCACATCTGAAACCGTAGCCTTGGCTACCACAAGGTATAAGCAATCTCGCTCTCAGAATTCAGGTGCTACTCGTAACAGAACTCCAATGAAGTGTGCAAAATGTGGTCTTGAAAATCACACAATTAAAGGATGTTACGAGATTATTGGTTATCCAGAAGGATGGGTTCATAAAGGCCGAAAGAAGGAACCAAGTCGGGCTTCATTCGTCTCTGCTGGACCACCCCAGGAGAAAGACTCTGAACTTCCATCAGGTACATCTGAATCCAAGGCTTTGGCGACCTCAGGTACTTCTTCACTTACTTATAATAGATCATTGATTATTGACACTGGTGCTACTGACCATATGACATCTAGCTCAATTGGATTACACTCCACAAAATCATCATCTCAAACTCATGTTACTAGTGCAAATGGAACCACTTCCCAAGTTTTGGAAGAAGGGTCCCTCTCTCTTACGCCTTCATTAAACCTAGATCACATCTTGGTTGTCCCTTCCCTAGACTATAATTTGTTATCTGTTCCTCAGATTATTGATTCCCTTAATTGCACTGTGTGTTTTTGGCCATCTTATTGTCTTTTTCAGGATCTACTCACCAGGGCCGTGATTGGATGTGGTACTAGGAAGGGAAAGTTGTATTATTTGGACCTATCAGATGATTGCAGTAGCAGATTGAGTCGTGTGCATCATGTAAGAGGTATAGAGTCAGACAGAATAAAGCAGATTTGGTTATGGCACAAGCGACTAGGACATGCTTCCTTTGGTTACCTAAAACTTTTATTTCCAGATTTATTTTCTCAATTTGATTTATCAGACTTTCATTGTGAAACTTGCATTTTCGCCAAAAGTCATCGTGTTTCTTACCCATTGAGATTAAATAAAAGTTCCATACCTTTCATGGTTGTCCATTCGGATGTTTGGGGACCATCAAGAGTTCTCACTATTAGTGGCTTTAAGTGGTTTGTGACTTTTATAGATGACTGCACCAGGATGACATGGGTATTTCCCATGAAACAGAAAAGCGAAGTTACTGCAAAATTCAAACAATTTCATCAGTATGTTGCTACACAGTTTGACAGGAAGATCATAACACTACGGTCAGATAATGGCAGAGAGTATGTCAACAATGATCTTTCTTTGTTTTTTAACCAACAAGGGATTGTTCACCAAACCACATGTGCTTATACGCCATAGCAGAAAGGTGTAGCAGAACGAAAGAACCGCCATCTCCTAGAAGTTACTCGTGCATCTTTATTCGAGGCTTATATGCCCCACAAATTTTGGGGGGAGGCTCTTTGTTCTGCAGCTTACCTCATCAATCGGACACCATCCAGTACTCTCCAATATCAAACTCCATTTCAAACATTGACCAACCTTCTCACAGTGCCACCTACACCAAACCTTGAACCACGGATTTTCGGGTGTGTTGCTTACATTCAGTTACATACTCACCAACGTAGCAAACTGGACCCATGTGCATTACGTTGTGTCTTTGTAGGCTATGCTACCACTCAAAAAGGCTACAAGTGTTTCCATCCACCTACACAAACCTTATATGTTACATCTGATGTTACTTTCAATGAAAGTGAATTTTATTACTCAAGGAACACTTCTGAGCATCCTCTGCAGGGGGAGAACTCTATCTTTGCAGAAGATACTCAAAACCAAGTTGCCCATGTTTCCCAGTGTCCCGATGGTAATATTGATGGGTCAACTAATCCTGTGGAAGAACAACTTCAAGTAGGTCAAACCATGAGGGACGAAGAGCAAGGACCAAAAAATCAAATTCAAGAGGAGATTGACCCAGACCATGCCAATCCTACAACAATGCCAGAACAACCAGCTACGAATCCAGATAGTGTCCTAAATACAACTTCTCCTATAGTACCATTGCCAGTCAATCAGTTCAGTCCTGAAAACCCTACACAGGTACTTGAACAATCTAACTCTGATTCCCTACCTGAGTCAAGTCATTCAAGTTATAAATTGCCTCCTCGTTCAAACCGAGGAATTCCTAAACAGCAATATGAACCTGATCCAACTTCAAGTGTTAAATACCCTATTGCTAATCATGTGTCTCTTCATAGGTTATCCCCGTCATATGCATCATTTGTGTGTCAATTATCCACTGTATCTATTCCAAGTAATGTTCAGGAAGCTCTTAAGGATCCCAAGTGGACTCAAGCCATGAATGACGAAATGGAGTCTCTCCAAAAGAATTCTACTTGGGAGATGACTCATTTGCCAGAAGGGAAGCAAACAGTAGGCTGCAGATGGATCTATACAATCAAATTTAGAGCAGATGGAGCAATTGAACGATACAAAGCAAGACTGGTGGCGAAGGGGTATACTCAGACATATGGAATTGACTATTGGGAGACGTTTGCACCTGTAGCTAAAATCAACACAATTCGGGTACTTATCTCATTGGCAGCCAACCTAGATTGGCCTTTACATCAATTTGATGTAAAAAATGCTTTTTTACATGGAGACCTAGAAGAAGAAGTCTATATGGACCCTCCTCCCGGATGCAAGATGAAGCCAAGTCAGAGCAACATGGTATGCAAACTCAAAAAGTCTCTTTATGGATTGAAGCAATCACCCCGAGCATGGTTTGGAAGGTTCAGCAAATCAATGAAGAATTTTGGCTACAAACAATGCAATTCTGACCACACTCTCTTCTTGAAACATAAGAAAGGTAAGATAACTGCACTCATTGTGTATGTTGATGACATGGTAGTTACAGGGAATGACCCAGAAGAGAAGGAAGCGTTGCAACATTATTTAGCAGCTGAGTTTGAGATGAAAGATCTCGGCGAACTAAAGTATTTCTTGGGCATTGAAGTGGCACGTTCAAAGCAAGGAATATTTCTATCACAACGAAAATATGTCCTTGACCTTCTAACCGAAACTGGAATGTTAGCCTGCCAACCAATAGAGACTCCAATGGAGGTGAACCTTAAACTTCATGAAGATGCTGAACAAGTACCTACCAATAAAGAACGATATCAACGTCTTGTTGGTAAATTGATTTACTTATCACATACAAGACCTGACATAGCATATCCTGTTAGCGTCGTAAGTCAATTTATGCATGCACCGAGAGAGGCTCACATGGATGTTGTGATTCGAATTCTGAGATATCTTAAATCTGCCCCGGGGAAAGGATTGATGTTCTCAAAACATGTTCATCTTGATGTGAAAGGGTATACAGATGCAGATTGGGCCGGTTCAGTTACTGATAGAAGATCAACATCTGGTTACTTTACTTTCGTGGGAGGCAATTTAGTCTCATGGCGTAGTAAGAAACAGAACGTGGTGGCTAGGTCAAGTGCTGAAGCAGAATATAGGAGTATGGCACATGGAATATGTGAACTACTCTGGATAAGAAATTTGATGAGAGAATTGGGGTTCAAACAAAAAGGAGCAATGCAATTGTATTGTGATAACAAGGCTGCAATAGACATCTCACATAATCCAGTGCAACATGATAGGACCAAGCATGTTGAGATTGACAGACATTTCATTAAGGAGAAACTCGAGGCCAAGATCATTGAGGTACCATTTGTCAAATCTGAAGATCAACTTGCAGATATTCTCACCAAAGCAGTTACAGGCAGAATCTTTCACAGCTCACTTAGCAAGTTGGGCATTAAAGACATATATGCACCAACTTGAGGGGGAGTGTCAAATCACAGCTGTATAATATCAAGCAAGAAGTCAACAATATCAAGCAAGAAGATCACAGCTGTATAATATCAAGCAAGAAGTCAATAATATCAAGCAAGAAGATCATAGCTGTATAATATCAAGCAAGAAGTCAATTCAAAGATTCAGCAAGATTATAGGAGTCTAATTGTAGAAAAAAGTCAATGATTAGTTCCTAAAATCACTCTGTAAAATATTTCATTATTCTCTGTATATAATTAGTCTATCACGACATATTGAAATGATAAGAAGATTATTCCACTCTTCTAACTTTTGAGAAAAATTAATAAGAAGATTTGAAGGCCCAACATGAGAATATCTCATTATATATATGTAATAAAGTAAGCTCGTTGTTAACAATGATTAAGGTGTTTTTTTGGGGTGGTTTGAGTTTGTGGTGTGCATTATGGCATATGATTAGGCTTTAGCTCTAAGCCTTAATTAGTTTTACAATTATTTTCGTTGAAATAGAACGAGAATTAGGTAGAAATTTGGCCCACCCCACGCCAACCTACATGAAAATCCACTTTCAAATTTCAATTCCTTCACGCATATCTATATATAAAAAGGGGAAAAGGGTAACCTAAAAAGATGATGGAAGAGTGATATTTAATAAATAGAAAGAATGGAAACTTTATAAGAAGTTATGAAGAGAGAGTATGACTATGACTGACTATGACTATGTACTATCTGTTTGGAAAAGTAAACTGTGTTCCACTACTGCATGCCTTGGTCTGGTGGGAATTAAAGCCGAAGTTAGGCCCAAAGTATTCTCTGAAAGAAACGGTCGAATTCCTTTATTGACTTTGTTTTGAATCTTAAAGGTGGGAGTTGGAATTTTCAAAAAGTTAGTCTCGGATATTCAAATTAAACCCACCTCCACTTCCACCAGATACAGTAATTAAGCTTATTAATTGGGATTAGTATAGTGTGTATTACTTTTGGTAATGAGCTCCAAAGATCCATAGCAAGTTTTTGCGGAGTTAACCATCATTTGTGGCTTTAACATATATCGTTGTTTTCAAGTTTTAATATAATCTTAATTGTCATCAGTATGAAGTAGATTATGTTAACAGTTCGGATTTAGAGTTGACTCAATTGTTCGGTAGATGTTTGAGTCGAGAAATTCTCAATTAAAAAAAGTGTCCTTGGAACGGCGGGATGGACTCGGTCTGGTTATTTAAAACTAGCGCCATTGATGCCATCATGCAGAACACTGCAGTTTATGTTGTGATCTTTCATTCTCTCATTACTTTGATTTAAGTTTTAATTAATGGTAGAGGTTCAAGTTCAACGTCCGTCTCAATAAAAAAATCCATGAATTTCTGACTATTTACTCTTCGTATGTTGGGCCCCTCACTCATTTCATAAAGAAAGAGGAGTTTGAGAAACACGGAAGATAAGGAAACGTCGTTAAATGACGTGGTTGAGACTTGACTACTTCCGTCCAATTGATTAAAGCCAAGAAAGTTGAAAACAGACGCCTGAAAAAACTGCCACAATTAAAATTAGTGTGTCCCATGGCCATACCATTCTTGTCGTAGAAAACTAGAGAGAGAAAGAGAGAAGGGTGTTATTGAGAGAGACAGAGAGGGGGTGGTCTCAAGATCTTGCCAGATCGGATCAGAATCGTAAGAAATCTTACACATTCTTGTTGTTTTTGGTGCGTTCATGCGTCTGTTTTATTGTAAGAGAAAGCAATGCAGCTCGATCTACTACTTTCTCTCTGATTGATATATTGATGTTTTGTTTTTGAGGTCTCTCTTAGTTTCCTGCTCATTTTTTTGTTTTTTCTGTTGCCTCTTTGTTTTTGTGGGGATTGTTCATCTGCTCTCTGTAAAAGTAGGGATTTTGGCAAACTATCTAGCTTTGTTCTTTTCCCCTTGGGTTTATGGGATATTAAATGTTCTTTCTTGTGCTGTGGTTGTTGGCCATTTGTTGCTTTTTCTTTTTTCGTTTGCTTTGTAAATGGATGTTTCAACACTATGGTGGGTTTTGCATGCATTTGTTGAGTTTGATGGGGTTTTTTTTTCCTTCTAATTATTTTGGGTGTTTGAACCTTTTCTTTTACATTTTGAACCTTTTCCTATTGTTTCGTAGACTTTTGATTCCTTAATTTCCATCCTATAATTGTTGATTCTTAAATCAATAGGAAAAGATGATGATTTTATCCACTTCTATTTGTCTCATGCGTCCGATTCTATTTGTTTTTGTTTATGTTTTTCATTTATGTGAATTGGTATGACTATCGTTTTTAGAGGTTCTTTCCGAATTAGGGGTTCCCCCTCTAATTGGAAATAACGTGGGGATATTCAATGAATCCGCAATACCTCCCCTTAATAGTTGTCTCTGATTATGGATTTCAGCGGTGCACTTCTTGACGGTTCAAAAGGATGATTCTTTAGCCTTAAGACACTAGGATCAATTTGTGTTTGTTTCGTGGATGTTCCAATCTGGAAATAATGAGATTTATAGGTTAATGACCTTAGGGCTGCTAGAATGAAGATCTGAATAGCACGCAGGCTTTCATGTGTAGGTATCATAGCTACTTTGTTTGCATGATACGGTCAACTGTATTGTTTTCAATGTACTTGAGCAGTAATTTTAAGTGATCATAGGTTTGCCCAGATTTGCTGTTTTTGGATCGATTTGTGGAATTTCTTAAGGTGAGAGATGACTTGATGAAAGTATGATCATGGATAAAGATGAATGGCGGAATCGAATCCACATAATGGATTATCGTTGATTTTCTCGTAAACTCATGTAATTGACTCAAACTTTTGGAATAAAGGCTATGAAGAAGATGATGTGTCTTACATTATGCAGTGGAATTTTTTGTAAGGATAAAGGCATATGCTTTCTGGGATGTATAGGAACCAAACCTCAGAAGTATTAGGGTGATGTGTTGGATTTATCATGATGGCACTAGCTTAGTGTGCTGGAGATATCATTCTCAACCAGCACAACAAATTCACCATCACCGCTTAGTGTAATGCAATGGTGAGCATGTGCATTCTCGTTGTTGAATGTAAGGTTAGTTTCACCTTCTCCTCACTCAAGGCTGTGGGGTTTATCAATAGAAGGTCTTAATATCATTCATATGGGTTTGCTATGTGAATACTTTTGCATCATTCCATGCAATATCATCTGCTAATTTTGTAGAATTGGTGACCATGGAATGAAGTAAATCTTCTCCTTTTACATGGCATGTCTTATACCTCTGTTGATAGGCGTTTGTCTATGTTTATTTTGCTTTTCTTGTTTTAAACAAACCTCCTTTCGAATGTGTTTTACTTACTTCATGGTTCACTATTCATATGCAGTTTGATGGGACGGGAGCTCACCGATGTGCATATGGAGAAGCCAAATATGGTTGTAGTGTCTTCAAATGGCGTTTCTCATGGAAAGGCTCATGTTTCTCCAAAAAATTCCGAAGAAAACATTGATCAAAAGGAATATGATGTCAAGGAGTGCACTGCAGAGAAGTCGGTTGAGATATGTGATGAGAAGCAAGATGTGCTAGGTGTCAAAAGCACTAATTATGACGCTGAACTTTCTAGGGTAAAAAATGATAATATTGGAGTTCAGAAGTCAAGTGATGATGAAATTTCAAAAACTTCTGCACCAAAATCTGGTGGTGCTGGAAATGGAAGTCCAAATCACATTGTTTCACAGCCATTTTCTCCGGCAACCGAAAAGCGTACTGGTGTGAACTGTTCAGCAAATGGCAACAGCACGCACTCTCCTAATGCTACTAAAAATTCACAGGTTGGGAGATATTTTGTGTTCTTATGGCCACAGTGAGAAAAGTTGACTTAACCTGAAGCCAAACAATTTAGGTCGGCCTAAGTTTTAGGATCCTCAAATTATGTTGCGTAGTTGAGTTATTGAAATAAGTGTCTTTCCCACTTCTACATGCAGTAATCAGTATAGACCATAGAAGGAGGCACAAAAAGGGTTCCTGGTTGTATTGCCAGTTTCTTGTTTTGAGTATTTTATTTCCTAAATTTTGTCTCTGACCTATATTTCAGGCATATTGGAAACAATATGCTTTGTAAAACAGTCAAGTTTTCTTTTTCCCATCGACAGAGGAAAATCCTTAGTTCGATTATAGAGAATAATAAGGATGAGTCGACGGTATTTGGAAAGGAATTTTGGAGCTTATAACCAAGAGTTGTGATGGGTGAAAGAGCATAAATTTTTTTTGGGGAATCAGAGGTTTTGTTGATGAAAGAATGAAACATAATTTGGAGTGGGACTGTGCCTGCCTAGTACTTTCGAATTGTAGCAATGTGAAGTTTCAGGGTAGTTTTGTTAAGTTGTTTAGGAATTGATGAATAGGTTAATTGGGTCTATAGTTTGAGGGATAGTGATGCTTACATTTTGCTATTTCTTTCAGCCCAACTCACCTTCAACGGCAAGGAAGCCTTTGCATCCAGATAACAAAAAGCATATTGATGAAGAAGATGCTTGGTCTGTTGCTTCCTCGTATCCTTTGCTTAATCAATAATCACTTTTTATTTCAGTGTGACTTTGACTTCCATAACAAGATAAATGAAAAAACATAGGCGAGGAAATTAAGAAGTAGGTGAAACTTTGCTTTTAACTTTATATTTTTGGGGGATAGTGTTTGCTTCTTATTTTGAGTTCTAAATTTTCCTTAGCCATGTATAGTACTGCTACATCTGTACGAACAGTTAAATCCAGAGTAACTATTGGATCAGCTCCCACGTTTAAAAGTGCAGAGCGTGCAGAGAGACGGAGGGAGGTATTGTCTTTCTACAAAGATTGACTTTAAAATGTGTTCTGCATGTACATAGTAAAGTCCATCCCAATCTGCAATATGTACTGCATCTGTTAAGTTAGTGATCTTGTTTCAAATTCCACCCTTGTAGTTTTACTCGAAGTTGGAGGAAAAACACCAAGCTCTGGAGGTGGAGAAAAGCCAGTGTGAAGCAAGGCAGAAGGTATTTTCTTCCCTTGTGCTTTTATGCGCTGCGTAGGTCAATGTCCGCTTCCAGGATTATATGCTTTCTGCCTGAATAAGTTCTTTTGTAATAATAAATAAACCTTTTATTTCTCACGAAATAGAAAAGTAAACCTTTTACTTTGGTACCAGGAAGAGCAAGAGGCAGCCATCAAGCAGCTTAGAAAGAACATGGTAGTTAAAGCAAATCCAGTGCCTAGTTTCTACTATGAGGCACCTCCGCCAAAGGCTGAACCTAAGAAGGTAATTTTTTCGGATTTTCTCGAGATAAATGAGTTGCTGAAAATATTTCAGTTTGCATACGATGAAAAAATTCAAGATAAAGAAAACATAAGTATATTGGATATACATAGTATGACTAGGAGTCTAGGACTTACCTGCACCAGAGTACTGGCAGAGAACAGAAATATTCCTTCTGAATTTGTTCTAATTAGATTTGTCTAAGTGCAATGCTTCTGGGGCTGTTTTTTTTGGGTGAAAAGTGGTGCAAGGGATGATAAGGTGAATGCCTTTAAGCTTTAGGCAAGAAACTTGCAGCATGTTTGGAACGAATGTAGTTGATGATATTAGAAGTCAGTTCTTAAGGATACTATCAGAATAACTGGATTTGTTTCTTAAAAAAGTTTTCATTGTCAAACCCAATAGTTCTTCAACTTTTAAAGAATTCTTTCTTAGTCATCGCATATGATTACTCCACCATGAGGGAAAAAAAAACCCTTGTCAATCTCCAAGAATGAAAGGCAAGACAGAAAACTCTGTGTGTTCATCTTCCGTTAACAACTGCAAGTATACAGCTTCCTTTTTCATTTCAGTGCTTGCTTGAGTGTAATATTGTAAAGTGTAAACCACAAACAAAATGCATATATTCTAGTTCTAGCATTGAGAATTATAATGTCTCTCTTACTCTGTAGTATATTTAATGCCAGTTGCCTCTGACTCGACCTAAATCACCAAAACTTAGCCGGAGAAAGAGTTGCAGTGATGCAGTCCACGCATCTCCCGATGAAAAGGGAAAATGTTGCACTCGTGTCCACCGCCACAGTCTTGGTACGCATAAGGAAGAATTCACTGCGGGCAACAATAACAAAAATAAAGGTTATGTCAATGGACAGAAATCACAGAATGGTAATGGCAATTACAAGGTCAAAGACCGTTCAAAGCCGGAAAATGGTACAAGAAAGGCCACTTCTGTCAAGATCACTGGGCAGCGGGCTGCAGATATAACTGTTGAGTCATGAACACCTGGTTTTACCGACTCAAAAGGGGGGAGAAGGCGGTGGTGTTCGATATATTCTCTGGTTTATTTTTTGTTTTAACGTGATTGTATATGTTTTGTAAGTTATATTGGTACACATCCTGTGATATATGGAAAATGAGTCATGATTCTCTAATATCAGACAATGTCTTATTGTAACTATTGTAGTAATCAGACAATGATTCCCAACTTCATGTTTGGATTTTGATATGTAACTCTGTAAGAACTCTCTGGCTGTGTTCAGTGAAAGTAGAAAACATTTTAGAAGAACTCTTATTTGAAGGCACTTGGGCCAATTCTTGTTAAATCTGAAAGCCCATTAAATGTGGGCTGGGCTCAACCAAAATCACAGATTCGTAAACCAATTCTTGTAAAGGTCTCAGGGCCTCAGGCCGTCTCCGATCCGGACCCACCTGACTTTTCGGAAACCCGACCCCCAAAAAGCACGTGGCCCACCGCTTGCCCAATAACTGCCGCTAGGAAAACGACGCCATTGAAGGTTCTCGGGTCTGCCATTTCAATTCAGGCTCACTGATTCAATTTCAGGTTCTGGAGACTGAGAATTAACCGCTTTTACTGAAAATTCCTTACTTGTGCTTGTGAATTTGTTGTCCTTCAACTTGTAGTGAAAGCCAAATTGATTATGTCAAGATCTAAGTTTTGCTTCTCTCATTTTCGACAATCTTGCAGGTTCAGTGCGATAGGATTTTATTCTTTTCTGTGCATCCGGTCTATGACAGTGCCCGTGAGAAGGGACTTTGTTGTTTTCCTTCAAAGACGATGATGCGCCATGACTCGTCATGAAAAGATCTACTGAAAAGGCGCATCGTATTATTCACATGTTGTAGACTGGGCCCAATGGGCTGAGGACCGTGGGGCTATTTTCATTTCGTGGGGGCTTCTGATCCAACAAATTATGGCTCGCATCCGGCTCAGAAAGTCTTGGAGGAACGCAATTATATCCATAACATCCCAATACTAATCATCATAGAAGTATCTCAATAGTATGGGTCACTCATTCATTGGGTGTGATGACATCATAACAAGGGGCATATTGAAAATCACACCCAATAAATACGTGTCACACATTGAGATATTTTTGAGATGATTATTACTGAGATCAATCTTTATCATTTTTGTATGGAACTTCCGAGGCACGAGGATATTAAATTTATCTATTAATATTTTGTGTGTGTCTGTATATATATTAATTAAACTCTAGCAAACATAAAATTACCAAAAATACTAATAACCAAATTGAAAATATTAATTTGGTTAAAATTCTACCACCAATAAAAAATAACCCTCTTTTTTTTTTTTTTTGAGAAGAAAAATAAACCTCTTATTAATTAAAAACGAATAAATTCTAATAATTAAATGTTATCCTTATCCATAGAGTATAAAGAAAATAATAGGTGCATAGATAATATATATAAATACATATTTATTAGTCTATTACAGGATAATTACACAATCATAAGTGCACATTAATTATTCATCACAGGCATATTCATGCATTCGATTATCTTATATATTGTAGATCTAGTTAGAAACTATATATAGTTATATATAAAGTTTCATATTCAATAAACTTGGATAGACTTTGCCAGACGGTTATCCTTCATCTTCTCTTTAGGAACCGTGACAGTCAACACTCCATTCTCCATCGACGTCTTCATCTTCTCTGGCTTTGCGTTCTCCGGCAACCTAAACTGTCGGATAAATTTTCCGCTGCTACGCTCCACACGGTACCATTTATCAGTCTTCTCTTCTTTCTCCATATGCCTCTCTCCACTTATGCGAAGGACATTGTTATCTTCCACTTCCACCTTCACTTCATTTTTATTTAGCCCCGGAAGATCGGCCTTCAACACGTGTGCCTCCGGAGTCTCATTCCAGTCGATCCTAGCGTTGAATAACGACGCCGTTTCATTTGAGAAAGCTGGACGTGGTGGAATGATTGTGAAGGGTTCCCAAACATCTAAATAAAAAGGATCATGCATGGTGTGAGCCATGATCGACATGTTTTTGCTATTTGGGTCCATTGGTTTAATTGCAAGAACAAGCTTATTTTGAAGAGTTTATTGAAGGGAACTTGTATGTCTATACATATACATACACACACATATATAGAACAGATTAATGGCCTCTGTGCATGTGTGATCATTCTAGAGGAGAATGCCATTTGTGGGCATATAAAAGGTGGGAATATGTAATCAAAATCATATATAAAATGATAAGAATATTCCTTAGCAGAATAAAATGATGTTCATGTATATATACACATGGCAATATATGGACATGAAACCATGAAGGAATCATTTTGATATTTTCATTGAATTTTTGCGTAGTAATCCTTAAAATTAATTTGTGAATCAGGTTCTAACAATAAAGTATGTCTATGAATTAGATTCCATGGGGTCATGAGGATTTTTGGGATTCGAGGGTTTCGTAATTCTATAGATTTTACAACTCACATCCAATGATAAAGAAAAAGTTTATAAGTTTTAAAAATTGGAAAAAAAAATAGTGATGTGATGTGATGTGACATTTTCTAAGATCATTAGATTCAAATTATAAACTCCACATTAATGGTATACTTTGCAACTGTAAACGAATTGGGATGCCCTCATGTCCAGATTTTGGAGCATGTTTTTACTTAGGTCATATTAGGCCGCTTTGTTCTAGGCGACCCAATATTTTCATTCCAAAAGAAATATGGCCCATAAAAATTGATGCCACTACATTCTGGCGCGATGTTCAAAAAATGGGCTTCCACGAGGGCTCAAAACAAAACTACGTTAATCAGTTTGGCTCCGGAACTATGAGTTGCCTCTTTTGAACTTTCTTCGCTTTGTAGTCCGTACGTAGGGTCAGCCAAAGCATGATAGCGCTAGTAAGCCCATGACTCGCTCTCCCCCAATGGCTCCTATTTCTGAGGCCCAACAGTTGCCAAGATTCAATTGTTAATTGGGCCGAGGCTATAACTCCTCATGACCAACAAATGCCGTTCATTTTCGAGGCCCAATAGTTGTCGGCTTTCACAGTTTCACATGTCATCGAAATTGGGCTTCGATTGTCTAATAGAACTGGGCCGTTGAATTAATCCATTAGTATCCGAATGAAAAACTTTCCTTTTCTATTATTAATTCATTATTTCTCAAAAAATAAGATAAGAAAAGTAACGGAAAAAAATAAGAAGAATAGCAGAGAAGTAAGACAAAAGCCGATAATGAAAAAGAGCTAGCTCAAATATTAAAAGTCATGAATGAATGGATGGCCTGTCAGTGAAAAGTCAAAAAAGCAGCAGGCAGCCATGGACTCTGGTCTCAAGCATCACCCCATTTCACCAATATCATGTTCATATCCCCCAACTTCAACCAAAATACAGATTCAATTTTCTGGGTAGGTCCGGTGCGCTTTTAGAATCGGACAACCAACGGGTCCACAATTATTATTATTGGTATTATGATGGATTTTTATTTTATTTTTATGCACATTTATTCTCCTTCATTGAGATTATAATAAAGTAGTTTTAATGACATGCAAATGTAATGATTAAAGTATTAAACTAATACTAAGGCAAATATAAAAACTTCGGAAAGAAAACCTATTGTTATTTGTTAAAGCACTTTATTCACTATTTAAGCATTTTACTTTAAGAAGGCCGGGGGGGTTCTTTCTCTTGGAGAAAGCAATGAGATCGCCCACAATGCGTTACTAAAAGCTTAATGGGATGCATGAATGGATGCCAAGTTAGGAATACAACACGATTCAAAAGAGGCCAACTCACAAAGAAAGTGAAAGTGAGGGAAAACAGTAAAAATACAGCCTCTCAAGAATTTCTCCACATTTTATGTCTTATGTGGGGTTTAGCTGCTAAATTTGTTTTTTATTTGTTCCCCAAAGCACGCCTATGCCATATCAACTTAATATTCGCTTGAGATAGTCTCCTTTACTTTTAATTATGATTTATACCTATCCTATCGCACCCCTGTGACCATGCACACTAGGTTTTCTCTCAATTTACAATGTCATTAGGTAAAAATTTTCTAATGCCTCAAATTTAAACCTATGTTAATTGTAGAAAGAACAAACTTGTTAAATATCGTTCTCAATTAAAATAATAAAAATTGAAACTAGCACGTTGCTTTTGAAAGGTCTAGTCAGTTAGTACCAACATTGAAGAAAATAGATATTTAGTCCCTCAAATTCGTCTAATTTGTGTTCAAATCCCCTATCTGGGCCATATCGAAAAATCGGTGGCGTAATTCCGCACAATTGTTATTTGTTACACATGTCACATTCATCCTCTTCTCTTTTTGGGAGATTGTGCTTAATATTCCCCACTCTTTTCTTGGCTGGAATGATAGAGACACGTGCTGGAATCTCATTGGATAATAGATCTCTTTTTCAACGCCAAGTATACCTATTACAAAGAGACAAAATATCGAAGCTCTTTGTGTCCTAATCTTGGGACTTAACTACAGCAAAAAGTTTTAACGGCAGTCTTAATCAGCGAGTTTGCTACAGTAAGAAACCCAATCCACAAAGACGCACTGGGAGTAAGCACGTGGGGTCCACTCTCAGTCCCTCGGGATTCGCCGAAAGAAAAATCGTCCCTCGGTGGGCCCTCAATAGGTAGCCCTGCCTATTGAGTATTGACTGTCAGTTCGATTGACAACGAAACGCCTCTTCCCTACTACACACTCCGTGAGTCGCTAATGCACCGATATTTTCTCTGTTAACTGTCAATTCCTCCCTCTTTGTTTGTTTTTATTTTCGTGGAAAACAAACACTTAGATGCGTAGCGACGCCAAGAATATAAAGAATGTTGATTACGTGTTTTTCCTCCTTTCATTGATTTTCGTATCCGGTGGCAGTTCTTTTCTTTGCTTCTAATCTACGTTTGCAAGAGATTGCAGTGGCGGATCGCCTACCGGATCTTTATCGGGATCGGCGATTTTCTTGAAAACTGTCGGTTTTTTGTTCTCGCATGGCCTCGATTTCGTGCCGGTACGTACTCTAATTTGATGAGAATTTCAGTTACATTGGAAAGTGAACCGCTATGGTTAATTCAGCGCCACTGTTTTCTTCACGCCTTTGGTTGCTGCAAAAACGGGGAAAATATAGAAAGTGAAATTTGTGATTTGTTTTATTTTCTCGGGTTCTTTTCCAAGAAAGAAATTGGTGCTATCATCCATTGTCCTTTGATTGGATTTCTTTTTTGGAGGGACTTGGGTTGGAAAATGGGAGGTTTCAGACTTTCAGTACATCTTTAATTTTCCTCAGTTTGCCAAGCAACCAATGAAGATCTGTGAGTTTAAGCTTGGTTTAAGCTTTTTAGTTTTCCCCAGTTTCTTATGGTGCTACTGGAGTTTTCCTCATTTAGGCATCTTGGTTTTACTTTTTTAGAGATCTGTGAGTTTCTTAATTTTTATCGAATCATAGTCATGAATTACAGATGATTCTTGGAGAATTTTTGGATTTACGAAATTTTAAGATATCGAGTATATGAAATTCATGTTGAAATAGAGGGAAGGAGAAACGAATCCACAAATCTCTCTTCCACGAGAAGATAATACTGGCAGTCAATGGATATGAACCCTGTAGAAGATTGTATTTTCTGTATAGGAGAAGACCTTTAAATTTTGTATCCTGTGAGTGTAGCATGGATGCCCGGAACAATGTTAGATAATTTAAAGAATGATTAGGATTCATCTTCTTGAAACCCTTTATTTGTTAAAACGACTGCAATACTATAGGTGGTGGAGATGCAGATAATGAAATGTCATTTGACTTATTGTGAGAACAATTGCATTTTTCTTTGGCTGTAATGACTTTTTGATCTGTTGATGTAATTTCAGGCTGTGTAGCGGTGAGCAAACTAAGCAATCTGATTGCAGTAATGCTTCATTATGTCCTTTCATGTATTTGTGATTTGCTTGATTGGGCTATATTATTGCTTTCTGGACATTCGATTCAACAAAAACATAGCTCCATTGTGGCCCGCAATTCTTTTTCTCTTAATGCTTACGATGCCATGGCACTTCTGATTCTTCTTCCCTTTCAGTTTTCAATCCTCTAACAGCCTCCTATTGTGATTGCATGAGGAATTAGGGTTGTCAGTAAAGTGAGTTTTTGCACTGATTCTACAGCCAAAATGTTCCAATGAAACTTGATTGTGCAGGTGATGAATAGTTAGATCCTGCACTGGGGACATGGGATTTGGTTCGGAACTCAAAAAGAGTTCAAAGCTGGAAAATTCGAAGATTGTGAAGGAGAGGACCGTTTTGCCAGGAGAAAATGAGATGCTGAAACATCAAGACAAGATAAAAAGGAAAAATCGTGTTAATACAGGGGACAGTGATCAGCCTTCTAAACTTAAACAGAATGCAGATAATAGGAGGATATTGGACAAAACAAAATTGTCGAGGAATGAACGGCCTTATTGTGTCAGGGAAGGGGGGACAAATGATGAACTTGTCAAGTACATGTCCAAGTTGCCAGGCTATCTCCAGCACATGGAGACAGGAGGAAACGTTCAAGAGAAGGCTTTGAATGTTGGGGTTTTGGACTGGGGACGCTTAGAAAAATGGAAGCCTAATCAGAAACATAACCCTGCTACTGAAAGAAGTGTTGGATCATCCATTAGCAATGATTTGGTATCAAAAAATACAATCAGGTCATCTGCCTTCCCTGCTGCAGTTGAGAGTGAAACACTTGCTCATCAAAGTAAGCAACGCCATTTGCCTCGTTCTAGTAATTATCCGCCTCAAAAGGATGACCTTTCTCGATACTTCATACCCTCTACGCAGAAGTCAAAACACTGTCAAGATTTTGGAACTGCTTTCCAGGGCACCTTGGATGGACAGGAAAAGATACTCGGGAGCTATAAGTCTCGAGACGTGGGTCTTGAAAAGGGAAAGAGGGAAAATAGGAATCGAAAAGCCGTTTCAAGAAAGGGCAGCTCTACATCAAACTCGGGGGATAACGGGTTCTTGATCAGGCCCTCCATGGTAGAAGTGGGTGCTTGTGATGGTGAATCCAGGAAAAGCGCTAGGGGGATGGCTGAAATAGATATAACGGAAAAAGTTGCAGATCATATAATCACTTCCAATAGGGGATCCTCATTGCGCAAGTTACGCCATGGCTTTTCTCACCATTCAAGGGAAACGTTGAATACTGAGAATGACATTGATGGGAAGATAGCAGTGGATTTGCCAGAATCAGGTACTGATCTTGCTCATCAGCCTCTGCCTGGTGAGAATGGGAACATTGTTCTCCTTTTACCCAAAAAATGCTCCCAAAATAGTATTCCAGAGGAATACAGAGCATCATTCAATAGGAATTTGACAGGGAATCGGAATAGCTTGTCAGGTGACTTATCTCCAAAGGAGGTTCATGCTGTAGAGCTCTCTTCTGAAATTCCTTACTCATGTCCACTGCCTTCTAGAGCTGAGGATGATCCATCCCAGACACCACCTTGCTCGCTTAAGGTGTCAAATAGACCATCAAAAGGTAAATCTGCAGAACAGGAGAGCAGTAAGCTCGCAAATGGAAATACCGTTGAATCTTTGGACACTGATCAAGAAATGGCTGAAGTGGCCCATGGAAAAGGTAGAACTCCATCACCAAATCGGCGGTTTAATTTCAGCTTAGGTCGGATGGCCAGAAGTTTCAGTTTTAAGGAGGGTTCATCAGTGCTGCATCTGAACTCCCCATACGTATCTGTCAAGTCTGGTCCAGTGACATCTGGGGGTTCTGCATGTTTGGATAATTCTAAAACAGGGATCATCCCTCGTCACAGCAGAACTAAGTCCAGCCCTTTGAGAAGGATACTGGATCCACTTCTAAAACCTAGGGGCCTAAAGGCCATCCACTCTACTGAGCCAGATGAACCATTCAGAGAAAGTGTGGATTCTGTCAGCTCTTGTTCACTTAGTGCCAATTACTCAGTTCACAGTGAAAACGACAAGGCATCGACAACACAAGCATTTGTACAGCTTTCAACAAAGAATGGGCTCCCCATGTTTAGATTTGTGGCCAACAACAGTAACATTCTTGCCATCGCATTGAGGAATTCAGCCCCATCAGAGAAGGATGGCGCTGGCTTGAATTTTACATTTTACTCCGTCAGTGAAATTAAGAAGAAAGGTGGCAGGTGGATGAGTCAAGGTGGTAAGGGAAGAACTCCTGGCTATGCCTATAATGTGGTCGGTCAGATGAAAGATCACAGCTCTTCTATGAATTTAAATGGACAGAGTTCTGGCAGACAATATATGGCTAGAGAGTTCATTCTCTTCGGTGTTGAGCTAAAACAGACTGACCAAACATCACCGACGTTTGCGGCCAACAGAGAGCTTGCAGCTGTTGTTGTCAAAATGCCAATTGAAAGGTTAGACCTTAATCCAGAGGAGGGAAACAGAGAGAAATTCCTAGTGGAGAAGGGGTGCTCTGAGGATTTGCCCGAAAATGGATGCTTGTGTTACCAGGATGAAAATAATGTTACAGTCATACTTCCAAGTGGTGTACATGGATTGCCAGATAAAGGATTTCCTTCACCATTGATTAACCGTTGGAGATCTGGCGGTTTATGTGACTGCGGAGGTTGGGACATTGGTTGCAGACTACATATTCTTTCGAACCAGAAACACTGTAATGCACTGGTGACATCTGAAGCTTGCTCAGTGTCAAACCGTTTTCAGCTTTTTATAGAGGTACTGCCCTTATTTTTTAGCTGAGATTAGTTATTAAGCGTCATTAATGTAGCCCATTGACGACTTTCTTTCTTGCAGGGAGGATCTCAACAGAACAGTCCCGTCTTCAGCTTGACGACAGTGGACAAGGGAATATACTCAGTCGAATTTAGTTCGCTGATTTCCTTGCTACAAGCATGCTTCTTTTCTGCCTCTATTATATGCTGCCAGAAATCATTTGACCAACAAGAGGTGAGTACCAAATCTTACGAAAAAGTTCTACAGGAACAATCTGTGAGTACAAGCAATGACACAAAGAATTCCCCTGCCACTCTCTTCAGGAAAGAACATTTCAAATACACACCAAACCCACCTCTCTCACCTGTTGGGAGGGTTTAGGTTAATGTGATGGAGCTTTTAAAGCACTCTTCACATAGCCTTGGAGGTAGTAAATAAACTCCTCGAAGGGGATCTTTGTGTTAATAATCAGCCATTTGTTTGTTGACAGTGGCGCAAAGTTGGAGGAAGTCTTTGTTTTCTTTTCTTTTTCCATAGAGTCTCAATTGGCAGAAGTAATGTTTTGCTGTCGTAATTGTGCATACTGTGTTACCATTGGAACACCACCATTGTATAAAAGAAAAATGGCATTCAATGTGCTATGCTATGTACTTCGATCTTGCAGACATGTATGTTGTAGTTGCATTATTCTAATGCAGCGATTTACAGGGCAGATACGAGAAGATTTACCATAAGAACCAAAATGGCAGAGTACAGCAGAAGCATGCAACGCTCATATTTGCAGAAGTATAATTCACAAGTCAACAGGAGAAGCATGGTGAACACAGATAAACAATTGGCCATTAATCTTCTCAAAGACATTTGTTACAAACTGTGCTCCCCCACTGCTACCCTTTGTCCTAATGAATGCCACACATGTAACATACCCTACATCCCTCTCAATCTCCGGTGAGAAATCATAGTTCATCCATACAATTTACCAGCTTTCCATAACATTGTCATAACCAATTACCCCACTAGCACCAGGATGCACACAGCAACAGTTGTCCCCCTTTGGCGATATGGTTTGTATCACAGCCAAATCGCCCTCCCTAAAAGAATTATAGAATCGAGCATTTGCTGCCAGTACTGCAGCCCTGCTATCCTCCTGGGGTACACACAGGCTAAAATCATACAATTAGGATGATAAAACAAATTATCACAAGCAAAACAAAGACTTGTCAGAAATACAACTCACATTGGAGCAGAATACTGATCCAGCGACGGCCTTCGTCGAGGAAAATACCATTGAAATTACCGATCGATAAAAAGGACTGGGTATAGGGTTAGGGTTTTATCCTACCAAACTTTCTGAACTGAAGCTCTCTGAAGGTGTTTTTTTCCATCTTCGCTGATCTCGTGACTGTGAGAGACGAGATTGCCAGACCCAAAGGAGGAGTCCGTACAATCGTCCCAAAGAGGCAAAGATTGTTTTAGGCTGCGCTGGGCTGGGCTGTATATGTATACAATGTGGGCTTAAAGTAGTTGTTGATTGATGATTTATGGGCCAATCCGAAAATGAAGTCCGTATATATTGGGCCAATACGGAAAACACATTTGAGCCTTATGCCAGAAAAGAACTCAAAAGGATATGGAGAACGACGTCGTTTTTTTATTTTTTGTTCTAGAAAGTAGAAAAACAAGACGAATCTAGGAAGAAATTTCGTTGATAGAGACGCTTAAATGAGCTTCAACGCTTATAACCACAAACCACCATTATGGGACACAACCGTCGAAGGAAACTTAACCCAATAATAGAATGACAACGCTATATATCCTTAACAAATTTAATCATAATCAATCATAACATGTAATTAGACAACGTAATAACGAAATTTAATTAGATAATATAATACTGTTATAGTTAATTATGGATAAAAATATTGAGAATATAAGTCATTTTCCATAATAGAACTCAATTTCATTGTCAACAATCCCTACAGACCCCATCAATCAAATGACCTTTTAATTATGACACTAGGTGAATATGACACAGACATGCCCAGTTTGGCAGGGAATCAATACGAAATACAGAAGTATTGCTTTGATCTCATATGCTTTCTCCTTGAAAAACAAAATATTTCTTTCTTTTTTTCCCCCTCCCGAATGATGTGTGTATAAGTAGAAAGCTAGGTAGTTGCATTGCGCAATACTGTACAAAAACTTTGAAGTCAAGTCAACTCGTTAATGTTTTGACCAAGCGAAGGGGCAGCCGTGTTGGTCAGAAAATTGGAATTTTTTGATTTTCTCTAAAGCATAATGCAAATCCGTGACTATTCAAAGCTCGCTCCTTTTCTTGTTTTGAATTTTTTTTTTTGATAAGCAGAGCATATATAATCATTGAAAATTTATTGGTGGCTGCAATTATAATGGTTTTTATAATAGAGGGATCCATGATCAATTAGCACTTGATTGAACATTCATTCACTTAGCTTCTTCAATAACTTTCAATTGACAAGTTTTAATACTGTTACTTTTCATAACTGAAAGGAAAGCGAAGGGAAGGGACTAAAATGATGTCACGAAATCCAAAAGAAATCTTATTCCCACATAAAAATCTCCAACCTCGCCAGACCCATTTTTCAGGCCATTTGGTTTCTTGTTCAATTTTAGTCCCAATCGTACTGCACTTGCTGGCATATATTTTATATATATAACTTCATGTCCAAAAAGTGTTCGCTTTTATGTCAAAACCAATTTTGCGATTTCAGTTTTACTTTTACAGGATATCTTTTAGGCAGTAAATTCAAGGTTTTACGAGGGGCACACATGTAATCGACTAATAAAAAACTATTACTATAGCTTTACGTGTCTTCTTTGTCTTTTAGGTTTATTACAATCGTCTCGCACTACTATGCAGGCCCATGCCCAAAGCTACCACGTCATTTAGAGCATCCACAATGGTGCTATATTTAACAGTGTTAACAATACTTTTTGGATAAATATAGTGTTATACCATCACAATGGGTATAATGGTGTGTATTTCAAGTACTTGAAATGTTACTTTTTTGATAAATATAGCGCTACATGCACACAATGGGTGAAAAATGACACTTGAAAATTTAGTTGTGGAAAAAGGATACTTGAGAGTTGGAGTATATATATAGTTGATGAATAGTGAAGAGAGATGATGCAAATGAAGAGAGAAGTGATGAAAATGAAGAAAGAGAAGATTAAAAGAAAGAGAGAGTTGATGAAAATAAAGAGAGAAGATGAAAAGAAAGGGAGAGATGATGAAAAGGAAGAGAGAGAAAATAGAGAAAATGAGTATAGAGTGTTGAAATTTATGGAGGGTTGATGAATAGTGTTTATTATGGGACCCACTAATCCAATTAAATTGTGCCACATAAGAAAGAGGAGAAGAGAGAGAATGATTTTGAAGTGCTGTATTATATTACTACTAATGTGGATGCTCTTACAGTCCCTAGAACTTCTAGGGACTGGTCCCACGGCGTACGGCAAATAAATAATAAAAATTTACGCGCGACAAACAAAAACAAATGAATACTTTCGAGAAAGTGAATATTTGTTCTTATTATTTAATTTTTTAAAATATTTTTCTTACTTTTGAAGTTATTTGAATTTTAAAAAACTCTCCGAGAGGTGCCGCGTTAGGAGGACTGGATCGGCGATTTTTCCTCCTTTTTTACTTTTCTCTATTGTTTAATTTATTTAAACAAGATTTTTTTTTTCATTCAATAAAAATTAAAAAGCGTCTCTCTCTTTACAACTTCTCCGTATTGGTCTCGCGTTTTATAGCGGCAGCGACGCAACGAAGAGTCTCTATTCAAATTGTTCTTTTACTCTTCTAATTTATCGTTCGATTCTATCAAACTACGCGTGAATCCACACTCGTATGATCCTTTGGATTTCTCTTCTCGGTTTCTCGATCTTGATCAGTCCGTCCATCCATTGATCTTTCGAGGAGCGTCGTCGTTTCTTCTGTTCTTCGTTTGGCGGATTTGGTTTATAAAGTATTTTTGGTTTCAGTTGGAAGATATTTGATGAGGAGATTTTGAGGTCTGATTGTGTTTGGTGATTGAAATGATGTTGACTTTGAAGGTCTCGTTGTGACTTTGTAAGTGGTTGGTACACGCCAACAGAAGCAAGAGATGACGCTTTACATTGGTCGCGAGGCTTCGAAGGTTTCTTCAATTACTCTCTCACTTGGTTTCTTAATGCTCTTTTTTTTGCTTGTGGTTTCGGTGTTGTTCTAAGCTGTTCTTGTTGTTGGCGGTGCTTCTTGAAGCTATGGAAGAGAATTTGTGCGGAGACAACCACAGAGATCAACCTTCTTTTGGAGAATTGGAAATACCTTCTTGCCGGTTTAGTTTTGCAGGTATTTTATACGTTCTATTTCTATATATCTATAAATATATTACTATTTTATTTGTAGAATTTCGGACTTTAAAGTTACCCTGATAGATGGTCCTTTGGATGGACTAGGTTTTATGCGTACTTGCATCTTCTCTTCTTTATATTTTTTAATTTCTTTATGGGACTTGGTGGGAGATCAGTGTAGGATCTGGTGAAGAGATGCAGTCATGGATGTTAATTCCTATTGGTTTCCTGAGAGAGCTTATTCTGTTAGCATATGATAAAATTGCCATCAGGCCTCGCTTTCAGTTATCACACTTTGTTCCAAAGGAATTTGAAACTCCAATTATTTCCTTGAAATCATCAATTAGTATGCTCAACTATTATCAGTTGCAGGCTATGCTCCTGGATTGGGGATACTGTTAGCGTTATTTCTTATGGCTTCGTTCATTTATCTTTCTTGATTTTAGGCCTGATAGTGTTCCCTATAAGAACTTTATAGTTCTCTTTTTTGGCCATTTCTTCTTCTAACTTTATCGAACAGTTTAAGTGAAGTTTTCTTTCTCTGTTCTTATTTTATCTTGGGCTTTGCATGTATATTGATCAACAATATATTATATATCCACAGTATATACATGGTTTGGCTGCCCGAGGAGTTCATTATCTACACCGGCCAGGGCCATTACTGCAGGATGTTGGCTTCTTTCTTCTTCCGGTTTGTACTGACTTCTCATGCTCTCTCTGTTTGGTCATCCACTTAATATACCATTTAGAGTACAAGTATCTCATGTATAGTCTTTATGTGAATATAGGAGCTTGGAGAAGACAAGGGCTACATCAGTGAGACACTCTTCACCTCTGTTTTTATATCCTTTGTCTTGGTAAGTTTCCTGCATTAGTTACATTGTTTTCATCATTCCTCCTTGGAGGGAGTGCTTCCTTAGTGGTATTTTTTTTTGTGAGGATTGCTGAAAAAAAAAAACTAGATATATTCCTATGTGGGAATTTTTGTCAAGTTCTCCTATTTTCTGCATGTTAATTTTCAGAAATGCTTATTGTCATTTTTGTGATATTCATTGGTTACTCATTATCTACCACCTTTAGGACTGGAGTACTAATGTTGCGTTCTGACTAGTAAGTTGCAAATCATAATAATACTGTTGTTGGTGAACTTCTCATTTTAAAAACATGTAAAAACTGTTTCCCCTGAAAGGGTCTCTAACCACTTAATCCTAAGAGCTGGAGTTGTAAAAAAGTTTTTCCTATCACATTGTAACTCGTCATGGCATGTGATACTCTCAGAGGGGATAGTTCCAAGTTATATCATATGGAACGTGTGGACACATACATGTACATGTTCTATCTAGTTCTGATTATGATAGAAATGTTCTATACAAAAGTTGGTTCATTTATTCCTCTTTCTAATGTGAGGCATGACTTATCGCAGTGGACTTTCCATCCGTTCATCTTAAAGAGCAAAAGGATCTACACGGTTCTGATTTGGTGCAGGGTTCTATCATTTTTAGTTGTAAGTGCTAATCATTCGTATATCTGACAGTGTCATCTTGTGTTTCTGGAATTGTTTTAGCCTCAAATTGTGCTGAATTTTCTTGGCTTGCTCCATGTGAGTTATAAACTGTTCATCTCCTACTTAGTTTGAGTTAAATAAAAGTGCTGTGGTTATTGACGGATTCTGATGCACTATAGTTAAATAGAGACTAAAATGCACGTGACATGTAATTCGAAGTATGGGTCAATTTGATCTTCCTAGTGGTGGTTGGGACTTACGCACTATAAAGTATTGATGTTGCAAAGTGTAGAATCAGAAAAATAGGCCTTTCTTTTTCAATTTGCTGACTTTAGTTTTGCCACATTATTCCTTACGCGTTCTTTTTCTTTTCAACTGTCTGTAGGCTTGTCAAATTCTGCGGATCATAACTTTCTACTCTACTCAGCTTCCTGGCCCAAATTACCATTGCCGTGAGGTATAATCTTCATCGAAGTGAATTTGTCAGATCTTCGTTTAAGTTCAGATTGAGTGCTGATGGAGTGGTGCATGTGTACTTAGGAGCATTACATTTTTTTTTCCTGTTGATTAGGAAGCTTGAGTTAAAGTAAAGTCTCTAACTTACTGTTTGCTGCATTTTGCAGGGTTCTAAACTTGCCAGGCTGCCTCACCCACAAAGTGTACTTGAATTACTTCTAATTAATTGTGAGTTGCTCTTATTTTCCTGAAGTTCTTACGTTGATTGTCTTAAAACTTTTTTTTTTGCTCATTTGGTTTGTTAAATGTGCAGCTCATGGCATTGTATATGGTTGTGGGGATTTGATTTTTTCCTCCCACATGATCTTCATTCTAGTCTTTGTGCTTACATACAATAAATATGGTACAAAAAGGTGAGGGGAATGTAATTCATCTTCTTTCACTCATCTTGAGGAAATTTAGTAGAAATACTTATTATTAGTGCATACCATGATTTTAAACAATTATGGAAAGGTCAAATGTGTTGGGCATACCTTGCTAACTTTCGCGTGGAATTGCAGGTGTATAAAGCAGCTTGGTTGGTTGATTGCTATGACTCAGAGCCTGTTGATTGTGGCATCCCGCAAGCATTACACTGTTGATGTTGTTGTTGCATGGTACTACCTTCTACTCTCGGTGAATTAATAATTTTTGAAGACTTTTGATGTAGTTTAACAACATTATTTTTTGCAGGTACACTGTCAACCTAGTAGTATTTTTCATAGACAACAAATTAGGAGGTGTGGATGCTTGAAATTTTTTGTACTATGATATTGGTAAGCATCGACAACTTTACTAACTTTTGTGTTGTTCACTGCAGAGCTACCTGACAGAACCAGTGGAGCTGGAACCCTTTTGCTACCTTTAAGCACTAAGGACAAGGATACCAGGACCAAAGAAGAGAATCATAAACTTTTAAACGGCAACTCCGTAGACCCTTCCGATTGGGTATAACAACGAATACTTAGTTTTTCCTTGTATTTTTATACATATCTATGCTTTGTGTGTGATTTACTTGTGTTGCTGACTTGCTGGTTTGTTCAGAGGCCGAGAACACAGGTCAATGGAAAAATTGTGGAAGATGGTAATCCGATCCATGCTGATACTGCGAAGAATGGAGCATAGACAATGAGTTACTGCCACTTGTACAACTATTGCCAGGAATGCTGCCTTCTGTCTTAATATTGGCTCCTATTTCCAAGACTACTGGTAAATCTAATCTGTTGTATTCTACAGTTCATGGAATTGAGTTTATGCCTTGGTAAACTTTGTAGTCTTGTTCTGTGGTAGCTAGTTGAGATTCATTTCTTGTGTGATTTGGTCTGTAGTTGTTAGGTAATGGTTGAAAAAGAAAAAAAAAATGTGGATGTGGAGAGGACTGGAAAAGCAGACAATATTGGAATGAACGGGACTGGGGGAAAAAAACCACATGAAATGATTACTTATGAATAGTTACTTTTGAATCTGGTTTAGGTAGTAGGGGGTTGCGATGGTGGTGTAAATGTGTCAAGGGCTGATTCATGCCATCATTAGTTTACTAACATGTGCGAGCACGTGGTGTTGCATGTGCTAAGTTCAAGCATATGCTACTCTAGTACTCCTGCGCACATGTTTTTATATTTATTTAATCGTTGGAGGAAGCTTGCTGCTTGCGTTATCCATTTATAGAGCACATGTCTCTCTCTCTCCCTGTCTCTCTATATGTATCTCTATATACTTTGGTTGGCAATATCTTTAGCATTTATCTAGAGCTGGAACCATAACAATTACTCCATTGAAGTTTCTAATGATCATGCACAATTGCACATCCATGTGCCATATAGACAACTTTGACTTGACATCCGATTTGGAGTGAGAACGAATCCGTGCTTGAATCTGGTTGCTGATTAATGGTTATATGGAAAATGACATATTAATACCACTTTCAAAACTGTTTTGGACATTTAGGTTCACTCCAAAAAACTTTATTAAGTTCATTTTTATTTTTTATAATATTTAAATCATTTAAATTATATCTTATTACTTTTTTGTCATTTTTCAAAGAGGATTATATCTAATATGATTCTCTCTCTTATATGTTACATCTCTCTTATCGCACTACATCTTCTTATCTACTGCATCTCTCTCTTATCACAATAACTTTCTCTCCCCTATTGCATCTTTTTCTCATCATAATAACTTTCTCTCTCCTGTTGAATCTCTCTCTTTACTACGTCTCTCTCTCCCTCTCTCTCTCTCTCTCTCTCATCTCTTTTTATGGTTGTCATTCCAATTATGACTGAGCATTATGTCTCTCTAAGAGTGGAGTCTAATAGTGATGGTGCTATTATAAATTATCGTCGAAATCGGTCGAATCTGAAGTTTTTTTTTCCAAATTATAACATTGGCCGACCAATGTTACTGTTTCGAAATAGTAACATTGATAACACTGGGCGACCAATGTTACTGTTTTGAAATAGTAACATTGACCAACCAATGTTACTATTTTAAAACGGTCATATCCGGTGGCCGTTTTGGGCCGTACATAACTGGGCATTGTGCATCTCAATGAGGGGATTCTAATGGTAGTGGTGGTATGGCGAACCGCAGTTAAAATCGACCAGATCTGAAGTTTTTTCTAAATAGTAACATTGGTCGATCAATGTTACTGTTTTGAAATAGTAACATTGGTAACACTGGCCGACCAATGTTACTTTTTTAAAATAGTAACATTGACCGATGTTACTGTTTTAAAACGGCCATATCCTGTGGCCATTTTGAACCGTACCTGCCTGGGCATCGTGTGCTTCAATGAGGGGAGTTCAATTGTGATGGTGGTGTGACGAACCGCCATCGAAATCGATCAGATCTGAAGTTTTTTCCAAATAATAACACTGGCCGACCAATGTTACTGTTTTGAAACAGTAACATTGGTCGAGATGGATTTGAGGAAGAGAGATGAGAGACCCTAGGCTAGTGAGAGGAAGAGACCCTAGGCTAGTGAGAGAGAAAGGAAAATCAATGTTGCTTTGTCGACAGCCTTTTCCCCACAACCATCACCACCACCACCACCCTGACAACCACCCCCACCATCATCAGTACCTACAACATCTATCCAAAACCATATCGAAGACCAAGCTAACATACCAGTTATGATTATTAGATGTCCAATGTTCTACTCAGTTTTGATGTCCAGCTTTTTTGGACGTAGATGTTCAATGGTCTACTCAGTTATGACTTTTAGATGTTATATAAATTTATTGTTAATAAATTGGTGATAAGTTTTCTTGATTATTGCTCCTTTTGACTTGTAGGGCCATAGTACAGCTCGAGAATTGGACAGTGAAGAACTGTTAGAGCAGTTGCATGTTTTGCAGCAGTTGTTGTATCAACTTATCGGTTGTTGGGTATCTTCCTGGATATTTATGAACAAACCCTGGCTTTTAACATGCACAGCTATTTTGTTTCGATAGCTTTATTTGTTGTTGGGGAGTGGAAATTTATGGGAGGAAGAAGATAAGGGTAAAAAAATAATTAATATACTAATGATATCTTAGAGAGAGTTTTTTGGGTTGGACTTAAATGTTCAAAAGTTTCACAAATTATACTGGCCTGAAATTTTCCCTTGGTTATATCATTATCGGCTATGAGCCTATGACTATGGACTGGCTTCCCACAATCTTAGTCCGAGCCGGACCAGCTGAGCTGGGCCTAACAAAGTTATCATGCCAGATCCTACCAAAGCCCTGCCCAAAAATCAGGGACTTTCAGGTCGATCGACCAGGTCGAGCTCAATGTGTAGTAAGTAAACCCATAGTCGGCCCAGAATAGACTTCTCGTCTATAGTCCAGCCTAAGCCCATTAGATCCGAAGCCCACTATTTTCCTGGCCAGGCATATTGGGCTTCCAAGTCTACAAAGTAGACCCAACCCACCATTCTCCGGTTCAGGCATATTGGGCTTCTCGGCCTATCCCACTATTTTCCGGCACAGGCATATTAGGCTTTCCTGTATCATCTTGCCCAAGCCATTCGATGGA
This sequence comes from Tripterygium wilfordii, assembly GCF_013401445.1. NCBI lineage: Eukaryota > Viridiplantae > Streptophyta > Magnoliopsida > Celastrales > Celastraceae > Tripterygium > Tripterygium wilfordii. The sequence goes on along the minus strand of NC_052234.1, from coordinate 13,360,695 downwards.
GTTTATTTTCGAAGCCCACTATTCTCCGGGCCCAGCATATGAGGCTTACCCGCCCATGATCAGCTTTACTAACGTTCCGTCAAGTTTTGGATAAAATTCACGCACTAACGCAAATCATAGGTTTTAGAAGTTCTAAATGCAAATCCCACCTTTCAAACGGGAATTTAATTCACGTATCAATCATTGGTAACTAAACTTCACTAGCAAGAACTGCAATGGGGGCCAATATTTTTATGGGTAACCCCCCATTACCTTCAACAAGCGACGAAGACGAAAGTGTACTCTTATGTAACTTATTGTCATGAACTTCAACTAATGCAATGCATCTCTCCATCTGACAGCCCCATGTCATCTTGAGAGTCCTACATAAATTGTAGATGCAGGCTTGCAACTCCATCGCCTGGTGAAAAAGTGCATAAGGACAGGCCCGACACGGGTAAGAAAGAAAGAAAAAAAGTATGGCTCACCCGAGTGAAATTTCCTAAAGACCCAAAACAACCTCGTAATTTCTTTCAAAGAATCCGACCAAAACCCGCAGATAAAAAACATCAGAACCGGGAACAAAATGTTAGAATGACTTAAGGTCATGGATAGATATCATGCACAAAAACAATAACAAAAAGTTCGCAGCCAACAACGCCAACCTCATTTCTTCAACTTTTTGAATGATCTCTTGTCCTTGCTACCAATGAATCTGTCAATGTTATCATCGTCATCTCCCCCACCTCTTCTTTTCTTCCCAGTTTCTTTAATTTTCTGCAGAAAGTTGGAAAATCATTCAGATCAACTAAAAAGGCCAGAGAATGCAATACCTACATGATTATGTAATCAACAACATTCTTCGAGTACAGCATTCTAGGGACCATTCTAAGAGTACAGCATACTAGGAAAGATACATGTTTTCTGGTAGCTTTCTTAAGACAAAATGTCAGAAAGCCAATTTATATGCTCTTAGAAATATCTAATTTCTACAGCCTCATATGTTTACTTCTCGATGAAAACACAAAGAAACAAAACTGTGAACCCATATATAATCCAATTGTTGAGTACCCTTCCACCTGGTTATTCACACATGTTAGACGAGAAAAGTAAAGCCAAAAACAATTGCTTCAATAAGTTGAAAGTTGATACCATTTGAGATATTCTTTTAGCTTCTGAAACACGCTCCAATAATAGCAGGACTTCTTCCTGTTGTGCAGGAAACTCTGGTAGCTTTTTGCCTGATAATAGAAAAAATGTCAGCATCTCCAAAACTCCACTAAGACGTCTATAAAAAAACGTCTGTCTGACTTACCAATAAGCTTCTCTATCTGTAAGTACCACTCCAATTCATATTGATTAACTAGTGAGATTGCAACCCCAGATCGTCCTGCACGAGCAGTTCTTCCCACTCGATGAATGTAATCCTGTAACACACTTGAAATCAATAAGGAACTGAAGAACAAGTGAAACTCCTAATACAACTTTTAACATGATCTATCGGCTATATACATAAATGATCATTTAGAAAAACGCCAAATTCGAGGAGTCTAATTTCCCAAACATGGTTACAAAATCTAGGGAGCTCCTATAAGTAAACTATGAAGAAGATAAAGCAGTCGCACAAAGATCACAAGTGACTAGTGAGCCACCCATCAATAACAAGAAAACCATAAGAATGCAAGGAGCCAGGACCCATCTAAGAGAGAACTGCATGGAAAAATAAAATACAGAGAGATTCCTGACATCCAAAAATGATAAAAGATGTAACCAATAACAGGCATAGTTTCAAAAGTATATTACGCTTCTATTCAGTGATTGCTAGGAAGCGTTAACAAGAGGCAATACTAACAGTTAGTGAATACACTATTGAAGATTGATTAGATTTGAATGTAATCAAGCTTCCCTACTTCTTTAGATGTGCCCCAAATGTTAGCCCAAGAACAGAAAATACATGAATAAATCCACACATAAGTATGTAAAAGTAAAACATTGATAAATCAAGCAATACAGGAAATCACAAAAATGGGCAACCCACCTTAGAATTTGTTGGTATATCGTAATTAATTACCATATCCACAGATGGGATATCAAGTCCTCTGCTAGCCACATCAGTGCAGATAAGAATATTACATTCACCTGCCTTGAACTTATTTAAGGCTCCAAGTCTCATTGACTGTCACAAATATTCCAATACCAAAATCAGGGCACTAGCGTAAAGAAACATGAGAATCACTTTTAAGCAATTTCATTAGACCAATACATACCTGGCTCATCTGACCGCTAATTGGAATTGCCCTTAAACCAAGATTACGAAGCATCAAAGCCAACAAGCGAGTTGCATCACAAGTTCTAGTAAACACCATTGACGTGGACCCATGCATCTCAATCAGAATATATAGAAGATAGCAATCCTGCATGCATGGTAAATAAATATAAATTAAGACCCTAAATGGCTAAAACCACATCTAGAAAATGGAATAATTACAAGAGAGCAATCCTGCATGCAAGGTAAATAAATATAAATAAGACCCTAAACGGCTAAAGCCTAAACCACATAGAAAATGGAATAATTGACAGAAGAGACTCTTGCATCATCAATTGACTAGATTGTTATCCTCTACCCCACCTCTAATTTTTCAAATAAACAATTGATTAGTCGACAGTGAAGGCCGAAGAGCAAGCCACATTAAAGACTTGAGGTCATTCCGCATAGTTCACTACTAGATGCCCCATGCAAATAAGGGGAGCACTGAATTTCAGAGAACTTCTCTCAAGAAACTCAGACGTACATCACCACCCCTTTTGTCTTGGGAGTTGGGTCGACTCCACATTCAGAACCAGAATTTCCATCTGATTTATGACACCGAAAATTGAAAGATGACATTAGCTTAAGTAAGACAGTTGTTCTTTCACTTTTCTTCTCTATGCAATTTCAACATAGTGAAAAAAGAGGATTGTCACATTCGTATTAAATACAACAAAAGACAGTTATTTGAAAATGGGATAAGCTGAAAAGTACAAGCTAGAAAGCACATCGAAACGTCTTCTGCTTATGAAGATATATCCAGAATGGGCATTCATAATCATAGATCTAATTGCCCGACTCTTCGGTGCCCATCAAGTCATCAACATTCATGCAAGGCACATCCATTAACCATCTTCATACATAACGGAGCACCTTCATAATCATAAATAAAGGAACACTTAAGAGAATGAGAAAACCTTGTGTTTAGCAGGAATAAAACGATACTGCTGCTTCAGTGTGTCAACAGTCGAATATTTAGATGCTGCTTCAATCTGAAGAATTGAATAAGTAGCAAAAAAACTAGTAGTTGAGAAAAAAAAATGGAGATTGATCAAATGTGTCTACAAGTGCGAATATCATTACCTTTACAGGATTTTTTAAACAAGCACGCTGAAGCTTCCGCACCTGCATCATTAAAAAGCACTAGGTCAAACTTCCTCACTAAATCTTAGGCACTTCTCTCGCTTGAGTTCATTGTAATGACACCCACTCGCATGTCCCGATGGGATTTCAATCAAATGTACCAAGCCCCCAAGTATTAATAAAATGGAGAAATCTCAAATGCTAAAAGTTGGAGAACATAAACAAAACATCAGTTGAACATATATCGACACCTACCTTCTGGGTCATGGTCGCAGAAAATAGGTATGTTTTACGCTCACGGGGGATAACATTCAATATTTCATCCATGGCTTTCTCAAACTCATCATTCAGTAACTTATCTGCCTCATCTAAAACCTGCACAACACACACAAACATAAAGCAACTACATAATAAAATATCAAAAAATTCATCAAACAGACGTGCATCATTTACAGCCAAGTCAGGGTCTTTAATGGCTATGCCTGTGTAGCACTCTATTATAACCAACAACCATGTTTATCTATGGAGGAGAGGCATCAATAGCCGTGGCCTGAGGTTCTCAGAGAAGAAAGAGACGTCAAAATTTATCCTCACTTTGTTAACTGGCCTCAAGGAGATCAGTGCATTTATTCTCATACCATAATTATATGAATAAGATCCCTTAGACAAAAAGGACCAAATAAAACATGACACTAATCAGAATACCAATACAAAGTACAATTCACTGGCGATAGCTATTGGCATGAAATTTTGAATCCTCTTTGTATGAATCTTGAATCTTGATACTCTCAAATGGTCGGAGAACATGAAATTCACACTAATATTATAATAAGACATATTCCAGAACTGGTCCAAACACACCAAAAGTCTATGCATGGAAGTATAAGCTCTAACACTGATCACTGACCTTCAATAACACAAGGATTCTTCTATAAATACTGTCTACCTATACTCATTCAAAAAAACAAAAATTATACCTATACTCTTATTACAACTAAGACACCATCCAACTAATAGAAACTCTCCTTTTAAGCATACTATGTCATACATACTGTATGAGAGACTCTATCAGTCTATTGCGCTTAAAGTGGATGTCACATTTAGAATTACATGGAAAAGTCATCTGCAGCCCTCAACCATGACAGCCAATTTAAATTTCCTCTTTTATTCTTTGGGAAGACAGGAACAGGAAGTTGATAAGCAAACACAAAATCCAGAAGTAAATATTTGACATTGCAGATATAAGGCCAATTTTTAGAGCCTATTAAAATTAATAAATATTATATTAACATTTAAACAAATTTATGACATAGTATGCTTCCAAGGAAACTCTAGAAATTCTGAACCTAAAACAATTTATTGAACATACAGGACGCAGTGCTCAAATTAGACAATAAATTGGTATGTAAGTCGGGCATAAAGAAACCAGTAAAATTCAATTGCTCTAAGAGAGTAACAATTAACTAGAGAGCCATACCAAATACTTCAATGTCCGGAGAGAAAACCCTTTGGTGTTGGAGAGATGATCGACAAGACGCCCTGGTGATGCAACCTTTAAATGGCAAGATGGAGGAAGAAAAACGGGCAATGTAAATAAACATAACAACCCAGTAACAACACCACAATATACGTCTGTAAATAAAAAATACCCCATCTCACATGAGTATGAATAATAAACAAAAAAATTCAAAGACAACTGACTTCTACAAATCTTACAAGGCTAAGAAAACTAATATGAGTGTAACTTATGACGTGGGAACTCAAAACCTACCACTTCTTTAGAAAGAGCATAATGCATGACTGTGATAGAGTTTGCTACTACAAGTGCCAAAGAAATTCTCTCTACTGGATCAGGGTGACTCCGAGACAATATTCTAGCAGACTAAACGGTGCAACTCAACAACAAACTCCCGTAAAAAAACCTAAAACTAACACTCATGCACATATACTACATTAGCCAAATATACATTTTGAATAAATCTTTCTATACAGATCCTCAATAAACATGAGCAATGGTGAAGGAGTCCAGTGATGGTTCACATTAAACAAACATTCCATATATACACACTTGCAAACTCTTAAAAAAAAACCCTAAGAAAAACAACTGCCAACAGTTAAATAACCACTCACAATGATGTGTGGCCGCTTTCCAAGTTCTATAGTCTGCTGCATCATGTCTACTCCTCCAATCAGCTATAAAAAAATGACGAGAATAGGCATTAACAATTGATGTCAATGAAAATTTTAAAAAAAAAGAACCTCATAAAAATCGTTTTATTATTACAGTATTACTGAAGGTAAGTTACTACCCAATTAAAGGGTCTGCAAGATCTTAAATCTTTTTCTGCAGATGATAATGATGTTCAAGACATAAGTTATAAGTAAACACATGATCACTGGGACAAGAACGATCAGTGCAATCAGAATATGTGAACTGTAACAAAATATCTTTTTATCACTATGGAAAATAAATGCTCACCCTTGCACATTTGACACCGATGCCTGATCCTAAAGCTTCAAATTGATCAGCAATCTGCAGAGCAAGCTCCCTGAAGTGCATAAAAAAAAATACAAACAAAGAAAGTCAAACTGCTGGACGACTTGGAGTAAAAACAATATTTGGTAATAAATCCAATCAAAGGATATAACCAGATCTATGGATAGATATCAAACCGTGTCGGAGAGAGTACACAAGCAAAAAAAGCTTGTGGAGAATCCAACAGGGCTTGCAGCACTGGAAGTGCGAAAGCTCCTGTTTTACCCGAGCCAGTTTGTGCCAGTCCAATCAAGTCTTTCCCTAAAATACACAAAACCAGTGTCTCACCCATTCATGGCATTATATAAAGCTTTATACATCAAATCACTGTTCATAGATTTGAAAACAGGCGTCCAAACGAACCAAGAGCTTTAGGTCTTCCTAAACACATCCAACACTAGTTTTTCACGGAGGCAAAGTGAAACATATATGTTTCCTTTCTTAAAGACTTAAATACATATGCACGCATAGATACATAACAACAAACAGTATAGATACGCAAAGGACCTTGTAAGGCATGAGGAATGGCCTCAGCCTGGATTTTCATGGGGTTTTTCCATCCTAAGTTGTCGCAAGCTTCTACCAACTGCTCGCATATCCCGAGGCTTGCAAACGTGGTAATCTCTTCACTACTCTTCTCTTCCATGCTATTTTCGACAACTACCATACAGTACCTGCCATTACCACAATTCCATAGATGAGACGCGACTCGTACAAACAAGATTTATTAGCATGTCAAATAACACAGTAAGAGAAAATCAAAACTGAAAAAGAAATCGCAATGGAGGATTAGGTTTTAGTCACAACCAACAGGCAGCCGCACGCGAAGAAGCTGAGGCTGGGGAGCGAAGAAATATCGGAGGACGGTGATGGTTTGGGTTATATTGGTTTAAATTCAAGCACAATCCCTTGAATTATCACAGGTGTCCTTGCTTTCTTAATTCACACAGGATTTTGAGAGAGAACGGCTGGCACCACCGGCGTGCGGGAGAAGACAAGAATTAGGGTTTACGACTCCTAGTCTGAACTCCGAATGTCTAATTGTGAAACGATTTATCGAGCGGGGGAGAATTTTATTTAATACTATTAAACATGATCAATATAAGGTGTGGCGTCGTTTACTCTCTTTTTTTTTATCATTGAATTAAATACAAGGGAAAATTGGGGGCCGGTACAATAGATTATATTTATTTGTAAAAAAATACAACTATTAAAACATTCTTTTAAAAAAGTCTAATGGAGACTTGTTTTTACCAAAATAACCTCATATTTTATTATCTCTCCCACGAAACCTCCCCCTCACACTGTGATTTTCTCTCTCCATCACACAACGATTTTCTCTCTCCACGAACTGTAAAAAAAATTGATTTTCAGACCTTAAAACCTCCATTTTCAGAGATTTCACATCTATAATGACGCTTCTTTCTCAATCTTGAGTGATACTATACTGATTTTCTGGAAAATGGTTAGCATATTATATACCCAAAGCTTTTTCGATTAATGGATACTTTGGTGATATTATCTGAAATTTGTGCACCGAAAACCTTTGTTCGTTTTCAAATCATGTTTATATGTCTTGATTTTTGAAAATTTTGGTTAATTTCTGGTGCATTTGCTAGTTAGGGTTAGTTGAAATCTGTTAGGGCTTTTGATACAATACTGGTATTTTTGTTCATTTGAAGTTTTCATGTGGTTAATTTTCATGTATTTTCCTTCAACATTTTTGAATTTTGGTTTGACTAATGTTGTTTCTGGTGCAGAAGCTACTTTTTTTTTGAAATTTTGGTAAACTGATACTATAGTGAAACTTTTGTAATTGCAGCAAATGATTGATACTATAGTGATACTAAATGTGTATTTCATTAAATTGATATCAACAATCAATTTGTGGGAATGTAAGTGGTTGAGGGATTTTTGATTTGTTTACTGGTGAATTTTAGTGCAGATATGACATTTTTCTTTGGTATTCCGTTGAACTGATACAATAGTAATACTTTAAACAGAGGATCCAATTTAGTGTTCAATTTATATATTTTCCTCATAAAATGATAATACAAATGTTGGAATGTAAATTTGATTGCATTACATGTCTTCATGGTTCAATGGTATCATTTTAGTGGATTTTTTGTGTTGGTGATACTATAGTGATACATCTCTGCACCTGTAAATGTTTTCCAGAAATAGCAAGAGAGGTAACCAAGAAAAGAAAATCAAGAAAGGAGAAATAATTAGGAAGAGGAAGTATGCATACTAGTTTCATCATTTTAGTGGTTTTTTGGTGTTGGTGATACTATAGTGATACTATAGCGATACATCTCTGCAAAAAACGAACCAGAGTCCAGATCTGCAAAAAAACAAAGCACAACCCAGATTGAACAACGAAGCATAGTCCAGATCTGTCAAAAACGAAGCAGAGCAACTCGACGCAGTCCAGATTGAGCAACGACGAAGAAGGAGATGAAGAGAGGAGAAACTCGACCAAAAACGAAGAAGAAGACAACGAAGAACCAGATCGAGAACCAGAAGAAGAAGAAGAAGAAGAAGAAGAAGAAGAAGAAGAAGAAGAAGGAGAAGAAGGAGAGAAAGAATGAGATAACTTTTAGTAGAGAATAATGAGAGAAAGAGAGGACACATTAGAGTTGGATAGTTGGAGGGAGAAGAAGAAGAAGAAGAAGAAAGAGGAGGGTATTATAGGTATAAACTAAAAAATATCTTAAATCAGATGACCAAATTACCCTTAAATTGCACTTTTTTACAATTTTAAAAATGTCAATGACCTTTTTACAATTAAGTTGTCTAAAGTGCTCTTACTGCCAATTGTCCGTAAATACAATGATATGGGTCGGTATGGGCTGCTCAATAGCCTCATTACCCCAAGCCCATGAAATCTCTCAACTATCATTCAATCTTCTGAATGCAGCCCATTTGGGCGAAGAGTCTGCCCAGGCAGGCAGTCTTGTTTACTCTTGAAGTGGCCCAATCCATAAACCTTAAACCCATTGTCTTCATTGTCCCAAGCCCATCTAGTGCTCAGGAGTTCAACACTCCAACTAGTTTAGGCCAGTCGGGAAGACTCTCGAATCCAAGATAAACGAGCCAATCTCTTCATCTACGTTGATTGGCTGCACTTGATAAATTTATAACTCCAAACGTCATATATATATGTCACATAAAGATTTAAAGTAATGATTACTTTTTTAGAGTGGTGGATGCGTAAAATGAGAAGTGAGAATTTATTACATTTAAACACTTGGGTGATAATTTATGTTTATATATGCTCATCTTATATTGTTTTGTTTCAAAGAAAATTCTAAAATCCAGTCAAATAGTTTATAAGTATATACTCAAATTCCTCTTACATTGTAAGATTGTTTTCTGAATCTAATTATCAACGACTACATTTTAAGAATAACAAATTTGTAGGAGCCGCTCATCCAAAATCAATCATATTTTTAAATGTATTTAGGCTGAGAATAATAACTAAGAACAATTACAATGGAGGTTTTTAATTGGGGCATGGATTGTTTTGTTTTCTCATTATAATGGCACAACTAAAAAAAAGAAGCTTCAATCGGTGTCATTTGCTTGCTCATTTTTGTTGGAGCATGAATGTAGGCATGGCATTGGCATTGGCCATGCCTATATGTTTGCTCAAGTGGGCTCCACAGCACACTTAAACACATATTTTATCCAAAATAAATAATAAATCTCATTTTTATTACATCAAAAATCAAACCAACAAATTTACATTAAATCATGGTATGACAAAAAATCGCTAATGTGATTGCTCTAACTAACTAGTGGACCCTGTCATTAAAAGATGACTATCCTGGAACAGAGTTCACTGTTTGTTTGTCACTTTGCATATGGTTAAGAGAACAGAAAACGACAAAGAATGCAAACCAATTCTGACGTGCCACTGAAAATCCAGCCGTTGAACCGCCAACCACATGTGAAACTTGTCCCCTTGACCATCATTCATTCGTAATCGCAGACAAAATGGATCAAGTCTTACCGACTTTTTGAAAAATTTGAATTAATTTAAATTTTCAAAAAATATTGACCTAGTCTGGTCCATGTTGTTCATCGTAAGCACCGATTTCTTTCTCTCTTTTTTCCCCTTTTAATTTCAATTATTTTTACTGTTATTGTAATTATTATTACGTCGATGATTTCAGATTAAATAATTCAAAATTTGAAAAAAAAAAAGAGAGAGTAAAAAAACAGTTACTCTCCAATCAAAAAAATTCAGTTTGTTCGACAAAACCATCGGGCTTCGATCCAGTCAAAATAAAATAAAAATCAGAGAAAAATAAATTGAATTTTGACTTTCCCAACAACGCAGGCCGCGGCCGGGGGGTTCGAGGCCATTTACAGCCTCTACTCTAGTAGTGAAATAATTAAATAAATAAAGAAAAACAAGTAAAAAATGCAACCAGACGTTAATTTAAATTAGAAATAAAAACTTTCTTGGTCGAAGCAGACCAATAGGGGTCGTCGGCAAGAGAAAGTAATCTTTCTTTATTTTCTCTCGCTGTGTTCAATAAAAAGCCCTCTCTTTTGCTTCTCTGTCAACTGTGTATAACAACGAGGCAGAATCAGAGGGCTTTTTATTCAAACATTCTTCTTTTTCTCTTTGAATTCGCTCAAATCACGCCTCCCATTCCCAGGCATTGTTGATTTTGTATCTGTTTGAGAAGTGTCGTCGTGTTTTTTTCCTTCTCCGGCTGGTGGATTTGATTTGAAGAGTCTTTTTTGATGACGGGGAGTTTAAGGTCAGATTGCGTTTGATGTTGACCATGAATGTTGGTTTGTGAAGTACTCTGGAACTGGGTTTTTATTACGCGCCAACAAAAACAACGACAACAAGATGACGCTTTACATTGGTCATGAGGCTTCAAAGGTTTGAATTTCTTTCTCTTTCTGTTTCTTAATCGTTGTTTGTTGTTGCCGTGTAAGCGAATTCTTATGGTGTTGTTATTGCGGTGATGCTTGTAGCTATGGAAGAGAATTTGTGCAGAGACAACCACAGAGATCAACCTTCTTGCGGAGAATTGGAAGTACCTTCTTGCTGGTATAATTTGTCAGGTATGTTTATATTTTCTATATTGTCTCGCTCCAAATCAATGCTTATTGATTTTGGATGTATTTTTTGGCTGCATTTCTGATGTTGTAAGGTTACTGTGAGAGATAGATGGTCCTGGTGATGCTTAATTGCATTTATTCTCACCGTTTTTTTTTAAAAAATATTTCTTGAATACAATTTTTGGGACTTGACAGGAGAAATCAGAAAAGTGTAGGATCTGGTAAAGGGTTGTGTCATGGTTTGCTACTTACCTTGAACTTTTCGAGAATACTTAGCTTTTAGAGTAAGACAAAGTTCTTATCAGGTCACTTTGGTGGTTAGCCATCAATTTTTTTTCTTTTCAAAATAAGCTTACAATGTCGATTTTAAGCTCTTGTTATTTCCTGATCACACTAACATGGCAACCGGGTCATTGGGGTTGCTGTATGAATTACTGATTTCTGGGTATGTTAATTTATCTTTTGTTGTTTATGAGCTGATTATGTTTTGAAAAAGATCATTGTGGTTTTCGTGCACCTCAACTTGTGCATTAAACATTAATTCCCATTTCAGAGAAACCCAGGTCCTTTGCTTTGTTTTCTGAATTTCTCCTTTCGCACAAGATTTGTGTATCCTTTTTCCACTAGATTTCTCCACATTATCATTTCACATTTATGCACATTTACCATATCCATTTGATCAGTTTATTCATAGTGTTGAGGTTTTGTTTCTTATGGTCGCGATGGACTTTCTCCTGTGATTGTTGGTTTGCATGTCTAAATATGCTCATTGCCTACAGTACATACACGGTTTGGCTGCCCGGGGAGTTCATTATCTGCATCGGCCAGGGCCAACCCTGCAAGATGCTGGGTTTTTTCTTCTTCCGGTCTGTATCAGTTTCATTCTCTCATGTTTGCTTATCAACTTCACATACCATTGGTGTAAAACTGCTTTCTTATGTTTACTTTTCTTTGTGTAAAATTTAGGAGCTTGGACAAGACCATGCCTACATCAGTGAGACAATTTTCACCTTCCTCTTTTTATCGTTTGTCTTGGTAAGTTGTTTCTGTGCGGTCTTTTTAGTTTTGATCCAGCTGATCAGTGTCTGGTGTGGGTGAGAAGGACCTAGGATATTTTTCGAAGATGAAATAAGCTTCATAATTGATATTGATAATTCATCTTGAAATGCCACCTCTCTTATGAAGTTAGTCATATTGATATACGTGCATGTATTCTTTTGAGTTCTGGTTGTGCAAGAGTTGCTTTACATTAAATTTTTATCATTTCTCTGTCTAATGTGACTCACCCTTCTTGCAGTGGACTTTCCATCCTTTCATCTTCAAGAGCAAAAAGATATTCACAGTTCTAATTTGGTGCAGGGTTCTAGCATTTTTAGTTGTAAGTCGTAATCACTTTCTTGAACTAAAATAGTTGTCTGCAGTAGTCACTGGTGGAATTTCTGATATATTTTAATTAAATGAGTTTTGATGGGAAAGAATGGTGCACTATTTATGTTTTAATTTGCACGACTTACCATCACAAATAGAGAACCTTCTGTCAATTTTTTTTCGAGATACTGTAATATGTTCTCTCTTTAATTTGAAGGATTAGTCATGGATTATTTGAGGAGATTTATGTGTTCATTTTCACCTATGCTGTAGGCTTGTCAAAGTCTCCGGATCATAACATTTTACTCCACCCAGCTTCCTGGTCCAAATTATCACTGCCGTGAGGTATCACTTGCTTCAAAGAAATTTCTTTTTGAGTCAGAAAACAGATATGTTTTTATTTCCTATTTTCAACATTTATGCATAATGTCCCATGGAGCAATGCTGATGTACTTCAAATAATTTTTTTTTGCTCTGGCTTCAAAAGCAGTTGCTGTAATATATGTGTTTGCTACATCATCAGGGATCTAAACTTGCCAGGCTTCCTCATCCAGAGAGTGTTGTTGAAGTGCTTTTGATTAATTGTGAGTGTCTCAAAATTTTCCAGAGTCCTTAGGTTGGTTGCTTGGAACTTTTTGTGCTGAGTAATTTGTCTAATGTGCAGTTCCTCGGGGCATGATATATGGTTGTGGTGATTTGATTTTCTCATCCCATATGATCTTCACTCTAGTATTTGTGCTGACATACCAGAAATATGGTACGAAAAGGTAAAGTTTACCTTAAACCGTCACTTTACTGTTTCTTGCATGCTCACACATCCCTCTTTCCTTGAGGAGGAAAAATGTAATGCAGTTTCCTTTATCACGACTTGTACGTTCCCTGAAATTGTTGATGTCGTGCATAACATGATTTAACGAAAACTTTTTTCTAGAAGTCATATACATCAAGCATATCCACTCTAAGGGGAATAGGTTTGATCGGTAGGGTCTGAGTTCGCCTATGGTTAGATGGTAGCATCTGAGCTGCAATTATTGGTCTAGACTTGCTAAAATTCTGTTTTCTAATGTAGAAAGGGGAAAAGGCTAACTCTGCAATGTTACCTGATTGCATAGATTCTTGATTGATGTATATGATTCCAACAAATTTATAATCTTTCTTGTCTGAAATTGCAGATGCATAAAGCAGCTTGGTTGGTTGATTGCGGTGACCCAAAGCCTGTTAATTGTCGCGTCCCGCAAGCATTACACTGTTGATGTTGTTGTTGCATGGTAGGATTATCTGTTTGAATCTTGTATATGTTTATTAATATCGTTTGACTCCGCAGATTTCTGACAGAATTCAACAATATTGTTCTCTGCAGGTATACTGTTAATCTAGTGGTATTTTTTGTAGACAAGAAATTGACAGGTGTGCTTAATGTGACTTTATTTTTGCTCTCATTTAGGTTACGTATGGCAGTTCTACTGACTTTGAGTTGTTGATTGCAGAACTGCCTGACCGGACTAGTGCATCTTTGTTGCTACCACTAAGCACCAAAGACAAGGATAGTAAGACCAAAGAAGAGAATCATAAACTTTTGAATGGGAAATCTGTAGACCCTGAGGACTGGGTATGGTGAATCTATAGATTTTTCTTCTTCTTTGTATATAGTATGCCATTTACTTACGTCATTAACGCAATTACGCCTGCGATGGTTATTTGTTCAGAGGCAGAGAACTCAAGTCAATGGAAAAGTTCTAGATGATAGTAATGGAGTCCATGCTGATAATGCGATGAATGGTGAATAGATGATCGGAGCTGCTGTCACTGTTTCAAATTGTGCAAGGAATGCCCCTTTTAAGCGCGCCTGGCCACAGATTCAATGGCTTAGTTGCTTGTGTGGTCGGCGTAAATCAAAGATTGCCGGTAAATCAGCAGTTCTGCTCATACTATCCTAACTAAGAACCATTCATCATCAGCATCTGTAATTGAATTCTCCAGTTATTTTTGCCCCAATTTCCTTTCGTGTGAAGAGCTATATGTCTTGTGCTGCCGCTGAAAATCTTCAAACAATTATGAAATTTTTGTAGAGGTTTAGGCTGCTAAGATTAAGGAACAGATTTTGTGGTGGATGAATGAAATGATTTTTTCTTCTGTTCTCTTATGCATTGTTTTGTGTTGGAAGAAATATTGAGCTTAAATTAGAAACATATATCTATGAGAAAGAGGAAGGAACATATATGGGAGATGTATATATAGATACAATAAATTCTCTACACGTATGATGAAGCAGTCGAGCACTAGAGTCTTAAATACAGATTAAAACCCAAGGCTCTCTACATATCTTGTTGTTCATATCATAGCAACAAGTTGTGCAGGTTCTTCTATAGGATTTCTCGTCTCCTTTTCTTTATTTCCCGTTGTATGGCTGGGAATCTCATGTTTGCATTTTAAGAAGCTGGCACTTTAAAGTGGAAGAGCCATGATATAACAAATGCAAGTACCATACATGCCAGCAGAAAGTTCAAGAGACGGTGGCCACGCCAAAAGCTTCGAGGTTCTGCTTGCGGAACTGATGCTGAGACGGCTGTGGCAGTGGCAGTGGCATTGTTGGACTCGTTCAGCTGCTCTGTCAACTCACTTTCACTTGCTAACGTGATGTTTCGTGCAATAGAATTACAAATTTCGCAAGTCCTAGCAAAAGTCCAATGAAATAATAAGGTCTAACAATACAAAGAAATAAAAGATTCAATAGAAAGATACAATCGCACAGGTCGAAAAAATACAAGGAAATCATGGGAGGAAAAATTCAAAGTAAACCACTCAACGTCTAATTCAAAACCATAAGGAACTACTCTGAATGCGGCAGATGTTTTTAACTATCTTTCTAAGCATTGTGCCACGACTCAGCATCCATGAAATCGTGCTACCTGGACCCATTAGCAATAACAGAATAGAGAAGTGAATGGAAGAAAAAAGCACTACAAAACCTAAAATCATAAAAGCAGTACAAGCCAACAAAACAATCAGACCTAAAATAAAAACAGAAAATTCAAAAAGGCCATTTTGAGAAGAGTAGCACTGTAGCAGGCCTAATTCTAGTCATGAGGATTTGGTAAAAGATAATTGGCTTCACAAGTACATACCATGTTACGCATAAACTGAATGAATTAACTGACATTACATCCGTTCTCAAGTTATACAACGAATCTAAGACTACAGCCTCAACCACGTTGTTCGGACAAGAACTTTTTCCTCTAAGTGCCCATGCAATTTTTCTTACCTATACTACTACAATAGCAGAAGAAAATGATCAATCATTCTATTTTCTCTTTACACTTTTTTTTGATGGTGAATTCTGAATTGATTCAATTGAAAATGTAGAGAAGGAAGGAGCTCATGCATGGTGGTTCATTTTCCACTACACTGTATGCGATAGAATGATAGAACACATCCCTCACATCAGGTAGAGCATAATTTATTTTGCGCTTTCAAATTATTTATTCAAATAGCAGCAAGTACCAAGAAAATTACGAGCAAGCTAAAAAGGTGGGGGGTTTACCTGTCAAAGAAGAAATGATCAAGAAAACTGTACCCTAATTATCAACAAAATTTCTTGGATAAATAGGGAATCAGCTATCTTCATATAGTGCATTATTAAAAACTATTTATTGGGGCCCCATACGCCAATAATCTTCTCCAAGTATGAAATGAATACATCAATAAGGAGCCAAGTCACTGCCTTCAGCCCTTCACAAAGGAAATGAGAACCAAAAAGGAAAAATATTAAGATTCCTAAACTTTGAAAAGGAATAGATCAGCGAAGAATTGTCGGTGTAGTTATACATTTCATCAAGACTTCCTAATGCTTTATTCTTGAGTTTTACTTTTTCCAACCTCTTTACATAACTTTCCAACTTTCCCTTTCATTGATCAAATTCTCACTCGCGGCCTCTTAAACCATCCAAATTATGCTTGACAACTCGTCTATGGTATCATTCAAATCCAGAACAGCCCAAATAATCAATTTTTTATCCTCCTTAATGAGTAATTATACCTATCATTCCTTCAACTTCAAGAAAACCCAGAAAAGTGAACCAAATAATCTTATTCCTACTTTGGACACTCAAATAAAAGGTAATAGGTAAAGACAGTTCAATTAAAATAATCAGGCACAGCTGTAAAGGCCTGATCAGCTCTCATAGTCCAGCCACAACATAGGTATCTATCATTCATCACATACAAACAAAACTTAATATAAACAATTAAGCTATAATCATAATTAGGGGAAAATAAAGAAATAATGAAAAAGTTGGGCATTCAGTTTTTCACTCACTTGTTTCCTTTGATCTTGAACCAAGTTTCTGCACATTGTTTATGAGCAGCAGCCAAATCATCCTTACAAGAACAACCCAGTTCAATGGGAAAACCAGATTCATGACTGTCACTTTCCAAACCCAGATAGCAAATTCTACAGACTCTCTCCACCTTAGCCAAATGCACCTTCATTTCACGGACCCCACCCTCCACCTCCACCGAGCAATCCGACACCGAGGAGGCCCTTCTAGAATCCGACATGAACCAACCAATCTCCGGATCAACACAAGCAAAGCTGTACTCATCGTAGGACCCACCAGTGGTCGAATAAAACTGGGAGTAGCAAGAACCCTCCTCTTCATCTGAGAAACTGTGATTTCCGTCGGCCGTGACGCTGGCATCACTTCCGGCGAGGGAGCGGCGGTGGTTTCCTTGCTCTAAATCGATGTGGGACATTTCAAGAGCCGACATTTCAAACACCCAGAAAGAGAAAATTGAGTACAGAGCATCAAAGGACTCAAAGTTGACGTCTTTGCAAAATTTGAGACGAAATGAGAAGATTTAAAGACGTGGGTGTTGGATTAGGTGGCCCCTGCAACTCCTCCAAAACAAAACAACTCCTCACAAAGAATTAAAACCCCATAAAAATAAATATTAACTAGTATTTACTGATGAATGCAGAGGCAGAGGCAGAGGCAGAGAAAGAGAGAGAAACAACGGTCTTTGAGACGAAGACTCATGATGGTTTTGGTAGACTTGGACTGAGACACTCACTGCAAAGAAAAAACAGAAACGTGCAGTAGGTGCTGCACGCAGAACTGCAAAGAAATTTCACCGATAAAATACAAAACAAAATCGTACATAGTTTCGTGCTGTATGGGGATCTTTGTCCTCTGCAGATTCTGTACGTCCGATGGAATCAGTTGTGTGACATATAAAAGATCAGGATATCAAACGGTGGATATTTGAGGGAGCATGCTCCTACTGCCTGCAGTTTACAAGACAACATATATACGCAAGGATATATAAGTACTTTTTATAAATTTTTGTGAGAATCAGAAAATATGTCAGATTATATACATAAATTTTATTTTATTTTTGGTTTTGCGCTCTCGACAACTTGTTTTTTTTCTTCTTACATGGATTATCAAATAAGCTGAAATTTTACCACAAAGCCAAACAGCCCCTTAAGTAATGCACTCATCTACACCCCCCATTTAGAGTCAGAGCTGAACAGTAGGATGATCCGACGGATGATATGGTTTGTGTTGCATCAAGTTTCCACACACGCGAAGCAACTTAAAACTTTGTTTCGTATTATGCGAGTCCATGAAGCAACCGACCTGTGTCGACCCCTTGAAGCTCCAGTGACGTGTTTGTACGGTGCCTTTGCGTGAACAACACAAAAGCTAATAATAATAAAATATAATAAAAGAGAAGAAAAAATAAAAAGAAAAAGAGTTAAATTACGTACTGACAAACAGGAAAAGTGCAAAAAAAAGAAAGAAAACCTAAACGAAACGGGGCCAAAAGATCGGAATCCAAAGAGTAATATCAGGTTGCATGGTTTTTGAGCCCAAAAATGACACATAGTCCATCTGTTTGGTAGCCATGAAAGTCCAATAGGTTTATTTTAGTGATTTAATCAATGAAATAATTTTATTTATACTCTTTTATTCCATAATTTATTATCCAAAATTTATTGTTTTAATATAAATTTTATTGTTTTTTAAGCCACAATTTAGAATTCATTGTTTTATTTCTGAATTCATTTGTTTTTGAAATTTCATTAAAAAAAATTGAATTAAGAAATTTCATTGAAAAAAATAATGAAATTAAGATTTACCTGATAAAACTCATCGACAATGGATCTTGTTAGAAGGAGTTTTATGCGCTGATTCTGAATATGTAATTTTTTTCAAAATTTAACATGTATTTTGAGAGTTAAAAATTTTAAAATTTCATTTAAAAGATTTGGGCTCCTATGGACTACCACTATATGAACCACTTAGCACTTCTGTTTTGAGCCAGAATGTACATAGTTTCGTAGTCTTTAAAAAAATAATAATTATGTTTATGAATTACGATGTCATCATGAAATAAAATTCCGGGCAACCAACAACCCTAAAAATTTAGCAGATGAATGGAACAGTTTTGGCAAGAGGAGCTAGTGACATTATTATGCACTCCGGATTTTCATTTGGTGGGGCTAATTGCAAGTGGGTTTACAGTTTTACAGAATTATAAGCCAAAAAATACATGATAGGCTCAAGTCGAACCAACCATGTTATCTAGGGTCTTGTTGATGACCACATACAAGAAAGAAGCAAGAAATCTGGTGTCCACTTCACCAACTATACATATATCATGTGTTTTTCAATGTGGCATCAGAACAAGAAATTGATTTGCTAAGGTATGTTCAAAATAGACAGTCCTAAATAGAAAGCTCTCTCTCTATACGGAAGTTGCCTACTTGCATAGGACTGTTACTGCTTTCTATTGGTATCAAATCATGATTGAGATCTACACAAATATCTCCATGAATCAACAACTATACTAATGGCCCTCCTGAGTGCCATAAAGCAAAGATCTGGGTCAGTCAAATAGAGTTGATTTGGAGTTCATTAACCTGAACCCGCACTAACAAAGCTAAGAACTCGAACGAGAATCAGAAGAATATCAGAATTGATGTCTAACTTTAACAGGTGTACTATCCCATCAGTAAATTGATCCATAGAAATATAATGTAAATCCCTTACATTGTGTTGCTGCACTTACAGAAGAAACAAGCTATGTAGATAGCACATTGGTCATCATGCCCAGTAACTTGTTCTTTCCTTCTTCGAAACGGTTATGGTCATTCGCTGTATCGTCTTTAAAATGCCCTATCGCCACTTCAGACCCACGAGATCCAATCCTGCCAGCTGCATCATCCATTGCAATTACACTGCTACTCTCCAACCCACTTTTGAGCCAAGCGTGATTGCTAATATCTGCGGCTATTGAAGCTAATTGAAAGCTCGAAAATGATGGGGGATCCGAGAATTCCACAAACTCTGGACCCAACAGAGTCTTTGTAGGAGTACTATCACCACTTTGGGTCCCACAGCAGCCATGGCTGCATTGTTGAGGGACCAGTGGCTCATTGTAAACTCCTTCAAGCAATCTGCAGATCGCAACATCTGGCTTTGATACTTGAATCAAAGGTCCTTGCATCTGAACTGGCCTCTGACATGAAGAAGCAATTCCAGCGTCATCTATAGGATTATATACGCTAAATGCACTGATACGTGCCACAGGACGGAAAAGAGTAGATGGTTCCTCCGCTTCATGATGTGGTGGAACTTCTGTTATCTTATCGCACTTGTCGTCCAAATTTTCCTGGGAACTTGCATAGTTTCCTTCCAATGATTTAACTGAACGGACATCACCACAGGACAAAGTTTCTTCGGATGATGCTCTGGTCTTGTCCATGCTAGAATCTGGTACCGCATTTGCACATTTCCATTGTATACTGTCAAGCTCCAAGCCACGGCGCTTTAGGGTGGAGTTCCAGTGGTTCTTAATAGCATTGTCAGTTCTCCCCGGTAGAAGCCTAGCAATTGCTGCCCATTTGTTTCCATGAACTGTGTGGGCTGCAATTATTATTCGGTCCTCCTCATCTGCAACAGCATTGATTTCCTCAGCCTTTGCTCTTCAGAGTATACATTAGTACAAAATTTAATAGCCCACATCCTAACAATGTTCATGTGAACACATGATAAAATTCTGGAAAGTAGTATAGGCATCCGTCAAGGACAGAAGATTAGGACTATGCGTGAGAGTCCAATCCCGTCAGTATCAATATTTACATTTCTAATATCGTTGGGGTGATAGCATTAACATAATGATAATTTAGATGCATGCTGCTTCACCTAGCATTACAGGACTTCATAAAGAGACAAATAATAACCTCCAAACACCAAAACAGTTATATAATCCACATAATGAGAGACAGAAGCAGTGACTTATGCATTACACCAAGAATGTGGAGAGAGAAAAAAGATTGGAAGTGTAAACCCATAATAGATAAGTCCATGGACATTAGTTTGAATGGTTCTAATTGGCATGGGCTTGCCATAGATTTATGTTTAACAACCCAAAAGCAAAATGAAAATTAAGTTCGAAACAAAAAAGAGACTATTTTTTTTTTGAATGAAAAAAGGCCATGCTTTTCCATGCTTTACGACAAGACATCAATCAATAGTATTAAACACATCTATCAATATTTGTCCCAAATACACTCGCAAAACAAGCAATCACAAAATTACATCTTTCAAACAGAAAATTTCACAACCCATATTGAAATCTCCAAGTTGCATGACTTCTCTAACATACAAAGCTTTGAATATCACGTCTAGTTAAAGTAAAAAAAGATTATCACTAGGACTTGGCTAACAGTTATATGCCACAATCATTTCTTTCATTTCATTTTTATTCATTCATTTTGAGCAAACAGCTCACGTGCACTTACATAAAATATATTTTTCGCCATATACCTGAAATGAACGTGTTAGGTTAGAGACAGTGATGATGTGAATGGAACATAATTGTTTCCTACTTACCAAAAAAAACACATAATTCTTTCCTGTGCAACATAATCATTGGACGCAAATGTACTACTAATGTTATGTCTCGTCAGTCTCGAGTCTTGACGCCAAATAGATGCTAATAGATGATTAATCCCATCTATTAAAATTCAGAAGCAGAACATAATATATTAAGAGTACATTTTGATTATTCATTCAACAATCTAGTCAAGTGAGGCTCAAGGCACTCGTTAATGCAGACTTTTTTTAAAAAAACTTCTCATGCCATCAACAACAGTTCTGTTGTGCAAATTAAATATTAAAACAAAAGGAAAGCAAGTTTCCCTGTGAATTTTAAATTTAAGAAGCGTAAACTGCACACCCCTAAATCACATAGAAACATCAAGCCACTCCCAAGCAAAAGAAAATATATATTAAAAAAAAAAAAAAAAAACTAACTGATATCTTAGAAGTAAAACCACAAAACACTAAACCCCAGATTCACCAATTAACAGCAAAAGTAGATAATTCAGCTTTAATGTAGAACAATCAGTAATCGATCAAAACCATAAACAACAAAATTGAAGCTTCAACAAACAACATTGTCAAAGATTACGGGTTTCCGATCTCTATACCAGTAAAAGGCTTGCGTTTAACGGCCGGGTCGAGCTGATTACACCAGCGCAGCCTGCAAGACTTGCCGGACCTCCCAGAGATGCCTCGCGCGATCAAGCTCCAATTTCTCGCGCCGAACTTACTCACGAGTTGACTCAGTATCACGTCCTCCTCCGGCGACCACGGCCCCTTCACTCGGTCTCTACGTGCTCGGCCACTGCTTCCCTCTGCAGTCGCCGCCCCAGTCTCATCCCCGCTACCACCGCCTCCGACGGCGTCAATAGAAGCGGCGCCTTCAGTCTCTTCCACCGACGCGTCGTCCTTCTCCATCCTTTGAATTGGGTCTCTCCGGTGTTGGTTTCCCTCTTTTGGCGAGTAGGGACAGTACTTTGAACCTGATTTAACTGCAAAATTCGTTTCGTGAAGAGACGAAGACATTATTAGTACAAATTTAAAAGGCAAGTGTTTCGGGTTTGAGAAATGACCAAAATGTCCTGCATTAGCTGGTCATAGCCCATAGGAGTTTTTCAAATTGGGCCCATTGACTTAATCATGTATGAGGCCCATTACTCAAAATCATTAAAGCCCAGTTCAGTTACATGTTGGAACATTTTTTTTTTTTTTTTTGAATCTCATGTTGAACAATTCAATCATAGCAAATTGCACATTACTTGCCATGTAAATTAAGTGAAAAAATCTCATCGCCAGCTAGAAGAACATATTAATTATATAGTCAAACGGTTACTTAACTATAACTAATTAACAACTGGCTAAGACAATTTCCTTCGGAATATATAAGTTAATACATTTCTTAAATCTAATTTAGGACAAGAACTACGACTTTTATCATGAAGGCCCGCGTAATTGACATTCCTTGCCCTTCAAGTATTTCTATAAATCATGTACACACTCCAAATGGAAGCCCTACAAGTCTTGTACATGAAAATAATCATCTAATAAATTTGATTTTATTGGTACATATTGTTTCTTTAGTAACCGAAAAAGGATGTCACACAAGTTTGTCATTTGGACATTCGATATGAACCTAAAATCGGTCGGTCAGGTCAAAACCCAACAAGTTACCACAAAAGTATTATTCTTAGTGTGAATCAAACTCAAGACCTTACGAATCCATACGATTTGCCACAATATAGATTCACCACTAAGGTATCACCCAAGTGATTACATATATATGATTTTTTTCGTAATTGGTAACAACCGAAAATCTGAGTCTCATTTGGGGGGAGGACTACTAGTCGCTCCTTGAAGGCAGACTCTTGTTTTTTAAGGTGGATAAACAAGCCCTCTGCCATTTGTTTGATTAATAACTTCGATTTTTTTTTATAGAATTAATAAGTTTGATCGAATAGCTAGTAAGAAAGGCCGACGTGCATCTACCTGCGCCGGTCATAGAATCAGCAGGTGAAAGTAGAAATACATTAAAATGTACACATGCACGTTCAGTATTTTATTCTTTTTTTAAAGATAGACATGGATATATTCGCACCATTTGGATGTTCTTTGGTTAAATTTGCATTACAAGTGGAAATATATATATATATATATATATATATATATGTGCGTGTGTGTAGATGTGTGACGTGGTAAAGACTAAAGACAATGGAATAATGATTTCATCCAGCTATGGAGACATGGAATCATGTAGCCAAGTATTACTTCATTGGGTGCATGAAATTACTAAGGGATAATGGCAATCTTTAATATATATACATACATATGTATATATTGTTTTCATTGACTCCATCTCTTTTATGACCTAGCTAGAAGTTAGAAGTCAATTTATTTCTTTTTTTAATTTGTAGACTATGTGTTACGCGTGGGGAAAAAAAGAACTCGCAGTCTTGTTTGATCGGTCGACGGTGCAAGACGACCAACTATATATGTGTGTGTATATATATTGTTAGAAAATTAATTATATAGTTTAGAATAATAATTACAGCTTTCTTCCATATATTAATACCTTCTTGGTTATTTCCATTCTATTTGAGTGTATATAAATTTTCTTTAACGATTCTCTAGATCCTCTGACTTTAGTTTGCTTTTGATGGAAGAACTTAGCTGTTCAGATAACGAAAGATTTGCTAACTCCTATTATAGAAATGCGAATTCAAATTCCTCAGCACGCAACCATCGCTACTTAGAAGGCCAAGTCTTCCTCTCTCAACATATAAATACGTCAACATTCGCATTGAAGAATACATTCAACTAAATAGTTGTCATATTTCGAAGGAAGCTTGCATAAATGGCTCATAATGTGCTCCTGCTTGCTCTGTCCTCTGCTTTGTTAGCTCTTCTGGTGTCAACAAACCTGGCTTCTGCTGCAATCGTCCAGTATTCGTTCGAAGTAATCACTTTACATTCTCGATTATTTCTTTCTCTTTGAATTACCGAAAATGCATGCTAAGGATTTCAGCGTTTTTTGTCATCCATAAAAATGCTTAGTTTGAAGTTTTTTTAGTTTAGTGGGTAGTTTTTCTTGAATATAAGGACATGCATGTCGTATGTTACTTTTTTGAAGTTTTGATCATGCATTATACGCAGTAGGAACAAACAATTAACTCATTATATCTTATCTTCTCTTTTTATTTTAAAATTTTCAGATAAAAAACCTTACAGTGCAAAGACTCTGCCATCAACAAGTTATAGCAGCAGTGAATGGAACGCTACCTGGCCCAACGATAGATGTTCGAGAGGGAGACACACTTGTTGTTCACGTCTTTAACAAATCTCCCTATAACTTCACCATTCACTGGTAATTCTTAACTAATATTTCAATTCAATTTAATTTAGACCAAGTCATTAACACCCTCCACAACATAGGTAATTAATATCATTCTTGAGTAGTTCTTTTGTTTCTTGTCAAAGAAAATATATGTGCTTATATATGTCAATATGAAGAATATCGCATAACCACCCAGAAAACGACTATATGCATTATATATGTATATATAACAAGTTTAATTATTGTAATAACTATTCTAGATAAGAACAATATCGTTATGAGCTATTATTTTCACTTTTAATTAACAAGGCTTCTGTAAGCAGGCATGGAGTGTTTCACATATTGACTCCATGGACCGATGGAGCTAGTATGATTACTCAATGTCCCATACAACCTGGACATAGCTTTACCTACAAATTTCAGATCACCAAACAAGAAGGAACCCTATGGTGGCATGCTCATGTACAATTTCTTCGTGCCACGGTCCATGGAGCTCTTATTATTCGTCCTAGATTAGGCAATTCATACCCATTCGCTAAACCTTACAAAGAAATTCCAATTTTAATAGGTACACACATCTTTAATCCTTGTCATTAATTTAATTACGAGTATCATTTCTGTTCATTCTATACAAACGAATTAATTAAACATTGAAATGTGATTGTTAGGTGAATGGTGGAACTCCAGCATAATTGATGTCGAAAATGCGGCAATAGTCTCTGGCGGCGCTCCTACAGTTTCCGACGCTTACACGATTAATGGATTGCCCGGAGATCTCTACTCATGTTCTCAAAATCGTAAGCAGTATTATCTATTTCTAATGTTAGAATATGATATAAATGATTTGAAATGCTACAACTCAATAAGTTAATTTGTTGTTTGTTATTAATCAGAGACATATGAACTTAGGGTGACAAAAGGAAAAACCTATCTTCTCCGCATAATCAACGCTGCACTCAATAACCAGCACTTCTTCAAGATAGCCAATCACAATATGACAGTTGTCGCGGTCGATGCCACGTATACAACACCGTATGTCACCGACGTTGTTGCTATTGCTCCAGGACAGACGGTGGATGTCCTCCTGTGCACAGACCGCCCAATTGGGTCTTACCACATGGCGGCTTCCCCATACGCCAGTGCCGTAGGAGCACCGTTCGATAACACAACCACAAGAGGCATTGTTGTCTACGATGGTGACACGTCATCGACTCCAACAATGCCAGTCATGCCTGCGTTCAACGACACACCAACAGCTCACAAGTTCCACAGCAATTTGACGGGTCTTGTTGGTGGTCCCCACTGGGTCCCAGTACCACGCCACGTGGACGAGCATATGTTCGTGACAATTGGTCTAGCACTCGATCGTTGCCAAGCAAATGCCACGTGTGCTGGGCCAGCTGGACAGAGATTTTCCGCGAGCATGAATAACGTTTCCTTTGTGGCCCCCACCAAACTGTCTATGCTGCAAGCAGTGTATTACGGTGTGAACGGAATCTACACCCCTGATTTCCCTAACCAGCCTCCAATCAGATTTGACTACACAAATGCAAGCGTGAATTCGGATTTATCGCTATTGTTTGCACCGAAATCAACGAGTGTGAAGCCGTTGAAGTATAATTCGACCGTGGAGATGGTGCTGCAGAACACGGCAATTATTGGTGTGGAAAATCATCCTATGCACATTCACGGTTTCAACTTCCACGTGTTGGCTCAAGGGTTTGGAAATTATAAGCCAACAAGGGATTCGTTGAAATTCAACCTTGTTAATCCACAAATACGCAACACTATTGCTGTGCCAGTTGGAGGTTGGGCTGTCATTAGATTCACAGCAAATAATCCAGGTATGTTATTTTATATTAATAACAATAGAAATACATACATATATATATATATAACTAATAATTTTGTTATTTGAATTGAATAGGTGCGTGGTTCATGCATTGTCACTTGGATGTGCACTTGCCGTGGGGCCTAGGTACAGTTTTTATCGTTGAGAATGGATCAACTCCCTCTTCCACGTTGCCACCTCCGCCGTCTGATCTCCCTCAATGTTAGAAAAAAAAAAAGAGAGGCATTTTTACGTAATTTTTTTAATTTTTTAATTCATGGGTTGTGTTCTTTGTGTGTAAAAATTCATATACGAGTGACATTATTTTAATTCCGGTTTAAGTTTAATCTCTGTCATATGATTCAAAGGATTGGCTCGTGGAAGCAATACAATTATACAGGATTCGAAATTTCGACTCACTTGATGTGAATCCAAACCAACTGTAGCTAGCTAGACAGAGCCCATTTCGGATATTAGAACCAATGAACCATCAACCATGTTACTTGGAGGACATCTACATTAATGGGCCACATTAAGTTCCGGCCTAGTTAGCCCAATGTATATTTTATTACACTGGGCCAGATAAAATTGTTCGCTCAATTATGCCCATGACCGCGACTTTCATTCTTTATTTGTAATGGGACCAACTCCATCCACGGGCTGACGAGCCTGCGTCCCTCATCACTACATAATTCATGTCTACGGGCCTCCGCCAGCCCAAAAGCAAAGGTACGGGCTTCTTTTTTATTTTTCTTGTAATGGGCCGGACAATTAAGGCACGGACCAGTTTGTGTGGCAACTGGCAACACCTACGTCATGTGCCCTGCACTAGTTCAAACCAGCAAGTTTGAATCCATTTCAATTAGTGTTGCACATATTGTTAGAAATGCAAAATCTCTCACATCGGTTACGAGAGTTAACCATGTGATTTATAAATTCGAGTTCAATTCCTCTCAATTGTAGAATACTTTTTTAAGGATAAAAACCGTGTCGGCCTTAAGACACATAGCAGACAATACATCTACATATAAATTTTGTCAACACCGGCAACAAAAAGATAATCCCTTGCAAATTAGAACACTATATTTGTCCAAATATGTTTATTTGTGAAAGTCATGGTGATGCATTGTCATCCTCAAAACGTAGAAATCACTTATCCTAAGCAATGCGTAGCATCAAAGCAATCAATAAGATTACATTATAAATCTGTGGGTTCTCATCAATTCTTGAATTTTTAATGCCAGATGCTTTCTTCACTCGACTGATCGACTTGATCAAAAGACACAAAAGACACAAGGAAATCCATTGACCTTTTGAATTGTTTTCATAATACAGGTAGGTAAGATACAATTATGATGATAAGACCGAGTGCACAAGATGACAAGATAACATACAAATATAATTAAAAAATAATATTTTTTTATATCGATACCATACAAGTTTATCATTTTGAAAACCGATATATGGGTTTAAACTAAGGCTGTCAGGTCAATACATACATGAATTTTTCACTTGTCGATATGGTAAGTTGACCCAACACGCATACGTGGGAACAAATATATCGCTCCTAATGAGAATTGTCATCACACACTTAATTATGATATTTATGTTTTTGTATATATAGTTGACTTACCATGATTTCTTGAACATAAATATATAATTAACGATATGTCTATAAGAGACACTGAAATAATTGTCACTTAGTATATAACAAATTAACAAGACCAAACTCATGAAAATCATCCCCACAAGAGTTATAATTTATCTCATCCAATCTTTAGTATATAATAACACGGTAATGACTAGTCGTTTTGTTTTGTTTTGTTTTTAATTCATAAGTATGAAATCCACAGATTCCACAAGGAAAAATCGAACTTAAAAATCACCTCTCACTTGTTAATTCTTGAAGTCAAGGTGTTAACCCGCCACGCTTTATCAAACACCCAATAATTATAATATTATATATATTTATATTTATATAATACAACCTTTAAGAGATCTCAAATCACCATTATCATTTAAATACTTAAAATTCCCAGGCCAATCTCTTCACGTTTAAGAATTAATCAAGTGTTTCTTTTTTTGACAATCTTGTTCAAACAATAGCTTGAGTCCCGCAAAAATTATTGGCAAGTACAAATTAGGAAACCTTAATTTGTGTATTGAAATTCATCAATTAAGGATAGAATTTAATTAGACAAATCAAATGATGGTCTAATTTGTGTTCTTACATGGTTGAACAATTCAAATTTCAAATGACATACCAAATTGGATACTACTTTAGGCATTGATAATTGTGGTGTGCAATTTATCATCACCTTCTTTAATTGCCAGCAATTGTGGTGGTAATGACTAGTCTTTTTGTTTTGTTTTGTTTTTAAGTCATAAGTATGAAATCCACAGATTCCACTATTGGATAGTACAGACTTGTACTATATCTCTTTATATTCTCTGCGTATGCATGCATATATATATGTGTGTGTGATTATCAAAAAATAACAACTCCATAACCACAAAATAGCACGATTGCAATGAAGAAAACAGCACCAACTTAATCTGCTTGTGCAGTGCATGGCGACGCTCACAGATGAATATCAGGGAGAGCGCAAGTCTCCGGTCGTTGGATCGTGCCGCTATCCCTAACTTCACCGGCAAGTCACTTGGTCTTTTTATTGCGAGAGTCAAATTTGGGTTGCATTACTGGAATGATACATTCTCAGCCAACTCAATTGTTCACATGAAATCTTCAAGAAACAAGCTTGTATGGTGTCGTTCTCGGTTATAAAAAAACAACAACTCAATCTCCCAATAAACCAAAGGTAATTCTACGAGTTACATTCTCCATATTCTACTAGCTACAATGTTCAAATAGAAGTGTTATGTGGAAATAAAGGTCTTGATTAAATATCTAAACTCGTTTTTTTCTTGTGCTCTTCTAGAAAAAAAATAATGGTAAGAGTATATTCTATTAATTAGGCGACAAGGAAATTAAATCTTCAGTATTAACTAGCCAGTATGATGGATAACTAACAATAATGTACGTATGGATAGTTTTTTTTTAAAAAATAAAAATCGACACCAAATAAATTTGTCATTTGAACATTCGATATAAACGTGTGGCTCTCAATGAGAATCAAATTCAGAACCTCTCGAGTCTATACAGTTTGACACCAGAAAAATTCACCAACTAAGTGATTGATAATGTGTGGATAGTGCCAATATTTCATACATAACCGAAGTCAAAACCCATTTTGAAGCGAAATGAAATAAACAACATTTTTTTTATGAGTAGAATTATAAACAATGAATTTTACAATAAATAATATGTAAATGGAGTTCAATCATGGTCAAATTATATTACATAAAATCCAATCGAATATCATAAAATACGAATGAGTCAATGGGATAAGAGATACTTGGCAAGCTTTCATTCTCTTCGAGAAAGGCATCATTAGTCAAGGCCACTAGCTTCTCCATTCAAAGTATCAGTTAAATTTATTGCATAAATTTTCCAGTCAGCGAACCTGGTCATCCTCATTACATATATTCATTTCGTAACATGAGCTATTAGTCATAACTAGTACTAATATTATTAGTGCAATAATAACACACTGTACAATTTCAAAAGGCATGCATTATTTCTATCAAAAGAAATATTCATGCACTCCCGCGGTTTTGTTGTCACACAAAAAAGATACTAATTCAAATGTAAATTACGAAAATGTCTTACCCAAATCTCTCCTATATATAAATAGGGGCTTCCATTGTCTTCCCTCTCCACAATCTCTTCAAAACCAATTACTCATCACCAATCTCTGCAATACTAGCTAGCTACTTGAATAATCAATATGGCCAAGTATTATCTGCTTCTGCCTTTGCTGGGTTTTGCTTTAACCCTTCTTTGCACAGACTTTGCCTCTGCTGCGATCGTCGAACACTGGTTTAATGTAATTCTTCAATTCATACTCAGTTCATTTTTATATTTTCTTTCTTTCTCGTTCTCTCTTCATGCTCGTTTCTTCAGTGACGAGAATATGTTAAGAGTTATTTAAGATTTGATGATCTATTAATAATTATGTAATGAGGTATATAGTGGCTGCAAATCGTCTGTCTCATTTAGGGCTGGGACTGAGATGGGTCGGTTGATTATCGGTCCGACCCGAGAAACCAAATTTTAGAGATTTCTAAAACCATTATCGGCCCGACCCTTATGGTTCGGGTGATGGATGGCAACCAACTGTGGGTCGGTTATTGGTAACAACCGACCCTATACAAGTCTCTGAAATCTGAATTGTAAAATAGATAAGGCAGCAGCAACATTGCAGGTCCCAGAATAAACAACAGGTCTGCAATAGGTAGCAGCTTCAATCACTGTAGTCTCCACTCTCTAACAACCAGCAGCTTCACTGCAATCACGGATATACCGAATTACAAAATCTGCTCAGTTTGATCCAAATTTCCATTTTTTTTGATCCCTAATCAAACATTCAAACAGACAAGCAACAAGAAAAAAGTTGCAAACATTAGGCTAAATCCCAACTCGAAAGTCTCAAATCCACATACAATCCCTAACCCTAAATCAGTAAATCCGAATCCTTAATTCAAAATCGCAAATCAAAGAGTCATAGATAAACCTTACCTACAGTTACCTGAGTTGAGTCACAGAAGAGATTCGAACTTCGAAGACTGAGGCCCTGAGAGTCTGAGAGTGAGAACTGAGAAGCTTCCTTGCTACCTTGCGGGACGAAGACAGACTGAGAGAGGCTTCTAGTTTTGGCCTTATCTTCGAATCTTCTCTGCCGTTTTGCTTCTAGGGTTTGAGAATTGAGATTGATTCGTGATTTTGTGAGAGTTGAGAGTTGACACAGTGAGCGTGAGACTGTGAGAGAGACAGTGAGAGCTGAGATGTGAGAGAGTATTTGACTCTTTGAGAGTTTGAGTTTGACCGATATTTTGAGAGTTTGAGTCTTCAAGAGACTTTGAGAAATGGGCTTGGGCCGATAATATTGGAAGTTTGAGTTTGTGTTTGTGTTTTTTTATAAACTTATTATCAGTTGGGCGATTTAAGTTTTAAGTTTTTAACTAATTTAAGGGTTTTTCGCCCAATTTCATTAAATTCTTGGTTGACTGATCATATCAGCCAATCAACATTTTAGTATTATAGAAATCACCAACCGACCCACAAATGCGTGGGTCGGTTGTCATTATCGGCCCGACTATGTGGATCGGTTAACGATACAATATCGACCGATCGACCGATAATGGATCGGTTAACTGATAATGACCGATAATTCCGACTCAGTTCTAGCCCTAGTCTCATTTATATGGGCTTAGGACTTCTCAACAGGTAATCCGTATGTTGAATTGATCAATTGGGATTTCTTCATCTGGAGAAGACACAAATAATAAGCATTGTTGATTGTAAATTTTGAATCCTCATATTTTATTGTCATTGTTATTGTTGCGTGCAATTTTCTTGGTCTCAATTTGAAATTTTCCTATTGTAAGTTGTTTCTTGAAGTTTCTAAAGACGACAAACCTGTCTCTCGTGGCCGTCGAGTGTTTTTTTCTATAGATAATTTAGCAATATTTTAACATTGATTTTTTTAATAAATTTTATTTGCAGGCGCAAAATCTTACTGTCAATAGATTATGCAAAGAACAAGTAATAACTGCAGTGAATGGAAGATTTCCTGGTCCTACTTTAACTGTTCGTGAAGGAGACACCCTTATTGTCCACGTCTTCAACAAATCTCCTTACAACCTCACCATTCACTGGTAAACATAACAACCCACTTTGACTATTTTTGACAATACAAACACTATTTTACAAAAATGTTAAGACTTTCAGTATTTTTTGTCCCAACTATTTCAAATGTTGGAATTGACGCACATTATACATGTAAAATCGTGGATCTCACATAGCTGACATGATTCATATGAAATCATGTGCGTTCATCTCAATATTTTAGTTGTCTTTTGATTGGGTCAGGCTAGTTTGATTTCAACATGGTGCACCCACTTCTGTTGAATTGATATATAGAACAAATTGTGAAGCTTCCTATAATGATTGTTCGGATATTTATGCAGGCATGGAGTGTCTGGGTTAAGCTCATGGGCTGATGGGCCTAGTATGATAACCCAATGTCCAATACGCACCGGACATAACTACACTTACAAATTTAACATTACAAAACACGAAGGAACCCTATTTTGGCATGCTCACGACGCATGGCTTCGAGCTACAATCTTTGGTGCAATCATAATTCGACCACGATTGGGCCACTCGTACCCATTCCCTAAACCCTACTGTGAAGTCCCCATCTTATTAGGTACTCACTCCTTAATTATTCTTATTAAGTTTACACCTTTTAATTAATTTTTATATGTATAAAAAAATAATCATATCTTTAACTCTAATTTCAGGAGAGTGGTGGAATATAAGCATTATTGAAGCAGAACGACTTACACTAGAGTCTGGTGGTCCTCCAATCGTTAATGACGCCTATTTTATTAATGGATTACTAGGAGATGCCTATCCTTGCTCAGCAAACCGTAAGTCACATAACATTATAATTAATTAATCAACCATCTTAAGGATACAATGTTTTGTTGTCCCAACTATTAAAAATGTTGTAATGAACACATACATTTCATATGGATCATATGCATCCGTAACATTTAAGATGAGACAGAAAATACTAGGATGCTTAACATTTTTTAATTAATTGATACAATTTTTTGATTGATTATATGTCTCATACTTTATTTGTTTCATCCTTAATTGACAGAAATGTTTAGGCTTATTGTGAAGCAAGGAAAAACGTATCTATTAAGAGTAGTCAACGCTGCATTGCACACCAATCTATTCTTCAAGATAGCCAATCACAGCATGACAGTTGTGGGTATTGATGGGGCATACACCACCCCTTACGTGACCGATGTTCTCATGGTTGCACTCGGCCAGACCACCGACGTCCTCGTCACCGCCAACCAATCCGTCGGATCCTATTACATGGCATCAAGCTTATACGACACACTTCCATTACCCGGCAAAAACACCACCACTCGTGGCCTCATAGTCTACGAAGGAGCGAACCCATCGGTGGCACCCTCCGTGCCGGTTCTACCAGACAGTCACGACACCAACACGACCCACCGGTTCCAAAGCAACCTCACTGGCTTGCCCGGGTCCCCATACTTTCTTCCGGTTCCACTTGAGGTAAACGAGCGCATGTTCGTGATCATAGGATTAGCGCTCATCCCGTGCCCACCATCGTACACGTGTAACAAGGGTATAATGGGGAATGCGTTGTCGTCTACTATGAACAACAAGTCATTTGTGCCTCCGAGGGGATTGTCTATGATGGAAGCATTTTATTACAATGTGAGTGGAATCTACACCACTGATTTCCCTGATAATCCTCCCAAAGTCTTCGACTACGTCAATACCAGCATCAGCCTTGACCAATCACTAATATTTACTGAAAGATCAACGAGCGCGACGAAATTGAAGTTTAATTCAACGGTGGAAGTGGTGTTGCAAGATACGGCTATTGTTTCACTTGGAAACCACCATCCAATTCACCTTCATGGGTTTAGCTTCCATATATTGGCCCAAGGTTTTGGAAACTATGATCCTGTAAGGGATAGTCCAAAATTCAACTTAATCAATCCTCCACATCGTAACACTGTCCTTGTACCTACTGGAGGCTGGGCTGTTGTCCGATTCAGAGCTGATAATCCAGGTAATTTTGCTTAGATTCATGTGAATTACTCAATTTTCTAACCACTTGATGATGAACTAATTGGTTAATTTCTCCGGGTCAAAACATATGAACTCGGAAGGTCTTGAATTTGATTTTCACTGACTGCAATACCCTTATGACCACGTGTGAAGTTTTGACCCAACTTACGCTATTGTCAGATGACAAATTTATGTGCCTAAGTACCTGACTGCCTAAGTTTAGGCCCATGTCAATTGTTAACCTCGCATGACGTAGTTTTTTTGGTTAACAAAAAAAATCAATTTCTTTAAATTTCTGATTAATTAACTAATCAATGATTAATATATTTACATACGTGGATGCAGGTGTGTGGTTCGTGCATTGTCATCTGGACTCGCACATGTCGTGGGGTATGGCTATGGCCTTCGTGGTTGAGAACGGACCAACACCGGCAACAAGGGCGGTTCCTCCGCCACCGGACCTACCCAAGTGTTAGAAATTTTTATATGTACATTCAAAAAGATTATCATAAAGATTGATCAAGATACGTACACATTGATTACGTTGGGCATGTACACATTCATTGTGATGTACAATTGCCGCAACAACTTATTTTAATTTTATTTTTCACTTTCTTTTTTTATTTGATGTTCTATTCGGCAAGTTTGATTGCAATAATACAAATAAAGCTTAACTTAATTATTATGATTGTATTTACTGATTTGGTCTTTTCCTCTGTTATTGGGCCTTAAATCAGTCCTCTTTTGTACGTTTAAGATGCCACAAGGTCCACAACACATGAGATCCGTTAGCTTTAGAGCAACCACAATGATATTTTTTTACTGGGGCATGGATAATGTGTGTGAATTTGTGATTTGCTGATGCAGTTGTATTGAGAAATGTGTTTTACTGATGTGTAGTGCTTCCGGGAAACAAATATATAGCTTGTAAACACATTTAATTATGATATTTATGTTTTTGTATATATAGTTGACTTACCATGATTTGTTGCACATAAATATACAATTAACCATATATCTATAAGAGACATTAAAATAATTGTCATTTAGTATATAACAAATTAACAAGACCAAACTCATCAAAATCATCTCCACAAGAGTTATAATTTATCTCATCCAATCTTTAGTATATAATAACACGGTAATGACTCGTCGTTTTGTTTTGTTTTTAAGTCGTAAGTATGAAATCCACAGATTCCACAAGGAAAAGTCGAACTTAAAAATCTGCTCTCACTTGTTAATTCTAAAAGTCAAGGTGTTAACCTGCCGCGCTTTATCAAACACCCAATAAATATAATATTATATATATTTATATTATATAATACTAACCTTTAAGAGATCTCAAATCACCATCATCATTTAAATACTTAAAATTCCCAGGCCAATCTCTTCACGTTTAAGAATTAATCAAGTGTTTTTTTTTTTTGACAATCTTGTTCAAACAATAGCTTGAGTCCCGCAAAAATTATCGGCCAGTACAAATTAAGAAACCTTAATTTGTGTGTTGAAATTCATCAATTAAGGATAGAATTTAATTGGACAAATCAAATGATGGTCTAATTTGTGTTCTTACATGGTTGAACAATTCAAATTTCAAATGACATCAGGACCAAATTGGATACTACTTGAGGCATTGATAATTGTGGTGTGCAATTTATCGTCACCTTCTTCAATTGCCAACTAACTTGGATTTTTGAATTTGAAGTCGTCAAAATTTGTCCACATCTAGATATATACATATCGTCTCCCAGACTAGTATTATCCTTGGAAAATACAGTAACTAATGTTTTTTGTTATTTTGTAAATAATTATTGTGCACAAGTGCTGATATATATAGGACTATTTTGATAGTTTGCTTTATTTACAATAAAATCGATTAGTAGGATTAAAAATTGTCACGTTATCAGAATTGGACGAAATTCGATTTGTTGAAGCGAAACGATGTGTTGAGCAGAGCTGGGGGCCCCCACTTTGTTTTCACAAAATTTCATCGTTCAAGGTGTTTTATGTTCTATAGGCATTGTCGTAATTTTATATTTTTACTTTTTTCATCATTTTTAGTGTTGTACCTAGCCTTATTAATCATTATCTCTAACTTTAAGAAATATATTGAAGCTCTAAAGAGTTTTCTCATTTCTAGTGAATTCCAATGTGTTTATTTTGATTGAACATTGGTTTAATATTTCTTTATTGTTTCCATCTACATTAAGTGCAGTGAGCGAGATTGGAGACATATAAGATGTACATGGATCTTAATTAGTCTCACATAATATGTAAAAAAGGCTTTCATATGAATTGAACAGTGATCTCTAAATTGCATATCTACAACTCTACCACTTCCACATACTCAGTTTGTGTCTAAAAAACATTGGCGTTATGAATTTTGAAGGATGAATGTAGCTATGAAATTACTGATCATTGCTGCAAATTAAATTTACCACTGTACAAAGTTTCTGATCATTTGAAAGTGACAAATTAAAGTACTTGCACCAATATATTGTACTACACTAGTACATTAAGGAAAAAAAGGAAGAGACCCCTAGAGTAATATAATTTGTATGGGTCGATGTGAGATCTCATCTGATCTGATTTGAAAATTTGAGTTCTTTAATACAAGGTGTGCAGTACATGTGGTAGTTAATTAATCTAGTTCATGTACAATTGGATAGTACAGACTCGTACTATATCTCTTTATCTTCTCTGCGTATGCATGTATATATGTGTGTGTGATTATCACAAAATAGCAACTCCATAACCACAAAATAGCACGATTGCAATGAAGAAAACAGCACCAACTTAATCTGCTTGTGCAGTGCATGGCGACGCTCATAGATGAATATCAGGGAGAGCGCAGGTCTCCGGTCGCTGGATCGTGCCGTTATATATCCCTAATTTCACTGTCAAGTCACATGGTCCTTTTTTATTGCGGTGAGCCAAATTTGGATTGCATTACTGGAATGATTCATGTCCAGCCAACTCAATCGTTCACATGGAATGTTCAAAAAGCAAACTTGTATGGTATCGTTCTCGGTTATAAAAAAACAACAACTCAATCTCCCGATAAACCTAAGGTAATTCTAAGAGTTACATTCTCCGTATTCTACTCGCTACAATATTCAAATAGAAGTGTTTTGTGAAAATAAAGGTCTTGATTAAATATCTAAACTAGTTATTTGCTCGTGCTCTTCTAGAAAAAAAATAATGGTAAGAGTATATTCTATTAATTAGGCGACAATGAAATTAAATCTTCAGTATTAATTAGCCAGTATGATGGATAAGTATTTGATCAACGACTGACTCAAATCTGTGCGCTAATTCCTTGTTTGTTTGTGGAAAAAAAGGAGAGATCGAAATGAAACATGACATGCTGCTTCTACTGTTTTGTTGACTTTGTCTACACATTCATAAACCATACGTATGACTGTCTAGATATTATATTTTATTTAAAAAGCGCGTATTGAATTCATGATATATAATGATTATATTAATATTTACAGCTAAGGTTCAATGATTTTTCAAATCCTGGATTAAATCAATGTCATCGCTTATGGTAAGCTTTTTGGAAAAAAAACCTTGTGATCTGCTAATGTGAAGTTTCACATACCCTTCTTTCCCTTTGACTTGGACGATTGTGACACATTATTCGTGACATTTCCAAATATTAATGGTTATTGGTTGGAGCTTCAAATAGGGTTTTATCTTTACTTGCTGGAAACGATCAATATAAATATTTCGTACATAACCGAAGTCAAAACCCATTTTGAAGCAAAACGACATAAACAACATCTTTTTTTTATGAGTATAATTATAAACAATGAATTTTACAATAAATAATATGTAAATGGAGTTCAATCATGATCAAATTATATTACATAAAAATCCAATCGAATATCATAAAATACGAATGAGTCAATGGGATAAGAAATACTTGGCAAGCTTGCATTCTCTTCGAGAAAGGTATCATTAGTCAAATCCACTAGCTTCTCCATTCAAAGTATCAGTTACATTTATTGCATAAATTTTCCAGTCATCGAGCCTGGTCATCCTCATTACATATATTCATTTCATAACATGAGCTATTAGTAATGTTTTTTTTTATTTTTTATTTTATATCTCTAACTAGTACTAATATTATTTGTGCAATAATAACACTTTGTGCAATAATAACAAATTGTGCAATTTCAAAAGTCATGCATTATTTCTATCAAAAGAAATATTCATGCATTTTGTTGTCACGCAAAAAAGACAGAGAGACTCTTTTTTTTGTCATTAAGAAAACTAATTATATTAGCGAATAATAATCTAACTCCCTATCTTCAAGATACTAATTCAAATGTAAATTACGAAATGTCTTACCCAAAACTCTCCTATATAAATAGGAGCTTCCATTGTCTTCCCTCTCCACAATCTCTTCAAAACCAATTACTCATCACCAATCTCTGCATTAATACTACCTAGCTACTTGAATAATCAATATGGCCAAGTATTATCTGCTTCTGCCTTTGCTGGGTTTTGCTTTAACCCTTCTTTGCACAGATTTTGCCTCTGCTGCGATCGTCGAACACTGGTTTAATGTAATTCTTCAATTCATACTCAGTTCATTTTTATATGTTCTTTATTTCTCGTTCTCTCTTCATGCATGCTCGTTTCTTCAGTGACGAGAATGTTAAGAGTGATTTAAGATTTGATGATCTATTAATAATTATATAATGAGGTATATAGTGGCTACAAATTAATCGTCTGTCTCAATTATTTGGGCTTACGACTTCTCAACAGGTAATCCGTGTGTTGAATTGAGATTTCTTCATCTGGAGAAGACACAAATAATAAGTATTGTTGATTGTAAATTTTGAATCCTCATATTTTATTGTCATTGTTGATGTTGCGTGCAATTTTCTTGGTCTCAATTTGAAAATTTCCTATTGTAAGTTGTTTTTCTAAGGCTTTGACCAACCTGTCTCTCGTGGCCCTCAAGTGTCTTTATCTAGAAATAATTTAGCAATATTTTGACATTGATTTTTTTTTTTAATAAATTTTATTTGCAGGTGCAAAATCTCACCGTGAATAGATTATGCAAAGAACAAGTAATAACTGCAGTGAACGGAAGATTTCCTGGTCCTACTTTAACTGTTCGTGAAGGAGACACCCTTATTGTCCACGTCTTCAACAAGTCTCCTAACAACCTCGCCATTCACTGGTAAATATAACAACCCACTTTG
Source organism: Tripterygium wilfordii (assembly GCF_013401445.1). NCBI lineage: Eukaryota > Viridiplantae > Streptophyta > Magnoliopsida > Celastrales > Celastraceae > Tripterygium > Tripterygium wilfordii. Next base: position 13,321,317 of record NC_052234.1, on the reverse strand, counting down.
ACTTTTGACAATACAAAACACTACACTGCAGAATATAGAAAACAGACAACATTTGTTTTTCTGAAGATGTAGTTTACAAAGATGGTAAGAATTTCAGTATTTTTTGTTTTAACTATCTCAAATGTTGGAATGGATGCACATTATACATGTGAAATCGTGAGTCCCACATATCTTCCATGATTCATGTGAAATCGTATGCATCCATCTCAACATTTGGTATAATTGAAATAAAAAACACTGAAATGATAGACTTTACCATGACCTTGATTGGCTCTGGCTAGTTTGATTTCAATATGGTGCAACCACTTTTGTTGAATTGATGGAACAAATGGTCAAGTTTCCTTTGTAATGATTGCTATGATATTTATGCAGGCATGGAGTGTCTGGGCTGAGCCCATGGGCCGATGGGCCTAGTATGATAACCCAATGTCCTATACGCACCGGACATAACTACACCTATAAATTTAATATCACAAAGCACGAAGGAACCCTATTTTGGCATGCTCACGATGCATGGCTTCGAGCTACAGTCTTTGGTGCAATCATAGTTCGACCACGATTGGGCCACTCTTACCCATTCCCTAAACCCTACCGTGAAGTCCCCATCTTATTAGGTACCCACTCCTTAATTATTCTCACTAAGTTTACATTTTTTTATTAATTTTTTTATGTATAAAAAATAATCATGTCTTTAACTCTAATTTCAGGAGAGTGGTGGAATATAAGCATTATTGAAGCAGAACGACTTACACTTGAGTCCGGTGGTCCTCCAATCGTTAATGACGCCTATTTTATTAATGGATTACTAGGAGATACCTATCCTTGCTCAGTAGACCGTAAGTCACATAACACTATAATTAATTAATTAGAAATCTTAAGGATACAATGTTTTTTGTCCCATCTATTAAAAATGTTGTAATGAACGCATACATTCCACATGGATCATATGCGTCCATAGCATTTAAGATGAGACAGAAAATGCTGGGATCCTTAACATTTTTTAATTAATTGATTCAATTTTTTAATTGATGGTATGTCTCATACTTTATTTGTTTGATCCTTAATTGACAGAAATGTTTAGGCTTAACGTGAAGCAAGGAAAAACGTATCTATTAAGAATAGTCAACACTGGATTGGACAACAATCTATTCTTCAAGATAGCCAATCACAGCATGACAGTTGTGGGCATTGATGGGGCATACACCACCCCTTACGTGACCGATGTTCTCATGGTTGCACTCGGCCAGACCACCGACGTCCTCGTTACCGCCAACCAACCCGTCGGATCCTATTACATGGCATCAAGCTTATACGACACAATTCCATTACCCGGTGAAAACACCACCACTCGTGGCCTCATAGTCTACGAAGGAGCGAACCCATCGGTGGCACCCTCCGTGCCGGTTCTACCAGACAGTCACGACACCAACACCACCCACCGGTTCCAAAGCAACCTCACTGGCTTGCCCGGGTCCCCACACTTTCTTCCGGTTCCACTTGAGGTAAACGAGCGCATGTTCGTGACCACAGGATTAGCGCTCATCCCGTGCCCACCGTCGTACACGTGTAACAATGGTATAATGGGGAATGCGTTGTCGTCTAGTATGAACAACAAGTCATTTGTGCCTCCGAGAGGATTGTCTATGATGGAAGCATTTTATTACAATGTGAGTGGAATCTACACCACTGATTTCCCTGATAATCCTCCCAAAGTCTTCGACTATGTCAACACCAGCATCAGCTTTGACCAATCACTAATATTTACGGAAAGATCAACGAGCGTGAAGAAATTGAAGTTTAATTCAACGGTGGAAGTGGTGTTGCAAGATACGGCTATTGTTACACTTGGAAACCACCATCCAATTCACCTTCATGGGTTTAGCTTCCATGTATTGGCCCAAGGTTTTGGAAACTATGATCCTGTAAGGGATAGTCCAAAATTCAACTTAATCAATCCTCCATATCGTAACACTGTCCTTGTACCTACTGGAGGCTGGACTGTTGTCCGATTCAGAGCTGATAATCCAGGTAATTTTGCTTAGATTCATGTGAATTACTCAATTTTCTAACCACTTGATGATGAACTAATTGGTTAATTTCTCCGGGTCAAAACATATGAACTCGGGAGGTCTTGAATTTGATTTTCACTGACTGCAATACCCTTATGACCACGTGTGAAGTTTTGACCCAACTTACGCTATTGTCAGATGACAAATTTATGTGCCTAAGTACCTGACTGCCTAAGTTTAGGCCCATGTCAATTGTTAACCTTGCATGATGTAGTTTTTTTGGTTAACAAAAAAAAATCAATTTCTTTAAATTTTTGATTAATTAACTAATCAATGATCAATATATTTACATATGTGGATGCAGGTGTGTGGTTCGTGCATTGTCATCTGGACTCGCACATGTCGTGGGGTATGGCTATGGCCTTCGTGGTTGAGAACGGACCAACACCGGCAACAAGGGCGTCTCCTCCGCCACCGGACCTACCCAAGTGTTAGAAATTTTTATATGTACATTCAAAAAGATTGATCAAGATACGTACACATTGATTACGTTGGGCATGTACACATTCATTGTGATGTACAATTGCTGCAACAACTTAGTTTAATTTTATTTTTCACTTTCTTTTTTTATTTGATGTTCTATTCGGCAAGTTTGATTGCAATAATACAAATAAAGCTTAACTTAATTATTATGATTGTATTTACTGATTTGGTCTTTTCCTCTGTTATTGGGCCTTAAATCAGTCCTCTTTTGTACGTTTAAGATGCCACAAGGTCCACAACACATGAGATTCGTTAGCTTTAGAGCAACCACAATGATAGTTTTTTGTTGGGGCATGGGTAATGTATGTGAATTTATGTTTTGTTGATCTGATTGTATTGTGGAAAATGTTTTACTAATGTGGATGGGGCAACAAAATATTTGTACAACGATAAAAATTTGCTAACTTAATTTTTGAGTAATAGAGGTGAGACCCAATATTAATTTAAAGATAAAAATGTGAGTGTGTGTGAGATGTAGGTCTCATTTTAGGGCAACGTGGAGGCATGCAATGTTCCATCCCTTCATGTTGGGGCAATTAGAAAGAGACCAACAAATAGGCCTTATTGAAGTACAAAATTTTTTTAATGGGCCAAGAAAAAATCATTTTTTGTCTTCTGGTCCCAAGCAAATACACACCATTGCATTTTACGATGATGGATAACAATTGGGCCTGTTTCAGGCCATAATAAAATGTAAAGCCCAAATTTTAGATCCGTTTACATGCAAGACTATAAATAACAACGGTTATTCATTGAAGATGTTAATTTGTGTTGTTCAAGTACTGTTGCACTAGTTGTAAGGTGTATGGTAATCATACTCCTGCACCAGGGCTCAATCCTTCTTGGTGGCATGAGCTCACACATAAATTTTTCATGGGTTTGCCCGACATGCGCAGTTAGTAAGCATGTTCGGTGGATTTACTTAGTGCACACTCAAAAGATAGTGACTACAATTTCCACTGTAAAAAGAAAGAAAAAAAAAAAAAGTACGATAACTCTAATGTTTTGTTCAAGAGGCTACTACACAAGTGAATATATTGTGCAAATGTAGTTTGTTCAAAATTTTAAATAATTATATTACTCTTAACAATGAAAATCCATTTCATAATCAAATGAAATCACACCGAAAGAACAAGTACTTGACTAATTATAAGATATGTTACAAAATTGTGCATGTTGGACGTGATCCATTATATAACTCATTCAACCCTTGACTATCGGGTTCAACTACGCGATCACGAAGAAAATGATTTAAGTAGGTATTCAAAATCTTGTATATTTATTGCACCTCACTGCAATAACACCCATTAAATGATGGTGAAGTGTCCTTTTGATTAAGATATAAGTCAGCTCGCTCAATTGGAAAAGAATATGCATGGTGTATATAGCTGTTCAAACTTGTGGGTCATTCACATCACAAGCATACAATAGGGTTTTTAATGCGTAGTCAAACACTCCATTTGGTAAAACCTATATATGAGTTTTTTGCTTGAATTTTCAACTTGGTCAAATGTTCAATGTATAAAGAAAATCATGTTGCTATTTAACTAGTTAACTTCTCAATGAGTACATACTGGGACTTCTCTAATTATCTGGTTCTGGTCTCTGATGTAAATGTCTTCTCGATATTGGCTGTTGTGGTTTGGGACTAGTTTGGGTCGTCAGTTTTGGGCTTCTGGCTTGTAATTTCTATCTTCCAGTTTTAATAAAATCCATCAAATTTATCAAAAAAAAAAGAGAGAGAGAGTACGTAATCTTTTATGGACATAAACAAGAGTAATCAACCTATCTTTTTCCTTTAAAAAACAACAAATCAGCCCATCTTTTGAAAGGAACTACTGTATATTATATCAATACTTCGCAGCCTAATACTCTTAGAAAATGTCAATATTGAAAGAGATAATCGCCAAATTGTTCTCCAAGTCACCAAGTTGGCTTAAGAAACTCATGCTCTCTTTCTCGTATAAATAAGGGCTTCACTTGGTCTTTCCCTCTCATCTCTCTCTTAAAACCTTCTCTAGCTAGCTAGTTATATATCCTTCAAGCAGACGACATATATGAAGAATACGACAAGCTATGCAGTTGTTCCTTTGCTTGCCTGTGTTTTAGCTATATTAGCTTCTTCAATTTCTGCTTCTCCTGCAATCGTGGAACACACCTTTTACGTACGTAATTTCCTGCATATATGCTACAAATCTTTCATTTCTTTTCTTTCTCTTCACCTTCTTAATTTAAGGTTGAGGAAGTACAGAGTACTAATATCCTTGGAAAAAAACTCTTACGCATTGGGTTTTAACCCAACTTAATTACCATGTCGTTTTTTGAGACTCTTTGTGGATCGGGACTTGACGGCCCGAGTTTAATTACCATGTCATTATTTTTTTTGTTTGACTTTCAGGTACAAAACCTTACTCTTCGGAGACTCTGTAAAGAGCAAGTAATTACTGCAGTGAATGGAAAGTTTCCTGGCCCAACGTTGACTGTTCGTGAGGGTGATACCCTTATTGTCCACGTCTTCAATAAATCTCCATACAACATTACTATTCACTGGTAAGTATATTTTACTGTCCATTTTCTTGAAGTAGAATGACATCCACATATATAGGTTTGACTTAATCAGACCATCAGATTATAATATTCAATGAGTTTTTCTCTGGCTGAATCCTATTATTCTTTACTTGTTGTAAGATTTTGTCCAATTCTTATATCAAAAGATATTATTGAGTTCCAACAACCGTGGTGGAAAAAAAACAAGTGTCTTTATCAGACATCATTATCAATAGATGTTGATAAATTAAATATACCACGATTAATGTTTGAATTATTATTGACAAATAATGTTTATGCAGGCATGGAGTGTCGGGTCTAAGTCCATGGGCAGATGGACCTAGTATGATAACTCAATGTCCAATACGCACCGGATATAGTTTTACATACAAATTCAACATCACCAAACATGAAGGAACCCTTTTTTGGCATGCTCATGATCAATGGCTTCGCGCTACAGTTTTTGGGTTAATCATAATCAAACCGAGATTAGGCCATTCATACCCATTCCCAACTCCTTTTCGCGAAATTCCCATCATATTAGGTACATAATTAAGATTCATTATAATATATATGTATATATATATATATATATATATATATATTTTCATCATAATTCAAATTACTATATTACCTATTAATGATTAACTGAAATTCAATATCAGGAGAGTGGTGGAATATGAATATCATAGATGCCGAAGATATTACACTAGAGGCCGGTGGTGCTCCTATTGTAAACAATGCTTACTTTATCAATGGATTGCCCGGAAATCTCTACCCTTGTTCGGAGAATCGTGAGTAACATCGATCAAAAGTTAATTTTCTTTGTAATAAGTTGTAATATTTGTCCTAATTCTTTGTTGTCTTGTCATGTTAGAAATGTACAAGCTAAATGTGAGGAAAGGAAAAACATATCTCCTACGAATAGTCAATGTTGGGCTTGACAACAACCTTTTCTTCAAGATAGCCAATCACAGCATGACAGTTGTAGGCATTGACGGGTCATACACCACCCCTTACATCACCGACGTTGTCATGGTTGCTCTCGGCCAAACCACCGACGTCCTCTTCACAGCAAACCAACCGGTGCGGTCTTACTACATGGCGTCCGCACAGTACGATGCTCTGCCATTACCCGGTGAAAACACAACGACGAGAGGCGTCGTCGTTTACGACGGGTCAAACCAATCAAAGCTACCGGTAATGCCAGTACTCCCTGTGCATAACGACACGGCTAAGGCCCACAAGTTCCAGAGCAACCTGACTGGCTTAATCGAAGGGCCCCACTTTGTACCGGTCCCACTTAAGGTTGACGAGCGGATGTTTGTGACCGTCGGATTGGGGATGTCACCGTGCCCAAATTGCACTATGGGTCCACCTGGAAATAGAATTATAGCTAGCATGAGCAACATATCGTTCGTTCTCCCAACGAGATTGTCTATGTTGGAAGCATTTTATTACAATGTGACCGGAATCTACACCACTGATTTCCCCAACAATCCTCCGATCCCGTTTGACTACGTGAACTCTAGTATCAATTCGAATTTGTCACTGTTATTTCCTAAGAGGACGACAAGTGCGAAGAAATTGAAGTTCAATTCGACGGTGGAGATTGTGTTCCAAGATACAGCCTTGATTGCAGCTGGTAATCATCATCCGATCCACCTTCATGGGTTCAGCTTCCATGTTTTGGCTCAAGGTTTTGGAAATTACAACCCTATAAAGGATCGTGAAAAGTTCAATCTACTTAATCCTCCGTATCGTAACACTGTACTTATCCCTACTGAAGGCTGGACTGTCATCAGATTCACCGCAAACAATCCAGGTAAACTGAATGGCAAAGTAACTAATCTTAACAATATTTTGATTGACTTCGACTAGTATCTCGGATACTAACGTGTTATCTTTGTAAATCTGTACTATATGCTACAGGTGTGTGGTTCGTGCATTGTCACTTGGATGTTCACCATTCATGGGGCATGTCGACGGCTTTCGTGGTTGAGAATGGACCAAATCCATCATCAACATTGGGACCTCCACCACGTGATCTTCCTCAATGTTAGAATTGTAAACTAAGTTGATCACCAGTCTATTTTGTAATCGTACGTTGATTATGTTGTAAATTGCCAGTGCATTGGCAATATGTTTTATAAATTAATTAAAATTTATTTGTTACATATTTTCATTTTTCTTTTAATGGTAATTTTTTTTTTGCAAGTTCTCTATCTATATTTTGTGACCATGAACATTTTAAGGGTTTATTTGACCCCCATATATGGAACTTTGATTGTTCATTTGCTCCATATTTAAAACTATAACCATAAGGGCTGCTTTGGTTCAATTCTTTGTCACGTCTATAATAAAAAAAAAATCCATGTCATCATGATAATGTAGAATATATCTACGTCATCTGAATATAAGCGACAGAAACTTGTTTGGATCAAATGTAGGAGAACTTCTTTCTTCTTTTTTTCAGGAAAATAGCGTATTTGGCCATTTGAACAAAGTACATGGCTTTTCGATACATTTCCCATTATTTGTTAAAAGTAACATATCGAAAGATGTGTGAATTTCCTTATAATTTATAAGGACAAGCCCTCCATCATTACACTAATAAGGCTTTTCCCTAGTTCAAGTTAGTTGGACTTTGACCTGTGAGCTTTGCCCGGTGGTAATTGGGTTAAGGAGCAACAAAGTCGCGCATGCCTGATTTATGCTCAGGAACTGAAACACCCAAAGCCAATAATATTGTTGGTGTGTATGGATATGTGGATTTATAACATTATTAACGATTGATTAACATATGTTATCTTATAGCCACATTAAGAAGCGATCAATAACTTGTGTTCATTGACAAAATATTGATCACCCTCATTTGAATAACATCTTAATTGAACCATTCCAGTTGATTAATTTGTTTTTCAATTCAACGATATTCTTGTCATAGCTAAAGAGATATATATATATATATATTGATAAGCAGCTAGAGATATATATGTATGCTGTGGTGGACAATTTATCATTGACTAGTTCCCTTTGTGGTGAACAATTCATCATTGACTTGTTCCCTTTGTTTCCATTGACTTTGGAAATTGTGGAATTTTAATTTGAATATATTTGTTAGTTTCCAGTTCAGGACTTTGAAGCACTGAAGCATAATTAACGTGCGAGTGCCACCGTGAATATACGACCATTTAGCCTAAAAAAAATTTCATAGTGGATAATCACCCGATTAAACTTTCGGGTCGGGTTTAAATAATCCCTCTCATGTGGACCGTTTGGCTACAAATTTCATTACCAGTACTGGACATATAGTGTTGGCCCAATTACTAAAGCCCAAAATCTCATAAAACGTTAAGTGAGCCCAACTCGGTTCGTGTTAGTAATGCGAGCGAATACGATACTCGCCGAAGCGCCAATTCTCGATTTGGGGATCCCAATCGGGCAGTTTTGGGATTTTAGGGATTTGAGAAATGGTGGAGCATGCCCACTGGAGGTGACAGCGATTTCGGTCTCAACTTTTGTTCTCTGGTGCTCATTGTCTCGCCCATTCAATGTCAGGTCAGCTATTTTGTGTTATTTCGTTCTGTGGTTGAGAATCTGCGATACTTAATAGCATTGCCAGCGGCTACTTTTATGAAATCAATTTACTTTTTCTTCGTATTGGTTTCTTGATCATTTTAGTTAATTGCTATATCATGCTTGTAGCTATTTTTTAAAGTATATTTTGCTAATTTATTGTGAATTATCGGCGAGGTTCTAACTTCTAACTAGCAATTGTGATCATACTTTATAGTGGCACCATCTACTCTCTCAGAGAGATGGAATTCACTGAGATTTACATAGGGTTTTGTTAGTTTTTACTCTTCAAGGTAACCAATTTATTAGCTTTCAAATGTACCAATTGTGTCATTTAAACTTCTTGTCCTCACATTCACACAACTTACTTGAATCAGTCTTGTGTTTTATCCTGATAAAGTTTCATTTTTATATTCCCTTCTTTGTGTATCTTCAAAGCCTGCTCTCTTCAAGACTTGAATATGGCAAGCTATGCACTCGTGTCTTTACTGGCACATGTCTTAGCTCTTCTTGCTTATGCAAGTTTGGCTTCTGCTGCGATCGTGGAACACTTTTTTCATGTAATGTCATGCATGTTTCACTACTTTCTTTTCTTTTGATTTCTCTTATTGTTTAATTTTTAGTCGACTTTTTCAGTGTTGTGATCGTTGAAGTGTTATTTGAATTTCTAGGAGGTGAATTTGGCTATACCTATTGGTATTAGAAATAATTTTAGTTAACATTAATGTGTTCATTTATTTTACTCATAATACTATGAGCAGAATATTGTAACAACTGTTGATCATATTCTTGTTTTTTGCTTTCAGGTGCAAAATCTGACTGTCTCGATACTGGGCAAAGAGCAAGTGATAACTGCAGTGAATGGAGAGTTCCCTGGCCCAACAATAACTGTTCGAGAGGGAGATACAATTGTTGTGCACGTTTTCAATGAATCTCCCTATATCATTTCCATGCATTGGTAAAGTTCTATGCATTTTCTTTTTGATAATTAAACCAGTTGACCTAGATTATAATGTCTATTGTTTGTGATCGGCTACTTTCTTCTGTCCTCTCTGTTAAGCAACCAGTGCCGTTTGTTGCAGATTGATGCTGTTACATTTGGTACCTAAATGGCTAAATGCCAAATTTTCTTGTGCTCTTTAATTAACCAAAATGACTGGTATTGTTTTAAATTTGTCTGTTAGCCTGTAGTGTATGGAAGTTGGCTTGAGTCGTCCTTGTTGGCTTGTATGGTTGTCTGGTTGTTCAGTTAGGTTGCAAGTGATTTTAACCAGTCTTTGTATGTTGTCTTATGATTAAATAGAATTTCAATCGCTTATTTTTTTTAAAAAAAAATTGTTAATAAGAACATGGAGGAATATATTGACTGCACCGTCTGTTCATTCTCTTACATATACACATCATTAGCTGACATCTCCATAAATTAAGGAATATATATTATTTCATATGCTTTCATCAATAAATTTAATGATGGCCTGGAATTTGTTTTATGTAGGCATGGCGTTTCTGGGTTGAGTGCATGGGCAGATGGACCTGATATGATAACTCAGTGTCCCATTCGAACGGGACATAGTTATACCTATAAATTTAACATCACTAAGCAGGAGGGAACACTCTTTTGGCATGCTCATGAGGAGTGGCTTCGTGCCACAGTTTTTGGGGCAATTATCATCCGTCCCAGAGCTGGCCACACGTACCCATTCCCTAAACCCTACCGTGAAGTTCCCATTTTGTTAGGTGCCTTCTCTTTGCCATATAAGTGTTTTTTTTTTTTTTTAAAGTTATAGTCTCAATTACTGTGTTCACTGCATTATGGGTGATTTTATAGTCTCAATTACGGTGTTCACTGCATTATGGGTGATGACAACTGAATTATGCATGCAGGAGAGTGGTGGAATATGAGTATCATTTCTGTCAAAGATGAAACACTGATGTCTGGTGGTACCCTTAGAGCTAATGATGCCTTTTTAATCAATGGATTGCCAGGAGATCTCTACCATTGCTCCAAAAAACGTAAGTCACATCAAAAGATTCATGCATAATTTTTTTTCCCTTCTATTTCTACTTGTGTTTGCATTTTTATTTGATTTGTCTGTCTGACATACCTTTTTTCTTATCAGAAATGTTTAAGCTAAACGTCAGGCAAGGAAAAACGTATCTCTTACGCATAGTCAATACTGGACTCGATCACATGCTATTTTTCAAGATAGCCAATCACTCTATGACAGTTGTTGGCATTGACAGCTCTTACACTACACCTTATGCAATCGACTTCATCTTTATTACTCCTGGTCAGACCACTGATATCCTCTTCACTGCCAACCAGCCTGTGGGGTCCTATTACATGGCAGCTACCTACTATGACATCGCCGGAGAACCTGGTGAAAACAAAATCACCAGAGGTGTCATCGTGTATGATGGATTAGAAACACCAAAGGCTCCCATAATGCCTGTTCTACCTTTCAACAATGACAAATGACACATCTATGGCACACAAATTTCAGTGCATTCTTACTTCCCTTGTCGGTGGACCCCATTTTATCCCGGTGCCTCATCAGGTGAACGAGCACATGTTGATCACCGTTGCTATGGGACTCACACCATGTCCCGTAAATGACATTTGCAATGGTCCATTTGGGCAGAAATTGGCATCAAGCTTGAACAATGTATCATTTGAGCTCCCTACCAGATTATCTATGTTGGAAGCATTTTATTACAATGTTAGTGGAATCTACACCACTGATTTCCCTGATAGGCCTCCAATTGAGTTTGACTACATTAACACCAGCATCGGCTTGAATCGTTCACTGATATCTACAAAAATATCAACTAGCCTGAAGAAATTGAAGTTCAATTCGACTGTGGAGATTGTTTTCCAAGACACAGCCTTGCTTTTCAGGGAGTCCAACCACCCGATTCATCTCCATGGCTACAGCTTTCATTTGTTGGCTCAAGGTCTTGGAAATTATGATCCCGTAAGGGATCGTCAAAAGTTCAATTTTTTTAATCCACCCTTCCGCAACACTGCCTTTATACCTAAAGGAGGTTGGATGGCCATCAGATTCACAGCTAACAATCCAGGTAAATTCATATGCATATAACTTTTTCCTCGGATTTATACTCAGTACAAATTGTCATAATTTCATGGCCACAATACCAAAATAATAAGAAGATTTTTTGTAGTCTATTGTTCGATTACAATTTTAACTTAGCACATAGAAACTCAATACAAGTACATTTGTTAAATCTTTAGTATAGCTCGTATCATGCGCTGATGTTCTTTAATCTCCAATACTAAATTGTACAGGTGTATGGTTGCTACATTGCCATGTGGAGGTGCACATGTCTTGGGGCATGGCCACAGCCTTCGTGGTTGAGAATGGACCCACTCCATTGACAAGGCTATCTCCGCCACCTCTTGATCTTCCTCAATGTCAATTGAAAAGGTAAAAATGTTACTGTACTACGTTTAAAATAGAGTTAGCGACACAATATGATTTGTGAATGAGGTGGTGAAGACTTTTGTTGGTCAGTAACACAAATTTACACGCTTGAAACAAAATGCTTATGCTTATTTAAAAAAAAGTCAGATTTGAATAGGAGCAAGATTGGCTTGCGACCAAACTCAATTTTGTCAATTAGACTTGTTCAGTGTTAATAAACAGCACGTTGTTTGAAGTAGTAAGGAAAGATATATATAAATTCAATAAGTATTGATGAAAATAAAAGAATGATATTAGATGGGAATGAACGGCGGAAACGAATACACGTAATAGATTCCCATTGATTTAAGCTCGGATGATGATAAATTAACTTATGAATGCCCAATTATGGGGGAACTCTTAATTTGAAAAATGCCAATTGCTTTGATTGACGATACTGTCCGTCATAGCTTGTCATATGTACTTTGAATGTCAAGTAACTTGAGATATGATATGAAGCAACTTGTGATTATTGACATTGATGATTCTATAATCTTAGTTGATCAATTCCAACGTAACTACCTTGACTGATCTTTGCATATGTATTACGAGTACCAAACAGGTTGATTATGTGAATAGTAGTGTTGGTAATGGTTCTGATCCTTTCTTTTCCCTTGACTAGGCCTTTTTTTAGTGAGGAACGTAATGGAGGGACTCAGAGACGGTTTCAAGCCTCAAGTTGCAGTAGTATAAACAAAGCAACACCAGATTTTGAATAGGTTGCCTTCTTATCTTTGATATTGTAGTTGGGTCATAGTCAGAACTCAGAAATATTCGAATGACAACTTGGTTTGCGTCCTATACACAATTAAACCTTTTTCATATTGAGAATCGTAATTTATTTGTTTGGACTTTGGATTGTCTGATGGCGTAACATACGTAGGTGGGTGATGTGTATATAATATATGTGCAGGTTCTATTTAAAACCTGTTGCAAACACGGTAATGAAAACATATTAAAGAGAGAGATATACTTATTTTGATGACGCAGGCGGCTGAATAGCTTTGAAATGTATCGATGATATCATGAACATATATCATATCTATCCTAGATTACCCAGATCCACCTTGTTCAACTACACACACGTGTGTATGTATATGTATATATATATACTTATCATCTCATTCATCCACACCATTAAAAAGTGAATCTTATTTTACACCCTTTACTTTAAATCCCTATATGAGATTTCTTCATATATATATATATATATATGTACACACATGGCTGGATCTTCTGAATCTTTGAGTATTGCTGTAGATTGTAGTGAAGTGTCATTTGATTTTGACACATTACTATAGTCAACTTTCAAAGAAAAACACTTGTTCAAACATATCTAATTTTTTATTTATAAATATTTTGTTTTTGGTGGTTGCATTGATAATGTCCACTATAGATTATAGTGATTGATGATGAATATCCCACTTCTGTGCAGCTGCTTAGATATAGTCAAATGTCTCAATCGGTGGGAAATTTCTCAGCTCGCATTCGAATTTTCGACGTATTTAATAGAAAATGGTTCCAATATTCAAACTTCAATGGACAAGCAAGTGATTTTGGATCCTGTTTATCTTTTTACGTACATGGCAATATGGCATTCCCTTTGCTCGTAATGAAAGAACTACAATTAATTATTTAATATAATTAAAAAATATTTAATTATAGTTCGAAACTCGTGTATAAAAATCTAGACCCCAGAAAATATCTAAATTGTACCTGCAACCAATTCTCCTCCCAACTCGAAAGACCCAGTCTTGTCCTTTCCTACCTTTCCTAGTATAAGTAGAGGAGTTTCTGTTCAAAAGAACCAGCACTCGCTATCTTCCAAGATTTGAATATGTCAAGCTATTATGCTCTTCTGCCATGGCTGGCCTGCGCTTTGTTGGCGGTTCTAGCTAATTCTGCAAGTTTTGCTTCTGCTGCAATCGTCCGACACTCTTTCACCGTAATTTCACTCCCACCTTCATTTGTCTCGTCCCTCCTTTCATTTCTTTGCAGCAATCGTCTAACAATCTGATCATTTTGTTTTTCAGGTGCAAAATCTAAAAGTAAACAGACTCTGCAGTGATCAAGTTATAACTACAGTAAATGGACAGTTCCCTGGCCCAACTATAACCGTTCGAGAGGGAGACAATCTTATCGTCAACGTTATCAATCAATCACCTTATAACATCACCATTCATTGGTAATTTCTATGAAATTATAAATTATCATATATATATATATATATATATATTATATATATATGTATAGAGAGAGAGAGAGAGAGAGAGCGCTCACAGTGGATATATCTGTTGTTGATATGAAGGATCTGTTTACGCAGGCATGGAGTGTCTGGTCTGAATCCATGGGCAGATGGACCTAGTATGATTACTCAATGTCCCATACGACCTGGATATAACTATACCTACAATTTCAGCATCACCAAGCACGAAGGAACTCTCTTCTGGCATGCTCACAACGCATGGTTCCGTAATACCGTTTTTGGCCTAATCGTTATCAAACCCAGATTAGGCCATTCAACTCCATACCCCAGACCCTTCCGCGAAGTTCCCATCATCCTAGGTATGTGATTTCATATCATTATTTTCTCATATTGACTCATGTAACCGACTCCAAGAAACAATGCTAGGACTAATGTTTTTTATCCAAACTACCCAAATGTTGAGATGGACGTATATGATCCATGTGAAATCGTGGGTCTCACATGTCTTATATGATTCATATGAAATCGTTTATGTTCATCTCACCATTTGAGATAGTTGGGATAAAAAAAATATCGGTATCCGGACGACTGCTGAACTCTTAATGAAATGATTCCACAGGAGAGTGGTGGAATGCGAGTGTCCTTGATGTCGAACAAACAACAGTAAATTCCGGTGGTACCCCTCAAGCTAATGATGCTTTCTTCATCAATGGATTACCCGGAGATCTCTATGATTGCTCTCAAAATCGTGAGTGAAATTAATTATTATGTGATTTTTAATTTGTATTTTTTTGGTTTGCATTTTAATTACGTTAGTTTTTTCTTTATCAGAAATGTTCAGGTTCAATGTGAAGAAAGGAAAAACCTATCTCCTACGCATACTCAATGCTGGAATCAACAACAATATGTTCTTCAAGATAGCCAATCACAGCATGACAGTTGTCGGCATTGACGGCTCATACACAAAACCTTATGTCACCGACGTTATCATGATTGCCCTCGGCCAGACCACCGACGTCCTCCTCACCGCTAACCAGCCACTGGGGTCTTATTACATGGCAGCCACCCATTACGATCTTGTCGGAGAACCTGGTGAAGACACGTTCACTAGAGGCCTGATCGTCTACGATGGTGCCAGCTCATCAATGACTCCGGTAGATCCCGTTTTACCTTTCCACAACGACACATCAACGGTCTTCAAGTTTCAAAGCAGTCTGTCTTCCCTTGTTGGTGGACCTCATTTTCTCCCCGTTCCGCGTTTGGTGGATGAACATATGTTTATCACCGTTGGATTGGGGATAGTACCGTGTGATTTAAATGCCACGTGTAGTGGTCCGTTCGGGCAGAGAATGGCGGCGAGCATGAACAACGTGTCGTTCGAGGCTCCCACCAAATTATCTTTATTGGAAGCATTTTATTACAATGTGAGTGGAATCTACACCGTTGATTTCCCTGATAATCCTCCCGTACAGTTTGATTACATAAGCGGCAGCATCAGCTTAAATCGATCGCTTATAGCTACAAAAAAATCAACGAGCGTGAAGAGATTGAAGTTCAATTCGACGGTCGAGATTGTTTTCCAAGACACGGCCTTGCTTTCCAAAGGAGCGAACCACCCCATGCACCTTCACGGTTTCAGCTTTCATATTTTGGCTCAAGATTTTGGAAATTATGACCCCGTAAGTGACCGTCAAAAATTCAATCTTGTTAATCCACCGTTACGCAACACACTCTTTGTACCAAAAGGAGGTTGGATCGCCATTAGATTCACGGCCAACAAGCCAGGTGTATGGTTGATGCATTGCCACATGGACGTACACGTGTCGTGGGGCATGGAGACGGCTTTCTTGGTTGAGAATGGGCCCACTCCGTCAGATATGTTGGCTCCTCCACCACTTGATCGGCCTCAGTGTTGATCAATTTAATTAGAATTACCATAAAACAATTCAATGTTATTTCCTTTGAATTAACATTTAGTATTGTTAGCGGAATAAAAAAAATAATTGTGGATAAAGCTCAATAGCTATTTTCTATTAACTCGAACGATGTATTTATTTATTTTATTTTGTTGTCTAAAACAAAAATTAATTTCATTATGAAAAAGACATAATATGTTTTGAGTTTATATTCAGCGATTCAAAATAGTTGTATCTTTAACAAATTCAATTTAATTTTTGTTTTAGACAAAAAAATAATTAATATATAGTTAGATTAATAAAATAGATGATAATACGAATATAAATTTTAAAAAAAATTACATGACTTGTGGCTATAATTTGCTGTAAATATTCCTACAGTAGCTCTCTTTCAGCCTCAATTGATTGGAGAGGCTGCTCTCTTTCTTTTTTGTCTTTTGACTTTTTTTGATTTGACCCATTCAAAGAGGGTCTGTGAGAATTTACTTTCCCCATTATTAATTATAAGCGAGTGTTGTCCGTGAACACACGTCGTACTATTAAAAAAAAGGTTGAATTGTTTAGTAAAGTCAATTAATGTATCTACATTCTTCTACATTGGTATATATAGGAGGAAATCATTATATATATATATATATATATATATATATATATAGACACACACACACACACATGCGTGAAGTTGGATTATTGTCATCAATTCATCATCGCATATTCGTATGTGATCATAGTCAAAACTGGTTGCTTGCGGGAAACAATCAATGTATCTTCACTTCAATACAAATCCTGATCAATTTATCCAGACGTGGATCATCACTTCAAGTCTTCAATACAATAACCTTATCCAGGCTGGAAACGAGTTGTCAGCTCTTTACCATTTCAAGGATTCATATTTGGGACTTGGGAATGAATATATATATATATATATATATATATATATATATATGTTGTTTGTTTGTTTGTTCAAGATTTAACTTGTGATCCTGCTAATGGTTTTGAATAGAATATTGGCGCAAGTTGATATTGTAAATACAAAGTCCTACTCTCAAGTCTCAATAGACAAAGCAGAGAGCAGGTGATAGCTGCAGTGAATCTGAAGTTTCCTCGCCCAACTATAACCGTTCATGAGGGTGAAACCGTCATTCTCCATGTTTTTAATAAATCACTTTTATCACATCAGTACGACGTCGTATCATAAGTTGGTGAAAAGTGTGAACGCGACCACGAGAGGAGTTGTCGTCTTACGAATACGATGTTTCGGATACTTCGAAGAGTCTCGTGGTAAAGGCCCATATGTTTCCAAGCAGTCTTACTGGGCTTAAAAACGAGCCTTCCTTTGTTCCAGTGCCAAGTCAGGTGGACCAGCATCTATTATTCACTATTGGATTGGGCCTCCTACTTTGCACAACCAATGTGACGTGCTCCGGCCCATTTGGGCAAGAATTGGCTACAAAGTTTGAACAACGCATCATTTGTGGCCCAACAAAAATATCTATGATAAAAGCATTTTATTTCGATGTAAGTAAAATCTACAAGGCTGATTTCACTCACAGTAGTGTTAGGTAGCCTATATTGTGGTAGTTCATGTGAGTTTAAGTCTCTTAAACGAAATTTTAAAACATTTTTAACTCTCAAAATATATGTTAGATTTTTTTAAAAAAAAATTACATATTCAGAATCCGCACATAAAACTCTTCCTAACAAGATCTATTGTCAATGAGTTTTATCTGGTGGATCCTAATTCCATTGTTTTTTTCAATGGAATTTAAAAAATAATGGATTTAGAACTAAAACAATGAATTCTAGATTGTGTTTTAAAAAACAATGGAATCTATATTAAAACAATGAATTTTGGATAATGAATTATGAGATAAAAGAGTGAAATAAAGTTATCCCATTGATTAATCAATGGAATACATCTGTTGGACTGCCATAGACTACTAAACTGATGTAGCGGGTTACATGTCATTTTCGTTTCACTAATAAACCTCCGACCTCCATTTGACGACACCAACTGTCCAACACCAGCATCAGCTAGACCAAACATTTCTTTACACATTTGCTTCTCTTTTGATGGAAGTTTGATTTTCCCAGAATGTATCATAATTTTTGGCGTAATTCTTCTTCTGATGATCGATTCAAATAAGATTCAAAGTAGATGGAGGTGGGTTTTGAGTAATTTATAGTAGAACATTAATGGAGCTAGGCAAATAAAAGCCTTATAGGGTATTCTAACTGATGAGAGAGCTAAATCAAATTGATGATTCTAACATCCAAAACAGAGTGTTCAAATAAACAAGAGAAGAATAACAGTCTTTTATTGTTGTATTAGATGAAAACACACACAAACGAGACAAAAACTCGAAAGAACACAGTTATTCATGGCTCTCACAAAACCAGGCAAAGATGGATGAGCTAGCTACACATCTCCCACCCTCAATTGCATCTATAACTTTTCAACAAGCAGACTCAACCACGTATTCCAATTCCCTCACACTCCAACATTCTCTCTATGTATATATATATATATATATATATTCTGATTATTTTTCTCATATCTGCATGTTAAAATTTATATACCATCACCAGGACCATCACCTTCGTCATCATCAGCACCCCCTTCGTCTTTATCAGGGTCATTGTCACTAGGACCAGGACCCTCTGCTTCATTATCTGGGAGTTCGCCATCAGGACCAGGACCCTCTGCTTCATTATCAGGGTCTTCGCCATCAGGAGGATTTGCGCCTTCATTAGTGTCTTCGCCATCAGGAGACTCTGCGCTAGCTTCAGGGGGAGGTAATGGATCACTGGGATCCTCGGATTTGCTCTCTGCTTTCGACTCGGCAGCCACTGGACCTGCTGCTAGCCCAGTAACACCACTAGTGCTTATCAGCTCAACCATCGAACGGTGCGGATTATCTCTCGCAGCCTCACAAATTTCAGGCAAAAATGCACCTGCAATAAACATAAATCTTAGCCGGAACTTCAAATACTTAATGTCAAATAGACAGAAAGTGAAAGCAGGACAAGAAAGCAGTGATTCTTATAGTATGTATTCGTTGTGCTCTTGATGATTTTAGAGTCGACCCAGTTATCCGGTGTCCTTGTTGTTGTGCCGGAGAATTCTCGGTTATAAAAAAAAAAGGTGTTGTTCATGATTAATGATACATATATTGAATATATTAATTATTATTACCTTCTCCAGCAGCCAAATTGAAGTAGAGGTCAACAATGTTGGGGCATCCCTTGGAGCAAGCAGAGGAGCAGAGCTTGGATGTGAATTGAGGTTCAAGGAGTGAATCGGAAGAAATCCCAACAGAGTTCCTATCAACACCACAAGCATTAACACACTCATCTGTCTCTATGTAATTGGCCATTCTCTCTACCACCACCTCCGATGTCCTGCACTGCCGCTCATGTTTCCCGGCCGTCTCCAGGAGACACCTCTTCCCCGAAGACGATATCGAAAATGCACAAACATTTGTTGGCAATTCCTCACAAACAATCTCACCTGCAAAATTCAACGATTAATCCAAAGTTGAATCCAATTCCAGGTAATTCCAGGCAATTCCTGAATAGTTAGGCATATTTAAATACAGACTGTTTCCGTAAATTGAAGCTTTAACGTACCTAGAGTTGCATGGACGAAGAGGGAGGAGAGGAAGAGAACCAAAGCCAATTTGGATGAATCCATGGATGGATGTGCGAAGCTTCTGAAAATGTGGTGGAAAGATGAAATTGGACAAAACAGAGCAAACTGGGTTTTGTTTTGTGAGGGAGAGCGAATGTAGTTGTTGTTTTGAACTGTCACATAAAATGCCCTCTATTTATAGCGCCTCGTCTATGTTCATGGACCCGATTCGCTCTCACGTCTCCCAACAGACGTGCGTGGAGTTTTTTTGTTTTTAAAATTCCAATTACGACAAAGTCTTAGATTATTTCTATAATTTTTGTTTGCTTATAGGGGGTGGGGGTAGCTTTGGTTTCTCAAATTAATTTGTCTTTTAACATTTTTAAACATGTTTTTTACACTAAATTGTGCCTATATGCTCTGTCCGCATCCACAAAATTATATGAGCTTAAATTTCCACGTGTCAATCTGCAGATGGCATGATCGAACATGAAAGAAAAGTTACAAGATGACTTCAAAGGAGGGATAGAGGTCAAATGTGAAGAAACGAAGTTTCTTTCGAGTAATTATCCTCACAGTGGCATACCTGGGTTGAGGCATGAGACGAACTCTAAAAAAAGGAGCCTTAGGAATTTTGGGCTACACTAATATTAAAATTTTTGGCTAACATTAGTATTTTTTTAACTATTATCTTTTGGCTAATATTAATATTTTTGGACTAGTATTTTTGAGCTACACTAATATTAAAAATTTTCTAATAATTTGGACCCTAGGTGGTGGCCTAGGTCGCCCCACTCCAGGGTTGCCACTGCATCCTCGACTAGTGGCATTTGAGTTTCCCAAATACAATAAAGGCAAAACGAAATGAATATGCACCATCACCCCCTCCTAACTTTCCAAATTTTATTACATGTCTCCAAAGTTTCTAAATTTATGTAGTGGATTAATCTATGTTGGACTTGTAACCCCACATCATTGTTCTCCAAGCAATGTGGTTTATAAGAAAAGCGCAAGTATCTTCTCTCATTCAATAAGACCTTCCTGAACTCCAATACCATTAGCAATGATCCAGAAAAATAAAACTATGCATGTCCGATTTATCAACAGTGAACCAAAAAAGGGGCAATATTATTAATTCAAGTGAGCTGAAATTTCTGATATAATCAGAAAACATGACCTAAACTAACATACTTACGTAATAGATCAGAATGAGGATAAAACGTTTTTAACGATCCGATTATGTTTGAAGTATTTCCTCCATCAGACAACAATTCCAAGGAACAACCAACTGTCAGGTTACATAATTTATGTACACAGTGCACGAGATGCAAAAGATTCCAGCCTCGGATACCCTTGTTGAGGGCAAAATAAAAGGGCAACGTTTTTTTTGCTTTCTTTTTGAGTTCAATATACTGATGTGCCCTATGTTAAGACGCAGAGGCTTTGCTTTTGGCTTTTGTCGAGCCACAAGCATTGGCCGCTTCACCCACAATTAGCCAAAAAAAAAAAAAAAAAGAGAAAACAGCTGTTAGATGATTGTGCTCTTACCCTAAAATTCTTGTTTCTTGAGTGTCTTGGACTTTTAGTTGGGCCAAATCTTGGCCCAACTGTTTACTCATGATTCAAGCTCAGATCCATCATGTAATTGGAGCGAACCACAAGGACAAAGTCATGCCAAAGTTGGCCCATATTTATTTACCAGGCCGAAGACGGTAGTATTGGGCTTTTAAAATGCAGACTGAGCCCACGAAATTCAAGCCCATGTCCACTTGTGATTGGCAAATATCCTCAACGAACCACGATCACAAAAGAGGCGGGCAAAGAAGGATAAGTGGGGCCCGGAATAACAGAAGTTCGTTGCCTACCTCACAATCCTAACTCATCTCCATAGCATAGACACAAAAAAAAAAAAAATATATCTCTGCATACACTGCGATCACTGTAAAAAAAAAAAATCAGAAAGAGGAAAGCAATTAGAAGAAACCAAAGCGATGGTTACAGCAGCAACAACAGCACCACCATCTTTACATCTCCTTTTTTCAAGTCATCGTTCAATTTCTCGCATCTCTCCTAACCAATTATGCATCTTTGACTCAAAAGCATACCTCTCGAGTACCACTAGCAGTTATAATTGTAAGAAGAGATATGTCAATGGTGGAGTCCGGTGCATGGCGGTGGGTGCGGCGGCGGATGCAGAGACAAAGAAGAAAAGTGGGTTCGAGATTCAAACACTTACAAATTGGTTGTTGAAGCAGGAACAAGCTGGGGTGATTGATGCAGAGCTTACAATTGTGCTTTCAAGCATTTCAATGGCGTGTAAGCAAATTGCTTCTTTGGTTCAAAGAGCTAGCATTGCCAACATGACTGGAGTTCAAGGAGCTGTTAATGTTCAAGGGGAGGACCAGAAGAAGCTCGATGTCATTTCAAATGAGGTTTGTAGTCAACCTGCACAACTAATCAACTATGATTTACAGAGAATGAGAACCCAAAATACACTTGATAGCAACATATCTGTATATTTGGTACAAATAATAATGGTATTAAACTTTGACCCTCATAAATTAATAGCTTAAATTCAGAGAAGGATAAGGATTCTTCAACAATTTTCACTTTAATCACCACACACAAGGAACTGAATATAGCTTTGACGATTATCATTTTCTATACGTGCATATGAAATATTAGTGGCTTCAAATATCGTCATGCCATTCAACTCAGATTATGCAAGTAGATGTTTAAATGCTAAAAGATTTGAACTTACAGGTGTTTTCTAACTGCTTGAGATCAAGTGGACGGACAGGAATTATAGCATCAGAAGAGGAGGATGTACCAGTTGCAGTGGAAGAGAGTTACTCTGGCAACTATATTGTGGTATTTGACCCGCTTGATGGATCATCAAACATTGATGCCGCAGTGTCGACTGGATCAATATTTGGTATCTACAGCCCCAATGACGAGTGCCTTGCCGATATTAGTGACGATGCCAGTGTAAGTCCAATAAATGTCTTCTTCTTCATATGATTTCCTGGCATAATTTTCAGATTGATCTAATGAAGCCATATGTTGCAGCTTGACAAAGAAGAGCAGAGGTGTGTGGTGAGTGTGTGCCAGCCAGGAGACAACCTACTCGCTGCAGGCTACTGCATGTATTCAAGCTCTATAATATTTGTAATCACAATTGGGACAGGAGTGTTTGCATTCACCTTGGATCCCATGTACGGAGAATTTGTTCTAACTCAAGAGAAGATACAAATACCAAAAGCCGGAAAGATTTACTCCTTCAATGAGGGAAACTACCAGTTGTGGGATGACAAGTTGAAGAAGTACATTGATGATCTTAAAGACCCAGGTCCAAGTGGTAAGCCCTACTCTGCTCGATACATCGGTAGCTTGGTTGGGGACTTTCATCGAACACTTCTTTATGGTGGCATTTATGGGTACCCAAGAGACAAAAAGAGCAAGAATGGGAAATTGAGGCTCTTGTATGAGTGTGCACCAATGAGCTTTATAGTGGAACAAGCAGGTGGGAAAGGATCAGATGGCCATAAGAGAGTACTTGACATTACACCAACGGAGGTAAAAACATTTGCGTAAATTATTAAGTTCAGCAACTTTTGTGGAAACACACAGTGACTTGTTTGTGTTTTATCAACAGATACATCAGCGTGTTCCACTTTACATTGGAAGCCTGGAAGAAGTGGAGAAACTGGAGAAGTACTTGGCATGATTGAATTTGAAAAGTCGATATAATTTTTGTTCATGAACATATAATGTCTCATTGCAGTTTCTCAAGTAATACTCTACTGTCTACTGAGATGCGAAAGAAAAAATTGGCTTGTTTTTTTAAAACATGTCAAATTCTTTACTTAATTCACAAAAGATGAAAAAGTCTTCTCTCTCTCGAAAGGAAAGAGTTTCTCTCTTTTTCTCTTGAGTGAGGTTAAGTAAAAATCTTTTTGTTTTACATCAAGGGGAGTCTGTATTTCACCTTATGGATGATATTACAGACAAGTGGAAGAATTTAACCCTGACTGGGGTGGAGGAGCAAGGTCTGAGTTTGGCAATAGAAGATCTGGAATCTTCCTCTGAGAAGGTTGAATTAAGCATTCTTGGAAGACTACTTCATGAGAGGAATATTACTGGGGAGGTTTTGTCTACAACACTGAAGAGTATCTGGAAGCTTCGTCAACACCCTACTTTCAAAGAACTTGGAGATAATCTTTTTGCAATCGTGTTTGATAACGAGATGGATAGGAGGAAGATATTGGAGGGTCGTCCATGGTTATTTGATCGTCACTTATTTGTCTTACAGGAGATGCAGAGTGCAATTCCGGTGAGGGAGATCCCTTTTGATTCAGAAGTATTTTGGGTACAGATCCATAACCTTCCTTTAGCAGCCATGACGGAGAAAGTGGGTCGCCTTATTGGTAATTCGATTGGGGCATGCATTGATGTTGATACACAGAAGGATGGCATAGGATGGGGTCCGTATCTTCGTGTTAGGATTAGGATTTCTCTCTCCAGTCCCCTTCCAAGGGGAAAGAAGATTGATCTCCCCGATAGATCCATTACTGTGGGATTTCGTTATGAATTCCTACCCAAGTTCTGCTTCAAGTGTGGCCGTATTTTACATGATAAAAGTGGATGTTCAGTCTCAAACTCTGGCAGATTACATGTGAAAGATGATCAAATGGAATATGGAAGTTGGCTGAGAGCACCAAATTTTCAGCGACGTTTTTCGAATAAGAATGATGGTGATTCCCAACGTAGAAGTTCATCGCGAGATGGTGGAGAAGTCCCAACGGAAGGAAAATCACAGAGTAACAGTTTGATTGGGAGTCAATCACGGGATCCGGAAAAAGAGGAAGAAGTTAATGAGGAGTTATCATCATATAATTATGGGATTGCAAATCCTCCTTTATCTAGGGAAACTGGCGCTGTAAATCAGGATTCAGTTATCCCAATTACTGAATCTCCTACAATTTTGCAATCAGAAGATGGACCTATAGTGGACCGGGCCATCAACTCAAAGGTTGAGGTGGAAAAGACCACGGGTAGTAATGGAGCTGTGGGGCAGGATAGTCTTGGAGGAGTTGCGGTACCTATTTCAAGTGGTGACAAGAAGAAATGTGAGATGGTATCTCAAGCTTCGTCTAAGGACACCACTACTGACACTACTATGTTTATTAAGCAATCATGCAATGTTACTAAAAGTCTGAAAAATAGCTGGAAGAGAAGAGCACGTAAAGTGGGTGTAGTTGATCAATATATGGAGACAGAATATGCTAATGGGGTCAATATTAATGGCAAGGGGAAGAGACAGTCGACGGAGGAAGTTATGGGGAATAAGAAACAAAAAATTATGGCGGCGGAGGCTGTTGAACAGCCCCGCCAGGATCAATGAGTCTACTTGCTTGGAATTGTAGAGGGCTTGGGAACCGATCTACAATTCGAGAACTTAGCCATTTGGTTAAACTAAAGTCCCCACGTATTTGTTTCTTAATTGAGACAAAATTACGTTCTTCTAAGGTTGAATATTATCGGAATAAATTGCATTTTAAACACGGTTTGGCGGTGGACTCTATTGGTTTGAGTGGAGGTCTGATGTTATTATGGAAGGAGGAGATGGATATCTCGGTTCAATCCTTTTCAGCAAGACATATTCATGTTGTCATTAGTGGAAATGAAGGTGTCTCCCCATGGAGTTTAACCTTTTTTTATGGTCATCC
The DNA here is from genome assembly GCF_013401445.1 of Tripterygium wilfordii. Taxonomy (NCBI): domain Eukaryota; kingdom Viridiplantae; phylum Streptophyta; class Magnoliopsida; order Celastrales; family Celastraceae; genus Tripterygium; species Tripterygium wilfordii. The sequence continues at coordinate 13,295,675 of NC_052234.1, read as the reverse complement.
TGAAGTATCAAAAAGGAAACAGTCATGGGATCTGTTGCGTCATTTGTCAAGCTCTATCCAAGCCCCATGGTTATGTGTTGGGGATTTTAATGCTATTTCAAATGGTGGAGAGAAAGAAGGTGGTTGTGGCACAAGTGTAGCTTTGATAGATGATTTTAATAATGCATTGTCAGATTGTAATCTTATGGATTTGGGTTTCAAAGGGAATAAATTCACATGGAGTAACAAGAGGAAGAGCCCTGAGTCCTTTATCAAGGAACGGTTGGATAGGGCAGTTGCCTCCCTGGGATGGTTGGAAAAATGGACCCGGTACCAAGTAGAGCATATTACTACGGTGACCTCAGACCATAGTTGTATGTATGTTTGTTGGGATTCTAGGCTTTTGGTTAAGAGTGCCAATACTAAAAGTTTTAGATATGATCCAAATTGGGGAAATTCAGACCTATGCCATCAGTTTGTGAGACAGTACTGGGTTCGGAGAACTGTAAGATTACATATGCAGCCAGCTTTGTCGCATTTGCAGAAGAATTTACAGCAGTGTGGCCCGCAAATTCAAAAGTGGATGATAAAGGAGAAACGGAAGGAAAAGTACTTGGAGAAAAGTCTGTTAAGCAAACTTGAAGGTCTCGTGAATATTGAAAGCCATGCTAATCAGGAAGAGTTGTCGATGGTGCGTCATCAATTGGACGGTATACGGGAGGAGGAAGAAAAGACCCTTAAAACTCGAAGTAAACAACATTGGCTCAAAGCTGGTGACCAGAATTCCAGATTTTTTCACAGTAGTCTGAAGACGAGGCAGCGGAAGAAACGTATAGATCAGATTGTGGATGTGGAAGGTTGTTTATGTCAATCCGAGGATGATGTCAGTGGAGCCTTTCACAAGTATTTTACTAAGCTGTTTACTGCGGGCCCTTTAGTTGATGATTATTCTTTTCTAGATGCACTAACTACAGTGGTTGACCCAATTATGAATGAAGCTTTATGTCGTAAGGCAACTAAAGAAGAGGTTTGGAATGCAGTGCAGAGTATAAATGCTCAGAAAGCCCCCGGTCCAGATGGCTTTTCAGCTGGTTTCTACCACAACCATTGGGACACTGTGGGTGAGAGTGTTGTAGAAGCAGTATGTGATTTCCTAGAGAATGGATGCATGGAGCCCGAGATGAATAGCACCCTTATTGCTTTAATTCCTAAAACGAAAGAAGCTCTAAGGGTTACGGAGTATAGGCCAATTAGTTTATGCAATGTTTCCTATAAAATAATTGCTAAACTATTGGCTACGAGATTGGGTACTATTCTTCCCCGAATAATAAAGGGAAATCAGTCTGCATTTATCAAAGGGAGGTTAATTACGGACAATGTGATTGTTGCATATGAAGCATTGCACTCTATGAGTCTCTTGGCAAGAAGCAGAACTAGTTACATGGCAGTAAAGCTTGATATGAGTAAAGCTTATGATAGGGTGGAGTGGAATTTCGTGAAAAATGTCATGGCCCATTTGGGTTTCTCAGTTCGGTGGCAGCAATGGATAATGCAATGTATTAGTTCAGTTAATTACAGAGTTCTTATTAATGGGTCTATGACAGATTTGATTCTTCCAACAAGAGGCATCAGACAAGGTGATCCTCTTTCTCCCCTTCTATTTGTTCTTTGCACGGAGGCTTTGAGCAGCAATCTACAGGCAGCACATGACATGGCTTTATTTCGAGGAATCCCATTTGGAAGAGGAAGATTGAGGGTATCACATCTTTTCTTTGCCGATGATAGTCTTCTTTTTTGTCGTGTTAAGGATGAAGATTGGGGGTGCATTTCTAATATTCTGGCTGAGTATGGGCGCACTTCTGGTCAACTGATTAATTATGATAAAACCAGCATTTACTTTAGTAGATTCACTTCGACTCAACAGAAGGCAAGAATGGTTTCATTGATAGGGGCAGTGGAAGCAAAGAATTTTGATCGGTATTTGGGTCTTCCAGCGATGGTTGGTAGGTCTCGGAGGAATGCCTTCTCTTATATTCTTGACAAGATGCGCAAGAAGGTGATGAGCTGGTCTCACCGAAATCTTTCCCAGGCTGGTAAGGAGGTATTCATCAAAGCTGTATTACAAGCCATACCGACTTATGCAATGCAATTATTCAAATTTCCAAAAAATCTTTGCCTAGAAATGGACAAAATTCTACGCAAGGTGTGGTGGGGTGATAATGTTAACGAGAAATATAAAGCTTGGCTGCCTTGGGATAAATTATGTGACTCAAAGCTGCATGGGGGTATGGGATTTAGAAATATTGAGGCTTTTAATGAATCCTTGTTAGCTAAACAATGTTGGAGGATTCTCAAGGATCAACATTCTTTATCCAGCCGAGTGTTGAAAGCTAAATACTTCCCAAGTTCAGAATTTCTTATGGTGGAGAAGAGAAGAAATGCATCCTTTTTGTGGGCAAGCTTCCTAGAATCACGATACCTTCTTTATGATGGATTGCGATGGAGGATAGGGAATGGTCAAAAAGCTCAAATTTGGGAGAGTTTGTGGTTACCGAAGCGTATTGTGTATGACATGCAAGGGGTGGCCTTGGGTATTCCTAAAACAGCTACAGTTGAGACTCTTATTGACTGGTCATGTGGATGGTGGAACAAGAGTTTACTTGAAGCTCTGTTTGATGTTGAGATAGTGAATATGATCTTAAAACAATCATTTGGTTCCATCCACGTTCCAGATCAATTATATTGGAATGGGACAACGAATGGTTTATACTCGGTGCGAAGCGGGTATCATCGTGCAATGGAAATAAGGAGAAGATCTTTTGCTTCTACTTCCTCTCCCGCAAATGGTTCTCTAGATCCTGTGTGGAATCTACTATGGTCATTGGTTGTGCCTCCCTCTACTAAGGTATTTCTTTGGCGTGCGGTGCATGAAATCTTACCTACTAATTTCTTGTTGCATCAGCGGCACATTTCAGATAACCCCAATTGTCCTGTGTGCAAACATACTCCAGAAACAACGCTACATTCTTTGTGGGAATGTCCTGCTGTCAAGGATGTGTTTTGCGTTAGTACTCGAAAAATCCAAAAGATGAATTCGCAACCCCTGAATTCATTTGCAAATTTCTGGGTTGCTACATCACAGCATCTTGAATCTAAGGAGTTAGCAGTGTTGGCTATTACAATGAGGATGATTTGGCTACGCAGGAACAAATATATTCATGAGGGTGTACTTTCCCATCCTACGCAGGTAGCCCAATATGGTATTTTAACAGCTGAAGAATTCTATAGTGTGCAAATGGGAATGGAGAGATCATCACCAAGATTGGCTAATGATCAATATATGGTACAGATTTGGAGAAGCCCACCTATTAATACCATTAAGGTGAATTGGGATGCATCTATACATTCTCAATTGAATAGGACTGGATTCGGTGTTATTTACAGAGATACAGTTGGAGATGTGTTAGCTTGTGGTTCATTAGTGAGAGAATCCTTATTGGCTCCTGCTTTGGCAGAGGCGATGGCAGCATTATTCGCAGTTAACTTAGCTTTGGATTTGGGCTTTAAGAATGTAGTTTTTGAAGGAGATGCTGCAACTATAGTGTCAGCCATTAATGGTGGGGAGCTGCATTTACATGTATGGAGTCCGGTGGTGTTGGAGATTAAACGGCTAGTTCAATATTTCACGAGCTGGAAATTTATCTTTGCAAAAAGGTCAGCCAACATGGCTGCCCATGAGATGGCTCGCTACTCAATTCATATACCAGGTTTGAAGGTTTGGATTGAAGACACACCTCTTTTGGTACAACACGTTGTTCAGATGGACAAAATTTCTTGCAACCAAGAATTAAGGGAGGAGATCTGACTGTGAAGTATAATTTTGCATTATATGTTGTTTCTTTTATTTGTGGTGCATGTTTTGTATTTAATCCATTTGTTTTTTGCTGGTTGTATCCCACCTATATGGTGGCTCGAGTGCCTATAATGGCCTCCATTTCGTCTACTCAGTTGATGAGTACATGAATATATCTACGGTCTCTGACCTTTCAAAAAAAAAAAAAATTCACAAAAGATGTAAATTATCCAAAAAAATTTACGCACAAAATTTAATAAGAATGCACCTGAGAAATTGAGGACTTCAGCAGCCTGGTTTGCATTTGCTTTTACGGCAATCAAGGAGTTCCATATCGATTAGGTAAGCAAAAGAAAAATCAAGAGTCAATATTAGGCAGAACGTGAACCTGCAAGCAAATAAATGGTCAAGAGGTGAACTAACCAGGACTTAAAATTCTTATGCATTTTGTAACCGACTTCACTGTAGTTAGAGCTTCTGGGCCTGCAACAATACATTTATTCCATTAATCTGCGCAAAGTATCAGATCGAATGCGTTATACTGATTATATTTCTCACCTTGACTATGCACATCTTTCCCTTAAATCAGTTCTGTTACAGTTGATGAGAACTCTGACGTTACATGGTCAGCCCCTGATTCATTAGGCAACCTATATATTGTCCATAGGAGAGGGAATCAGATGAAGAGAAAATAAGACTAATACTTCTAAAAAGCAGAGCATGGAAGTATGTAAACTCTATGTGAAAGGCAGATCAAAGAGAATCAACATCCTGAAGCAGTATCTCCAGGAGAGCCTGAGGTTTGTTGACAGGCACAGGAATATCAATTAACGGCTCAGAGAAGCAAAAATTTTCTCCAAGGGAATGAAGATTAAGGAAATCCATGTCAAACAAGTCCACTTCCTGATCAGACTCAGAAGTTGAAATCTTAGTTGCAGTTGGCTTGTCCAGGTCAACCGATCCATCTGGACCATCAAACCCAAGCCTTCCTTTTACATGATCCCTCTTATTCAGCCTCTTTGAGTTTGTCTTGGCAGGAGATGGGAAGGAATTGCAGCGCGATCTCTCCACTATATAGTATCCCACTTCTTTGAAGAGGCTCACTCTAACTCTCTTAGCTGTTATTATAGTGCAGTTGGCACTTGGGAGTGATCTCTTGAGTAGTATTGTCTTTATTGCATTTGGATGTGGAAGAAACACCCAGTGATCGTGGCCTATCATTTTGAGAAGAGGCTGCCTGTTGTGGTGGAGTATTAGGACCAGAGGTATAAGTTGGAGGGGAATATGAGGGCTGATTGAAGAAACTTTTAGCCACAGTGGATACCTGAACCTGTGGTGCAACAGGTATGTGAAAATGGGGCGATGGTACAACCATTGCAGAGGTCCGTGCATGTTTTTGATTGGTGACTATATTATTCAAGTGTTTTACCTGTAGCTATGAGAAAATTTGGAAGTTTTAAATCATGTCAATTGAAGATAACAAAAACACAGGGACTCAATTTATGAAAATAACTAGTTACAATATTTACCTGTGTTTGATACTTTCTTGGAAATCAATTTCCTGCAGGACTTCTTTGCAGCAGGAGCAGCTCCAGAAACAACAATTTAACATGTTCTCTTTCTCGTCAGTGGCTTTTCTATAATAGGTGAAGCTCTTTGCTCCACTATGATAGCCAAAGGGAATAGCATTGGCACAACAGCCGGTGAATTATATACAGGACAACCTGATGATAGATAAGAAAGAAGGGTATTACACAAAAACAGTTTCTATATGCTCCTGGCCTCCTAGTGTCTCTTGATGTGTACTACACAAGTGATAACAATATAAATCTTTACAATCAACCAAAAGCTGAAAATCCTAATAATATAATGATCTTCCATTAATCCAAGAGAAATTTGACATTGATATGTTCTAAACTTGTTATGTAACTATGTTTTAGGGAAGTTGAAGCACACCTTATGAGAGATGCTATCACAAACGAATAGTCCAGAGAGCATTTTCCACAAGCATGCCCCTGGATTATGGGATATGTAGCTCAATAACCAGAGATCACATTAGATTTCTAAGCACAAAATCAATGTGTTGTGATCTAATTCACCAGTAATTGACGAAGCATTGACAAATTAACTCAGATTTGAAAGTGTTAATTGGTTAAGGAGATATTATTTCGCACATTTAGTCCTTGCATATAGCTTTATTGAATTTGCAGTTCTTTTCCCTTGAAAGTCATGAATAATTAGAGATTTGCAAGATCTACATAAAGGAAGGACAATCTGAAAACCCTAAAGCACAAAACAGTCATAATATTAGATAAATCAAATAACGGGAGTACAGAGTGGATCCAGAGTTGCACCTGCAGGAGATCCACTACATCGGATTGAGGAACTAAGGCCACTGGTAGAGTTGCAGGAGCCTGAATCCTCGGAGCAGGAGTCGCACCTCCACTGGCATTGTACGCATTCCTGACCTCTTGCATACCCGAAAAGAGGGAGTTTCCCTTGCTCCAAACGGACCCTCTCCTGATCAAACATCACCTCCTGCTCCTTCAATCGTATATACTCGTTCAAAATCGTGCCCAGAGTCAAATAAAGTCTTCGGTGCCTTCACAGAACAAATAAATAAATAAAACCCCTAAATTCTCAAATCAATTTACAAAATTAAAGAGAGGAGGTCAAATATGTGCCTCTCGAACCGGCGATTTGGATATGAGAGAAGCTGCTTCGGTTCGGAAGACGGAGCGTGTTTTGTTGAAGTTGTTGTCGGAGAGATATCGGTAGACGAAGAAGGCGACCTGGACCGCAGTAACCTTTCCTTTGCCCAAACTTTGAGGTTTTCCAGATCTGGTTTGCTTCCCCATCGCTTCAATCAGCGGCTGAAGAGAAAATGGAGAAGAAAAAAAAGGAAGGAAACGCGTGAGGAGGAGGGAGAGAGGGGGTTTAACCGTTTTAAGACCCACATCGCGGGTGTTTTTGAATATTTGGGACGTTTTATTTTTACAACATAATTGACCATTTCACCCTCAAAATTTCTTTTCTTTTTTTATTTCCATTTTTATCAGCCCTGGTTTTCCAGGTCGTCATTTCTTATCTTCGATGCGAAATCATTAGCATACCGCAGACGCGAACAAAGATGAAGCAGAGCCTTCTCCAATGGAGTCCATGCCAGCAACCCCACTATCTCTGTTCAGCACCATCCTCATCCCCCCTCCTTTCACTCCTTATCCCCCCAACCAAACTCACCCGCTTTCCACTGATTCTCGCCAATCTCGATTCCACCATTTCCACAACCACCGGCGACACTCAACGACAGTTGTCGGCCAGGGAGAGGAGGCAGCTAAGAAATGAGATCAGAGAGCAGAAAGCCAAATATAATTGGAGAGAAGAAGTGGAGGAGAGGTTAATGAAGAAGCCCAAGAAGGAGTACGTTCCTAAGTCGGTAGAACTCAATCTCGATAACTTGGCTCACTTGGGTCCCCAGTGGTGGATCATTAGGGTTTCACGGGTCAAGGGTCACGAGACCGCGGATCTTGTCGCTCGCTTACTTGCAAGGAATTACCCTGAAATGGAATTTAAGGTGAGACCGCACTTCCAATTGGATATACGGTTTCTTGGTTTGTTTCTCATTTTGGATTTATTTCTTTGTGATTTTCTGCCTGGGAACAGATGCATATACAAATTTGAATATTACATACTAGTATTTACTCTCGATTGACGCTGTGTATTGAAGGTTACTCGCGGTGCAATATCAATCTGCACTGAGAAATCTAGAATCATCTGTGTGCAATGGAATGATATGCCTTTGCCTTTGGGGCCACTCCTTTTGCGTCCCCGGCTCCATTTGTCATATTTCTACAAACTTTGTAAAGTAAAAAGGGTATAACATTTTTAACAGAAGTTTCAAAAGTCATATCGTTAGGAGAATGAATTGGTAGTTCATCCAAATTACATAAGTAGATATTCTTAATTGATGGTTTCTCTATTGACAATTCAGAACTCTATGTAGTGTCAACCTTCTGCTCTGATCCGGTGACTGTAAGTGATAAGGATGATTGAAGTTTTATCAATTCACCAGCGTTTGTTTCCAGGTCTATGCTCCAGCCATCCAGGAGAAAAGAAAATTGAAAAATGGTTCCTACTCAGTTAAACAAAAGCCTATTTTCCCTGGATGTGTTTTCCTAAGATGTGTATTAAACAGAGAAATACATTACTTCATTAGAGAGTGCGATGGAGTTGGTGGATTTGTTGGCTTCAAGGTTGGAAACAAGTAAGAAATTTTTTTGTTCCTGAGTTTTTACTGGTTATTCTTATACATGGATTACAGCCATTGGCAGAAGGGCACGGTGTGGACGAATATTTCATGATATGATATATGTGTTCTGTTTCGGTTTTCAAGGCAATTTTGTCTTTTGAGTCACAATATGAAGCCGAAATGATCATTCTATAACCGATTCAACTTGCTTTGCTAGATGAAAAATTGTTCGTGATGGCTGCTTGGGGTCAACTTGCAAAGCAAGCTAAATCAGTTTTAAAATGATCATCTTGGCCTTCATATTGCTCTCACAAGACAACATTGTCGTGAAAACCGAAACAAAACACAGACAATCTTTGCTCTATAATTAATTCTTTGCATGAGCCCCTTTTATATGTGCTTTAGCTATGAAGACATTGATGTGTAAGAGGTTTATTCTCAGCATTACCCATTTTTACCACTGGCTAAAAGCCTTTCTCTCCTCCACTGGTCACAGACTCACATCCTTCCTAAGACCTCTCACCATCCCAGTATGAATTCAAAAGGCAAAAGTACTTGCCAAACTTGTCAACATTGATTGCAAACATAAAACTAAGACCCTTACAGATAGGAGGATTTCATGTGAACATCTAAACTTAATGTTAAAGTAAATGCCTCCTGTACAGCACTTGCAAAATGTTTATGAACCAATGATGGTCTTATGAATTTGTTATAACATTACTTAGATATGTCTAGTTATCACCAGAAGTCCCCTGGTTTCATAACCAGCTGGACTTACACATGATCCATTTGCAGATGAAAGAACATATTGTAACTATTGAAGCCTGAATAGAGAGAATCTCTGAGTAGGACTATTTTCATGGCCTGTTTTAAAAATATGGGATTGCATCATGATGATTTTCTCATTCTATGAACCAAGCTGCATGCTTCTTTCTAACCAAGTGTGAGGTTTACCTTCTGGAGTTGTGCTGGCTTGATCCTTTTGTTTGTCACCAAAAAAATGGTGGGGGAGGGGGTGGTGGCCTTTCAAGCTTCTTAGTGGCCTCACTCTATTGCTGACTGCAACCAAGTTTTATCATATGGCGACCTTAATTAGGTTATTTTAGCATATCTGACGTAGCCTCTTTTAAGTTTTAACTTTTAAGTCACTTATAAGAAACTGTTAATTGCATGTATAGCAAAAGGCAGATTAGCAAGCCTAAGCCTGTATCTGTTGAAGACATGTCAGCTATTTTCCGAGAGTCAATGGAGGCGAAAGAAAGATATGAACAGGCTTTCCTGCAGGAACAGCAACGGGAAGAACGCCTGAAGTCTGAAAAGTTAGATATCAATGGGGCTCAAAAATCAACTGTGGATTCCAAACCAAAACAGCAATCTGGAGTATCTTCTGACCCTCCTGCAGATAGTCCATCTCCAAGAAAGAAAAGAAACAGCCTTGTTGTTGGTTCAACAGTTCGTGTTGTGTCTGGTATATTTGCAGAATTCGTAGGCACTCTTAAGAAACAAAATCGAAAGACGAAAAAGGTAAGCTGCTATCTAATTCACACAAGCTATTTTACTTGAAAATTGTACATACTACGTGTGTTTTAATAAAACTGATGCGACTTTTATATGCTTAACTATGCAAGAAATTTAAATTTATAACATTAATGATTGCAGGCCACTGTTGCATTAACCCTGTTTGGGAAAGAGAGCTTGGTAGACCTAGACCTCAGTCAAATAGTTGCAGAGGCGACATGATGTAAATATGTGTTTATTCATAATTATCAAATTATTTCATTATTCATCTGAGAAATGTGTTTTCTCTTTTCATAGGTTTCTTAATAATACGCAAGGTGCGTAGTGCACCAGATTTAGGACTTTGGACATACTCACTCATCAAATTTTCCTCACGACTAATATATAAAACTTTAAAAAAAATGTCAAAGGGAGGAGGCACATCTTTGTGCACAAGAGTGTTTTGTGTAAGACCAGAAAAAAGAAAGAAAAGGAAAAATTAGAATAAAAACATCTATTAGTGAAAGGTTTTTTTTGGGGGGGCGGGGGGTGGGGGAGCAAGTGAAACTGTAGTATTCTCTATGGGAACTTGGTGCTAACTAAGAACTAGGCATTCACTCTTTGACCTTTACATCAAAATATATCAAGCTACTGGCCCTTATGTTATTGTATTACCAATTTTCGGGGTATATTGGTGTAAACCATTGTTAACTTTGGTATCCAATGTGCAGATGATCATGCTAATATTTGCTGCCAAAATATGCAAGTTAGTAATATATGCATGTTATGCGTCCTTGCCAATTATGGGTGCTTTAAGAATCATTTCAATGGATGACTTTCTGTGGTCATGTTTTGCCATCATTTCTCCTCACGCTTATCATTTTTAATGTTGCACAGATTGTTTGAACATTAATCTAGGTTTGTAGGCATTTATATAGCAAGAACTTATGGGAGATTTGCAGATGATGGACTGGAACAAAAACTATGGCTGAAATTGATTTGGCTTTCTATGATTCTATCTCAAACCAAACTTGCAGGAAGGTTACATATATCTGAGCTGTAACTTCAGATAGAGTGTGGTATTTTCCGAAACAAGATGCTTGTTAAATACTTTAAAACAGCAGTTGTCCTTGGGTATTTGGCTTGACCAGCATACCCAATTACAATTGTGAATGGCTGCCGAGTATTGGCACGTCTCATGGAAGTTGCACCTTCAAAATGGTAATTCCTATGAAGATGGGATGAGTCCTATTTATACTTGTTCAGGTTTTTGTAAGATTTGTTCGGAGGGTTCTTCATCAGAGTGCATTCCTGGCAATTCTTTGAGGTATTTGATTTGGTTTCCATTTGTAAATGTACTCATAAACCTTCTTTTTGCATGATACACGCATGCACGCACGCACTTAGGCATACAGGCATTCATTTGCATAATTTGTTGCGAAATTGGACATATTGTTAAGTATCTTCATTTTTCCCAATTAAGGTGATAACTCCAGTTCTTGACAGAGTTCCATGCTTGTTAACTATATATTGCTGAGAAACTTTACAAACAGTACTAAAGTTTTTAGTGTTCCCTATCTTGCCGAGCCTTAGATTCCCTTAAATCTCAGAATATTATTGGAGCTGGTCCAGAGTCTGTCCAGCTGGCTTTTTTTGTAGCAATGTAGAGTCCATTTTTGCCTCAACCCATCGATGGTCCTTCCACGCTCTATACCGTGAAAATGTTTATTAGCTGCTTTTGTGTGGTTGAAAATGTCAGCACCTTCAATGAAGGCTGTATCCTTTACAGCATAGCTGCCAAAAAAGTGACGGCTGCTTTTGTGTTCATAGATACGTTGCTCTCTTATTAATTTGGGCATTGGCTTTTTTCTTCATGTTATGGCTTCATATTTGGGTTCTTTCTACATGAAAGTTGGATTTTGGACATTGATATGTTTCTGGGTCGGGCATTAATACCCACCCACCAAGGACGATCACGATAAAAGGGCATCACATGGTAAATTCTTGTCTTCTCCTTCGTCGTTTATTTGGGCCAGGTGGGATCCACATTTTATCGCATTTAATATTCGACCCTTATTTGGGTCAGGTGGGATCCACATGTTAATATTCGACCCGAACCGTTCAATGTCGAAGGTTCTTTTAGATGTGACTGACAGTCTACTGTAATTAAAAAATTAATTGATTTGTTTTGAGACCTATATCCCTCTGTCCAAGAAAGGCAAAAGCACGCGCACATTAGTTTTTCAATTAATGGCTTTGCTAAGTGCACAAAACAACTCCCCATATTTATTTGAGTAGGAGTATTTTATAATATATCTGTAGGATAGAGCCAACGCAGCCCCAACTGTGCGAGTGAGGGAGTGGTCCTTTAGAGAGAAACCTTGGCTTTTTGCCTCCATTAACACAAACTGCTTTTAAGTCACAAACTGCTTTTAAGTGAAGGAGTTGTGGGGGAACTTTGCTTTTGAGAGATAAGAAATCAATCTGGTTTGGACAGCTGGTTTTTTTTTTTTTTTTTAGTTTGCAAAAGTAAAGAGAGTGGTGTTCACTTGCGTTGAGTGAGTGGACTGGGGTCCCTTGAACGTCCACTTCTTTGGTCTTACGAGTCTTTTTAATAACTGCCCCTTTGGATTTTGGTGAATTTGCTTATAGCCCCCTCTGTGATTTTCTGATTTTGGGTTTTCTCATCTTTACCATGAATTTGACTCTACATTTTTATTACTATTTTAATGATTATTAAGGACCATCCTATACGATAGGTAATAGATTGTTACCGAGACAAATGGGTAAAGTGGAGAATAACTGGGGACAATTCTCTTTCATTCAAAAAAAATAAACTTAGGGATAATTCTCTCTAAGGAATCTATTAAAATATCTCTGTAACTTCAAGAGAAGTGGTACCTCCTTAATAAAGGGGGTTACAATGACCAAACCCTAGCGAGTGTTTATGAAAAGTATGAATCTCTTCATGAGGAGGTTGGTAAATCTTCAAATATGGTATGCAACCGTGTTTACATGTGTTGGCTTCATGAAATATCTCACTTTTAGGGATGTGCTTCAAATCTGAAGTTTGTTTGTACAAATACACATTCTTGCAATACCGTCGAGTCTCTTATGAAAGAGGACAACTAGTATAAAAATACTGAAGGGAAATACAAATTACCAAAGAACTAGTCCCACTCGCAATTTTTCAAAGTACAGGTGCATTCCTGCAACATGTACCATATAATATTCCCTCAGTCAGCAACCACTAGGAGAAAGTGAAACAGAGAGAGACTAGCAGAAACTGGTAAGCGTATTTAATTTTCACAACCCACCTTCCCCTCTTATTCTTTACTTTCCTTCTCTGGTATCTACACTTTCATAAAAAAATTCACATCCTTGTTAAATGGGTTCACCTTACAAACCCTTTACCAAGCAAAACTCAGATTCAGCTCAAACCCATCCAATCATGGCCAAAGCTTCCTTTTCCGGCTATTTCAAAATCCTTACTTTCCTCATTTTATGCTTCAAAACCATATCAGCAGACTCAAACGCCTCTTTTTTTTTCAAGAGATTTGATAAAGATCCAAACTTTGACTCCAGCATTGCTTTATATGGAGATGCAAAGGTTGTTGGTGAAAGGGCTTCGGTTCAACTCACCGCTTCAGTGAGTAAAAGTGCAGGGAGAATCATGTACAGGAAACCCATGAAGCTTGTTGAAGGTAAACCTAGGCAATTGGCTTCTTTCTCCACCTACTTTTCATTTTCAATGTCTCATGATAAAGGGGATGGCTTGGCTTTTGTTATGGTTACCAATGGTTTTGATGCAAATGTTTTTGGTAATAGCTCATTTGGGTTTCCTGTAGAATTTGGGATAAGTGATTCTAGGATTATTGCTATTGAATTTGATTCCTTCAAGGATGCTAGGTATGCTGACTTGAATGAGAATCATGTGGGAATTGATGTTGGTAGTCTTAAATCAGTGAAAGTAAGAAATGCTTCTAGCATCAACAATATGATATTGAACAGCGGTGAAAGACTGCATTCTTGGATTGATTATGAATCGGGTTCGAGGAGATTAGAGGTTAGATTGAGTAAGTCTGGTGATAGAAAGCCAGTTGATCCATTGCTCTCATATCCAATTGACTTAGCAAAAATGTGGCAAGATAGTGAGGAAGTGCTTGTGGGCTTAAGTTCTGCTAGTGGAAATTCTTCTCAGACATGTTTTCTCTATTCTTGGAGCTTCAATCTAAGGCATATACCACATTGGATGCATTCACAGCCGCTCGACCCTGAAGCTTTCACTAAGAAGCTAAATCCTCTTGGAATTCACAAGAGCAGTGTCTGTATTTTGAAAATGCTTGCTGCAATGATATTTGGCGCTGCTTGCGGGGCACTAGGTGCATTTGTTGTGTTGTATCTGTGGACTGTATTTGGGAATCGGCGACCTGTTGTGCCGGAGGAGTTTGCTGCACATCATGTGGATTTTGATTTCAAGAAAGTTAAGGTAGTAGTAGACAAAGCCATCAAAGATGGTAAGAAAGTAAGTGCTTGAAGTGGGCTTGCTGTTGGATGTTTTGTATTGTAAATTCATGTCCTTTCTGTATTTGGATCTGCAGGTTTCTTTTGTGTGAATTTAGCTGATGATCAATTGACAAAATGTAGTTCTTGTTACGTATTGTCTAATGATCAATTGTCAAATTCTGGGCCAGTGCATTACTCGACTCTTCTTATATATAGCCTTGTCAGTTTTTCATCAGCTTTAAATGTGTGAACTCTGCATTCTTCTTTTGCCTTTAGCTGTTGTGTTGCAGATAACGGGATTCATTTGAATTTAGTCTTTCAGTTCTTGTGTGTTGTATGTGAGAGACACTATAATGATCTACCCATGTCTCTCACTCTGATGTGGGAACCTGAAATGGTTGTTAAGCCAGTATGTGATATCGATCCATTGTGTTTAGGCACCAGGCTCCGGTCACCTCTGCAGAACCTGAGTTTGGAGAGAAAACAATCTGCATATCTTTAGTTTGAAGAAACTGTTTCCCTGATTTTGATTTGTTATCTCGACTATTAGTTTTGGGCGGGGGACCAAGTATTGGCGATCCTCATCTGATAAATAAAGAAGTTTTGGTTGGGATGGTGATGACTTGCAAATGCGGGAGGTCTTCTTAGTGGCTTTGGCCTCGTTCTCCCCTCATGGCGCTGATGGAAGAGATTAGATGGATCATGGATGTCTCTTCCTAGGAATACTGAATGCATGTTATGTTGTTACAGAAATGCCAATTCAAAAGTTGATTCTGTGAAAGTAGACAAATGAATCGGACAAGAGAGAGAACCAACTCAACCTCTTTATTCCCTGCAAAGTTGAAAAGAAAAGTGTCTTTCTCTTCCATGTTGATTAGCTTTCATGAGGTCAGAAAGAAAATCTTTTGTTTTTGGGATCACTCACCAGGGGAAAGTGTTAGAAGCTTCAATGCTTCATAATTCAAAGTCTATGGTTTCTTTTACTGACTTCGTTTTGACTCTATTCAAGTTAAAAACAATTGTCTAAAAAATTTTCCTCAAAATTAATTGTCTTTTCTGAATAAATCTCTTGAGGTGGTCTACCAAAGAGGCAAAGAGTGATTTTTCAAAGGTCAATAACTGTAAATTATTATGCAAAGTCCATGCCGGGAAGCCATCATCCTGCCCAACCCAATATGTAATTTAGACCAGAATTCATTTTAAAACCCGGCCCAGATGAGTCAGCCCAATCTTCTTTTAGAATGACGTGAGCGCTCAGCGGAGCTTGGTAACAAAACGGAGTTCCCACGTCGCTCAGTTAGAGATGCATAAAATTGGAACGATACAGAGAATATTAGGACGGCCCCTGCGCAAGGATGACACGCTCAAATCGAGAAATGGTCCAAATTTTTTTTTTGCCCAAATCTTCTCTGCAAAATCATTCTTCGGATCAAGAATTTTGCAGTTCAGATTACCCAGATTGAACTGGTCTGTGGTTTGTGATTGTTGTTTCATAGATTATCTTGTGAATTATCTGATGAACTAAAACGGAGAGCCAATCTCTTGCTTCTACCCAAATCTCTGATCTGGCTCAGTGTGGTGGATATGCTACTATTTCGTAGGTTTTTTATATAGCCTTTGCTTTGGTTCTATTTCGTTCTTCAATTGCTTCTTTATGATGCTTTTATAATTTTAATGCTTATCCCTGCATCATGTGCTTTGAACGTTTTCATGGGATATCAGTTCTTTTCTAATTATATGCTAAATAGGGAGTTAATTTAACAGTGATGAGGCAATCTTATCTCTGATTCGATGTTCCCAAGTTCAATTAGCATATGGTTGCAGTTTCCAAACTAGTACTTGCACTCTCAATTTGGTTCTTTGTTATCTATAGGTATGATGGATCAGATTAGGGTTCGTGATTCAGATAATAGGTTTACTTCCTTTTGTCCTGCATCTTTTTATTTTTATACTTCCGGTGCAAGGTGCATATAAATGGCATTATATTCTGGGCACTGAAATCATTGCTTGAACTTATTTCAACAATCTAAAGGTTTACGGATTATCTTGTTTGATAACCATTTTCTTGTAGCTTTTAATTGTTCCTGTTGATTTCAATTGCATGAGGAATCTTAATTATGGTGATTGTTTTGAGAATCATATGGAAGTGGTTAGTCCTGTATTAGGTCAGGGTTTCATTTATGGCTGCAATAGAGAGAAGTGGTGAGAGATTGCTTTCTTGGATTGATTTTAAAATGGACCAAACTGAGGAGAGCTTATGTTGGCTCATGCCAACTGCTGCGATGGCAGTTGACTCATAGTGTTGCTATAAAACCCAATGGAAAAATGCGGCGTGATGATGAGGTAGCATTTTGGTGTTAAGACTGGCAAATTAATATCTTATTAGATAAGTTTTGTATGTTCGTGGACCTTTTAAGCTGTGGCTGCTTCTGCATTAAATGCATTTTTAGCCTGAGGATCCTGAAGCTTTAACTAGATGGGAAAACGGTGAGCAGTTTACTGGAGTTTCTTTCTTTCTGGAAGGACGACACTTCTGGATTGGGAAAATGTGCATTCATGGTGTTGTATCACTATGGCACTTCTCTACTCATGTTGATGTATCACTGGACCTTCTGCAGCAAAGGTTGTTGCGGACTCTTGTTCGTATTCTGACAGTGCCATCGGCTTATGGTAATGATAGGCAATTCAGGTAGGTAGGTTTGATGTTCTGTAAGTTCATGTTATCTTTTGTCACATATTAGCTGATTTGGTTGTGCGACTCTTGTGCTCATCAAACTTGGATCTTGTTTAAAATTTTGAATTGTCAAGAAGCTGTGTTGCTTCATTTTCCAGTTGTAAATCCTATTTGGTGACTGTTTAAAAAACTCTGCATTTATGCTAGGTGCAGTGAGTTGTCTAATTTTCTGATAAATGAAGTATGTCATAGGAACAAAAGCCTTCCTAAGATTTGCAAAGATTTAATAAATTAACATCTTATTGGTGGCTTCTTCAATGAGATGAGAGAGCACTAACGATATTCAAACTCTCCTGTTGTCCAGTTACTGAATTTTGTTGGGTGAAATGTGGGATATAGCCAAACAGTATGGAAATTGATCTCATATACCCATTACACTGCTGGTCAGTTTGGAGATTAGACTGTACAAATCATTACTCCAGCGGAAAAGACAGATAATTCATTAACTGCTTGCTCAGCTCACAACTTGTACAAACTGTAATACAATGGAGGGAAAACAATAAGAGCAGCTCTGCAGATCGAAATTTAAAGGGGGAAGGAGAAAGATGCTAGATTTTATATATCTAAAGCTATTTGTTTTTTCGTTGCCCCAAACCAGCATCTAATGAAATTAAGTCTTGCAAGAGACTGGCAACCAGAAGTTGTAGCACTGTTACGTCCAACTCTCATGGACAACATCACATGTCTTGGAGTTCCTCCTCTTCATCCTCATACTCCTCTTCATCAGCTGTGGCATCTTGGTATTGCTGGTACTCTGAAACAAGATCATTCATGTTGCTTTCTGCCTCTGTGAATTCCATCTCATCCATACCTTCTCCTGTATACCAATGCAAGAAAGCCTTCCTCCTGAACATGGCAGTAAACTGCTCACTCACACGCCTGAACATTTCCTGAATTGATGTTGAGTTTCCAATGAAGGTAGAAGCCATCTTCAGGCCCGTTGGAGGAATATCACAGACAGTGGACTTAACATTATTGGGAATCCATTCCACAAAGTAGGATGAGTTCTTGTTTTGAACACTGAGTATCTGCTCATCCACTTCCTTGGTGCTCATTTTGCCCCTGAACATGGCCGAGGCAGTCAAGTAACGACCGTGACGCGGGTCAGCTGCGCACATCATGTTCTTGGCATCCCACATTTGCTGAGTGAGCTCTGGCACTGTCAACGCTCTGTACTGCTGCGAGCCACGGGAAGTGAGAGGAGCAAAACCCACCATGAAAAAGTGAAGCCTGGGGAAGGGGATTAGATTAACCGCGAGCTTTCGGAGATCTGAGTTGAGCTGACCAGGAAATCTCAAGCAGCATGTGACACCAGACATTGTAGCAGAAATAAGATGGTTCAAATCTCCAACTGCTCAAACAAGATTACAAAACAACAATGGTTAATAATCAGACGGTTCCTACATTGGACAAAACAACAATTTAGGATGGCTTGGATCTAGGATCTTACAGCTTGGAGTGGTGAGTTTCAAGGTGCGGAAGCAAATGTCATAGAGTGCCTCATTGTCAAGGACCATACACTCATCTGCATTTTCAACAAGCTGATGGACAGAGAGAGTGGCGTTGTAAGGCTCCACCACGGTATCAGAGACCTTTGGAGAAGGGAAGACCGAGAATGTAAGCATCATTCTATCTGGGTATTCCTCTCTGATCTTCGATATCAAGAGGGTTCCCATTCCCGATCCCGTTCCTCCACCCAAGGAATGACACACCTGAAACCCTAAAAATCGGGAACAGCAGACCACTATAAGCAACATATCCCGAGAAAAGACACAAAAATTGTAAATCAAAGAATTATAGGGTTTCAAGAACAGACCTTGCAAACAATCACAATTCTCGGCTTCTTTACGAACAACATCGAGCACGGCATCGATCAACTCCGCACCTTCAGTGTAATGCCCTTTCGCCCAGTTGTTTCCGGCGCCTGATTGGCCGAAGACAAAGTTATCAGGCCTGAAAATCTGCCCGTAAGGACCAGTCCTGATGCTGTCCATGGTGCCAGGTTCAAGATCCATAAGAACAGCCCTGGGTACAAACCTTCCATTGCTGGCTTCATTGTAATACACATTGAGCCTCTCAAGTTGAAGATCTGTGTCTCCATGGTACCTCCCGGTGGGATCAATCCCGTGCTCCGCACACACTACCTCCCAGAATTTGGAACCGATCTGGTTCCCACACTGGCCTCCTTGAATATGAAGGATTTCACGCATTTTCGGATTTTGAAATCGAAACGAAAGAAAGAGAGATTGTGAGAGACAAATGAGAGAGCGTTGTGGGGACAGGTCGCAGAGGTGGTGGTTCTCTTATAAAAAATTGGTTCCAACGGTCGGATTTTTGGGATTGGGTAATTCCGAGTGAGATGAGTTGTGATTTGTTTGGGAAGGTGTGGGAATTAGGAATTAGACGGTCCAGATTGATCTATTTTGAAATTTAAATTTAGAATAACAGCTGGATTGGACTAATAAACCTTTGTCATTCACTGATTATTTGCATTTTTTTAATCAATAAAAGCTGCACAATACTAATTATTTTTTGTCTTATAAGGAAATTTCGTTTCCAGAAAAACATATAGCTGGCAAAGAACAAACCCTCCCACATCGGAAATTCAAATTCATTCCTATTGTAGTGCATTCAAAGTATGTCCAGTTCCAACTTTAAATGGCCTGGGCCCTAGTTCGTAAATTTAATTCTGAGGTTTTATTTCTAGAGGAGTTTAAAGTTAATTTTGCAGCGTTTAGCAAAAGTTCAATGTCCTTTATTCAAACGTCAACAGCATCATTCATGGGTATCGTTAATTAGTTAGTTCAAACCCAGTTTCCATCCCCTGGATTTTGGGCTGTCTTTATGGGCCTCTACCAAGTCAAGTAGAGGCCCATTTTCGCAGGAGTTAAAGTAAACTACTAAGATAAATTCTCAGAAGGGGGGGGGGGGGGGGGGGGGGCCAGAATAATCATTCAAGGTTTTTCCAATGAGTTGATTCAGCAAATGTAAAATTCAGAGATTTAATTCAAGTAGTATACAAATTCCAACCCATCAACATTGTTGCTATCGACTAGAACATGTCGCAGCATTTTCCAAATAACATCTGTTGATCAAGCGAGGGGGTGGGGGGGACTGCTTCTTGCAACTGTAGCAGCAACAGAAATGGACCACAAGGTAGTAAGCTTCCACCTAAATCATCATCCATATCATCAAGCCTTACCAGGAACAATTCTACAAGAATTTGGAATTCATTCCTATCCAAAACCACACAAAGAACAGATGCTGTGTAATCTCATGAGCCAAAAAGCATATTAACCCAAAAATAAGAAATTTTCGAAAGACATGCAGAATAGGACGTATTGGATCTCAGAACATTGTGATAGTCTACAATTCCATTGAGGAAATTTCAGATAGATAACGCAGTTTTGAATGTACATCATTGATCCAATGTCAACAAACACGTGCTCATGTGAAAGTCTAAAATAAAAAGATCACAATCGTTAGAGTAAGGACAACAAGATGGGGAACTTCATACCTAGTTTAATGTTTCTAAGTAATACAATCAAGGCCTTTATACTAGGAGAGGACAAAAAAATAAACAGAAAACATGGCAAACCAAACATACATCGGACCAATCAGGCAATCACCTGGACTCGACTTTTCATTCAATCTTCAAACTTGGACATTTGTATAGAGCTTGAGGGGTACTAGAAATGATTAGTTTCCTAACTCAGAATTACTCTACTTGATGTAGGTATAATGATACTAGGCTTGACATTAGAGTTGATTGGACGATAAATTCTAGTATAAAAACAATTAACTGTACTATTTTCAGCCATAGAAATACAAGCTACAAAACTATCCTTTTATTCCCCTATAATATCCTAATTGACAGTTATGAACAAGAAAAAAAAAGAAAAAAAGAAGACAAACACAAGACAGACACAATCTGCACCAGAACTTTAATTTGTTGAAAAGAAAACTACCATCAATGGAACAGAAACATTTGTTCTTCAATATTTCATTCGACCACAAGGATGGTATGTTTTCACGAAAATATTCCCAAAAACTTGCTCATGTCAAAAGCTTGAACAAGAAAAGGTGATAAACTCAAAGTAAAAGTAAAAAATGTGAATCAAGCAATGATATCTATGAACAATAACACAAGGGTAAAACTAGAGCAGAATCCATACTGAACAAATCAAAGATTAAATGTCACATAAAACCACATTTAGACACCGATATCATCTCTCGACAATGAAGCATTAGTAACAGGATAGCCATTACTCAAAGTACCTACACTGCATTACCTAAGCAACATAAGTACTTGTTTGAATTTAACAAGAAGAAATAAGAAAAACATATAAAAGATAGACTAAAACAGTAATTAAATAGCTAATAAGATCTCAGAATGTTACAATTATCTTCAATTCCTCGTAGGAATTTACAGAAAGATAACGCAGTATATATATCAGTCGCGTCATAGATCCCATAAACAAACAAACAAAAAAAAAGCAGAATTTTAACGGAGATAAAAAATGACAGAAAAAATGCAAAATGAAAATATGGAAACTAACGATATAGAAGCATCTCAGAAATTACAGTCCCCATGATTATCTTCACTATCAATCAAAGTGCAAGGATAACGATTGTGAGAATTCATCACCGATGCTCATCTTCGAAATCTAAAAACCAAAATTCAGAAAGTCATAAATTGAAATGTACGAGAAACACAAGACAGATGCCTTCGAGAGATTGGTAAGAGATCCCAGAAGCAAAGAGAGGCCGCAGTAACGTTGTCTACGCCTCTCCTCGCTGGTTAGGGTCTAGGGCATTATATGCTTTGCGCTAACCCTAAAGGCTCCTTCCCGTAAGGGATGATCTAATTTTGACGATGGGCTTTGGGCCGATAAGGAAATCAACAACTTGAGCCCATTTAGTAAACGCAGCCTGCTAGCCGGCCCAGCCTCAATATCCTCGTGTGGACTTTGTCTTAAAAAGTTAGGCCCATAAAGGCGATCCAACAAAAAATTGGGCCGATAATGAAATCAACAACTCGAGCCCATTTAATAAACCCAGCCTCAATATGGAGTTGCTATTTGCACACATGTTTGAACTCATCGCACACGCTTAACCCACCTTAAATTTTTTTAATACACACATTGGGGTTCCCAAATTACCCTTTCAAACATATTAATTCCACCATCTCTATCGTGCTCTTTCCCACCGACTCCACCATTGTCCATCTCATTCTTGTCTTTCCTTAGATTCACCACGTTCCGTTCCACGTAATTACTGATTTTAATTTCAGTTCTCCAACTCTGTTTTCTTATTTGCCTTTTCTGTTTCGATGATGATGAGTTTTGTGGTCAAGATGAGTGAGTTTGTTTCGTTAATTCTAATTGAATGATGTTTTTTTTTTCTTTTTCCTTTGTATTGTAATTCCATCCTCAACATTATATATATATAGTCCTTCTCATATGCGCGTCTGCGTATTTGACAAATTGTGCGGGCTTCCAACACCAACCGTTAGATCAATCTAACGGTTGGAATTTTCAGTTTTAATAAAAACTCAAAAGCCCAAAAAATCTCATTTTTCTTATGTCTCCCACACACATCTCGACAGAAGACAGAGCTTTGTGACTTTGGCAGCTCCGCCTCCCACAGATTCCACGACGAAACTGCTTCCGTCTCGCTTGGGTCTTTGAACATTTCGATAGACAGAAACGCTTTCTTCCTCACGATTAGGTTTGTTTTCCGAAGATTTATTTGTTGTCTTATTTGTTTAGTGAAGTTCTCTTTTGTTTGTTGTATGAGTTGTCCGTCATCTTCCTCTCCCACAAAGCTTTACCTTATTTATTTTGTATGTGCTTTGTTTAGTGTTCCTTTTATTTTGAATTTAACTATATGGTTTGAACTATTGTGCTTTATTCACCTCAATAGTAGCAGATGTAGGACAATTTTTTAGACCTCTGAATGAAATTTTATGCAGATTGTTTTTCAAATGGATGTCAGCTCTTCTTCTTCCAATGATTTATCTTTTATTCCTCAAGTAAGGGCTGAAAAAATTCCAAAAATTGGGCAAGAATTTGAATCATTGGATGAAGCCCAAAAATTTTACAATGAATATGCAAGGGAGGCCGGATTTAGTACTCGAATGTGGACTACTAATCGAAACAAACAATGTTTTACACACAAACAATGTTTTACAAAGTTCAAGAGGAGTTATTCCAAAGCATGGCTTATATAGCGACATTTGAGCATGAGTCTGGAAACTTGAAGTTCTACATTGTTCAGCGTGTTGAAGGGAATCAGAAAAGTGCTAGAAAATTAATTGAGGACAAGTCACTGAATTATATGAGTTGCAGCTGTAGGAAATTTGAGTCCTATGGAATTATATGTCGTCACATTTTTTCAGCTTTCAGCAAACAACTTCTACATCAACCACTGTATGATATTTATGTTCTGCGTAGATGGACCAAAGCTGCAAAATCGTTAACTGTTGGAGGTGCTGATGGGAAGGATAATTGTGATGGAAACATAATACTGAAGCATAATGCCTTGCGTAGACAAGCGTCGAATATTATTGAGGCCGCTTTGATCAATGAAGAAATATATAGCCTCACATCTGAAACGTTCGATTCACTCGAATGCAATATCAAGTCAATGACACTAAATGATGGAGGACAGTCTTCTACACCTAGTTTGTCTCTATCAAAGCAAATTTACAATGAGCCAGAAAAAGTTAGAGCAAAAGGTTGCGGAAAGAGGCTAAAAGGAGGCAAAGAAATTGCCACTAAGAACCCCAAAAGGCGTTGTAATGGTTGTGGATTAGCAGGGCAATCACATGACAAAAGGAATTGTCCTTTAATTATGGGTAAACCTATGCATTACTATATTGTTGTATATGTTTTCTCTGTTTTTAATGTACAGAGGTTCTCAACCTGTTTTGATTAACTATGTTTTTGTATGTTTGTAGGTAAGACGCAGTAGCTTCATGGCCTATGCTGTTCAATTATTTTAAGGAGGTTGAATCCTGCTGGACATTATTATTTTGATGTACGGTTATTCATAGGCTATGTTTTTCATTTTGAGGATGTTCAATCCCACTGGATATTGCTCAATGCATTTTTGGCTTGAGTTGAAAGTGATCGGTTTTCTAATCCTTGTTCACATATTAGTATAATTGGATTCTATTTTTTATAGCTAATAATTGATCTTGCTCTGTTTTGTGCCTGTTTTGAAATGACATTTTTTATTTACTGCTGCAAAAGTTATGCTAAGATGCAGAAGTTTCAATTGGCTTTGTCCTCACATATATAGATTGCAAAAGTTATGCTAAGATGCGGAAGTTTCAATTTACATTGAAAAGAGAACAATAGAGACAAAGGACCCTATCACATAGACAAATTGCATCAAAGCACATATACACTAATCATAACCAGCAATGCCCATTTTAAGTTAACCAATTCATAGCATTTGATGCGTCTGCTCTCCAAGATTTGCCCATTGATGAGTATGTCAAGAGGTGGCCACAACAACACACGGTTGTCTTCAAGAGAGACACTGGAATCAACTTATAGCGCAAGCTTGTGAGATCATCGTTATATACTTATATGTGGAGGAAAGGAAATGATTGACCAGATGATTGAATCATCAACGCCATCTCCTCGTGGCCGGATGACCATCTCAAGTCACCGCAGTCTTTATTTTCCTGCAATTTAATTGTATCGAGAAAAAAAATCTATATATATATATAAGTGCAAAATTTAAACATGTTTTAAGATAATTTGATGGAAGAATAATTTCATAAATCTAAATATTTTAAAAAATGTGCATGCATTAAGTTCAAATATTTGTGCAAATAGCTTCACCAGCCTCAATATCCTCGAGCCGTCATGCGGATTTTGTCTTCAAAGTCGGGCACAGTAAAGCTACCCAATGGCTCAACGATTTGTCTCCCGTGGAGCGTGGACAAACGAAGTCCACAAATGCATCACCGAATTCCTACCGCTCGATCGATCTCGCATTTGTAAACCCCCTCTCCAAGTTTTCAACGATTGGAGAAAAGTCAGAAAACAAGGAACCATCCTGATCCAAATTTCACCGACTCTGTTTGCTTATATAGCTCGCTCATGTCTGCCATTTGATGTAAAGAAGCAAACACCCTCTTTCGCAAAATCATCAGTAAATCGTATATACGAGGTCTTCCATATGGGTTTGATTTTGGGAAAGATCCTAGTGGAAACCCCAAAATATGACGTGATTAATCAATCAACCACAGATTACGAAATCCGCAAGTACGCGGCTACGCGCCTTCTGTGATAGCTGAAGTCACATATGATGGATCACAATTTGACGGAAAGAAAGATGGTGGCTTCATGGTTTTGGCAAACTACATAGGTGTCTTTGGAAATCCTCAGAACACCAACCCTGAAAAGATAGCCATGACAGCGCCAGTAATCACAAAGGACTCCTCTAGCGGTGAGAAAATTGCCATGACAGCTCCTGTTGTGACCAAGGCAGATGACAAGAAGATTGTGACAATGCAGTTTTTGTTGCCGGCGAATTTTAAGAAGGCAGAGGAGGCGCCAAAGCCGGTGGATGAGAGGGTGGTGATAAGGGAGGAGGGGGAGAGGAAGTATGCGGTGGTGAGGTTTGGAGGAGTGACCAGTGAAAAGGTTGTCGAGGAGAAGGTGGAGAAGCTGAAAAAATGGTTGGAGAGAGATGGGTATAAGGTGATCGGGGAGTTTCAGCTGGCTAGGTATAATCCTCCATGGAGGACTTTGCCTTTTCTTAGGACTAATGAAGTCATGATTCCAGTCGAGTAACGTGTGAAAACCTCATCACATGCATTTGGTTTATTGTGCTTTCTCTAATACCTGTACTACAATAAAGTGTTGTTGTTTCTTGTCAAGTTTCCAGTTCCTTCTTTCATTGTATACTCTCTGCAATTGTTAATGTCATTGAACACCAATCACTGAGACTAAGAGCATGCCCCCTGCCTTTATGAATCATAACTGAACAAATCAAAGATTAAATGTCACCTAAAACCACATTTAGTCACTGATATCACCCCTCGACAATGAAGCATTAGTAACAGGATAGCCATTACCCCAAGCACCTACACTACATGACTTGAGCAACATAAGCACTTGTTTGAATTGAACAAGAAGAGCAATAG
Source organism: Tripterygium wilfordii (assembly GCF_013401445.1). NCBI lineage: Eukaryota > Viridiplantae > Streptophyta > Magnoliopsida > Celastrales > Celastraceae > Tripterygium > Tripterygium wilfordii. The sequence continues at coordinate 13,269,691 of NC_052234.1, read as the reverse complement.
AAAATATGGAGTAAAACAGTTATTAAATAGCTAATGAGATCTCAGAATGTTACAATTATCTTCAATTCCTCGTAGGAATTTACAGAAAGACAACGCCGTATATATATATATCAGTCGCATCATAGATCCCATAAACAAAAAACAGAGAGAGAATTTTAACGATGACAGAAAAAATGCAAAATAAAAATATGGAAACTGAAGATATAGAAGCATCTCAGAAATTACAGTCCCCATGATTATCTTCACTGTAAATCAAAGCGCAAGGATAACGATTGTGAGAATTCATCATTGATGCTCATCCTCAAAATCTAAAAACCAAAATTCAGAAAAGCCATAAATTGAAATGTACGAGAAACACAAGACAGATGCCCTTGAGAGATTAGAAGCAAAGAGAAGCTGCAATAACGGCATACGCCTCTCCTCGCTCGTCAGGGGTTAGGGCATTATATGATTTGCGCTAACCCTAGAGGCTCCGTGAAGGATGATCTAATTCCGGATTCGTCGAAGACGTTGGGCCGAAATCAACAACGTGAGCCCATTTAGTAAACCCAGCCCCAATATCCTCGCGCCCTCGATTTGTCTTCAAAGCCAGGCCCAGTAAGGCAACCCAATGGCCCAACGATATGTCTCTCGTGGACAAACGAAGTCCACAAATGCAGACCGAATTCCCCACCACTCGATCTCTCATTTGTAGACCCCCTCTCCAAGTTTCACCGACCCTGTCTGCTTATAAGGCTCACTCATGTCCACCATTTGATGTAAATAACCAAACTCCCACTTCGCAAATCATCAGCAAACCGTCTTCGATATGGGTTTGATTTTGGGGAAGATCACAGTGGAAACCCCGAAATATGATGTGATTCAATCAACATCAGACTACGAAATCCGCAAGTATGAGCCGTCTGTGATAGCTGAAGTCACATATGATCCTTCACAATTTGACGGAAAGAAAGACGGTGGCTTCATGATTTTGGCAAACTACATAGGTGCTCTTGGGAATCCTCAGAACGCCAAGCCTGAAAAGATAGCCATGACTGCGCCAGTAATAACGAAGGAGTACGCCAATGGTGAGAAAATTGACATGACAGCTCCTGTCGTGACCAAGGCAGATGAGAATAAGACGGTGACAATGCAGTTTGTGTTGCCGGCGAAGTATAAGAAGGCAGAGGAGGCGCCAAAGCCGGTGGATGAGAGGGTGGTGATAAGGGAGGAGGGGGAGAGGAAGTATGCGGTAGTGAAGTTTGGAGGAGTGGCTAGTGATAAGGTTGTGGAGGAGAAGGCGGAGAAGCTGAAAAGGTGCTTGGAGAGAGATGGGTATAAGGTAATTGGGGAGTTTCAGTTGGGTAGGTATAATCCTCCATGGACTTTGCCTCCTCTTAGGACCAATGAAGTCATGATTCCAGTCGAGTAACGTGTAAAAACCTCATCATGTGGTTTTGGTTTATTGTGCTTTCTCTAGTACCTGTACTACAATACAGTTTTTCTTGTTTCTAATCAAGTTTCCAGTTCCTTTTATCACTCTATGCTCACTGTAATTGTTAATGTCATTGAACACCATCAGTGAGACTAAAAGAGCATGCCCCCTGCTTCTATAAATCATTCTAGTGAAGTAGTGATATTGGTCATTTCTAACACAAACAGCAATTCTAACCAGAGAACAGCTTGACAACAATTATGATGATATTCAATATCATAAGTGGGAGTCTCATGTATTGGCATGCATGTATGAGTCCAATCATCTGTCCCTTGAGTGAATTTCTTCTACCTCCTGGAAGCTCAGCCAACGTCCACCCTCTTCGAGCAAGGAATCGGTCCTCATTCAGAATAGCCAGTGCATTTGCAAAAAGCAGAAGCCCTTCTAGCAAAGTCCAGAAACCCATTTTCTGCAAAGATGGAACCTCCTGGACATCAAAAACTAAGGTCCGATAGGACATGTTCCCATCATACAAATTAAGATTATCAAACCCCAAGGCTGCGTCGCCATAACCATAAGACTGCATCCTTATTGTAGGACAGCATGATCATACAAGCTCCTCATGCCCCATTTACTTAAAACTATTATTTACCCACTTTCATGTTTCGCATTAAAGAATGATTGCGTAGCATTGTTAGAGATATGGTGATCAAAAACTTAACAGGGTAACTTCACCAAAGGGTATCCACAAGGCACAAAAGAAATTAAAGCAACACTGCTATCAAGAAAAGAACACAACAAGGAGATAAAATCAAGTTGCTTCAATGCTAGTAACTCTATAAACGAATATATCATGCACATGTTATGTTATATTGATATTCTTTATGATTTGTTTCTTTTAGGGACTCCATCTAAGTTTGCTAATCTAATACACTGCCGGTTGGCCACCCGCTACGTCACAAGGGAAAACCTTTGTTTCTTTGATGTTTTCTCTATTGTTGCCATTAGATACGAAACTAAGAACAAATAGAACACACATTCAGCATCATCATCCTCCCATTTCCCCAATGCAGCAAATCAATATTCACTTTCCCAATAAACACATTCCTTTTGTTTGAAGTTTGAACACAACAATTAGTTTATATGTCTAGTTTTCTCCAAACATTCTTCCATGATAAAGAAAAAGAAAGAGAACACATCAAATGCCTTTTTTTTCTGCTCAATGGTGTCATACAATGTAAGTTCAATAACAAGAAAAAGTAAAGACATGCAACCTGAATATGAGCATGCAATTGAGAATTCCAACTTTGAGTTAGGGTTCAAACACCAAATCAAATCAATAATCAATAATGAACCAAGTTCATGCAAAAGTCAAGATAAGCACAGTACAGAATACTCGAAAACCAAACGAATTCGCCAAAAGAATTATCAAAAAAACTACGAATGATGAAACAAGAAAATACAAGAACACAAAATTAGCACGAACATTCAATCGATCAGTAAAGTTGATATCTCAACATTTTGAGGAAGCTATTTAACATCAAAGACTATTGGAAAAATCAAATCTATGGATCTCAACAACAATCTTCAACACAATTTACAGTCGAGGCAAATCGAAGCCAATTGAATCAATTGATTGCCATTCGAAATAACATAAAAGACGAAAAGAAAACCAGCTCACGAATCTAACCTCCAACGGCAAGCGAACTTCGAAGGGATTTTAGAAAAGTCCCGTCCCCAATTGATTAGGTCGGAACTCTTGGCCCAATTTCAAAATCGGAAAACGAAGATGCCGGAGGGAGGATGTATATGCGTGTTTTTTTCCCCGTTTTTCTTCTTCACGAAAATCGAAAATACGGGAGAGAGATTGGAAGAGCTTTTCATCTAAAGGTACAAAAACAGTCTTGCTTACGCAACCGATTTATAGCCGTTGATTTCAACAGGAGCACTGGATAAAACGACCCGATTCGTTTAGCAAGTATTTCATGACCCGATAAAGTTGCAGACAGAGATAGCGAGGCCAACGACCAAAGTCATGGCCTCATTCCTTGTATGCTTCCGCTCATTGCACTTAAACCCTAGCTCTGCAACGATACCTCAAGCTCCAAAACCTCTAAATCCCAATCGAACATTACATTATACTCTAAATCCACTGAAGGCGTCCATTAATGGATATACCGATGGAGCCATTGAGTCTCCAAAACCCGCTCGCCGTGGCAGAAAGAAGAAATCCACATCAACAACGACCACCACTTCAGCCCCAAAGAAAGAAACGAAGCGCTCTAGAAAACCCAAACCGCAAAACGGCACAATTGAAGTCGAATTGGAATCGCCAAAAACAGAGCGAACTGATGATGAGATAGATATAGAGGATTACGACGACGGCATGGATTCTCAATACGATTATCCTCCTTTAATCTGCTGCTTCGGAGCAGCACAGAAGGAGTTTGTGCCCACGGTGCGGGTTCACGACATCCAGAGGCACCCAGACATTTACTCCTCTTGGAAGCAGTCGCAGTGGGACCCGCCGGAGTTCGTGCGTGCCCCCGGTGGACCGGCGTCGAATGTGGCGATATCGCACGTGCGGCTGGGCGGGAGGGCTGCATTCATGGGGAAGGTTGGGGACGATGATTTTGGAAAAGAATTGGTGCTTACGATGAACAAAGAGAAAGTGCAGACTCGGGCGGTGATGTTCGATGAGAATGTGAAAACTGCGTGTAGTTTCATGAAAGTGAAGTTCGAGGACCGGAAGATGAGGATGGAGACTGTCAAGGAGGCTGCAGAGGATTCCTTAATCAGCTCTGAATTGAATCTTTCGGTGCTCAAAGAGGTAAACCCAGTTTGCCGCTAATGTATTTTTAAGAAGCATTAAAAATGAAATCAAAAAGGATTGCTTGTATAAAGTTGTTATCTTCAATGTGATTTGTGTAAGATTTAACAGTAATTAGTCCGATTCCAAGCACTATTTACTTTTGGTATATGATCAAAATGCTCCATTTATGCACATATGAAATAGTTAGAAATGTAAAGAATCCGAGTATGGTTGTTTATTCGTTAATGCTAATTGAATTTGACATCATGCTCTGCGTCTACTTCAAAAGGCAAGAAGTTTTTTTGAGATGTCGTTTTATTCACTTGCAATGTCAATTTCTCTGCATAAGATCTGGATTGTTGTAGATTATTGCTATAGGTGGTGGATGAGTGAAAATTGTGAAAAACATCTTTTAGACTGATAATGTAATTTGATGGATTCTATATATTTTTTTTTGAATGTTTCATCGAAATACATGTGCAGGCAAGAATGTTCCACTTCAACTCAGAAATACTAACATCCCCTTCAATGCAAAAGACCCTTTTTAGAGCAATTGAGATCTCTAAAAAGTTTGGTGGGCTCATATTTTTCGATTTGAATTTGCCATTACCTTTGTGGAGATCACGTGATGAGACAAGGGAATTGATCAAGAGGGCCGTGAATGTAGCAGATATAATAGAGGTATCAAGGCAAGAGCTAGAATTTCTCCTAGATGAAGAGCATTATGAGAGGAAACGAAATTACCGACCGCAATACTATTGTGAAAATTTTGAGCAAACCAAGCAGCGGCGAGATTATTATCATTACGCCCCCAAGGAAATCTCCCCATTATGGCATGATAAACTTAAATTTTTGTTCGTGACGGATGGAACACTTAGAATTCATTACTATACTCCATCATTTGATGGCGCGGTGGTTGGAACAGAAGATGTGCTCATCACCCCTTTCACTTGTGATAGGACTGGTTCGGGTGATGCTATTGTTGCTGCCATCATGAGAAAGCTTACCACTGTCCCTGAGATGTTTGAGGATCAAGATATCTTAGAGAGACAGCTTCGGTTTGCAGTTTCCGCTGGCATTATAGCTCAGTGGACAATTGGTGGAGTGAGAGGGTTTCCCACCGAAAGCGCTACACAAAATCTGAAGGAACAGGTTTATGTACCTTCAATGTGGTAAACATAAAGCGAAGAGAAGTTACAAAGCATCTACAGGCTCAGATTTGCTGGTGTTTAATTGCATCGTCTTCTGAGGTTGTGAAGATTGTTTACGGCTTCGGAATTAGTTGCTTTAGCAGTGATTGCAGAAACACCAGGTGAGGATTCGTAACTTAAAAAAATTGCATGAAATGTATGCAGTCAACTTGTTGTATTTCAGCTTCTGCTTCATTTCACATTGTGCCAGTGTTTGATTATCTGGCCTATGATGATCTTGTACCATTTGTAGGCAAGAATAGCATTTGTACACTATGATTCTGTGTAACCTTTCTTCTTTGTTTGCATGCCTGCACTCTGCTAAACCTCTGATACTATTTCACTTATTCAGTGATATTCGTCTGATTGTAAATGCGTTATTAGAGAATTACACTGAATTTAAAGTTCCTAACCGTTCATTTTGAGGAAGTTATGTTTCATATGGAGACGATTATGAAGCAGGAAGCGAGTGACGCAACATGACAGATTGTTTTTGATAAATTCCGGGAAAAGAAAGCTTGATAACATGCAATCAGAAATCATTTTTGGTCAACTCACAGTTAAGAGTTATGTTGTTATTGATTATATTGAAAGGACTTCGCTAATCCTTTTTTTCATTCTCATTTAATGTCATTGGTGACTGCTTAATGCTTATTTCCACAGTCCGGTCTCTTAACTTACCAGTTTCAGTACATTGCTTCTTTGGAACAACCTGATTCTAAACTTGGATAGTTGGATTCGGAATTTGTAAAGTATACTCCCTGTCATCTATCATGTAATATTTCTATCATTTTCTTGCTTGCATTAGAAGATAGATGATATTGCCTATTTTGAATCTTGCAGACGTAGAATTGAGAGAATGAAGATGTCACAGATAACAGGGAGATTACTGCATTCCTTTTGTTATAATGACCGGCATCATCCAAGATACATTCAAATGATCAGCAATCGACTTAAACAACCAAATTATGTAAAGAACAATGGATGAAATATACCACTTGAAACAAGCATGCCTTAGCTACTGGGTAACTAATCTGATCTCCCATAGAATTTTACGTGACTTTGCAACTGCTGAACGGGTTCTCTATTTTTATAAGGGAACACCGTAGCCATACTAGGAGGAAGAAAGTTTTTCAAGCACGGAGTGCTGTCAAACACATGTATTGAATTTTACAAAAGCTAACGATCAGATTTAGGAGAGTAGGGGTGTGTTTACTGTATTAAGAAAGTTTAGGGATGAACATGGTTATTTTGGAAGTTAATGGGGTCTATGTGATGCTTATTATCAATAGTTCAGGGGGGTGTATGTTTCCTATATTCATGGGCTACGGTCAGCAGATTTCACATAAAAATCAAATCACAGGAAGCCTACCCATCCTTTCCTTAATATAACCACGTGGATCAATCTAACGGCTAGAAATCGGTGATCATCAGTAATCGCGTAACAACCATGCACAGGCTATCATAACCTTAAAATATATAGGACCACGATTCGCTCCACGCTTGCTTTCCCTCTCCAAATTAGGGTTTCCGTCTTCCGCAGACCAGGTGCAGGAGCTACAAACCAAACCCCATAATGGTGAAGGGTCGTCAAGGAGAGCGCGTGAGGTCGTATTTTCCCTTGTTTTTCTTTGTGGTTTCTTCTGATTTCCTTCCCAATTTTGTTTTCCTCGGTTCTTCGTACTTTAATGTCAACTCTTCTCACTTGAACTCTTCACGATTCACAGATTGTATGTTCGAGGAACCGTACTTGGTTACAAAAGGTAACTATGAATATAATTCTCAATGACCTAGTATTTGAAGTTTGAAGTGTTCGAGCTGGCATTTAGGTTGTGATTTGAACTTCGTTTGGGTTTTAGGTCAAAGTCGAACCAGTACCCAAACACGTCGCTGATACAGATCGAGGGCGTGAACACCAAGGAGGAGGTTGCGTGGTACTGTGGGAAGCGCATGGCCTACATATACAAGGCCAATGTGAAGAAGAATGGCACCCATTATCGCTGTATTTGGGGCAAAGTATCTAGACCTCACGGTAACAGTGGCGTCGTTCGTGCTAAGTTCAAGTCTAATCTTCCACCCAAATCCATGGTAACGAAAGATTCTCTTTCTCCCTCTTGTTCGTTATCGATTTGGGTAGTATCCATTAATTTTCTCCTTTTTTTTTGGCTAAACAGGGATCTAGGGTTAGGGTTTTCATGTATCCGAGCAACATATGAGGTAATAATAGTATAACTGATTATCTAGCTAAGATCTCTGTTTTTTTGAGATTATTTTCATGCATATTTTTGTTACTGTGTTTGAAAGTTCAACAAGTGTTTAACTCTACACTTTATAGTGGCTACATTAGCAATGCAATCCCTATCCAATCAAAATCCTATACCATCCTAAGGCGGATAGTATTTGCTTATTTGACAGGTTATATATATTCTTTCCATGAAAAATGTCTAATAGTGTGGCTTACTTATAATTATTAAGTTTATTGCTCATTAGATATGTAAGTTGACGGTGGCTGTGAACAGAGATCCTAATTTCATTATACTAAAGACAGCACCACTTGTTTTTTCTTTTGCTAATTTGTCTCTTGTCTGTGCTGCTTTGATTTGCAATGCCACCAGTCATAAACTTTGATTTGCACATGCTTTATCACTACCTCGAGCCTAAGAGTGTTTTGATTTGATACCTCTCAATAGTCTGAAATGGAGCTCGATTGAGCCGCCTTTTAGAAAAGGGAAAAAATGTGTACCGTGTTTTTCTTAAGTCAGTCAAGTGGGGATGCAAGAAAAGTAGTGGACTTTGGTGGCAATTCCTTGTATTTATGCAGTTTAGCTGTTAGGTGCATATGGTTTCATAAATTTATTGTGATTAACTTGTTTGAGGCTCTTTACATTTTGATTTTGGTTTGGCAGAGTGTAGAGTTAAAAACTTATTATATCTGTGTATTGCTGTTGACAAATTTTTTGGTTTGCTTGCCTTGCAGGTTGTGGGTTTTTTAGAGCTGTCAAGATTTGCGGATTTACACAAATCTTTTGAGTTTTGCGATTGCTGTCTATTAAGGGCTAAGTTTTAAGATTTTGAACTTCATTATTTGTAATAGCCAACAGTTTTGTCTTTGCTCCATTTGGTTATAATGGATTGTAGTTGTTCTGAGAATGCCTACAATCAGTTGTGAGGCACGGTGAAAATACTTCCTGCATGTTGCATTGTTGATGGCTGCCTTTTCTCCGGGTTCTAATTTTTTCTCCAAATCTTTTTTTGCTAATTGGCGTGCATTTTCTTTGTTCTAGCAACGAGAAGAAAGGGTAAGACTCAAAAATACCTAAAATCTTGTATTAATGGTTCATGCAACTTGTGGAATAGAAGAATTTGACGGTTGTGGCAATGCATCGGGGGAGGCTACGTCCATTTGGAATGCCTCAGCTGGGCCACACATGTTCATGTTTGACGAGTCCAATAAGGGGCCGCATGTTGATGGGCAATATTATAGATAAGTGGTAGAGGTGTACATCGGGCCGGGTCCCGGGTTATCGGACCGGGTTTGACCCGACCCGATAATTTTTAGGAGAGTATTGACCCGCCCGATAACCCTGTTAAAAAAATTCGGGTTTCGGGTCATCGGGTTACCGGGTTATCGGGTTCGGACCAGGTTTTACCCGATTGCCCGGTCGAAAAATTTTTGAACCGTAAAAGACTTGTTCTCAATGGAACTGTGTGGTTTTAAAACTCATCTCAGTGTGCTTTTTTTGTATTTTACGATGTGGGATATGTAAAAAGTGCTATTATTTTATCATTAAGTTAAAACGACATATGAAAGTTGTGCTAATGATTATCTAAGTGACACATATGTCCTTTTCTTCTTCTTCTTCACCCTCACTTCACCATTTCTATCTCTCTTTCTTTTTGACAGGAGTAAAATGGCTTTACTTAGCCTACTGAGACTTGTATAAAGCTGATTTCTTTGTTAAAAATCTTTGGGATAATAATAAAACTGATGTATGAAACAACTTTTTTTCTTCATTTCCGTTGCCTTTTCTGGAGCAACTTTCTTTCTTGCAATCAAGCAGCCTCTCACGATCTTCCAGTTCCAGATTTTATTGTCAAATTTAAAAGTCACAAATAGCCCTCTGCATGTAAAACGATGCTAAAACAGGACCCATGACTATGAAACAACAAACTGCTCAATCGCTTCTCTCTTGTTGAACTCGTGGGGAAGGGTCCATCCTGGTACAATAGAGATGCTGGGGTTTCAGAATCCCACATCGTATAAATGAGAAAGAAGAGCAGAAGCATTTTGCTTTAAAAAGCAGAAAGAACACCTGTATAATTATATATTTTAATTTATTGGGTTTTAACAATCGGGTTATCGGGTGACCCGATAACCTGAAAATCTTGGAAAGGGTCACCCGAAACCCGGCCCTGTTAAAAGCTTATTGGGTCGGGTTTGATCCGGACCGATAAGAAAATTAACGGGTTAGCCCGATAAGATCCGGGTCGGTCCGGGTCACCGGGTCGGACCGGGTTTAGAGACCCGGTGTACACCCCTAATAAGTGGTCACAGGTCATTATTTTGACTTTTGTGAGTCATAATAGGCCCAGCCCAATCTTGGGCCCAATGTATAATAAGTCCAATTTTAAGCCCAACAACTTAACCTGCCCAAGCTTTAATTTAAGAACACAAAGTCGCAAACTATTTTGATAAACGAAAGAGCACGTTAGAATTTTGGGTCGGTGCTTGGCGGGATTGCAATCATGGGTGCGCATAATGGCGCTCCTCATCTTATAAAATGGCGGGTCTGGACCGAGGCGTTTAGGAAACGCAACTGTTCATGGTTTTGAAATGGAAACCAACCTCCGACCCCACGTCCCCACCCACGACCAATTGTTGTTGATTATTCACTCTACTCACCCTCCAAGCTTCTCTCTCACTCACTCACTAACTACTCTCTCCGTATGTAGATTGTTTTCTGACGAGGCAATCACACGCCGTTGACCATCGAATTGAAGTTATTCGCCTAACGCAGGTAACTCGACTTTCTCCGACCGTGTTTCTTTGGTGTTCTATTGATTTCTTCTCTGCTATTTTTCCCTCTCTCCCTGGGAACGGTGTCTGTATTTATGGCTGATTTTTCTTGAATTGTTTGTCGCGAATGTGTGCACTTCTTTCATTGCAAAAAACTAATGGTTTGTGCGGATTTTGACCTGTTCGAGTTCTTAAACTGTTGTAAATCCACACCCCCATACACACCAATAATATTATCCGTCTTGGGTTGTCCGGTTCCCATGAATATATCGTGTTCACACGGCTTTGTTTCTCCTTAGGTTCAAGCAGGTGGACTAGGCTCAACCCACTCAAACCTAAGAAAATGCCTTATTGGTGGTAAGAGGTGGGTTTGACCTTATAAAAAGACATGAGTACCCACATCTTTAGATGTGAGACTTTTTACATAAACCAGTAAGCTAGTTGGAGTAGGGAGATGTTTTATACTGGATGAAAATTGTTAGGGTTCAAAATTGAGAAGCCTTGTTTGTTTCTACGTAATTTTAGAAGGGTTGCAAATTTATAATAAGTTTTCTCTAGCCCGGAGCTTGCATTGTCTAACTAGTAACTAGCTCTTTTGTTCCGTTTTGTGCGGCATGGGCTCAATCAAGATGGTTGCCTTCTTTACATGGATCTTGGCTTGTGAATTCTCTCTTTAATCGTCATTTCCTTTCAATATCTTGGGTCCTTTTTTGTTTAGGTCTTCTTGTTGATTCATTATGTGCCATTGGATAGAATTTTGAAAAAAATGGTTCAGTTCGTGTTACTGAACCTTGTGTAGATTTTTCATCTCTGCGTTGCGCTCCGAATTTGTATCTGGACTGTATACTTGAATAAAGCACACACGAGTTTATCTCCTTTAGGTAGGGTCAGATTTTGGTTTATCTCAGAATTTCCACATTTTTCATGAATGTTAATGTTATCGGATGAATCAGAAATTTTCTCAAATGGTTTGTCGTCTTCTTTTCCTGAAGGATGCCAATTGTTAGAAAATTATAGAAAAACTTCAGGGAAAGGCTTTGAACATGTTTTCTCCCCTTTGTGGTCGGATACCATGGCTGTCTACAACTATTTGGCCTTTATTCTTCCTGTTACTCTTACTACGGAATTTTGGAGGAGCTCTATCAGCTTCCATTTGCTTGATTGGCATTGGAAGTTTGGACATAACAGGGCCTGCTGCAGATGTCGTGTGTTAAATTTGCACCTCAGATGAATTTGAGAGCACAAGGGTCATTGGAGAAAGACAATCCAGAAAGGCTGTTGAACTTTTCAACACAGCGACGGAGCAGCTGAAAGGGAAGATTGGATACAACCATGCTTATTTGGATTTCTCAAACCTTGAGGTTTCACAGGCACTGAGATAGTGAAAACATGCCCTGCTGCAATGGGCTTTGCTTTTGCTGCAGGAACCTGGAGTTTCTGATTTTAAGCAAGCAGATGAAAGTGAGTCAAAAGAGTCTAGTGCATGTCAGCATGTTTGGCTCGTTGCATAATTTTCTTTATGAGAAATGCTTAAACTGAGAAGTAGGAATTCTTTCTTTGTGCACTTGTTTAGGGCAATGCCTTCTGGAAGTTGGTGAGGAACTTATTTAATACACCTAACCAGGAACAAATCAATTGTCAGAGTCCAAAGCCAATTCTGCTTGATACTGGTGAAATGAAGGGAGGTGAATGTCCTATTCCATGAAACGAATTTGATAACAAAAGCATATTTCAATGATCATGAAGGTTGTTGGATGTTCCTTATGGATGGTTTCTGGTTATGGTAATCAATTTCTCCATAGCGTATAATTATCAATGACTATGCTCTTACAGGACTGTGAGAATCACACCATCATTTTTTGCTTGAATAAGCTAATTTGCTAATGGCCATGTCATTTTACGTTTTTTGTCTGAAAACATTTACTTCTTGATAATCACGCAAGTATCTAATTGTGAGGAAGAGGGGCACAATGGTTTCAGTCACCTAATGGTCTGCTTGTCCAGTTGTCCCAGGAATGATCTCATGACGGAGGGCACATTTGCACTTGCTGAGCTTCATGAGGAGCAGAAGACGGGCTACTGCCTATGATGATGATGATGACTTCTGCCTTTTTTTTTAAGTGGTCTAGACCTGGTAAACTCAGTCCTCAAAGCTATGTGACTATTGAATGGAGGATTCCAGAATCGGCAGTTCCCAGTGTTTATTTTAGGATAGGACATTTTGGTGCTTCAAAATCACTTTTAGGATCCGTTCAACATTTAACAGGTGCATCCAGCGGCTTTGTTGTGGTATAGGAGGTATTTTGTTCTTGTTACCTTCATTAATCGTGTGAATAAACTATTACTTTCTCGAGCACATATATGTCTTTATGGCTTCCAGAGTTGAAAAAACAGATGAGAAAGCAAAATGAAAAAAAATATACCTTGAAAATGTACTAAGTTGTTGGGGAACATGTATATGGGGTGGTTAGTCAGTATATATAGCTTACATCCTGTAACAGGAAAACAGAAGAAATGGATCATGAATTTATGATCTTAAAGAAAATTTACACAGCAGTTCACGGAACTCGCACGTTGTTCTGAAAGGAGCACTATCCTACTTATTCTCATCTGAATTTGTATTTCATTGTCATTTCCATCTGATTCTGGATTTTATTCTGTAGGCTGAAGTTCTGGTTATTTCTCCACGCAATCCTGTCTTTGGTAGAGTTGAAGTTTTCAACATCACATGTGAGAGACATCGAAGACGCTGAGCAACAAAGGTACCATTTTTTGGCGTTTCCAGTCGTAGTTCCTTTGCTTTATGATTACAAAAGAAATGTTCCAAGTTTGATGATAAATGTTCTTACTCAAGATTTTTTGAATCACCATTGTTGACTAGATGGACGGAAATGGCTGTTCTATGACTACTCTCATTCATGCTGTCCTTTCTTTCCTCACTTTTTTTTTTTACCATTGTTACAGAAGAACGCCAGTATTGTGATCCAACAAATACGGCAGCTAATATCAGTGGTAGCTAAACTACTTTTGGTCTTTGTGTTTGGAGCATTACTTAGCTAAAGAGTACAGATAATTGCAACTTGATGTTACAAAGATGGAACTGTGACTGAACTCCACTACCCTCTGTGGGAGTTGGCCGCATGATCAGTGAGAACCAGCATCTCATTCCCACGTCCATCATTTCATGACCCACTGGCACAATGGCATCGCATCTTCCAGGCAAGTAGTCCAAGTCGATATTTCATTGTTCTCATAGGCTTCTAACAATCTCTTTTACTGTTATTCCCGTCTTTATAAGAATGTTAGGGTCACAAGAATATATGGGTTATCTCGATTACACAGGAATGTGAAAAACCCTAATCTAATCAATGAGGAAAATGGCTTTGATTGCCTTATCAAAAAGTGGCAGCTATTTGGAAAATATAAAGATAAACCAACTTGCTCTTTTTCTTTTGTCATTTATTATTTTGGCGAATAATCTATAATTTTTAATTGGGAAAAAATTATAATTATATATGGCAAATTTCAGATATTCTTGCCAGCATAGTATATGCTGACTAGGATTTGCCAAATCTAATTTACACCAACATTATCCATTTTAATACCTACCAAACCACCAAACAAACTTCTTTATTCTAACACGAGGAGGCGCGCGATTAACAATAAACGTGTAATTACTGTTCAACAAAATGAGGAATAAAATTTTAATAAATATTTTTTTTAAAAAAATGCTGCAGACTTCGTAATTTTTCCTGCATGGCAAGTTAAGGAAAGAAGCATAAATGAGGGATACTGAGATCATGAAAGCCAAACAGAAGGGCAGAGCTTGGAAGCAATTGCGCAAGCCGCCGTTGATATATTTTCCCGAGATTCCCTCCCTCGTCTTTTTTCTTCTTCCAAACAATTTTTGTCGAAAACTCCTGAAACAATTCGCTCCATTCCCTCATTTCCATTTGACTTGGGTTTCTTTGATCAGACATGGTGGCTGATAGCAAGGCTGGTTCCGATATCTCCCTGGCTGGTACCTTCGCCGCCAGCGCTTTCGCTGCTTGTTTCGCCGAGGTATTTCGTTCGTTTGTCGATTGATCAAGTACTCGCTTCCGCTTCTGTTTTGCGATTTATTGTTCTCGGATTATTAGTGCTAATGCCTTTTGATTTCGATCTGTTTGTGCTGTTCTCATTTGTCTTGTGGCGTTATATGCATATATTTTTGTTTTCGCTTGAGTTTCATTAGCTATGGTAGTTGTAAAGCTGCAGCGGTGTTTTCTATGACATCTATTGTGGATATCTTTTACTTGAATCAAGAGCTGCAGTAAAATCACCTATACTTCTATGTTACATGGATTTGGGTCGCCAAATTTTCGCATCTGCTCTGTCTGGACTATCTGTATTTGAGGACTACGTTTGGAACAATTCTTACAATTACTGAGGCTTTACTAACTTCATGAAAATTTACCTCTCTAAAAAATTGCAATAAATAGTATTGATTCAATGATTCTTTCTATTTGTAATGCCACATGATGAGATTTTGAAATTGAAAGGTGTAACTTAATTTGTTCCAAGTGCTATGTAATGGATTGTCGGTTGCCCTAAATATTAAGGGCGAGTAATAACAAGCACGAATGAGGTGTTAATTTTAACAGCACTGGCTTGAAATGATTTTTATTTAGGAGCATGTTTTCTAAATTGTCCAGATTTGCACTATTCCTTTGGACACTGCAAAAGTTAGGCTTCAGCTTCAAAAGAAAGCTGTGGATGGAGCAGCATTACCGAAGTACAGGGGTATGTTGGGCACAGTTGCTACCATTGCTAGGGAAGAAGGTTTGTCAGCACTCTGGAAGGGCATTGTACCAGGATTACATCGGCAATGCCTGTATGGGGGTTTAAGAATTGGGCTGTATGAGCCTGTAGGTTTTGAACCTTCCTTACTTTCAATCCCTTTCTTCCTTTTCTTCCTCTACCTAAGTTAGCAATCTGGTATCTGATTTTTGTACATGGACTAAAATGCTTGACACAGGTTAAGACCATGTATGTGGGAAAAGACTTTGTTGGAGATGTTCCTTTGTCCAAGAAGATTCTTGCTGCATTTACAACTGGTGAGCTCAATAGCCAATGCTCCAGGAACTATATTTAGATCCATCAACTTGTCCATTTATTATCAATTGCTTTCTTTCTAACTAAAACAAGTGCCTTGGTTTTCTCTTATGCCAATTCTTTGAGTCACTGAGTGGGCAATTTTTTCTTTCTAAAACAGGTGCTATCGGAATAACAATAGCAAATCCAACTGATCTGGTTAAAGTTAGACTTCAAGCTGAAGGAAAACTACCACCTGGTGTGCCAAGGCGCTATACTGGTGCATTAAATGCATATTCCACAATCGTGAGACAGGTCTTATTTCTGACTGAGAATACTGGAGGCAAAAGAAAACAAGTTGCTGCATCAAATTTCTAAAATGTTTTAGTTTCTTTTGTGACTCTCAGGAAGGAGTTGGTGCTCTATGGACTGGACTCGGACCCAATATAGCAAGGAATGGCATTATAAATGCTGCTGAATTAGCTAGCTATGATCAAGTGAAGCAGGTTGACTTCATCCTGTCTATCCCCAATCCTGCCCTCTGCAGGAGCCTTGGGAGTTGTTTACCTTCTTTCTTTCTTTTTTTTCTTTTTTTTTTAAAAATAAATTTCTAATTATTTGTTTCAGTGCAGACAATCTTGAAAATTCCAGGATTCACAGATAATGTTGTCACTCATCTTTTTGCTGGTCTGGGGGCAGGCTTTTTCGCTGTCTGTGTTGGCTCACCAGTCGATGTGGTACTTCCATCTGCATTTGGATTTAAGTTATTCTCAACAAATTTGTAGTTTTAGTATCTTGAGCTGCCCTCTGCTTGGAATGTTTTTTTGTTTTTGTTTATGCAAGGACGTGATATAGCATGTTTACGTGATATTAATATGACATATAAGCAAAATTTTTGTAGATTGACTGGCATGTTTATGGCAATACATAATCTTATGGAAGGATGATGGGGGATTCTTTCTTGGTTTTTCTTCTTTTGCAGGTTAAGTCAAGGATGATGGGGGATTCTGCTTACAAAAGCACGCTTGATTGTTTCATAAAAACTCTGAAGAACGATGTAAGAATTTATCATTTCAACTCCCAACTTTGATTATATACATGGTGGTGTGAAAGTTTGATTCATATACCTGTCATCAATATATGATTTAACACTTCGACTTTGAATTGTGTATGTAGAAGTATAATTTATTGTTTTAGGTTATCCATGTTTCCCTCTTTCTGACGCGATCCTCCTCTTTTGTCTTCGAGATGTTCGATGAATTATCTTGTCAGTTTTCAAGGATTGCAACAGTTTCCCTTGCTCAATGACATTTGTTCAGCTGAAGATAGAACAGATACCTAGGATTTACACTTGTTTCCTACTTGCTACATTAATGAAAAAAGTCAAAGATGCTTCTCTTTCTTGCTTTTGAGTATAAGAATAATTAGGTCCAGTTGTGTAGTTATTATCTTTCTTTCTCGTATATTGTTCGAGTATGTATGAAAGTTCTGTTTACTGTTTTAGCATATAGATGTAAAGACTGATGGAAGTGTTGACACAAACGTAGATTCAGGAGATGATGTGTTTTTACTTTTTTTTTTTTTAATGTATATTACTAGCGCATTCGATGTCTTTTGCAGGGGCCTTTAGCTTTTTATAAGGGTTTTCTCCCAAATTTCGGAAGGCTTGGATCTTGGAACGTTATCATGTTTCTGACCTTAGAGCAGGTGTGCTATCATGTTAATGGAATCCATTTATTATTTACTTATGCTGTTTTACGAGCAATGCTCCTTTTCACCCGTGATCAGAGGATTGATTTCCAACCCACTCTTCAATGGTTGTGGGAATGCCACTATATATTCATTTAATAAATTTTAGCTTTACTGTTTTCTTGTAACAAGTCAATGTTATTATGATTTATGAAGGCACGCACACATGTTCTGTGTTTGTGTCAGCCTCTATGTTGCTCATTGTTCCTTTCAATCTTCCACCTTCAGGCAAAGAAATTTGTTAGAAACATGGAGTCGTCCAGATGACCGTCAAGCTCGCAGTGAAAATAGTGCAGATCGTCGGAGAATAATAAAGCCTTTTGTCATATTCATTGTTTTGGCTATTGAGATGAGAGGAATCTCGCAAGCAAACATTTATAAACAGAGCTTAGAAACTGAGGAGCATTAAAACATTTGTAATTTCTCTTTTCCAATTTTGGGACTATTCGCTATTGACCATTTGATTGATAGATCTTAAATTGCCTAATTTTCTAGATTGGTAAATGTTTTGTCCCCCAATATCTTGCCCCCGTTTAAATTTCATTCCATTAGCAGGTTGGATGTTTAGGGATTTGAGGATTTCTACATGATTAATGAATATCCCAATTGTCACATGTATTTACTGGAAACAATATTTTCAGCCAAAAAGGCCGAACCAATTGGGGTTCTCAACTTCTCACTTTAATTGGACCTTTTGTGGCCCAAATACAGGAAGGGCCATAAATCTGGACACTCGTCATTGTTGGGCCCATAAAAACTTGTCTAAGTCCAACAAAAAAGGAACTCGTACTAGACTATCATGCTTGCGACGCGTCGTTTCATTTCAGCACTCTCTTCTCTATTCGGGTGGATGGCGGCGACGCGGCCTAGCATGATAGAAGAGGAGTTCAGCCCCGCCACAACTCGATCGCATAACCGTTCCCCGTGAAGAGTTGAAGGTGAATGGTCGGTTTCGTTTTGTTGATACTTCGCTTCAAGAGCAGACATCGTTATCTCAATTTTTTCGACTTAACTTCAATCGATTTCGGCATTTTTCACGTTAGCTTCCCTCTCCCTCGTTCTCCTTTCCCGTTCTTACTGAAACCCTAACTCCTTTTCTTGTGTGTTTTGCGTGTATTTTTTATTAGATTTTGTAAGGGTACAGATTCAGTTGTGGGGATAAAAGTTATTGCTTGTTTGATTTAATTTATGGTTTTTATATTGCGATTCGAAGAATTGCACGTAATAATACTCTCTAACGGCCGCTTGTTTTGTGAGTGTGGTTTACAGGTAAATGTGGGGGATGCTTCAGATTCGACTAAATAGAGCACTGTCCTCGGACAGTGGTGGAGGGTTGAAGCCCTTGCCTGTGGATACGGTGACAGTTGCGTGCCCGGATCACCTGGTTATTGCTGACCTTCCAGTGGCGAAAGGCATTGGTGCTGCAACTTCTGCTTCTGTTGTCAAGACTCTGGGTCGCAGGTCCCGCCGCCAACTCGGCGAACGTGTCCACTTCTGTGTCCGATGTGATTTCCCTATTGCTGTTTATGGGCGCCTGGTATGCTGTTGACATTGTTGATGGCATGGCTCTTCTGGTTGTTAACTTTTGTAATCATGTTATTTGAATTGATTACCGCACATAATATATCCTGAAAAAGGAGCGTGGGGCATCAGTTTCTACGAGGTTTTTCTATGCGATCACTAAAGAGAAACATAATTTGTTGAACGGATCGATGCGAAGAAGGAACGTCTTTGTTTCTATATGTGTGCCCCTTCTTTATTTAGGATGGGGCCTGAATTTCACTCTTATGGAACACTTGTCATCGGCCCAGCATTTATCTCAAAAGTTGAGGTCGGCCACATGGGTTTACGAGAAAATAAATGGAAATCCACTACTGTATTCGTTTCCGCCATACATGAGTCTATGAGAAAATCAATGAGAATCTATTACATGTATTTGTTTCTTAGCATTGTACTTTCATTAACTTGTATTAAATATATATATTTTCTTACTATTTCAAATTATGTCTTTTTAGGTCTTCTTTTACTACTCTCCCCAATACACATTCTGTCAATTCTCCTCACCGTCGCATCTACATTGCACTTGTTCGTACCATCTTAAACGGTTTTCTTGCTACTTATTTTCAATTGGTTCTACGCCTATTTAATAATCTCATTTTGTTAATCCTATCTTCCCTTGTGTGGCCATACATCCAATGAAGCAAATGTAAAGTCAACAATGAGAAACCTAAATCTAAAGTCAAGCTTGGGGCCTTGGGCAGTCTGCTTGTTAATGGAAGGAGGGACAATATCATATGCATATTTTTGAAAGAGATAACTTATCGTGTTGGATGTTGAGAGTCTTCTTTGCTTTTCTTGATATTAATGTGCATACATGACTTTGTTTGTTTGAGATGATTAAATATGTGATGCAGTTTTAGAGAGAGAGTTTTCCCTGTGGTGATGTGGTAGTAATCTACAATTCATGACAGCTTTTCTTATGTGTTTCATCGATAATAATCTTTATCAATCTTATTTAAGCAATTGGTTTCTATCATTTTGTACAAAAAATTGTTATTGGTTTTGTAGATACACTGGAGGTGCATGATTTTTTTCGTAACCATTTTGATTGCTATCCAATTGGTAAGAATCATAAATGTAATTGACTGCTTTTGTCTTTTGTGGGGTGATAGTATTTTTGAGAAATATTGCACATAGCTTAACTAATCCTTATAAGGGAGTTGGCCCTGAGTTATAGTTGCTTTGGCTCATATTTGAGCTGTCTTGGTTATTGCCACCTGCTCGATGGAAAATTTCAGTATACTAAAATGTTTGTGTTCTTGCAGAGCCCTTGTGACCATGCCTTCTGTCTCGATTGTGCCAGGAGCGACTCAATTTGCTATCTGTATGTACATATCTGATTCTCAATAATTTATAAATGAGCTTTCTAATTATTACAATAATATCGTAGGTTCTCTCTGGTTAATGAAAAATTCTTCCTAGAATTATCAGATTCTGCATCCATTTACATGTTGGGTCCAATATATCTGTATGTGACACTTAGGTTCTTGGTAACTTCATTCAATAACATTTGAACTCGCATATAAGTAGCCTTATTCAATAGGAAAAAGAGTTGATGGTTACATTACAATGATAAACTTTGTGCCCATTCTTTCTCCTTACTATTTTTATGCTGGACAGCCTGGACTTGATGAGGAAACTCAAGGGTTAATTTCAAATTGGTGGCACTGATTAACTTGTCTTAGCAAGGTGATTTACTGACTTAAGATGTATAAATAGAAGTTCAGTGACTTGTGTGCTCTACCCTGTGGTCATAAAGCTACTTCCACCTCAAGCCAAAATCATAAGACTCTATTTGAAGGAGCAAGAGTTGGGACGTTTCTATTGTAAGCCTTCTGGTCCAACCATATGTTACGAAGTTTATTGTGGACTTTATAGTTTCTAATTACGTCAATCAACAGCAATCTGTTGCATGGCATTTGTTGTTTTTCTCCTCTTAGATGGAGCAAATGGGCGGCGCCCTTGTCTTAAGCCCCCACTGATGGAACCCATAATAGGGATCTTACCTATTTTGGATTTTGCATGTTACAGAGCATATGTTATGTGCTTAGGTTGTTGCTATTTTCCTGTTAAAAGGTGCAGGTTGCTGGCAATCAGTAGCTCTGTTCCACTCTTTTATCATTTTTGTTTGAAGAATAGAAAGTAGTTCACCATTCTCGGTTTAGCTTTCTGTTGACCTAATTTTGGAAAAGGTGTCCAACCAATGTCTGTTGTTATAAAATATTTAATGTTATATATGTGTTCGTATAAATTAGAGGTCTTTGATTGAGATATGAGTTTAGCAATTTCTCTATGTCATGCAGATGTGATGAACGTGTTCAAAAGATCCAGACGATAAAAATGATGGAGGGAATTTTCATCTGTGCTGCCCCTCACTGTCTGAAGTCATTTTTAAAGAGGACTGAATTTGAATCTCATATTCAGGAGAGCCATGCTGACCTTCTACAGCCCAATGCAGATAAAGAAGATGGTAATGAATCAGAGGCTCAGAGTGCAAAACAACAAACACCTTCTGAATCCACTGCTCGAGGTCCTGCAAGGTCAGTTATCTCTCCTGCTTCAAATTCTCAGATCCATGATCGTGAAGACAAAGCTCGTCGGCAGCAGCCTCTAAGGCCACTCATGCCACCAAAGCAACCTTTTCCTGGCCAAGTTCAAAATTTTCCATCAGAGGCCCATTTTGATAGTAACCGGACCCCTGGCTTCGACCTCCCTGTCCCCCACAACCCCTTTCAACAAAGCTTTGAGACACAAGAATCTGGGCAGTTTTCAGATAAGCAGCAAGGGATTTTACCTGAGACCCTCTACCCAGGATACCCATCAATGCATTCAATTCAGCCACCAAATTTTGTTATCCCATTGAATTTAAATCCATTTATGAGTTCCCCATTTGGTGTTCCTCCTTATCCAGCTGAGGGAAGTCAGCCATTCTATGGTACTCCCTACGAGATGGGACATAATGCTAGGCCAGATACAGCAGCTGAAAGAGTCCCTGAACCAGGTTCTTTACTGGGGTTCCCACCAGGCACAGCAGGGGGTGTGAATTTTTCAGCAAATTACCCTCAACCCTGGACTGCTGAACCAGCTGTCATGCCTTTTGAATCTGTACCGGGAGGTCAAGGAATGTCTGATGGTTTTACAAAAATGTCAGACGCCCAGGGAAAAGTTTCATTTTATCAAGATGACTATGGACGGAATCCAGGAGGATTACCCATGGTTCCTCCCCCACCTCTGGTCAACAAACCGATGGAAGCTATGCAAGCTGGTAATTCCATGGATCCCAGAGTAAATTACAGAAACATTTTAAACTTTACTAGAGTCTAAGAAACATATGGACTGCATATTGCAATGGTCCTTGGGTATCTGAACATCAATGTGGCTACCACTACCAGTATTTCAAAAAAAAAAAAAAAACCACTATTGGGATTGAACATTATCTTCTTTGGCAGCCTGATCTTCATTTTGCAGTGTGTTAGATTCAGCACTGGCCATTGTAGAGGAAGAATCCATCAGACTAGCAGCTATTGCTGCTTTCAAGTCCTCTTCTTCCATTTCTGAAAGCATTTCTGCATCCTCCATAGAATCTGGATTGGAAGATTCTCGAGCCAGATTTGTTGCTTGGGAAGCCTGTGTTGCGTTGGAGGATTTAGTAATTCTCTCCGCATCTTCAGGAGAAAGCCACTGTCCATAACCATTAGAAGCTTCAGAAGATGAGATTGAAAACTCTTTTGGGAAATTTCCCCTCGCCAGGAAAATGCTCCAGCCACCACCTTTCAAAGAATCAAGGTATGCTGAGAGGTAAAACCTCGACAGATGCTGAGGAGCAGCATACAAACTGTCAAAATTATACCACTCTCCATCGACTGTCCTGATACAAAACCAATGGTCATGTAAATAACAGATGAATGCATTTTCCATCTCAGGGTCAATCTGGACAGGCTTGGCAACAGGACTGTCCAGAGCAATAACCTGCAAATCCCACACCTCCAAAGCCTTCTGTAAAACCTGCATGCAAAATGTTCATGACAATCAAGCATTGACTATATTACCGAATACCAATTAATAATCAAATGTAAAGAAATAACTGAGCAGTGAGCACATATACAACCAGCAAAGGGAAATATTCAAATTATCTGCCCAGCATTATGTGAAACAACATTTGCATTTCTTTCCCCAAAGCTGACCGTAACTTAAAAAGGAAATGAAAAATTTAACAAGATGATGCGTTTTCAACCTTAATTTCATTCTAGTTGGCATTGTTGAAAAAAGTTAAGAAATTAAATAAGATTAAGTCGCTTGAAATAGGAATTCAGGCAACAACAAAGATAATTCTAGTCATGGAGTGTGAGGAAACAGGGGAAAAAAAAAGTCGTGGCTTTCTCAAATTAGATAACATGGAATGGGTTTTTGATAAGTTCCAATTGAAAAAATGCTAAACTTTTCAGAATAACACAATCCATCAAATGCGATCAGAAGGAAGTTGCTAGAAGATAAGCAAGAACTTTGAGGGATTGGTGGGTACGATGGTACCTGGGCGAGGGATTCATTGATCAATGATGCTATCAGTTGATTAATGCAGATTGTCAGGCTTACAGCTTACCACTATAATTCTATTTGCCTAGCCCTGTGAAATAGCTGGGCTAGGGGCAATGGATATTGGTTTAGAATTATAAAGGTGTCTCTATATACTCTTAGGAAAGTTTGCATTCTCTTATCATGAGTTCTGTCCAATTTATCATTGGATGCTTATTTTCATATCTTGTAGAGATGAGATGCTGGGGTGGTTCTTGTCGTGGACCTCGTGGTACACCTTTACTGTCATTGATAGTTGGTTCATGCAGATGCCTTATTATGATTTTCATGGGAAGATGTCCCCATAAGGCCATAACACATTGCATGTTTGGATTTGTTATTTCCATTGAGTTTGTTAATTGCCATCGTGATTTAGGCTTATAAGCATCATGATGTTTTGTTTGGGCACAAAAGATAGCTCTCCCCAACATTATCGGACATATCATTCTATGGAAGCACCAAAACAAATGGAATGTATCAAACAACTCCAAACACTGAATCCCAGAATAAACATTCTTCCCCAATCTTTTTGATAAGCAAACATTCTTCCCTAATATCCATGGAAACTCAGTATTTTAAGGTGAAAGGAAATGAATTTCTTCCTATCAACTCCGCCCCTATAAGAATTATCCAAACAATGCATTGTGGATTAGATTTTTCGACAACAATAATAAAAACCCAATTTTTAGTCAGAAAAATGAACAAAAAAATTCAATATTTAATCCCTTCCATTCCATTCCTCTAATGACTGGCGAACTAGGCAAACGAATAAAGCTCAAACCATTTACAAAGAAGAGTATAGAATAATAACGAGGAAAATATACAGCAAAGAAAGAGAAATACAAACCTGTATACTGAAATCGCCGTCCAAGGAGACATTGTGGGACTCCTGGGAGTTGAAATCTCCGGCGGAGGAAACGGCACCTCCGCCTTCGAGCATCACCTGGCGCTCCTTCCGATCAAGATCGGAGGCAAGCGCCGCCAAATCGAACTCCGAGAAGAAAGGGCCCTGCAACACCGTGTTGACGCAATGCACCGCGCACAGCTTCGACTCCTGTACCTCGTGGTACAACATCCCTCCATTGCTCGCTCCTTCCATTCTGGCCGCCGAAATTCTCAAAAACGGATTAAGCAAACAGAACGAAACTCAACCCTACAAAAATATATATGAATTGATTATATGTTCTTTCTACTTTCAACGTAAACTATTTTCAGTTTCGGTGGAAGAGCCTAAGAGGAGAATAACTTCTACCAAGGAAAGCAGAGACAATCGACTGGTGCTTCGCTGGAACGTTATGGAGCGAAACAACACGTGGAATGAACTGCGTGCCACGTGTAAGGCTTTTTTCAATTTCATAACGAAAATAAAACGGCCCAACTAGGAAGTAGAAGACCCAAAGTTGAGCCCTAGAGTAAGGGTCACCGAAGCCATCTAGCCCACGGGCCATGAATAGAGGGTAGACAAGCAAACAAGTACAGCCAGAGGCCCAGAAGAGACTATGTTTAACGGACAAGGGCCCAACAAGGCCCAAATACGAAGCAGAAGACCCAAATTTGAGCGGCTTGGGCCCTAGAGTAAGGGTTATGGAAGCCATTGAGCCCACTTGCCATGTATCGAGGGTAGGCAAGCAAACAAGAGACTCTTGTCTAACGGCCAAACCGAAAAAAGCTGGCTCAGTATAAACGCAGCTCTCTCTCTCCCCTTCTCCTGCATAAGAAGTATCGACAAACCCACAGGCACACAAGAAAAGGAAAAACCAAACAAGCCCTTCGCTTGACGATCTCTACGATGCTCTTTGTTTCTCTCTCATTGTTTCTTAATAATCTCCTCTTCTCTCTTTCCCTATAATCTTCCCCCTCTTGTATCAAGAGATCTCAATTTCTGAAATCACTTCCTGCTAAATTGAACTCTTGAGTCTCGTTTGATTTCAGCGAAGTTTCGGTTAGTTTTTTCGGTTTTGTTTTGTTTTTTGCGTTCTATATCAGTTGTTAATTGCAAGTTTCGATGTGTGCATTTATGTATACCACTGTTTGGTTGCCGAGAAAATTTAGGAAGATTAAGCAACGAGGCTTTTCAATTTTATGCTTAGTTTGTGTTCCCGATGCAATCGCAGTTTAATTGAGTCGGGTAGTTGTGCTCACAGGAGTTTATCGTAGTTTATCAAGCTTCAGATTCGGAGAATGCCTTCAATATTACATTCTGCAGTTTCTTTCACTGGAACTTCAGCTTCTGATCTTCTTCGGAGCTCCAGTAATGGAGTCAGTGGCATCCCTTTGAAATCCCAAGGAAGAGTGCAGTTGTACACAAGGAGAAGGAACTTTGGTGTCACTGCAAAACTTAGGAAGGTGAAGAAGCACGAGTATCCATGGCCTGAAGATCCGGATCCTAACGTGAAAGGCGGGATTCTTAGTCATCTCTCACATTTCAAGCCTTTGAAGGAGAAGCCTAAGCCAGTTACTTTGGACTTTGAGAAACCGTTAGTCCAGCTTGAGAAGAAGATAAGCGATGTAATTCACTTTTTGCTTTTGTTGATTCTGTTGCTGACGGAATGTATTTGATTGTGTGAATGTAACTGCTGAGTTTTTTTTTTTTTTTTTAACTGCAGGTGAGGAAGATGGCAAATGAAACTGGCCTGGACTTCAGTGATCAGATCATTTCGCTTGAGAAGAAATACCAACAGGTTCGAAATAAATAAGCACACTGCATTTGTTGACTTTTAATTGATGGACAGGAAATGGGATTAGGAACATTAATTAAAACATTTTAGATTTGATACGAAGTGTGATGATAGAAACTTATGAAATAAGATAATATGTGTTGATCTGATATGTTGGTAGCATGATATTGTGTTGATCTGATATGTTGGTAGCATGTTATTCAGTTCAGAGTTCAGACAGCTGCAATAGTTAAAACTTTGCAGGTATTAACCAGTTTTTCGATGTACAATTTTGAAGTAGGATAGTTCGAACTCAAAATAAAAAATCTCTTATGAGTTTGAATATTTTCAGTTCAATAAAGTATTTTCTTGCATAGCCTAATATTTAATCTAATTATAGAAAAATCTCTTTCAGTATTATTTCCCTTAGTGAAAGGTGGTAATATTGATAAGATGTAAGGGCAAAGAATGCTCATATTAACTTCTATATGAATTGCTTAAATTTTCTATTTTGGCTTCTTCTCTAGAGAATGAAGCTCAAATGCTTAGAGATAATCGAATAATTGCACAACTTTTTTCCCATTTATTTGTTCCATGGTCATGCCTCATAATTGCCATTTCCAACATTATTGAAACGGTTTTTCAGCAGAAGTTTCACCACTGGTGGCCCGACTTTCTGTTGGTACCATGCTTCACTCCATTTCATTCCCCCCCTTTTTTTTTTTTTGCCTTCTTCCTTTTGAATTCAAAGGGAGCTTCTCATGTTAAAAATACATAAACTTATATGTTCTTGTTTATACTTATGTGCTTGTTCATACTTTTTGTTTCTTGTATCCTGCAAGAATCCGATATAATTACAGAATTCTGAAAAGGAAGTTGAAATACTGTATATTGAACAATGCTAAATTTGCAGTGCTCGTCCTTCACCAACTTTCTGTTGGTACCATGCTTCACTCCATTTCATTCTTTTTTTTTTGCTTTCTTCCTTTTGAATTCAAAGGGAGCTTCTCATGTTAAAAATACATAGACTTATATGTTCTTGTTTATACGTATGTGCTTGTTCATACTTTTTGTTTCTTGTATCCTGCAAGAATCCGATATAATTACAGAATTCTGAAAAGGAAGTTGAAATACTGTATGTTGAACAATGCTAAATTTGCAGTGCTCATCCTTCAGTAAAATAATATGAATGGAGCTCTTTGTCTGTGATGTTCAAAATCTTATCTTGATATACCTACATTGATTTTCAGGCCTTGAAGGACCTATATACACATCTGACCCCAATTCAACGTGTGAATATTGCACGGCACCCTAACAGACCCACTTTTCTTGACCACGTATTTAACATCACGGACAAGGTCTGATGATTCTTCCCATTCACATTCAGTTCTCTTACGTGAATCGTTTAATCTTCGGGTGTTAGATATGAAAGATTTATCTAATTTACATTCATCTGGATTTCAATATGGCCAGTTTGTGGAGCTTCATGGAGATCGTGCCGGGTATGATGATCCTGCTATTGTTACTGGTTTAGGAATCATAGGTGATAGAAGAATCATGTTCATAGGTCACCAAAAGGGTAGAAACACGAAGGAGAACATCCAGCGTAACTTTGGTATGCCTACTCCCCATGGGTATGTCCAATGATAAACATTTTTATCGGACTCTATGTTTAACTTATGAAAAAAAATTCGTTAGTTCTGAACAAAGTAAGGAATTATGTTCAACTGGTCCTACCCTATACTGATCTTCTTTAACAATTGACCAGTTACCGGAAGGCTCTGCGCATGATGTACTATGCAGATCACCATGGGTTTCCTATAGTTACTTTCATTGACACACCTGGGGCATTTGCAGACCTTAAATCTGAGGAACTAGGTCAAGTATGTGGACAAGCAATTCTTTGGATCTTCCACTTTCTGCTTAGTGCTGGTTCTCCTAGGTAATTTGATTTACATACATGCAGGGTGAAGCCATTGCTCACAATTTGAGAAGCATGTTTGGCCTGAAGGTACCAATTGTTTCTATTGTTATTGGGGAAGGTGGCTCTGGTGGCGCCCTAGCCATCGGCTGTGCTAATAAATTGTTAATGCTTGAAAATGCAGTCTTCTATGTTGCCAGGTGATTTCAATTCTCTTGCATTACTTTAGCTGCCATGCTTTTGTATGCTGATTAGTTTCCTTCTATTTTTCCCTTGGCATGGTATAGTCCAGAAGCATGTGCAGCAATATTGTGGAAGACTGCCAAAGCCTCTCCGAAGGTTTGTGCCACCCTGTCAATTTCAGTTCACCAATTATTTGTTTTATTTTTCATGTACCCATTTCGTTCATGTGATTATTTGATTATTACCTAATAAAAATATTAAAAAATTCATTGCAGGCGGCTGAGAAGCTGAAAATCACTGGTACAGAACTGTGCAAGCTGCAAATTGCAGATGGGATCATCCCTGTAATACTCATCTTTACTCTCATGACTTATCCCTGTGTTTTTTTTTGTTATTTCTTTCTTTTTTTCTTTTGATCTTCTTCTACTGTTGAGAAACCATGAGTCATGACATAAATCTTCACCAAAGAGCTGTAGGCAAAGATGGTGTGACGGCGGTATCTGCAGCACCTGAAACTTCATTAATGCACCAAGGCCATTTTCTGTACCTTTCTAAGAAAACTTGTCCTACCATTAGAAATCTTACCATCATCATCTTTAT
Source organism: Tripterygium wilfordii (assembly GCF_013401445.1). NCBI lineage: Eukaryota > Viridiplantae > Streptophyta > Magnoliopsida > Celastrales > Celastraceae > Tripterygium > Tripterygium wilfordii. The sequence goes on along the minus strand of NC_052234.1, from coordinate 13,240,943 downwards.
CGAAACCGTAAACCCAAATACTTGAGGTCATTGACATGAATCCATATAAAAAATTTGGTGGTATCCACTTTTTGGATCCTCCTTTGCCATTATTTCCAATCTAAAGCCACATCCTCCATCAATCCTTTAGAGATTGGAAATGTTATAATTGCTAATAAATGTCATAAAAAAAAACTCCTATATACAAGGCTTCTGAATTGGAGGTGAATTGAGGAAGGGGAAGATGTAAGCCTTGCCCCCACACTGCAAAGAGGCTACTTACCATCAGGCCCATTGCTGGATAACATTTTACTGTACTTTCCTTTCTGGTGCATAGTATAGGACCAGAATTCATTTTTCCCCTAATATTATCTGCATCACTTCCAATTTCCAATGGATAGAGGCGTCCTCAAAATTTTGCTTCTTTTTTTCTTCAGAACTTCGTAGATCCATAAATCTCATGGGAATTTCTACTCTGTAACAGGAGCCACTTGGTGGTGCACATGCAGATCCATCTTGGACCTCACAGCAGATAAAAGTTGCAATTAATGAAGCCATGGATGTGAGTGCCAGTCGCATAGTTCTTCAAGAATTCAATGTATTCTAACTAACAGAACCAAAATATATATGTACTTTCATTTTACAGGAGCTCGAGAAGATCAAGGAGAGAAGCACGGAAGAGCTACTTAGGCATCGCATGCTCAAGTTTAGGAAAATTGGAGGATTCCAAGAAGGTATTGCAATAGATCCTAAAAGAAAAGTCAACATGAAAAGGAAAGAAGCGCCCATTCAAGCCAAGATTTCAGAGCAAAGGTTGAAGGATGAGATTGAGAAACTGAGGCAGCAAATTTTGAAAGCCAAGGAGTCTTCTACCAGGCCTTCTGAGTTAGCTTTGAATGAGATGATTGAGAAACTGAATAAGGAAATTGATCGTGACTTTTCCGAGGCAGCTAAAGCCATGGGCTTGAAGGACAGGATTGAGATGTTGCACCAAGAAATTTCAAAAGCAAATTCGCAGGACAAACTTATGCACCCTGGTCTCATGGACAAGATTGAGAAGCTCAAGGCCGAGTTCAATCAAGGCCTTCCATCAGCTCCTAATTATTCAAGCATGAAGTATAAGCTTGACATGTTGAATGAGCTCTCTAAAGCGAAAAGCCATTCTGAGAAGAACAATAAGGCTGCGTCATTGAAACAGGAAATCAATAGCAAATTCAAAGAAGTCATGGATCGCCCTGATATTAAGGAGAAGATTGACGTGCTGACGGCTGAAGTCCAAAGATCTGGGGTTTCCAAATTTGATGATTTAGACGAAGGTTTGAAGGAAAATATTTTGAAGATTAAAAAGGAGATAGAACTAGTAGGAGTTGATATCCTTATGTCCATGGGGCTGGAGGTTGAAGTTGTCCAAGCAAAGGCAAGAGAATTCAGTGAAAGGACTACATTCCCAAAATTTAAAGATCGGCTACAGAATTTGAATAAAGAAGTTTACAAGAAAATTGAAGATGTTGTCAACTCATCAGATCTGAAAAACATGATTGAGGTGCTGAAATTGGAGACAGCGAAGGCAGGAAAAACCCCAAATACTGAGTCACGAAGAAAGATTGAGGCCCTGGAGCAACAGATTAAGCAGAGGCTTTCAGAAGCTTTGAGTTCCACAGAATTAAAGGAGAAACATGAAGAGCTGGGAGCTGAGATTTCTGAAGCCTTAAAATCTTCTGGAGGATTAGATGGAAGTTTAAAACCGGAAAATGCAACGGAAGACATCTCTAAATACGATGAACCAAGAGTAGAGGTTAATTTGGGTGCAAATCGCAGCTGAGGTTTGAGTAAGTCCATCTTCTCTCTCGTTAAAAACTCTGTTTTTGCTCTCTCCCTGATCCTTGAATCAAACATATATGATACTGGGCAAGCTCAAGTACGTGGTGTATCACTCTTCTAATGAAAATACGATGGAAAACTTCAAAGAATTACCATAATTGAAACCTTAAAATGGTTTCCCAAGTTAATTTAGCAAATAGGGTTGATCATGTAATGTGAAAATGAATCAGATACTTCATAATTTGGTTGAATTTTATGTTTTTCTCCCTTTTGCTGTAAAATTCATTCGTGAGTCATGTATTTCTGACTTTGCGCAGGACTTCACTTTTAGAGAGGGCATTTTCCAGTGAAGATAGCGTCAAGTCAAATGCTTGGTGTTTGAATGCAGTTGAAACGACCCGGTTGGCGCATGGCAGTGCACAAGGCTTTGCTTCGAGGGGAACAAATGAGTCAAAAACACTTTCTTCTTTAGTTATTCCTTTCCTATAATTTAAAAATTACAGCTACTACTCTTCGATTTTGAACTAGATATTCTTAGTTCTTATCAGTTTCAAATTTCTGTTCCCTTTTTCACTAGCATGTACTGTCTGTTCTAATTATAGATCAACTCTGTATAGATTGTGTGTGGGAGGCAAATAGCATGCTTCCAAGTATCAGTTGCAGCTTGCAAGCTCAGTGTGCCTTAATGAATCTCATTGATATTTACAGTGTTCATTTTTTTTTATAAGCTTACAGAGTTACAGTGTTCATTATGCCAGTAATTTCTTCCCACCCGTCCAGGACCCTGCCATTACGGCCCAGTCCAACCGCTCCACAATCTCCCCAAGGTAGTTTGGACAGCTCACCAGCTAAAACAAGCCTTCTCTCGGAACCTTATACCCACCAGGGCCACGGGCCCACCACCCTGTCTCTTCAAGCCCACCAAAACCTTATCGGCCCAAACATTCAGTCTCATACCCACAAAGAACACAACGAGCCCGAGCCCGAGCCCGAGCCCGAGACCGAACCTCCACCAAAACCACCCATCACTGTCGTAGCCCTTGTTGTTAGAAACTCCGAGGAACTAAATAGCGCGGTACTTTGTCTCTTTGGGATTGGCGCTGTGCCCGGGGCCGGGGTCAAGTATTCCGAATGAAATTACGTCGTTCCGACACATCATTGGACTATTAATCCTCGGCTTAGGCTTAGGCTTAGGCCTAGGCCTAGGCCCAGGTGAATTAGGATTAAGGCTATTATTCTTGTCAATCCCATTAGTCCATTACAAAGCCGTCACAGGAGTCCAAGAAAAAAGCCCAATCGAAACTCTGCATATTTCACTGTAATTACCAATGTGTCCTTACGCTGTTTCCTAATCGAAGACTTGAATATCGCGTCTCGCCGTTCGCCCCACGGCCGCCGTGCACCGTCCCTGTAAATATACGTCCAAAACTGACAATTTATTTTCTTTTAATATTTATTTTATTTTTAAACAGTCCACTTTTCCCTTTCAACGATAATCTCTCACTGTTGTTTTATCGATCTTCTATTTATATGATTGATTTCCTAATTTCCCCACCGTCCTATGATTCCTGATTTTCCCCCGTTCCTAATCTGTCTCTTGGTACCGATTCATTAATAAATACACACCCCCTCTCTCCATCTCAGCTATGTCTTTATTTGTCTAGGGTTTCGAACTGGAGCACAGAAACTCCGTTGCGTAATTGCTTAGGCTCTTGATCGCGAAAGTATTGATTACTATCTTTCGCTCTCTACTACTTGGCGGGACGTTGCGTGGTAGTGCGTTCTGGTGAGAGCTTGTCCTCGATTCCTTGTGAATGGTGAGGATTGTCAGCTCGTTTTGCTTGTTTGATTTTATGAATAATGCCGTTTTCGTGATTCTATTACTAGAGTAGACGTTTGGGGAAGTTTTAGGGTTTGAGTTTTGGTTTGCATGGTTTTTGAATTCGTTTACATCTGGTTTTCGCTGGCGTGAAATTAAAATACCTAATTGTAAACGTTTGTGATTGGACTGAAATTCTAGGATTTTCCAGGGTGGACTTTTGCCTCTGTTTTTTTTTTTTTTTTTTTTTTTTTTTTTTTTTGGTTTATTGCACCAAGAGCTACCAAGTACCAAATAAACTTGAAATGTTTTCTCCGGAACTCTCGAGACTCTAATCTCCAAACACTTCCTTAATCATTTATTTCACCTTTTAGATTTATTTCTGTTTATCATCATGTCATGATGTTAATGACATTTCTCTTTTTTCCTTTCCCCTGGTGTAGGTGATGAGTTCACAATTGCTGCGTTGAATCTTACTGGCTTTTGATAGTTGAATTTGGCGAATGTTGGCTACTTGATGTTGAATGATCGTTGCCATGGACTTAAATGTCCTACCATCACCTGAAGAAGACGAAGAAAGTTATGATGGGCAGGAATACAGTGCACCAGAAGAACGAATAGAGACTGCTGTACAAATTGCCAACCGGGTAAAATAGTTACTTTTTCCTCCTGCTGAAATCAAGGAATATGTAGTGTCTCTTTGCTTATGAAATAGCTTGCTTATCTTTTAACTCTTTCTCTGTTTCTCCTCTTTTCTCCCTCACGCACATCACAGTATCCGGTTGGGCCCACGCAGGCAAATATGTACATTGAGATAGATATTGGTTTGCTAATGTGTACGCGTGTCCATGATTGGTCTCTGTTTAGAAATGTAAAAGAAAACGTTGATCTTTTCTAGGGAGTGGGTTTTACTTATTTATTGGTGGGATGGGGTTGGGGACACTTCTTAATTATTGTGTATGCATGCTTTTGATTTATGCACGGTTCTTGGTTTCTTGCACATCTTGTTTTAGGAGCGTGAAGAAAGAAAGCAGCGATTGAAAAGAGAACGACCAGATGACAGACCAATCCTAGCCTCTCAGCGTTCGGTAAATGATGAATACCAGATTAAAAGCCTTAAAACTTATGACAAAAGCAAACTGCCTCCTGGTTAGTCTTTGTCTGTTTGCTCCTTACGGAGTTGGATTTGCATAGTTCTTATTCATTCCCTTGTAATTTTCTTGTGCTATTAAGCTATGTAACCTTTGTTTTGGAAGTAAGTGAATCTCTATTTTTGAATATATTTTTGAGCAGTTCGAAGTCAATATAATAAGAGGCTCCAATGGGGTCATTGTGTCGTAGGACATTATGAAGAAATTTCAGTGTAAGCTCATAAAAGAGGTGTCACCAGATACTGGGGAAATCAAAGGAACATAGATTGGTAATTGCTTCTTAGGACATTAAAAACAAATTACATTTAGTTCCAATTTTTCTCTCTCCACATCTTTGGACAGTTATCATCCTAGCAGAGCAAGTGTAGCTTTTTTCCAAAGGACTTAAAAGAAGCTTATTCTAGAAGTGTATCGAGGGGGTGCCACCCAAGTAAGTCAAGAGGATGTTAAAGCTTAAAGCAGTTTGCTTATAGGACTAAAAATCCTTCTGTGGAATTGATTATATTCACGTTATGCTCAGGAGAATGAGGAAATTAGAAGTACTCTGGAAACCTTTACGCGAACGACGGGGGTGATTTACTCACTTTCTGCTCAGGCACTGAAGATTCTGTTGCTGTGGTAGATCAATGTTTAACTTAAAAGGATTTGCAAATTGGGTTGGTTTTGAGTAAATAATCAGACTATATCCCCCCCCTCTCTCTCTCTCTCTCTCATCTCTTTTGTGTTGGGTATTCTTTCCCCACCACCCACCCATATAGCAGTATGGATACTGAATAAAGTTGGCACAAATATGTGTGTCTGCTCACTTAAAGGACTAGGAACATTGTTGGGATTGGAGCTATTGATGTTAGGTTATATTATGTGCTTAGATTTTTTTCCCATTTCAGAATCTCTCAAAAGTTTATCGCCTTTGATATTTAATTATAGTCTTTTTAGTATAATGCAATCTGTATGCGTTTGATATTATTTCTATGTGTTTTTTTGGCTATTACTTGAGCAGTTTGTTCATATTGCAGGCTGGTTGGATTGCCCTCCTTTTGGTCAAGAAATAGGTTGCATAATTCCTTCTAAGACTCCACTTGGTGAATTCTTCAATGACTGTGTTCCTCCTGGTAGAAGATACTCCTTTAAACAAGTGATTCATCAGCAAAGGGTTTGGGGAAGAAAGGTAAACACAGGGAATTTAACATCTCCTATCAGGAGATAAGTAATGGTTTGGGGGGAAAAGGGAAAAACACAGGGAATTAACACCTCCTATCAAAAAATAAGTAATATGTTGAGGATGGCATTTTAAAATAGAAACTGTAAAGAAGGAACATCTATATTCAGTTGATATGGGTATAACTGAAAAGTAGACTATAGAAGAAGGAACAACCGTTTGTTCAGGTATTTTAGTTTTTTGAGCATGCTGAATTTCCATTATCTGCTGAAATTGCCTCTCAATTATCCTTCTTTTTCTTGTTCTTCTTTTTCCTTGTTTCCATTTAGAGGACACAACGTTTTTATGCAAATATGTTCTCTCCACCTTAGTTTTGATTTCCTAGAACCTTCAGAAGCATTCTTGTTGTCTTTTCCCGTGATTCATGATTCTTTTAAGAGAAATGGATTTGAATCACAATGAAGGATGCCAGTTTGCGTGGTTTCTGTTAATGTAATTGAATTTTTGACGAGCTATGGAACATATAAAAATCAGTTGAGATGTGAGTATCAGTCAAGATTAGGAAAAAAGGTTGGCAAGAAAAACTTGACTACGGCTTATAGATGATTGGGGTTTAATGCATGGAAGAGTTTAACCTTGAAGAAGGAAATTATATTTTAGAGAGTGGTGTGGGGTTCCTGGTTATGGAAATCATGGTGCAGGTGAGGAAAGAAGTATCTTTCTAAAATGGCAGTATTGCTCACATATATAATTATAGAGAATGAAAGACCCTGTATTTTTATCTTTGAACCAGAGCATTAAGAAAATCATTTAATGTTTGTAGTGGTTTTGAAGTTTGTTCGCTGATTTTTCAGCTGGGTTTGGTGATTGATTTGACAAATACCAGTCGTTATTATTCGCCAGCAGACTTGAAGAAAGAGGGTATCAAGTATGTTAAGGTCAGTGGTAAATCATATTATTATCATCATCTCATTCTTGGAAACTCTCCAGATATTATGTTGGGGACTTGGGGTAAGGCCTGCGTATATCCTCCATGTCCCCGACCCTCGCCCACTATGGGATCCTTGTGCACGGGAGTTTACCTTTATTATGTCTATTTTCATTTTCAATGCTTAAACAATTTACTTGCAAAATTTGTGGTTCAGATTGCATGCAAGGGTCGTGATGATGTCCCTGACAATGCATCAGTGAATAATTTTGTCCATGAGGTATTATTCTTTTGTGTTTGTTATTAAAGTATCTATCTTCTTTCACTTTTTCTTCGTATGATGTTTAGACAAAATCTCTAATACGAGCATGGTTGTTGGCATTAGTTAGTTTTCTGTGGGTGTATTTAATATGTGCAGTATTTATAATTTCTTCTCGTATTTGTACTTAAAATAATTTACTGTTCTATTATTTTGCTGCTGCATACATGCATTTCTTCTTCTTCTCATCATTGTTGAAAAGCATATTGTTTGCAGTTATGGTCTTGGCATTAAAATGTCATAATCAGAAAATGGAGCTGGTCATCTCTTCTTGATAATTTACTTGCATTTTCAGGTGTCACAATTTGTTTCTCGTCAGAAACTCTCGAAAAGATATATTCTTGTCCATTGTACGCATGGCCATAATCGCACGGGATATATGATTGTTCATTATCTTATGCGGTCATCACAATCAACATCAGTCACACAGGTCAGTTGCCCATGTGCCTAGTTTCCTGATTATCCGCATTTTATTTGTCATACACGCCATTTATTTAAGGATTTTCTTTGATTTGCTTCTTGATCAGGCAATAAAATTTTTTGCTGATGTGCGTCCGCCGGGAATTTACAAACCAGATTATATAGATGCTTTATACAGATTTTATCATGAAAGAAAGCCTGAAGCTTTCATCTGCCCTTCAACCCCCGAGTGGAAGAGATCTTTCGATCTAAACGGTGAAGCAGTGGTAGATGATGACGATGATGGTGCTCCAGCTGGAATTTTGCACGTAAGCAGAGCACTCAAAGTATACCGAGCCTCTAGATTTTTGATATAATTTCGGCATATTGCAATGGCAGTGACAATTATGGAATGATTTACGTCATTCAAGAGACTGTTCCGTTGAGAATGTTGTCAAAATTTTCTGCATTTTTGTTTCTTGCAATCACATAAAGATCCATGTAAGTATCCTTGAGAGAGGAAGTTCCAAAACAATACATCATTCCAAAAGTCAAACCAGTTTCATTTCCCCCGCCACATAAGACACGAGATGGGTCAATCTTCCCAATCCTGTCTAATTTGCATCCAAAGGCTAGAACCGCTCGTCCTCTGTATTTCTTTGTAATCCATCACTTTTCCTCGATTCCATAGTATCTCCATCCCTAGAGATTCTCCAATCTCCAGAATCACTTAGTTAAAAGGTCATCAAAGTCCATATTGTGGACCAATTGAATTTGAGCATCAGCTTCTATTGGGAAGATGAAAGGAACTCTGAGATTGTGCTTTCCTTTGTGACATGTATCAATGGTGCATTAAAATTCCTCATTCACATTGTTAACTCTGGCAAGGTGTTGATAGGCAGCTTTAAAGACTTGTGATTCTAACGATGATGTTTATATAAATGCTTCTTTTTGTTCCTCTTTTTTTTTTCTTTTTTTTTTTTGTGTGTGCTGGCGGTGTGGGTGGGGAAATTATGATCATCTATTAATAACATATCAAGAATGTTACCATGTGTATCCTATCCTCCAAATTATCCTCTGGAACAAAAAATTTGGTTCATAGTAATTCATTGGGAATATACATTTATGTGCATGTAGTGAGGCTTTTCTCCATATAAATATGGTGCCACTAGTTTTGACATGAAGTTTTTTTTTTAATAATTTTATTAGTGTACAAACATTGTTGTTTTCTTTAGCTTTGGTCTTAAACCTTATTCATTTCAGGAGGATCATGAAATGGATGCGAGGATGACAAATGATGATGTTCTGGGAGATGATATACCTAGTGATCAACAAGAGTTGTTTCGGCAGTTCTGCTACCAAATTCTGAAGCTCCATGTTGGGGTATGCGGACTTCTACTACATATCTTCTATCTTTCATGTTCAGTTACTTTTTTTCTTCTCTTTTCTCACTGGAGAAAAAAGATCTTACATTACTTATGCTTAGTAAACATTTTCATGTTTATGATGATATCTTGTATTCTAATTACGTGATTGCATTTGTTTAAGTTTTATCTCACTCTTTTTCCTAGATGATGTTAGTAGTTGCCCTTACCAATCAAGGTTTAGGCTTTTTGTGCCAAGTTCAGTGGAAGACCTCATTCTTTTAGCGGCCTTTTTTTAATAGAATAGTATTAGATTAGATGGTTCTGTGCTCATCTTCTACTTTGTCTTTGCTGCCCTGTGTAGAAGACATTGAATTTTGATATTTGAATTAGGTCAGCTACTATGTGGGAATAAGATAGATAAGATTTTAAAATGTTCAATAGTTTTCTGAAATACTCGCCTAATGAAATATTTTTGCTTGGGCAGTTTAAGTTCAGGTGAAATTTTGCAACCCACATTTCTATGATGATAACTCGTGTACTTGCTATCTTCAATTTTTTTCATCCGTTTGCAATGATGTCAGCAACTGTTTTTTCAGGGGAGAGGGAATATGCCATTTCCTGGATCACACCCAGTTTCTCTCAACAGGTTTCATTATCCTTCATCATTGTTACTTCAGTTGTATTTTTGCTTTCTCTTTTTTTTTTTTTGTTAGTCGCGGTTTTTGTTATTATTATTATTAGCATGAGTGGGGACTCAAACCTTGCCCTGGTTCAAGTCCTAAGGAGTAGGCCAAGAGCTTCTTGTGTTTTTGCTTTGTTATGTAATCTGACTGCTGAAATTGTGACCGTGCCTCAATTAATCTCACCCTCCAAGTATTTTATTGCCTTTTCCCCGTGTTTATGTAAGCAGATTTGCCCTTGGAATTGAGCCTTATGTTATTGTGCTTTAAGCTGTGTATATAGGTTTACATAGAGTTTGATTTGTGAAAGAAAGAAATCTAATGTCTTGGCACCATAGGATGCACAAGAATGCTGAACTTATGTTTGAAACTTGAAAGCAATTTAGATGTTATTCTTCACATGTTCGTTGTCAGTCACTTATTTCTGGTGATTGGATGTTCTAATATTATTTGCTGTTGATGCCATATTGCACTTTAAGTCAATATGTTACAACACCATCTCATCTCTAACCTTTTCAAAATTTTGCGGGCCATTAATGTGTGTTTGGGCCTTTGGGGCTCCTTGTATACCCTGCTGGCCCTGGCTAGTTGTGGTTCCTAATATATGTGCTTTCCAGAATGAATTCATCAATGGCCATCAATGGTTTGGTGTTAGTTTTCTTGTTTCTTAACTGGGCTGATACTTTCTCAGGCACCAAATCCTGACTGCTCTTCGAATTTCAATGACAATGCATTTAGTGTACAAATTTCGTTTTTTTCCCTTGGTTTCTTTATACAGAAAAGGAATGTTGATTTGTGGCATTCAGGGATAATTTACAACTACTAAGGCAGCGGTACTATTATGCTACATGGAAAGCTGATGGGACACGATACATGATGCTAATAACTATGGAGGGATGCTATTTAGTGGATAGAAGCTTCAACTTTAGGAGGGTCCAGATGAGGTTTCCTTGCAGAAATACGAATGATGTATGTATGCATGTATACTTAGATTTTAGAATGTTCTTTTATTGAGCCACCCAAATCTTACATGTGATTTCCAGCATGGCTTACTGTTCCTTTTTGCTCTCTTCCTTTTCTTCTGGTTTGTAAGGGTGTGGTTGAGAAGACTCACCACTATACATTACTTGATGGGGAGATGATTATTGATACTATGCCGGATTCACAGAAGCAGGAGAGGAGATATCTCATTTATGATCTAATGGCAATCAACCAAGTCTCAGTTGTAGAGGTTGGTATAAACACTCCTTTTCTGTTGTTACTTATACTATTTTCTTATACGGTTGGAAATTAGAACGAAATGATTCTTTATGCAACTTATGCCATGACCATAATTTAGTGACTGTGTAAGCTCTGGTGTGCACCTCCTTGGAGCCTAAACAAAATTTTATTCGGAAAAAAAAAATGCAACTTATGCCATGACTATATGATGATCAAAATATATTCTGGATTTAATTTCTGCAACTTCAAAACTGTGTTCTTTCCTGTGCTGTTGGCAAACATATTTTTCCGGTTATCTTGGATTATTTAGCTATTTCTGTGGCTGATACGTACCATTCTCCTGTGTCGGTGGCTTCCTCCTTGGAAATTTTCAAACGGAAGTTCTGAAACCTCAGACTAATTCTAAATGAATCCATTAACATCAGATGTCTGTATCTCTTGGTATCTTGTTTGAAATGTCAATTGGTCATGTTTCTCCTGGACCTCTGTCTGTTTTAGACTTCCTGTTGTCCTCTTGGTGCTTTTTAAATTGGATTGAATCTTTACTCAAGTGATGTATTTATCTTTTTTGAATTGAAAGAAATTTTCAGTAAGCATGAAGAAGGTGCAAGCCTGCAAGGATAGCAATTACAAACGAGCTCAGCAAATAGCCTCAACTTTTGAAGCATTTACTTTTTTTTCATAAATGGATTTTGTTTTCTAAATTAATGATGCCCTCTCGCCCTCATTTCTGAGTAGGCCAATGGTCATTTTGGTGCTTCTTATCCATTATTGTGTCTGTATGCATTTATTATCATTATTATTCTAAAATTTGTTTTCTCCTTTGATACATTGTTTACATATAGCTGGCTAAAATTGATGAGTCTTCAATGGGTTAAAGCCTTGCAGAAGCGCATTTCACCGACTTTAGGTGTTGCTGAAGTGTGCTGGTACCAATCTCCCAAAAGTTGTCTTAGAATCTTCCACACTCCTCCCCCATGTGGTTCTCACCTTACTGACTTTAACTAGAGCCCTTTGGTAATTTTGCTCTTTGCATTTTCTTCCAACAAAAAGTCCTCCATATTTAGAAATTTGGAGATTCTTTCATCTGTTTATGCAGCGGAATTGTTGGCAAGTCGTACTGGAACGAGGGAAGCACCTCACATTATCTTTCTACTTCAGCTTTTTGAACTTGTTCATTTCATTGTTTTTTCTCTGTGGAACTGTCTGTATTAGATATTCTAGGATAGTGTGCGGGCATTGTTATGGTGGGTGACCCAATTTTAGGCAATGCTAGCCTTTGTTTAGTAATGATAATCAAATACAGTTCTTTTCCATGCATTAGAAATATAATGTATAACTTAGAATTGGACAACTTTCCTCATTGTTTTCCTGTGATACATTTATTAATCATAAGGTTTGATAATGCAAAAAATTGGTGCAGCGGCCTTTTTATGAACGCTGGAAGATGATTGAGAAGGAAGTGATTGAGCCTCGCAATTTTGAACGGCATAATATTTACCAGAGTAGGAATCCATATTACAGATATGACTTGGAACCATTCAGGGTATTCACTATTCAATGTTTTAATACTAGGAATTGAGTGTAGATTTCAACCACCTCCTTGAATTTATGACTCATCACTTATATTGCTTTGCCAGGTGAGGCGAAAGGACTTTTGGTTGCTCTCTACGGTTACAAAGCTTTTAAAGGAATTTATTCCAAGGCTTTCTCATGATGCAGATGGTCTAATTTTTCAGGTGGTTACGTCTTACTAACGGTGAATATGAAATGAAATATACCCAATTTTTCAAAGATAAATTTATCTTTGGCTATGAGACTTAAACTCTCATTTCTCTTACAATATTATTTGTCAGCCAATTTTCACTCGGTGTGATATAGATTCTTCTCTCCCTCACCCCCACCCCCAATTATTGAAATTACATTATGGATATCAATAATTTAATTTGATTTCCCTTCTCCGAATCTGACGAGGATCGATTTTCAATTTCTTTTTTCAAGATGGTTTTCATGATTCTTATTTCTGAAGCTTGGGATAAGCTTGAGAGTACTGATGATCTCTTGTGTCAGGGTTGGGATGATCCTTATGTTCCTCGCACACATGAAGGCCTTCTAAAGTGGAAATATCCTGACATGAACTCGGTTGACTTTCTATATGAGGTCGATTTGTCAACTCCTCTATCTTCTTGCTTGTTATGTGCATATTATTTCTTTGTATGCCCCATTCATTTGATCTAATTTTACATCAACTCTATTAAAGCCATATATTCTGACAGATGGACGATGACCGACAGTTACTATATTTGTATGAACGTGGGAAAAAGAAGCTGATGGAAGGAAATATGGTTGCATTCAGAGGTTGACCTGTTTTCCTACCTTGTTTTGCTGTTTTGTATCAATAATTCATTTCATTCAAATTCTTGTTTCTTATAACAACATTCCCAGGAACCTTATTTTAATACACAACAAATGCACATGGGCACACAGACTTTTTCATCTACCTTGTGTCCGTGTCTTTGTGGTTTCTTCTAATGGTAAAATTTTATTGGAGCCGCAAGGTGGCGCAAATACAAATCACACAGAGGCTAAGTGAAAGGCCTCAAAATTATTGTTACAAGAAACAGGGGAGCCTATTAGCCAAAGGTTAAGCCAACTGAAGCAACTATCAAAGAAAAAGTAAAAATGGATGCTTCTCTACAATTAAAAAGTCTATTGTTTCACCTACCCTCTATTGTTATTCAGCAATCAGCGTGCTTCAATTCTCTTTTCATAGCTGTTTTTAGTTTTCATTGGTGGATTTATTTTGTTCTTTGAAATACTCCGTTAATGGTGAACCATTTGTGGCCTAGTGTTTAAGTTGCTTCACCATAACTTGGGTCACAGTTTCCAAATCTGGAAACAATCTTCTGATTAAGGGTAAGGCTCTTGGCCTTCCCTGATCCCACCTGCACCATGAGAGTTGCTTAACCTTTTTGGGGGTCGTCCATTTTAGGTGTCTTTCTAGTTGTCTGTCAATGCCTCGTGATTTTGTTCAGCAATGTCACACTGGTATACTGCATTATCATATATGTCCATTTTTCTGAGATTATCTCCACGTGTTAGTCTGACATTTTTCTGTGCATATCTGAGACTGATTATATGTTGTCCTTCACAAATCTTCTGGATCTGGCTTCGCAAAATCTTTATATAATTGTATACGAGCAGGAGTTGATTTCTAATTGTCCTTTGCAGATGATTCAGATCCTTCTTCATACTCCGGGAAGATTATTGAGTGTTCGTGGGATTCAGATGAACAGGTGTGGGTCTGCATGCGTGTCAGGGCAGATAAGACAACGCCAAACGATTTTAATACGTACAAAAAGGTTTAGTTAATATTTTTTTTTATCCACCTGAATTCTATTTCCAGTATCTGTTTCCTTCATGCATAAATACAGTATACTGGTGTGAAAACAGGTTATGCGAAGCATAAGGGACAATATCACTGAGGAAGTATTGTTGAATGAGATTTATGAGATTATTCGTCTGCCCATGTATGCTGATAGAATAAGGAATGACAGCAAAGCAGGTGCAAATTCTGCCCGGCGTAGGTGATATGGAGTGATGAACGTTTCAAGAATTTTCTATTATGGAAGAGCCCTAGTAAACACTGCCCGCTCTGTGATAACTGCGCCGGTTGCTTGGGTATCCTCAGCATATTTTACTTGGGTGAAGTTTGGTACATATACCTGCCATATTAGGGTCACCGAGACGGTGTGTAATTAATCGCACCTTATAACCTGTGATGTTGTGCTAGGCTGGTGAGTTGTATTATCCGGTTGGCAACATTTGAGTAGTCCGTCGCCCAGGCCAGAAGTTTTACTCTCCAGGTAGTTGTTCAGATCAAGAGAAATAGGGTTAGAGTCACTATGTATATTGTTTTTTTTTTCCCACCCTTTTATGTAGTATTTTAAGATTTTTTAAATGTAGTCATTTTTTAGAGTTAGAGGCAACTCTCATATAACTTGGTCCGTCAATAACCTTGTCGTTGTGAATACCACTCCATGTATTTTCACTTGGTTTCCTTTTGGCCACAGCTTCTATATTCCCATTGCCCATTGCTCTCTTCCACTTGCTTGGAGATCAGGCTGCTGCATTCTTCTATATGATAGTTGTTCCCCGTTAAGGATGTATCTGTTTTAACTTCCGAGTCATGAGAATTAGTTTCTCTTGCCCAGGTCAATCTCATCCTCTAGCAAGCGTATTAAAGGTTTTACGTTCTTCTCTAGATTATACATTAAAAAAAATGAAAAAGAAGAAGATGTTCCCATAACAACGAGGATGTTTGATGACAAAATGGTAGCTCGTCTGCAGGACTTGATGCAAATTAAAGTTCTCGACCCCTTGTGACGAACCTCGAATCCAATTGATAAACGACGTCGTTTGACACAGACCGCTATTGGGGCAAGCAGACCGTAAACGGTAGCGACCTTCTGTAGCGTTTTACAAATTGCAACTCCCGGTGAGAGGTATTTTCGACAATTAATATCGCGTCATAGGAAATTAGGAATGCCATAGTACAGACCTCTCAACTGTCTTCAGCTCCAAATTCTCGTTCGCTTCTCCAGTTCTCCGTCGAAATTCTACAGGATCGTAAGACCCTAGCATATTGGCGAGGGTTTATCTGCTCCTGACTGATCTTTGTTGTATTATCTTATTGGGTATTAGGGATACGATACAGTTATTCTCCAAAAGAGTTTGATTAGTTGTTTTTTTTTTCGTTTCCTCCTCTTTCTGTCAAGTGAAACGAAGAAGATCGGATGAATCTCTCAGTGACTAGGGTTCTGTTGACTTGTTTGCTATTGTTCATTTGCTTGGATTTCGCTCATGGCGATGACTCCCCAGCGAATAAGTTCCGGTCACGGGAGGCCACTGATGATACCCTCGGTTATCCCGATTTGTGAGTCTATTTTGATCTTGATTTATCGTTCAATTTTAGAATTCCTGGCGAGTTAGTCAAATAGTGTTGGTTTTTGAAAATTATTGACTCAATTAGGCTTTGTGTGAGTGTGTTGGGATAATCAACTATTTGTCTGATTTTTGTGTGTAGAGATGAGGATGCGTTGTTAAATACACAATGCCCCAGGAATCTGGAGCTGAGATGGCAAACAGAAGTTAGTTCTAGCATTTATGCCACTCCATTGATTGCAGATATCAACAGGTAGTAATTTGTACGTATTTTTGGGGTATAATTAGGTCGAGCTCTAATCTTTGGCTTTGCATGCGAACTGAATTGCGTTTATGGTATGTTGAAATTGCATTTTCTTCTTGTTTCTCAGTGATGGGAAACTTGATGTAGTGGTGCCCTCATTCGTTCACTACCTTGAAGTTCTAGAAGGTTCTGATGGAGATAAAATGCCAGGTGCTTACCGTGATTATATTTTCATCTCTGGATATGCATGGAATACTCTGCAACCATCATCATCATTATCGAAGACTTTATTTCACTTATTTGAAATAAACTACACGAATAGTTTACATGGGATCTCTGTTGCCATAGTTCTCCACCCTAAATTAATTATTCATAATTTGTGGAAATCAGTAATTGTTAAAGATGTCCACATGCGAGCATGTGTCCCAGTGGTAGAGTTGCATGAGTGCAATCTGGATGTCATAGGTTCAATTCCTGGAAACTCTCTTTACACGTATTATGTGGGGGTAAGGTCTACTTATATATTGTATGTCTTCGTTCCTGCCCATTGCAAGCGCCTTGTGCATGGGAGTAGTTTATCTTTTTTTTACTTCGTGACTTGCACTCAAAAAGATAGTAATTGTAGGAGCTGTTTCGATGGGATAGAATAATGGTTTCTGTTTGACCTAGTCAAGGTGCTGCATTAGAAATATGTAACATGAATTAGCAGAAGTAGACAATCAAGCTCTAGTGATGCAGAGCCCGTTCTCATAATTGCTCAATCATTTACCAGGTTGGCCCGCCTTTCACCAATCAACAGTACATGCAAGTCCTCTCTTGTATGATATTGACAAGGATGGCGTGAGAGAAATTGCTTTGGCTAACTACAATGGCGAAGTGCTCTTTTTCAGGTAATATGCTCCTCACGTCACGTTCATGGCAATATTTTCTTTTGTCAAAATGTGATCTTTCTCATCTAGGGACTTGCATCCCAGTATACCCAATCTCATTGCAATATTTTCTATAATTCTCTAGGGTATCAGGCTACATGATGACAGAAAAATTGGTGGTACCTCGTCTGAAGGTTCGTAAAGATTGGCACGTAGGTTTGCATCCTGACCCAGTGGACCGTTCTCATCCGGATGTTGACGATGACCAACTCATTTTGGAGGCTACTGAAATGAAATCAAAGACTCGTCAGTAACTCTTATTTTTAAAACAGCCTCTACAAAATTTCCTTTCATCTAATTCAAACTTCTACTTATCAACCAAGCAAGCTGTTTATTTGACTATGCAACTTTTGAGTTGCTTCTGGTATCTTTACCTGCTGAACAAAAATGTTTTATCTTTGCTTCTTAACAGCATTCTACAATAAAACAAACTTCTCATCTCCTGAGGATATCCATTAGTTGATTTTCATTAGGTTTTGACTCATCACGCTGTACTAGGTTGAATTCAATGCATTGTTCTTATTCATATTTATTCTGAGTTTCTCCCCAAAGAAAAATTCAAGTGATTGTTAAGAGTGCTGGGTTTATGGCAACATCAGTAAATCCTGTTTATTCTTTTGCAGATACAAATGGAAATACACCTGAGCGAAACAGTTCAGGTTCTACATCTACAGAAAGTCACATTGGTATGGAGAATATGCCCAATCCAACAAATGTGTCAAATCCGGAGAATGTATCCAATCTAGCAGATGTAAAGAAAGTGAATGAAAGTCAAAAGGGAACAAACATTAAGCTGCCTACTGGTGTGGATGATTCTTCTGCAAATGCGGGTTCATCCGGATCAAATAAATCTGAGACCTTGACAGGTACAGGGAGAAGGCTACTAGAAGATAACGATTCGAACGGGTTGCAGGATGGTGGTTCTGAATCCAAAGATAATGATAATAGTAATAGTAATGAGGATATACGTGCAGCAACTGTTGAAAATGAAGAGGGATTGGAAGCAGATGCAGATTCATCTTTTGAGTTATTGCGTGATAATGATGAGCTTGGTGATGAGTATAGTTATGATTATGATGATTATGTGGATGAATCCATGTGGGGAGATGAGGAGTGGACTGAGGGTCAACATGAGCAACTGAAAGATTACATTAATATTGACGCACATATTTTGTGCACTCCTGTAAGTCTTAAGTCAATGCCTGTGTCTCCTTTATTTAGCTTATAATTTTCTGTTTTTTAAAGAAGAAAAGGAACTTGCACATCGGATGCAAACAAGATGAAAGTTTCTTACATTTTTTGTTTTTGGTCAGGTTATAGCAGACATTGACAACGATGGAGTATCAGAAATGGTTGTTGCAGTCTCGCACTTCTTTGATCACGAGTGAGTTTGCTTTCATAATAAGTTATTTATTTACATGTTTTCCTTTTACTTATGAAGTTCAAAGTTGGAATGATTAATGGCAGTTAATGTAATTGGTACCTAGACTATTGTTTGCTGTGAACAGATAGAAAATCTCATTGATTCAAGATAGTAATAAATCTGCGAAAGTTTCATTTTATTTTTTGTTGGATCTTCCCATCTAATAGATGTTGGTTCTTTAGTGACAAAAATTGAGAAAAATTTAGTAAGAGAGACTAAAAGGAGGGAGAGATCAAAGAAAGACACGGATGGAATTGATGGAAAATGATATGGGCCAGGTAGTATTGGTGGAGAGGGTATCCTAATTGCAGAATAACGGCATGATTCATGTGGCTGACCCAAAATTGTTGTAAGACTTTGGGATGATGCTGATGCATGTGCTGTTTCTACAAGTCTACCCACCAATTGAATCAATTGATTACTTTGGCAGTGTCTCTTTATTTCAAGTTGCTTTGACCATATAATTCTTAGTATAACTCAAGCATCTAAGATATTGTCTTTGGTTTACATCAACATGAGGATATGTTTGGCTTTTTATTTAGACGATCCCATTGGAAGCTTGAACATATCTCTCATTGCCCATATTCTAGTGCACCCCTTTCTTTTTGTTCTTCTTAATGACATATCTACTTTTGAAAAGAAAAACTGCAAACATTAACTTATAGTATTTATTATCCAGGCTTTATTTGGTATCTGTATGCTTTCCCTTTTTCAGATGTAGTTTAAATTAATTATGTTATTTGCCGTTTAAGGAAACTGACAAAAATTGAATATACTGGTGATTACGCACTAACTATTGGGAAAGAAATGGTCAGGTATTATGACAACCCAGATCATATGAAGGAGCTGGGTGATGTTGATATTGGTAAATATGTTGCTGGTGCTATTGTTGTTTTCAATCTTGATACAAAGCAAGTTAAGTGGACTACACAACTAGATCTCAGCACAGATACTGCAAAGTTCCGTGCGTACATATATTCTTCTCCAACTGTTGTGGATTTGGATGGTGATGGCAATTTGGACATTCTTGTTGGAACTTCATTTGGCTTGTTCTATGTTTTGGACCATCACGGTAAATCAAATTCTGCCCTCTTCTGTTTTTATGAAAATTTTACTTGTGTCTAATGTATTGCATTATTTTGCAAGTTCATTGGTTGTTATCTCTGAAAAAATAGGAACACGATAAGTTAGTGGTTTTTAGATGATTGCTTGGTACAAGTTCAGTCAATTTAGTAATCTCGCTAATTCAGCATCACCTGATTTTATAGGCCCTTTTTTGGCATATAATTTAGTCACTAATCAAAATGTTTCGTCAAAAGAAAAGTATGGCAAATTCTCTCCGTGGTCTGACAGTTGTTGCTACTGGTAGTGTTAGTTATATTCTGTTATGTGAAACCACATAGGATGTGTAGAAACTACACTCATTATTGTGATCTGGAACATATTTCTATAGAAGTAACAAATATTTTATGAGTTGGCTTTTGCTAAACCTGTTATGTGATAGCATTTCAACACTGAGCTAAAAATCTATATTTAAACCCAAAGTACGCATTACACACTTGTATCTATAATGAAACAAAAGTGGATGACTAGAATATCCAATCTCGATTCCAACTATGTAAGCTATCCTGAACTTCGACAAACCTCATGATGTTATTCTTGATCTTCTCTTATACCTTGCCTGTGTTGATTTCTTTGTCTTCTTGAAAAAAAAAAAAAGCTTCCATAAGGACCATGTGTGTTGTCTTGGTGGGCTGCCAATTGAGTATTTTTTATCATATCCAGTCTGGCATTGCTTTTGTTCACCAATAATAGGTCTTAGAAGCTGTTTTAAATAGCTGTTGACAGAATGGTGTTTGGTACCTAGATTTCGAACTTTCGATCCCTATTGACAGCACCTGGGGTAAATCCTTGACCTGGTGGTTAGTATGTCAGCGGCTTTATTTTTTTATAAGCTTTATTATCTGAAACTTTTGATGTTTTAGTTGTATTAATGTAAAAAATTCCCAAGTGCTTTTGGCTCTCCTTTGCTACTTGAAGCTGATACTGGTACACCCTTTCTTTCCCTCTGACAATTTTGATCCTAAAAACGTTTCTTTTATTCAGGAAAAATCAGAGAGAAGTTCCCTCTTGAAATGGCTGAAATTCAAGGTGCAGTAATTGCAGCTGATGTTAATGATGATGGCAAAATTGAACTGGTGACTACTGATACACATGGGAATGTTGCTGCATGGACTGCGCAAGGAAAGGAAATTTGGGAAGCTCATGTTAAAAGTCTTGTTTCCCAGGTAAGTTGCAGTGGATCAAGAAATACAGTTCCGAGATATAAGGTTGTTGGGCAATGCATTTAGAAAGATTTGCAACTCTTACATATGAAAAACCTTTCCTATTTCAAATTTTGATTGCTATTTTGACTGTCTTCCACTCTTCCCCACAATGCGTGGGTAAGGCTATGTATAGCTTGCTGTTCCCCAACCCAGCCTTCAGCACAGGAACTTTGTGCACGGAGTGGTTTACCTTTTACTTGTTTTGCCACTAGGGATTTTGTTCATAGTCAATAATTGTAAATACTGAAGTTAGTTGTCTCTGGCGAATTGGCGATATACGTACGCTGCACAAAAGTTTGACAAATTGTTACCATGTGTAGGTTTTTTTGTGCAGACAAATAGACTATGATGAATTAATGCTCTTTCCAACTGATATGGTTGTCAATCTTATGATAAAGGTTCGACATTAATCCAAATGAAAGAGACTTCCAGGAAATCTCAAATGTGATCTCTTCATGAACTGGTGTGGTAGATGCTATATTTCTACTAAACTACTGGAGGCTACTAGTTATTCAAAGTTATAAAAAATGCTTAGCTTATGATTTTCTTTTGATATAGATTTATTGGTCATAAGAACCACTAATGTAGATAAAACAAGACTTGAAGACAATACCACCAAAAAAAAAAAAAAAAAAGATGCAAAAATACTTATGATTTTCTTTTGATACAGATATTTGTAATTTCATTTTTGTATTCTTTTTTTTTTTTGTGTGTGGGTATTGTCTAGTTTTATCTTATTACTCTCTGATGCAATACATAAGTGGTTCTTACGACCAAATGTAGGATACGCGGCCATTGCTTGAGCTATTCAGTGCTCTTTTTTCTATTTGTCTGACAACTTGAAATGTATTGTGCCTTAAATATGACAATAAATGTGTCTTGTTTTAGAGGATAAGCTGATGGGCACTACCTAGATCAGAGCTTATGCTAGAGTGATATAATTTCCACTCTTGTATTCCTCAGGGTCCAACCATAGGTGATGTTGATGGGGATGGGCGTACTGATGTTGTGGTTCCAACACTATCCGGCAATATATACGTTCTTAGTGGCAGAGATGGTAAACCTGTTGGTCCTTACCCATATCGGACCCACGGGAGAGTGATGAATCAAGTTCTACTTGTTGATTTAAGCAAACGTGGGGAAAAAAGCAAGGGACTCACTCTTGTTACAACATCTTTTGATGGTTACCTATACCTAATAGATGGGCCTACAGCTTGTGCTGATGTTGTCGATATTGGCGAAACTTCGTAAGAGATTCTTATATCCTACACTATGATGGCTTTTTGTTTTATTCCTTTAGATTTCCTTCTTCTGTACATTTATCTCAAACGTGGATTTTTTAATTGTAGATATAGCATGGTCTTGGCAGACAATATTGATGGTGGAGATGATCTCGATCTAGTTGTTACAACCATGAATGGGAATGTCTTTTGCTTCTCAACTCCTGCTCCACATCATCCCCTCAAGGCAGGATAGATCTTGAACTCACTTCTTGGTGTTTTCCAATAAAATTTCGCAGCATTTAAAATATCATTTAAATATAATTCTGTTCAGGCATGGAGATCAAACAATCAAGGAAGAAATAACCTAGCTAACAGGTACAATCGTGAAGGAGTCTACGTAACACCTAGATCAAAACAGTTTCGTGATGAGGAAGGCAAGAGCTTCTGGGTGGAGATTGAGATTGTAGATAAATACAGATTCCCTTCTGGCTCACAAAAACCTTATAATGTCACCGTAAGTTCTTTCCCATGCTTTATAATTTTTCAAAAGCATTTGACCTTTACATTTTTTCATATATTTATTTTCCTTTTGCAATGTATCTATGCAGATAACTTTGTTAGTGCCCGGAAATTACCAAGGAGAAAGAAAGATAAAGCAAAACCAGATATTTAGCCATCCCGGAAAATTCCAAATTAAGCTTCCAACCGTTGGAGTCAGGACCACTGGGACTGTTGTAGTCGAGATGGTGGACAAGAATGGACTCTATTTCTCAGATGAGTTTTCCCTGACATTCCATATGTATTACTATAAACTATTGAAGTGGCTCATTGTCCTCCCGATGGTTGCCATGTTTGGCGTGCTCGTCATCCTTCGTCCGCAGGAATCCATGCCTTTACCATCATTTTCTCGCAACACTGACCTTTGATCACAATGTTTAGTACATGCTAGACACTCCAGATTGAACGCACAGCAGTTGTTATTTTTTGCCTGGCCAAGAACTATGGGTGCTACCGAAGGCTTCAACTTGAGACAGATCATCTACCGTTCAAAAGGGGTTTTGCATGGCAAAAACTCTAGAGTTCAAGATTACAGAAGGTCCGAACTTGTAACATATACGAATGAATAGTTATGCTGCATTGGATTTTGGATCCCCAAACCCTTTGTAGCTTTTTTGTAATTTTGTGAGGCTGCTTGAGGGAAATAGATAGTCATGTACGAAGGGAATATTCAAAGTAATTTCTCATCACGCAGTAACCAAGAAAGGAAAATTTTTCATTGCAATTCAATGGAAACACTGAAAACAAATCAAACAGCCATGTCTGATACTCTGGACGAACCAGAAACTACAAGTTAACTCATAACCAACTTCCCACGAAACCATACCCAACCAAACAAATAAATATTAACACTGAATCAATTGTAATGCAACAATAGGGATATAAACATCAAATCCAGAAACCCGTCAGTTTATTTTACTCGAAGAATCAAACTAAATAAAAATGTTATAGCTGGGTAGCACAAATAAGTTGTGAGTACATAAGGCATCCGCAATTCCCTATTAGAGATGCAAATTTGATTACGGAGGAAGCAGAACCTGCTTACATCATGATTAGAAAACCTGCAACACAGGCCTTTTCCCAAGCCTCTTGATCTCTCTATCCATTTGGCCTGTTAGCATTAACCCAAACATCCTGAAATCACACAAAAGAGACGAAAAAGGATGCCCAAAAGAGGCAGGAACATTCCCTTCCACAAAGAAATGGCTGTAGCAAGCAAAACCATATCCAAACAAAGGCACAAAGATGATAAACCGCCAATTAAAGAGCAACGAGAACAGCAACATTATAATACTTGTAACAGTGCCCGCAAAGTGCCAACGTCTTGTCGATGGTTTTGAGTGTTGACTCATATAGAATGTCCAGAACTCTTCCAAACTCCTAAAATTCATATCTTCACGAGAACCCAGAAACCCAATTCACAATTGCGATTTCTTTGATCTCTTAAAGAAAAAACCTAATCAAGAGTAACTTTTGATTGGCGATGATCTTGAATACCCCAGCGAGTAGAAAATACGAAATCCTATATGGGCTAGCAAGGGATTGAGGGTTTTCAGGCTAATCAGATCCTGGGTCAGATAGGAACAAAGCCCAGGATACTCATTAGCTGAGACTGAAGAGTTTCAGCAAGAAAATCCCCAAGATGGAGTATTGCCGTATTGGGTGGGATCTTTGAATTCTTCGCTTATGGCTATGGAGTCTTAAAGCAGCTGCTTTTCATGTAAAACTGAGGATCCAACAAGGTAGACAATACAGAGTTGAAAGGGTGCATACTAGCTATCTCGATTTGTGTGGAGAAACGGTCTCCTCTGCTACAGTTCGCAAGGTTTTTGTCATTTTAGATTTGTGATGGGGAGGAATTTTGAGGTTTTTTACCCATTACCAAACTGTGTAATTATTTTATCCAGTAACACTGGGCCTCGATTTTTTATGGAAACAACACTTCACGACACACAATGACGTGATTAGTAATTTAGTATTGTGTTTTTACAGTCACCCCATAATTCATTTTTGCTCAATCATATCACTAATAATGAATTTTCAATTGATGAATTACAAGATTCTTGCAAGTTCATCCCCATAATTCCTTTTTGCTCAATCACATCACTGATAATGAATTTTCGATTGATGAATTACAAGATTCTTGCAAGTTCATGAGCAGAAAATTAAACAGGAACAAGCATTGAAAGTCTCAACTAATAATCATTTTCTGACACCAAATAGAGGAAGAGGCAGAGAAAAGAAGAATCGCACAAACCATCAACAACACCACCATGTTAGTCAATTTCATGATTCTAAATGAAGAAGAGAAGGACGAGGAGACTACCACTCAACAAGTTATAGACCAAAGTCAGCATAAAAATCCAATGTTGAATGCTACAGATGTCATAGGTATGATCATTATAAGTCATAAAGTGAACTAATTTGTCTAAAGCATATAGGGAGAAAGTATAATTTTGCAGAAAAGTAGGTGCGAAATGGGGAAAACTCTAGTAGCCAGTAGGTGTGACTTTTTCTTTTCTTTTTTGCCGGTAAGTGTGACTTGTGAGTTGACTTTTGAGTGAATAGAGAGGGAGAAGAAAGCCCACTCTTTTGTGGGCCGCGCCTTAAGTATGGGCCTAGTTTTAGTAACCGATACCTATCCCTTTTAAGTTTTAAATTCCGTATTGTCCTCCGAGAATTCACATCGAGGGAGAGATAAAACTGAGAGGGTTTCGTGGATCGCAATCCCATCGACAATGGCGTGCTCTGCTTGTCTAAACAATTCTCCAATCTGTCAATACCGCGTAATTTCGAGGAAACCTCATCGGTAAGTCGCACGTTGAGATCCTCAAGGAAGTGGAAGCGTAAGTCCGAACTCCGATCTGTGCAAGAGACCATGGTTGCGCAACCCTAAAGATCTTCCGTGTTGAATCCTGAAGTGACGTCGAAGCTTCCGAATAAGGTCTGTCATCCTTTTCGCTTCGTATACTGTTTTTGTTGCAACGAAAAATTAGGGTTTGGTGATTTCCAATCGTTACTCGCTGAGGCTATTTTGTTGGGCGTGATACCGATTGAGCCCTAACATCGAACCTGAGAGATTTTTTCCTTATGTTACTCTCATTCTCTCGCGGTTTATTTTCATCCAAACAGAACATCTTTATTTTATTTTACTTGTTATTTGATATTTTTGTTATAAATTATCAACACTTCTCGTGCGAAATCATTGCATCAACAATGAGTAGGTATTTTTTGAGTGGATAGGGAGGAGGAAGAATGCCCACTCTATTGTGGGCCGGGCCTTAAGTATGGGCCTAGTGCTAGTCCACTCCCGCGGCTGTGCGTATAACTCACGCCTCTGAGGCTCTCTCCCTTTTAATTTTGATGTTGTCCTCCGAGGGATAATACTGAGAGGGTTTCGTGGATCGCCATCGCCGACGACGTGCTCTGCTTGTCTAAACAAGTCTACGGTCTGTCAATCTTGCGCAATGTCGAGGAGACCTCATCGGTAATTCGCACGTTGAGATCTTAAGGACGTGGAAGCGTTAGTGCGATCTGTGTAAGAGACCTTGGTTGCGCAACGTTAAAGATCTTCCGCGTTGAATCATGAAGTGACGTCGAAGCGGCTGAATAAGGTCTGACATCCTTATCGCTTTGTATTTACAGGTTTTCTTGACAATTTTTGTTACAACGAATAATTAGGGTTTGCTGAGGCAATTTTGTTTGACGGGACACCGATTGAGTCCTAACGTTGAACCTGAGAGTTTTTTTTTCCCCTTTCTGTTACTCTTATTCTCTTGCGGTTTATTTCCATCCAAACAGAAGAGACTTAGGCTAATAATAAATGCTCGGCATCTTTATTTTACTTGCTATTTGATTTTCGTGTGAAATCACTGCATCCAAAATTTACTTCAATGATATAAGAGATGATCAATGAGTAGAGTAGAACTTTGTGTCTCTGGCTTTAAATTTTCTTTTGATTTTTTCGAAGTTTATGATTCCAGAGACTTAATCAGGCGCATAAGTAATTGAAACTAGCTCATGTTCTATACATTCTCGTAAAGGTAGTTGTTTAGCTTCCACTCTGACGAGTTTTGTGTTGACGTTAATTAAACATATAAAAAAATAGAGAAATATGAGCACAATCTTCTCTCAGTTTCTGATTTCTGAATGAAATTAATTGTAGTGACTATCACGCAGTCTTACTTTCCATAATTTGTTTACCTTATTAAGAGTGAAAACTCTGATTCAGATTAGTACAATTGTGGTGTTTTTTTCTTGAACAATGATTTTTATTTTTATTGTTGATTTTCTTAGAAAATCAATCTGTATTGCATGACTGTTTAGGGCTGTTTTGAATTTCTTTATAATTAAATTCATTTTAACGAATCTGTTGATTTATTCACTCAATAGATTCACATAATAGGATCCCAGTATCAATGAAGCCTAGGAAGAAAAAAATATGGGCAGATCATTTGAAGTCGGGAAGCAAAAAAGGTATATATGTATTCAGATTTCAGCATATAATACTTTTCTAGATGTGTTTTGGATACCTTTTCTTTTCATTACTTTGTGGAGACTTGATTAGCTTTTTATTACATGATTTCTTTTACAAGCACTTATTATGAGCGGTGCAATTATAACTGGAGATAAACACCTAAAAGTATGCCATGTTTCTGGTGAAGGTTTATTTTACTTATTTCCGATCCTGCAGAGTTCATAGAAGAGACACAAGACACTGTATCTCATGGTATACCTGTCTTATCTCTTTCTCTGCAGTTCTTTAATCTTGTTATGAGACTCAAATTTGTTCGAGAGCCTGCGTTGTAAATTGAGCCTGCATTCTTTATTGATTGTCTTATCTCTTTCCTTTATGGTTTAGTCTTGTTAAATATCATCTGCGATTTTTTTCGTTTAGCATTTATCATTTTGTTTGTTTATTTTGTTCATTCAATTTTGCGTGTCTTTAAATTTCCATCCGGTGGCTTTCATAGTCTTTCAAGAAGGAAATTGATCTCTCATGGCCATTTCTGGAACTTCAAACACTTTGAAATTATATTGAACAACCACTGACTGAGATGAGTTTCTTATTAAGTGCTTTGTCTGCTCTAATGTTGCTGAATAATAATGATTGATACTAATATGTTTCCTCTCTCATTAAAGGCCTCCTAATCAAACAACCACAAGACTAAACAAAACAGGATAACTCGAAGTTATGTGACAAAGGACCTGTACAGTAGTTCACTAAATACTCCTTTTGATCCAGCTCCTAATAAAAGGCAAGGCATATTACCTGTTCGCTTGGACATTGATCCCCACTGAAGCATTATATGTTGTGACCCCTCTATAATTTTGTGGTCAGTTCAACTGGGTCCAGTCTTTTCGTGGAAGCTAATTCTAATTTTTTATGTTAATTACACTTGCTGCTTTACACTTTTGTGGTATTGGTATTCATTCTAACTGATACGCGGTTGAAGTTTGCATCATGTGATACAATTGTAGAGGTGATCTACAAGCATACCATCTCCACACTAAAGAATCGATGCAGCAAACCTGGAGCTGCTGTTGTTTTGCTGACAATCTTGTATCTTTCCTCAACAATGCCAAAGGGGCAACTGTTATTGATGTGGATGCTCTTTGGTTTCTTAGCTTAGTGGAAATCTTCGAGTCCTCTGTTTCTATTTAATAATTTGATTTTTTTCTTTTTATTTCTTGGCAGTGAAGAAGCTAGGTTTGTGGGGGCTGGGGGGGGTCTCTTGCTGTGGCCTGTGGGTTCCTCTTCAGAGACTAGTGCTGGAACTCGGTTGGCATCTTCGATTGAGGCATTCAATGTTTTACTTGGAATGTAAGTTCTTTTCCATATTTTCTGTATTCACTGACATCTAATTTTTGTTCTTTATGGTGGTTAAATTTCTACTCTAATGCTGTGATTTCAGACTGACCACAGGTGGCATACTCTTGTCTACTCTAGCATGGTTTTAGAACTTTAAA
The DNA here is from genome assembly GCF_013401445.1 of Tripterygium wilfordii. Lineage (NCBI taxonomy): Eukaryota > Viridiplantae > Streptophyta > Magnoliopsida > Celastrales > Celastraceae > Tripterygium > Tripterygium wilfordii. Next base: position 13,212,482 of record NC_052234.1, on the reverse strand, counting down.
TGATCAACAAAGTAAATTGTCACCGTCATAATTTTATGAGATTATAAAACTAAAGAATTTCAAGCTGCTTTGCTAACCTCTCTAGAAAACGGACTTCCATTTATCAGTTGAATTTTTTTGTAGTAGTGAGTGTTTTTGCTCTGTGGGATGGTGTTCTTTCTGCATTCATTTGATTGAAACTTCACTATATCATTTCTGAATATTCAGTTATTCTAGGATCATGATAGTGCTTTTGAGGAATAGGCAAATAAGGTTAGGGGGAATTTCCGCATTTGCTTAGTGTTTAGAGGGGGAATGAGGGTGGGATTAACATATTCCCTTGTTTGGTTGATTTTTGGAGGGTGGAATCCTAAACTCATTCCACCTTACTCTCATCTCATACTCACCTCACACAATTATGAACCAAATGTTCCCTTAGTACTTTGTTGTGGGCATGAGCCAATATGCACCTCTTGTTCCCCCTTTTTTCATGAATAGATTATGGCAGTGTGTGGTAAAACATGAGTTCTTTTCATTAGTTGCTTGTCTAATAAATTGATTTGTTAACAGAAATAATTGACACGTTTTGTGAAGCGTATATTGCATGTCAAGTTTTCAGAAGCAGATGTGTTCCAAGACTTCAATCGAAAGGGAATGTGGGATGCAGCCATCGGCGCAGTGGTTTATTACCCATCCCACCTTATTGATTTGGTGGCGTATTTTGCCAGAAAAGGATAGAAGGTAAGAAAGGGATTGGCCGAGACTTTGTTGCAAAGTAGACGAAAAAGTAACCAATCTAGGAGGCCCTTGAACGTTTGAAAAACAGCTGGAATATCTTATGAAAAGGACAACAAAGCTTTGATGCAATGGGCTCACAATTGCCATTGACTATTCAGCCCTGCTTCAATGGGTTTGATGTAACAGATGTGGCGGGCCGCTCGGAAACATATATGTCCTCTTAATGGTGACTGGGGCAACTTCAAGGGGTATGGGCATGCGTGTAGTTCCTCTTCGCTGGGCTGGTCTAGTTCCTCTTCAAATGGTCCTTAAGCGTAATTTGACTGGGCTTATTGGGCCCAGTTAATTTTGCAAGAGGCCTCTTCACTTAATTTCGTACCTGGTTGCTTTAGTCACACTCTAGTTTTTTTAGAAGACACCCTGGCAATTGATTTGTACGGGGTGGTTAACTTAAATTGGGGTGTCTTTAAAAAATATCAGGGTGACTAAAGCTACCCTTCGGCACCTAGGAGTATTGGCATTGAGTCAGTGGGGCTTATAGGCCCATTAGTCTCACGGCCCACTGGATTCAATTCAATTCTACTCTATGGTTTCGGTCCAAAATAACTTGTCCAAAGACAATAAGCCCATGTAACTGATTCTCTTTGTAATTGGCCGTAAGACCAACCTGAAAATCCCTCGTCAGTCCATGGACTTTAGAACCAGGCCCATTTGTTTTAAGTGCAATTTATGTTGGTCCTTAGCCCAATTTTAATGGGCTTTCGGGCCCAATCTTAGTGTGCTATTAGGTTCACTTTTAATGGACTTTTGGCCCAGTTTTGGTGGGCTTTTGGGCCCACTTTTGATGGACTTTTTGATCGAGTTTTGGTGGGCTTTTTCTCCCAGTTTTGGTCGTCTTTTGGGCCCAGTTTTAGTGGACTCTTGGCCCAGTTTAAGGTGCATTGGAGCTTATTTGGCTTTTGGGCCCAGTTGTAGAGCGCTTTTGGGCCAGATTTGAATTAGCTTTTGGGCCAAGTTTGAGTGGCCTTTTGGGCTTTGGCCCATTTAGTTGCGCATACCCAAATAAGAATGGGCGTGGCCCGACATAGTGCATTAGAGTATATAATTCATAAGGTGGGTCTTAGCCCCAGTATTAGTGGTCATTAGCTCAATAAAATAGTTTTACGCACAAATTTGCTGGCCAAGGCTTAACGAAATGAATCAGGCCCAAGTTCTATTTTCAAGTACGGCCCAACTTTAGTATCAGAGTACCGTGCCATTAGTTGTGATATGAAACCTTATAAATGAGTTGAGGCCAAAATTTAATTTACAAGCCCAATTAAATAGTTTGAACCCAAAAGCACGATAAATTTATTGAAGCCCCCATTTTTTACCAAACGTCTCATTCTTAATCGTTCGTCTAAGTCGCTTCAAATTTTTACAAATATGATAAGGTGGGCCCTAGCCCTATTATTAGTGGACATTAGCCCGATGAAAAAGTTTAAAGCACAAATTTGATGGGCGTGGCCCAATGAAATGAATCAATAATTTCGGCCCAAGTTCTACGTTCAAGTACAGCCCAACTTCAATTACCAGGGAGGCCCACCATGATGGCACTACGGCACTAGATTTGCTGACAGAGATTACTCAAAGAGAGAAAAATATTCTAGATGGCAACTAAAGGTCAATTTATAAGTCTGGTCTAATTCCAATTGGCTATTTCGGCAACCATTTCACAGCACCATTAGAATGATCATTGACCATTAAAGATCGTACCTCAGATAAACTAACCTGTGGCTAAGGTGGCCTTCAGATTTGATATATTCTTAAAACACCTAAAAATAACCCTGTTGCAAGCGCCCAAGGATTTAACCCACACTTCATACCTGTCTTTTTAGGTTATTACTTTTTTGTTATAAAATCTCTGTTTTCCAGTCCTTTTTTGTTTCAACTGTTTAGGTAGTTGTTAAATCCTCAACTATAAGGCCATTTTTCCCAGCTAGCACTTGCCTACATCACCTCCTGCATGAAAAACATCCAGTCCAAGGAGGAACTTACCAATTAAGCCTGCCTTCCTTGCAGTAACTCCCGAAACGGAAAATTGTAATTAGATGCGGTGGAGTTCCAGAGTCCCTTTAGTTGACAAAGGGCATTTTCACCTGTATCCTGGAAACCATGGATAAAGGTTATCATTGTAACAACGTTTTAAACATATTCTAACACTTTTACCATCAACAAAAATCGAAGAACCCAATGCAAAAGTCATGAACCTTCGCACAAATCTTCTCTCTGTTTGTTAACAGTAAACTCAAGAATTGAGATACCTAATGTTAAGTTGTTTAACACAAGGTGGAGAGCTAGTTGCAAACTCAAGAAACTGTACAAAGTACAAAGACATGTTACAGCTTATGCCCAAAACTCATTTGATAGTAGTGAAAACACACGAGAGAGAGAGAGAGCGCAAAGTACATTACCACGAGATGTAATAGCTATTGGCTTGAGCCTCTTCCAAGAAACTGTACATGTGAAATCTGTAAAAGAAAAGGGTATCAGAATATGTATATTGAAAGAAAAGGGTATCTTATGAGTTATGATAATAGTTTATGAATACCAGAATATGCAAGGCAACATATTTTGCCAGTATAAGCATAGTAATTCTAACCTTAAGACATTAGATAGTTAATTAAAAAATATGGTGCCAAAAACACTATGTTGCAGGAGTTATTTAAAAGAAGCCTACAGGCCGATGAAAAAAGATTAATATACTCCAGTATGGTGGAAGTGGAACAAATGTAAAAACAGGTACACAAATAAGCGCTTGCTTCCTTGCAAAAGGGTTTGAATCTATTGGTTATTAGGTTGAGTCATAAAGTTACAAATCTAAACTATGAATGCATGCAGTATCGACACCATGCAAACTCTCCATCAAAAGATCCCAACTGTGGATGATTCAGAAACTCCAAAAGAAGATTCCATGCATATAGGCTTGTTCAACAATAAACAATCTATTATATTCAGTGAACGTGACTTATTTGCCCTCAAAAAGGTGTAACCCAATCGATGTCTGCACAAAACTGATGAGATTAGAATAAACATCGAATTCTCTGGACAAACGTATAAAACTTTAGCTGAATACCAATAACCTAAAGTATCAAAACTTAAGCCATGTACAGTGAAATTTTTGAGAAAAGACAGTTCAAGCTATTTACTAAGGCAGTACGTTACATCATTAAAGCCAATAATTAATGCAATCATATCATTTAACACAGATGGTACGAATAATACATGTTAATCGCGACTAACGAAGACGCCTGAAACATTAATCTAATCATGCTACTAATTTTCTGTTTGGCTGGAGAGAAACTGCAAGAAAATTGAATGAAAAAATTAAAGAAAGGACTGTTCTAGCCATTTACTAAGGCAGTATGTTACATCATCAAAGCAAATAACTAATGCAATCATTTCACACAAAAAAATGATCATTTAACACAGATTATATGAATAATGGCGACTAACATAGACGCCTGAAACATAAATCAGGCTACTAATTTTCTGTTTGGCTGGAAAGAAACTGCAAGAAAATTAAATGAAACTTTTTGAGAAAAGGCAGTTCAGCTATTTAGTAAGGCGGCATGTTACATCATCAAAGCAAATAACTAATTCAATCATTTCACAGAAAAACATGATCATTTAACAGTTAACACATATGGCGTGAATAATAAATGTTAAACATTAATCACGCTACTAATTTTCTGTTTGGCTGGAGAGAAACTGCAAGAAAATTAAATGAAACTTTTAGAGAGAAGGCAGTTCACCTATTTATTAAGGCGGTATGTTACATCATCAAAGCAAATAACTAATTCAATCATTTCACAGAAAAACATGATCATTCAACAGTTAACACGTATGGCGTGAATAATAAATGTTAAACATTAATCACGCTACTAATTTTCTGTTTGGCTGGAGAGAAACTGCAAGAAAATTGAAGTTTCGCAAACGATTTTAACTAGACTTAGGGCGTAGCATGGACAAACAAACATTGTTCCTTAACAATAAGCTAATTTTCATTTATTAGACCTTAACTGTAGCAATCAAAATGTAAGGAACAAGAGCTCGATCCGATCTGTAACGTGAGAGAGAACAATAGGAGAGATACAGAGAAACCGACCTCGAATCATTAGTGGAGATGACACTTTGACGTCCTTGGGGATATGAATGTGTGACTGGCCGATGAGTCTTAGACCGAGATTGACTACACAAGGTGAGCTGAGCGCTATCCGAGGCGGCGAACTTGTGGACGGGAGGCGCGTTAGGAGAACTTTGTTAAGAGTTTCTGCAGATCGTTTCCCTTAAAAACACCAGATCTCCTCAGAGGCGGTGATCTTGTAGACTTGAGGCGCCGCAGATCGACTTTCTGAAAACACCATATCTCCTCGGAGGCGCGTTTGGAGACTTTGTTGGAGATGCTGGAGCCTGGAGTCACCATGGGTAGATAGACTTGTTAATCGACTTTCTAAGACTGATGATCTCCTCCGAGGCCGTGATCTAGAAAATTCAATTAGCGAGCCTGAAACTGTGTAAGGGAGAGAAGACGGGCGAACCTCACTACCGCCGCTGAGGTCCTGGATGCGCTGAACCGCAGGATGGACCTGGCAATGGTCGACGACATGAATTTGGATGTAGAATTGGCGCGGGATTAGATCTACAGCAATTACCAATTAGGGTTTTGTGGTGGGCTTTGAGTGTCAAGTCGAAAATGAAGAGCGAAAAGCAAAGCGACTCAGGCGGGTTCGGTGCGCATCATGTCGCTTGCCTTAATTTATATATAGGCTGGTCTTGGAGTAAATGGACTTCACATGGCAAATGGTGACCTTGACAAATGGCCTTCACATCGCCCTCTCATGGACTTGTAATAGGCCTGATGTAAGTATGATGTAGTTTTGTCACATAAGGTTTTATCCAATGGTGCAGATATGAATTTATATTTATAAACTTGTGAAATAGGTTTTTGAATGTAAGAGATAAATAAATATAGAGACAAGTGTAAAATTACTTTTTATATGTGATGATGTGACAAAAATACAACCTTTATATTAGAATTAAGAATTTGAGAGTCCCCTAATCGGAAATCAACAGGTCAGGTTTCAATCCTTGAACAAATGGAAAGAGGAGGTTTTTTGGATCTTTCTTCTATTAACACTATTTTTCTTTCATATACATCCTTTCCAAGTTCCAACCATAAATAATTCATGCCTCTCTCTCCCTCCCTCCCTCTCTCTCTCTCTCTCTCTCTCTACTTAGCATTGAAAAGAAATAGGGTGAAAGTGAAAAACAACAGCAAACCAAAGACCCATCTTTTCTTATGAGATAATCCTATCCTACTCATGATTTTAATGCAAGTTAAATTAATTTTTTCTATTATTGTAAATTTCAAGGCATGTGGGTGAATAATGTAGCACTTATGCTAACCACGCGGCTGCAGAGATCTATTTGGAATATTTGTAAATCCCTAAGAAAGAAAGTATATATGCCCTGTGAAAATGATCTTCTTGTAGACTTCTTTTAGATACCTTTGTCTTTCTTAAGTAACATGCCAAATTCTCTATCCTTTCTTGGGATTCCTTCACTCGATCTTCTCTACTAGATTTGTATTATTGTGTAGGTTTTCTAACCAGGTGTAGTTTAAAGTGGCTTATCTTCCTTACATAGTTTCTTCAGAAAATTGGAAAATTAAAAGGTATGGGTGCTCTGTTTTTGTAGGGTAAAGTGTCCTATTAAATTGTCCATTTTGGATTCATATTTCTTTTGTAATGATGGGTTTTCCCCCTTTCAGTCCACAGTTTTAGATTTGCGATCACAAGCAAAGTTGATGTCTTTTTAGTTTTACAATAATCAAGACTCACAGAGAGAGAGATGCCTAAGTTACAGTGAGGGAATATAAGCTACTCTAGTAATTATGGACACTAATGATGCATGGGTGTCTAAATAAGACAACATTATTCCATATTATATTACATTCTGCGAAATTAGTGGAATCCATAGGTGCATGCGCATGTTTCCATTGCTCTTACAAATCCAATACTAGATCTTCACTAATGAACAACTGGGGAGTGGGGATTCCACTACCCAACAATTTTACAATATATGTCACATACAATCATTTTATCAAAGTGTGTTGAAAATCTAAGTCCAAACACATTAAGGATATTGTTCGCTATGGGCCACAGGCCTGCATAGATTTATTTTTCTTGAGCTATCGCCAATGATTCTTAGGCCTAGAAAACGTGTCACTTGTGTGAGAAGTGTCAAGACTTTACTTATATATCACTCGATTGGGTTATGACAATCCGACATGGGGTATAATATTGACAAAGTGTGTATTCATTTGTTTGTCTTTTTTTTTTTTTTTTGTCTGATAATGATGCTGCAACATGTTTGTAAAAATATAACAGAGAGACAGAATTTCCCTCCTGTTGTCTTCATGCATGGGAGAAGATGACAAATGTATCCAAAGAGAAAGAAAGCTCATTCTCACTGCATAAGGCTTCGTTTAGAGGGACAAGAAAAGTAGTATAGCCAGGTGCCAGCCCTGACCTGTGTTTTCAGACTCAAATCGATCCGTTGGTTGAACCGTGAAACTTATGACCGGGTATTTTCACGAGTCGATTCATACAATTAGACTGTTTAAGTATTGGCCCATAGCAGCTCGCGAGTTAATTCGTAAAAATTGATGACCCGTGAACCGTCCGCATTAGTAAAAAACTGTTGGTTTGCGAAATTACCATAAGGTCAGCTTTTTTTTTTACTTGAAGATGCAGGGTCAAAAATGTAATTTTCTTTTCAAACTTGAACCCACCTACCCACTTCACAGTTGACACGGATACACTCCACTCTCCACCACCATAGACTTACCCAACCGTGCAATCCTCCGGGCTCCGACCGACAGTCCCAGTCCACAATCCCGCACAATGGTAGTGCCGCCACCGACGATCCGACTCAGGTTCTGCTTTCTGGTGCGCAACCCTCTTCGATCTTCCTCTGTCTTTAGGTTTTGCTTTTGAGTTTCGAGTTTCGACGTCTTGGTGTAAGCACAGGGGACCTGGATCTGACTTGCAATAAGAGTTATTGATGGTTAATTTGATTATCAGGAGGCGCTTGACTGAGACACTGAGTGTGGGAAAGGCAGATTATTGAATGGATATGAAAGAGAATGGATGATGAACAATTAGATTGAAGACACGTGTGGGAGCCTTTAAATTTCGAAGTAAAAAGGCAAGGCTATTTGTGGAAGACTGATTGTATATTATATATAATATATTGTAACCCAAGGCTACTCTGATACTGCACCAATGTTTTGGCACTTTATGTAGGTATTTCATTTTTAAAATTTTTTGACTTATTTACATTGGTAGTATAGTATATATAGTTAAATATTTATTATTTTATTATTTATTAAAAACGTGCGGTTCAATCTTCATTATAACGATTGAACCTCGAAATCCATAAACCTTCAACCTTGACGGTTCGATTCACGAGTTGGTTTTAAAAACTATGACCCTGACTACACCCCGAATCATCAGTTGTAATTCACAAAATAAGAGAAAAACACAAAGCAGCTTAAACAAAACAATTGCCTTTTTATGTGTATGTTGAGTAACCCTAATCTTTCCTTTGCATGCTTTGTAGTAGTTGTCCACTAACTAATCACTTTCCATGTCATCACCAGGCAAACTATGACGCAAAAGAAAAGGAATTTCCCCTTTCAGATCTCAGCCCTCCATTACCTTAATTTTTTGTAATCAAAGCTCGATTTGGTTGATATTTATGAGTTAATTCGAGGTATTTTTGGTACGTGAACTATGCATGTATAACTTTCCAATTAATAACACAACATATTACAAATTTACAAGGATTGATTTGAGAGGGGCATTATATATATATTGATTGTCACGTGTCTGTCTAATATCTCCACAATAAAAAATGTTAGGGATCCCGGATCCCAGTAAAAAACATCCTCATTATCCCAATAGTGAATAACATATTCGTGCGGCTTATGGCACAAAACGAACAATATCTTCAATCTGTTTGAGTTAAAATTTCAACAATCTAATATACGAAGCCAAAAAATTGGTAAAAGCTGGCTTATAGAAGCTAGAACCCCATCTTCTTTTTTCCTTTGTCGATCATCTTTTTCTTTTGGTAAGAAACAATTTACAGAATGCATTACATTTCTCAGTTTTTTTTTTAAACCCGAAAAAAGTAAGCATGCATGTAAAGGGTTCATGATAATGTATGCATTCATGTATTTACAACAAACAACATTCATTACGTGTTTCCAGTTTTCATGGTTGCTTCCTGTAGCCACCGTAACTAGCTAGATTTCCAGAAGTGAAGAAACGACACCGCTTTACTTTGACTATGTGTGTGTGTGTATACATATATATATGGTGTTTCAATGTGTATGAAGATGTTGAGGTTTATAAGAGACAATGCATGTGTTCGATGCAACAAAATAAATCCAAAAGACAAAACCACTTGACATATTGAACTCATTGTTTGGGATAAAAAGAAACCCAAACAGGAAAAAGAGAGAAACAAAAGGAAAAGAAGATAAAAAGAGAAACTAAGAGGAAAAGAAGGAAAGCGAAACGTAAGAAAAGAGAGAGAAGAACAGCAAATCCAATCTAGTGATGGCGTGATTTGCTTTTTATCTCATCTCAAACGGGAATCTTTAAAAACCTAAAGCATCCCCAATCAATTAAAGAAAATTAAAATTCAGTAGACCGATCACCATTAACAAATTTTGACAAAACATGATATTTTGGAGGCAGTGATAGCTTAAAAAAAGTGTCCACATAATATATATATACTTAAAATAACGAAAAATAGTAATTATAAATATGTTTGACCATTATCAATGAAGCAACTTTTGATTGTCCAATGGTTCATGTAAAGATTTGGATCTCATATTGGTTAGGTGTAAAGCACCATAGAATTTATAAGTAAAAATTCAATCTCTCAATTAAGACGTTCATTTTAAGAACAAAAATCGTACCAACCTTAAACCCATGAGGAATGATGCGTTTTTTAGTCCTTTGTTTTTTTTCTTTTTCCCTTTTTAAACGTCCACAAAAACCTTAACAATTGGAAGGACATATACTATTAAGTCATGGAGCAAAATAACCTAAAATAGTTCTAGGGGCCAAAAATGTATTTTCTCAAGCGAGAGCCCCGACTAGCAATAGCAAAGCAAAAAAAAAAAAAAAAAAACACCCCTGCGCAGGGAGATAGGGGTGTAAAAGGGCCGGGCCGGGCCGGGCTTTTGAGTGCTCAGGCTCGGCCCTTAACTTTTGAGCCGGGCCCGGGCTCGGGCCGGGCTTAATAGCGAGCCCAAAACCTGAGCCCTAGCCCGGCTCTATTAAAAGCCCCAGGGCTCGAGCTTGGCTCGCGAGCCCACATCCAACAGTTTGCACTAAAGGCAATAAAAGTCGTACCACTATTTGAAGAAGGGGATCTGGGCCTTGCATTTATAGAAAAATTATGAATTCAAAATTGTTATCTTCTTATGTGGGATTAAATAAACTACACTACACACTCACATATAAACACACACGCATACATATAAACACAAGGCACATATAAACACACACTACAGTCACTGACGCAAGCATATATATATATAAACGACACACATGCATATATAAACACACACACATACATATATAACTACATACAGCGTATACATATATATAGATACACACACATAAACACACACGCGTACATATATAACCACATGCACACACTTATATACATAATTTTGAATAAACACACACGAGCATATATACATACATACATATATATATATATATATAAACATATATATAATTTATAAATATTATTTATATAAAAAAGCCCTAGAGCTTACGAGCCGAGCTTCTCAAAGCCCTAGCTCGGCTCTAAATCCTAAACGAGCCCTAAAGTCAAGCCCTAGCTCGGCCCTAGCCCTTAAAAAAACGAGCTCGAACCAAGCTCTTATCGGGCCGCCCTCGAGCGGCCCAAGAATAGCCCTGTTCGCTTACACCCCTACAGGGAGAGAGAGCGAACGCTCCAGTTTGTGTATTTGTACCTTTTTATATTTTCTCACACTTACTTTGCTGTTCTTTTAATTTCCCGTTGTTTCCATCATTTTTCCTCCTCCTCCTCCTCCTCCTCTCTATTTCTTTTTTGGGTCTCTCACCATCCGTTGCAAACAAACAAGTTCACTTAACCCTCTGTCTCTCTCTCTCACTCACTCACTCTCAGTCACTCTCTCTCTCTCTCTCTAAAGTCGCTTCTCTCACACTCTCTGAAGCCCGTAACATGAGCGAGAGTATGCTTATTAGACACCAATACTACTTATGAATGTCAACACGGAGCCACCACAACCTCCGCAGCCCCACCGTCTCTCCGCCTCCTGCGACCGCCACCCCGACGAGCACTTCACCGGCTTCTGTCCTTCATGTCTTTGCGAACGACTTGCCGTCTTGAACACCTCAAACTCTGCCTCCACCTCACGTAAACCTCCTCCTATACCCACCACCTCCACCGCCACCGCCGCCCTCAAGGCCATCTTCAAGCCATCCTCCTCGAATTCTGGCGTAGGAGGCGGGGGAGACGGCTCGTCAAGGCCCTCTTTCTTCCCAGAGCTCCGGAGGACAAAATCTTTCGCTGCCTTGAAAAACGAGGGCTTGGGTTTTTCTGTGTTGTTTGAGCCCCAGAGGAAATCTTGTGACGTTAGGTTTCGAAACACTCTCTGGTCTCTATTCTACCAGGAAGACGACCAAAAGTCGTCGAAGAAGGAAACCAGAGGTGCAAATACAGACAATGAGGTTGTTGATTCCAGGGATTTAGTGTCGTCTTCCAGTGTTAGTGGTCCCGTGAAAGAGGAGGAAGTTGAGATCGAAACCGAAAGCCAGAGCGATAACGAAGACAAGGACAACTTTTGGGATTCAAAAGATCCCAATTTAGCATCAAATGTCAACTCACGCTCTCACCCCTTGAACCCAATCGAACACAGGGTTCCAGAAATTGTTGAGGAAGAAGTTGAAAAGGAGGAAGAGCCAGAGCTAGTGCTGGAAATAGTGCATGAAGAGGATATGAAGGCAATGAAGGACCATATAGATCTCAATGCCCAGGCCAAGAAGCCGTCTGGGAGAGACTTTAAGGAGATGGCTGGTAGCTTCTGGTCAGCCGCGTCGGTGTTCAGCAATAAATGGCAAAAGTGGAGGCAAAAGCAGAAGCTTAAGAAGCGGAGAAATGATGGTGGTGGGTGTGTCACATTGCCTGTAGAGAAGCCTATTGGGTGGCAATATAGAGAAACCCAGTCGGAGACAGCAGATTACGGGTTCGGGAGGAGGTCCTGCGACACGGATCCGAGATTCTCCCTTGATGCAAGTCGAATATCCTTTGATGATCCGCGATACTCCTTCGACAAGCCTCGTGCTTCCTGGGATGGATATTTGATTGGGAGAAATTTCGCTGCAAATACTAGAATGCCTACAATGCTATCAGTTGTGGAAGATGCACCAGTCCATGTTTCAAGGTCTGATACCCAAATCCCAATTGAAGAGCACATAAACTCGACCAATGAAGATGGAACTGTTCCTGGCGGGTCTATGCAGACTAAGGAATACTACTCAGATTCTTCTTCGAGAAGGAAGAATCTTGACAGGTCGAACTCCATAAGAAAGACTGCAGCAGCAGTAGTTGCAGAGATGGATGAGATGGAGTCTGTTTCTAAGGCTAAGGTAACTCCAGCTACTGTTGATTACTTCAATGGACTGAAGTTACCAGATATGAGGGATTCCAGTTCGAACTCATTGAGGGATGATTGCTCTGAAACTTTTGAGATTAGACTTAGAGACAATGCATCTGTGGTGGGTAATGGTGTAGTAGGTAATGGTGAACGGAAGGGAACTAAAAAGTCTAGGAGATGGACTAAAGCATGGAACATCTGGGGTTTTATACAATGGCGAAGCATTAACAAGGATGAGGATGATGATAGGTATGGCAGAGCAAATGGGGTTGAGAGGTCTTTCTCGGAGTCTTGGCAGGAACTAAGGGGAGAGCGTGACGAGGAAGCAAGGGGGGCTTTCAATCCCAAATTTTTGAGGAGCAACAGTAGTGTTAGTTGGAGGAATTATAATGGCATTGGTGGATCATTTGGTAACTTAAGGAAGAATGGTGTTGAGACAAATGGAAACGGAAAGAAGAAAGTTGAATTTGTGCTGGAAAGGAATAGGAGCGCAAGGTATTTGCCTAATGACATTGATAATGGGATGCTGAGGTTCTTCTCGACACCAATGAGGGGAAGTAGGAGAGCAGGAATGATGAAGAGTAGGGCGAATCATGCACATTCTATTGCAAGGAGCGTACTGTGAATGTACTGATATGAAAGATTAATAAGGTGTTCTCTTTGGTATAATGTTTTTTAATTTTGGTGCATTTGCTGTGTGAACCACACTTGCCTAATGTATTCTTGAGGGTTGGTTGGATAAAAGCATCCCAAATTGTTAAATTTCTTCTGAGTTCAATCATTCAAAGAACAAATTTTCCTTGTCACAGATTATCCTTATGAGGATGGCATGGATTGTTCATTTCTAGTATGCTTGTTAATTTCTCTTTTTTACCAGAAAAGCTACAGGGAATATATGTGCAGATATGCCGAGATGTGTCGTTCCTCTTCAAGATCTTCTTTTTATCTGTGTTACGTGGTATCAGCTGAAATGTGAAGTGCAAGGTTTTGATATTCTTTCAAGACTTGTTAACTGGATTGCTCGCTTTTGTTTATGTTCTTGCTAAAGAGGGAATAATGTGGGCTCTCTCATGGATGTTTCTATTATCGCAATGTGCGACATGAACCCTTGTTAGTCCCAGCATGTGTGAAAGTCATCTACATGGTTTTTGGTTGTAAGCTAATTTATCTAGGAGTTTGGCAGATAAGCTCCAAAATAAATTTTGCCAAACGGGCACATGGTGTTTTTCTGTCTTCAATATGGCTTTTGTGACAATCAATCAAGGTGACCTCAACATTTTATTACTGGGGGGTTATGAGAGTTCATTGTGGTGCTGTTGAATGGAGAGTCACCAATCAAAGAAATCTAAGCCAATCACCAATATGATCATGTGAATTTGAGATTATGTTTTCTACTTTTCTGCTCCACAATCAAAAAATTCTTGCCAATCAAGTCAAAAAAAAAGGTGTAAGGAAAATGTCCCAACAATCTCCTTCATGGAGAGGTGGTAAAGAAAGAAAGGAAGGAAAGAGGAGGGACACAAAAGTGCCACAATCCCCAATGGCATGTGTGAAGTGGGTGGTTAATTTTTTTTTTAAAGGTGACAAATACCTCATTTTGTCAACGATTCTACTCAAGTAGATTGCTTGTTTGCCATTTTTATCGAACTTGTGAACCAACTTTCGTCGTAAGAAAAAAGAAGAGAAATCTTTGTCTTCCATTCCATGGCAACTGGTATTTGGTGGGCGTGAAGGATGATCTTTTTGACAAAACTTTGTTCAGTTTTCATTCATACATCGTCGACTTCCCGTTCTACAGTATTAGTATATGACAATCCATGAGCGGTGTTATATGGGCCGAAACGAAAAGCAAGAAATGAATGGACTGGACTGTGGGTTTGTGAATTGGGCAACTGACTCTTCTAACTGTGCAACCCAACGAGCAGGCCCAACAATTTACTCTTCCTGAACAAGCCCAACGCCTTTCAACCCACTCGATAAGGCCCATTTTGACACGACAATGACTCACGGTCGTCCAATTGGCTTTTAAAGCCAAGCTCCTCCAATGCGCTTTTATGAATTCGGGGCCCGGAAGTTGGAGACTGGCAACTGGAAATTTTTAAAACACAGAGCAAAAGAGGAGGTTTATACCTTATAATGAATCCGAATTGGGTTGCCAAATCCCATAAAGAATATCCAATATTTCAGAGATCAAAAGTTACAATAAGGGAAGGAGGGAGAGAGAGAAACTGGAGGTCAATGATTGGTTGGGCATGAATTTTTCTTACTTGACTGATGTATTCTTGGATGACCTTATCTTCACCCGTTTCTTGAGCCATAATTTGCCTATTTGTTGTATTTGTTGGGCCTTTAGATTATCCAACACACAAGTGAGGGGGCTTTCACCCATTTCTTGGGTCATGGTTTGCCAGTTTGTTGTACTTATAGGGCCTTCGGATTGTCCAACACATAAGTGAGGGGGCCTCCACTCGTTTCTTGGGCCATGACTTGCCTATTTGTTGTACTTGTTGAGCCTTCAGATTGTCAAGCACACAAGTGAGTAGAAATGTTTATGATGTTAGGTTGGGTTGATGAGAATTCCTCATCATGTGATGTGTATTCATCATGGGCGTCTAACATTGTCTAAGATTCTTATAGCAATCCAAATTGTTTCCTTATATTCTCTAGCCTACGTAATCCTATAAATAAGGACATCATGTACTGATCCAATCAAGTAATAAAGCTTGTAGCGAGCCACATAGGACTTGAGTGCTTAGATGTAAGCTGCTAAGTCGAACCACCGTAAATATTGGTTCTCATATGAGACTGAACCACTTTACTCTCATTCTCTGCTTATATGTATATTGCAACCTTCAAAGATCTTGTAGGTCGCTTATGAGATTGAAGCACTTTCTTCTTCTTCAACCCTTTATATCATACTAGTCGTCAGCCCGTACATCACATGAGATTATAGTTGTTTATGGGACCCATGAAATCAATATCATACTCCAAAAGCATCTTCATGAATGGAAATTTATCGAGTTTTAAGGCTAAGATTGGGAGGAGAGTTCAAGAGGAAAGTGTTTGCGAGAGTTCTAATAGAAATTTATATATTTTTCTAGAATAATGTTTGAGATTTCCAAAATATGACACCCCTCACCTCCGATCAATGCGAAGTGTTGAATGTTAAGTAGACTTTACATGCATGTTTATAATCAAAGGTTATTTCACATGTCACATAGAGTTAAGGATAAAATGGAAGTCATATTTTGAGGGTCTATAGCATTGTTGAATTTTCTATGGGAAACCTAACAAAATCTCTCTTCCCTAACAACTGCGAATTATCCTCCAAAACTTAACCTAATATGCTCAACTCATATTAATTGGTGTCCAAATCTAGACAAACTTTTGTGGGCCTTCAAAGAAAATATGACATTGCAAAGTAAAATTATAAAGTATAGATGCATCAAATCAATTAATCAAAATTAAATTATTTAATAAAAAATAGAAAAAATAAAAAGGAAATGAGAGAATCTCTCCCTACCTTGCTTTCCCTCCCATTGACAAGCATTGCAAGAAGGCAAAATATGCAATTTCAAATGAATCACACTATTTTAGAACTTTTACTAAAAAGGCTTTTATCGCAAACAAAATTAAGATTAGCTACTCAAAATATAGGTAGAAAAAAAGTAAGATAAGTAAAACTTAATAGTTCACTTAAAATGATGAATAAGTAGAACAAACCAAGGAAACAAGATACATACGTGACAATGAAAAACAAAAACCAGATTACAACACAATGAAGCGCCTAATCCTATCATTGTCGAAAACATTTTACGCTACCACATCATCGTCAACTTGGTCCTCGTCTTCACCATCATTAACATCCTCATCACTCTCAACATAATCAAGGGTAGATCTTGTCAACGTGCTCAAACGTCTAGGTATATACACATTGTAATAATAACTCAAAATGTTCCTTAGACGCTTGGACGGGAAATACTCCAAGGCAAACTCCCAAAAGTCATCTACATTCTTTAATGGGTATTTTTTAACTAGAGATTCAAACCTGAAGCGTTCTTTCGATGCCCATGTCTTTGAGACAACTTCTCCCATCTCATCAAATTTCCAAATTGAGAATGCAAGACCAAGTTCAGATCGTAGATTGTGTCGTGCTTCATGGGTGTGGTGTTTGATGCATTGAGTAGATCCGGGAGCGGCACAGGAGCAGGAGTCGGGTCTCCCTTTGCCAATTGCCTCACAATTGGTTTCTTTACTTGTGCCATCCATTGGCCATATTCGTTTGCCTAACCACCTTTTTGAATCACCATCCTTTCCATTAAAAAGTGCTTGATCGACAGGGCCTTTCCACTCTGGAATATCAGCCTGAAATCTTGGCCCAACAGGAATCACTGATCTTTTAGGCTGCTTACCCTTGGTGACCAGTGACTTGAATGTTCGTCCACATTTAATTTCAGAACTCAATGAGTCTGGACTTTGAACCATGTCACTGGAATCCACCGAGGATGCATCCCAGAAAATCAGGTTCGCTGGATTCGATGGTTTAAAACCGTCGACTGATTTGTCCAGCCCAAGCAAAAGGGATGCATTCCTGTTGGACGGATGCCAGCATGCTGCATCATCTAGAGAGGTGAAATTGGAGTATAACCGCTTCCCTTTATTACTATCCTCAGATGACAACAAACTGTCTGAACGGCATGATTTCTCGAAAGTTTGCTTGCTATGAAATCTTCTGGTGTCAGCTGAATTGGATAGACACGAACCAGATGAGAGCTTCCCACAACCCAATCTCTTGGCATTTGGACCATCAGGTTCCTCTTTCCCCAATCCCGAAGCAGCTCTCAAGTTATCTCCTCTCATGACTTGGTCTCGTGTCCGTTTTCGCTGAAGAAAAGATGGAGGAGAAAGTTGTTCTTTCAGGATCAAGAAAAGTAAAGTATACATCCTAAATTACTAGGGATTGATGATCGCTTGGACCGCAGAGTAAGGTTGTCAAAATCGAAATCTTATATAAAATTGATGAAAGGCCGACAAGATGGAATCATAAGATTTTACAAAACTTAGGAACTAAATGTAAAATAATACAATAACTTATTTATATATAAATAATCAACATGATATAATAATTTATAGGTAATAAAAAATAAAATATGCTTATTATTTATTTATGAACATCTTAATATGTCAAAAATTTATAATTTTTTAAGACCTTCAAAGAACAAAGAAAAACCAGATGTAAAACCTAAAACAAAAACTTTTAAAGACATTTATTCAAGCATAATATATGCTAAAACAATAAATAGATCTGGTATGAATTTCTCTCTATTTACACCCCTCTCAACAGGCCTTCCCATCTCATGACCTTTCCGACAATACAACCACCAACCCCCACCACCCCTTCGACCCAACAATCACCGAACCCCACTACCTCCCCCATCCACCCGCTAATCCCACAACCACACCCACAAAATCTAAAACCCTTATACCCAAACGCAACCGCAACATAAAGCAGAAGAGTGAAAAGACATACCGTCCAACCAGAAACCACGGATAAGACAAAGCCCTGAAAGAAATTAGACACTGAACTTGTTGGTCAGGATGGAACAATTGCTAGAGTTGCTAGTCGGGATGGAAGTATGGAACTGTGGCTTGGGACAGATCATGGATGGCAGAGCGTAGGAGGCAATGACAAGCAGTAATTTGGGTTATAATGGTACCCAGCCCATAAGCCCAATAAGGTTAAGATCAGTAAGATCGCTCCATAAGATCATACGATCTTGTTAAATTTGCGATTTTGAATCAATCCGGATCGTTTTGATTATCTAAGATCGTACAATTTTACAATCTAGATCGCAATTTTGAAAAATATGCCGTAGACAACTCATTTCACTCCCATTATTGAATGGTGAGGATGAGAACATATTTATTGTGCACTTGTATAATGAGTAAGACACTTGCAAGAAGATAACTTAGAGTGTGTGTTCAGATATGGTCACTTGCGTATTCATTTTCCCACCTCCATGAGGTCATGGGTTCGAGTGGGGGAGACGAGATAATTTTCTGGAATACAATTGTGCGGAGAATATGGGAATACCTATAAAGATACCCCATATCGGACAATATCTTAGATGCAAAAATCGAATCCACAGTCATTTACAGAGTCGGTGGGTGTCTTAAGGCAATCTAGGTAGCCCCAGATTCTAGTAAGCTGAATTTTTTTTCCTTTTCTACACTAATATTAAATACAGGCGAGGCCTGATGGTAGCTACACTGGTGACATAGGGATATGTGGGACAACCAGTGCACTAGGGTGCAGTAGTCAGCGTCACATACGTTGGATAATCCTAAATTATCAAGATTCATCAATTCACACACAATCCTCCTTGACAGCTCTATTAGACGGGACAATTAGCATATGAGAGTTTTGGGTAGGGCAACAAAAAATCATTGGTTCAGATAGTTAAGTTAGTTATCTGAACCTCTTAACACATGTGCGTGGGAGGTTGCATGTGCGATTTGGCGTTATTTCCACATTGAGCTTCGTTTCAGGACTTAACCGGCCCATGTGATTTGCGGGTATTACATATGACTCATGAGTTTACCATAAGGGTAGAGTCCGGTGGACTGTGCTTTCAGTGGGTTCCCTCGTCACCAAAAAAAGGCAGAGCAAAGAAAGATCCGCCATTAAAGAAGAATTTGGTGAGAGAAAAAGTAAGATTGAGATAAATTTTAGTAGTTAGATCTATTCTTTATTATTCGTATTTAGTTATTCTTATTCGTTATAAATTAAAAAATAATAATAATTAGAATTTTAATATATTAGAAAATGATATTAATTAAAAATCAAAGAAAATAAAATATTTGATTCTAAAACCAAAAATTTACTCTATCAAAAAACGAAAAATTCACACATTCAATTCCTGAAAATTTTAATAAAATTCACTTGCCTGTATGTGAATTGAATAAAACAGTCACTCTACATTAAATCTCCTAAAATCTTGTTCCGATAAAAACTTGCAACTATTCAACTCCCACTCTATCTTAAGGTCTCCATTGAGTTTATCCTCTTCTACTAGTACTCATCTTCTTTTATTTTAAGAATTACAATCTACTCACACTCTCCTCTCAAAGCGTATTTGTTTATCCTAATTAATCGTGATTCTCTCTGTCTCCAAACTTCTATCCTCTCTTATCATTCCAGCCTAAAACCGCAGATTCTTATGATCCAGCTCTGTTCATCTATCAATTGGATGAAAGAGTTTGAGATCTTGATTGAAAACCCCTCCACGGATAAAGTTTCAGAGTTCTTCACGTAACAATCCCTATACTTATTGCTCGGTCAAATATATTAGTCAGTGATCATTTTCTTTGAGGATAATAATCTTATTTTCTCTTCCTCGAGGTCTATTCCTCAAGCTCCACGAAATGTACCCTTACTGAACTCTATTTGAGCACGTAGGTTCTACAATAGCAGCATCTATAGTTAAGTAGCACAATTAGTGGCAGCAGAGGTCTACTATAATGGATGAAGAAACAATCATCAGCAATGAAAAACTCAAGTTGCCATGCAGCACGATTATCTAAACTATCCATTGATGGCAAGATCCAATTATCCAAGGATCCATTTAATATGCACCTGAAGATGGTTGTCTATAAGTCTGAATGTATGAATCGAAAACAAAACTGATCCGAGCGAAGCTCTGGATTATCCAACAACCGATACACACGGTTCTCACATTGGTAATAGGCTTCAAGAAGGGTAGATGTACCTAGTTTTAACCCCATATTGCAGAGAGGCTATTTCCACCACTGAACTCAAGGATCCTATCTTAATAAGGTGTACTGTCCTCTTTCTATAACCAAATCACTGAAAATCACCTTAAATACCAATCCACAAAGAGATTACTCCACTTTCAAATCTTTCAACACCAAGCCAGACTTCTTCGACATCTATATCCAAACAACAAAACAATTTAAAAAAATTAAAACATCTCCCCTGTATAACAGTATAAGACTCCCCTAGTGGGTGCTTGTGACCTCTAGGTTGCACCTTTGCAACTCTACCACTAGGCCCTTGGCCACATGCTCATCTGTCCAAATGATCTTGGTTGGACACCAAGCATCCTTCCAATCAACCCAAAACACAACGATTTCAATCTTTAATTGGGGATACTTTTACCTTTAAACAAATGCACTTGTGTCTGTCTTCTAATAATTTCCCTATATCACTACACATCCACTTTAACATCCATATGATGCATGATCTATATAGTTAATCAACAATTGGCACCATAAAACACTTGCCTATATAAATGTCAAATGACAAACTCCTTCATCTTCATAGGCATCCCACAAATATAAAACACCAAGCCAGACTTCTTCGACATCTATATCCATTAACACCTTATTGCCGAACATTTTAGGGCATGCTACAAGAATCCAAAAGGTAAAAAAAATAGCTGAAACCCACTATGCAATTCTCCACTGCCATTCAATCTGCTCTAGTGTTGATGTCCTCCCTTTTCAATTACATTCATCATGTCTGCTTTGGCCCACCTCTTCTCTCTTTAGAATCTCTTACTTGCTTTTTGGTATGACCAACTTGAATTTCCTGTACCTTTCGCACCAGAACCCTACATCTCCATTTTATAACTGCCCAAATCATCAGACTTACCCCTCTCCTAGATCTAATAGTATATTTTCTTATTCTATTTGTATTTTCTCACATCCAATGCATCATTTTCATTTCTACTACATTCATTCATTTAGTACATGGCCTAAATTATATGTAATATACGTACTACTACAATCCATTTTGAACAAAACCCAATAATTCACAGCTCCAACTACTGCCTCACCATGGTCGAGCACCTAATTTCCTGAGCCCCTATCTTCAATTTCATTGCAAAACAGTAGAACTAATGGATAGCTCTAGAAGACGGACAAAGTGTAGAACATCAAGCTGAATAAGAATCAATATGATTATGTCTAAGATATTTAAGCATACGGAGCTGGAAAAATAGTTGACATTAGAGCTTACTTGTCGAGGGCTTTTCCAGTCGACATACAGAACCTTCCGCAGCTTAAGAGTCTGATTCTTCAATTTTTGAACAGAACCCACTGATGCCTGAGTGTTGGTAGGATCCACTGCAAGTTCTTTCAACCCTTTAATCAAGCCAGAACCTGAAATTGGGCCGGAAATCGATTTTGTCTGAGCAAGCTGCTCTGCTTTAGCATCTTGATTTCTCCCCCGCTTCTCACCATCTCGCAAACTTTGCGACGCAGCTGTTTGAGCCATCTTTTTCAACATTCCGCTGAATTCAACCCGTAAATCAAAACATGCAATGTCAGCCTCGAACAGTATACTCAAATTAGCAACAAATGAAGTAACATCTTCAGCGAATATTTTATACCCAAAAAACTTCACAATTCATGTCCTCATAATACAATCTAAGTTCCATTCAGGAACAGATATTCACTTGGCACATTAAATTGTTCAAGGAATTACTTAAATACTACTAAACATTAAAACCCACTGATAAGACTAGCGAATGCAAGAGAGAAAGAGGTTCTGATTTCTGAGCAGTTTTCACTTACATTTGCCTTGTAGAGAGAGAAATTCCAGGAGAATTACTTCCGAGTAAATGCAGTGCCTATCCTCCTTTCCCACAAAGAATACAAGGTTTATTCAACTCCGTGTGATATCAAAGATTGAAAGTATAATCGATAGGGGGTTAAGAATGATTTTCCCTCCCAAATTTGAAGTGTGAAATCTAAAGAGAGCGCCACAAACCTAAATTCACGAATTCGTTCTATCCCATTTCTTATACCCTTGGTAAGATGGGTGGGTTGGAACTTGGAAGGGCTTGGGGAAAGTGTTTTAATTTTTTTTTTTAAAATAGCAACTAAACCTTGCTTAGGAGAAAGGTTGGTGTCCAACGCTCGCTTGACAAGCATAACATAAGATGTTATTAGGGGTAATGTAACTTTTGGTTAATGAAAGAGTTGATTAGCGGTCATCGAATGTAAATGTTTTCATTTGAGCACTCAAAGTTGAAAATTATTCCAATATGCGCACTATTTAGGTGCACAATACTAATTGATGATATGACATAAACAAATCAATATAAGGAATCTGCCAACAATAACAAATCTATTCGTATATGCATATTGAAACAATTTTCAACTTTGAATTCTTAAGTTAAAACGTGTAAATATTCGTTGAAAATTGACAATTTTTTTCGCTTGTCAAAAGTTACTTTACCTTTGTTATTAGGTAGGAAGATGAGAAGCCTTTGAGATTTACCTTCAACAACTATTTGATGATTGTGGATCTTGATGATATTTGCTCTGGAAAAACTCGGATTTTCTAGAGATTGATAACATATCTAGAGCTTTATCTGCGTATCAAGGTGAAGAAACAAGATCTAAGAATAAGGGTATGAACTTATGTGTATAAATCGTTGAATAAAAATCTAGCTATTGATTGAAGAAAAAAATGGGGGGAATATAATTTTGTGCAAAAAGAAGATAATCCTTTTGAGGAATCTAGAATTTTGAGAAAATATTGATGAAGTTCATAGAAAAGAGGGAAGATTGAGAGGATTAAGAGAAAACTTTCTCATGAAGGCTCTAACCTGAGAGAAATACTTGATAGATACAAGGAATTGGGGAGGTTGGGGAGGATTAATGTTTATATAGAACATTAAAACCCTAGAGTGTTAGAATTCTAGCAGACTCAAACTAGGCCTATTTTGTCCACAATTATATATTTGCAGAATTACTTCTTTACCCATGTGTCTCCCACAAATTACAATTATTTTATTTTGGTCACATAATAATTTCATATACAAACTCACATAAAAATTGGACCTACAATTTACATAAACAAAATATTATCTCATAAAGAATTAAACCCACGACTTATCGAGATGACAAATTCTCTCCTAATAGGAATGCTATCTGAAGATCTGAACTTAATTTACCATATAACATTATGTAATTTTATCAGGTTAATTGAAGGGAGTACCATTGAGGATTTTACCAAGAGTCAAAAGACAAGGTAATATCTCATAAAATTGATAGCTATAGTATATATTATTTTAAAAACTAGTACAATAAAGTAAAAAATTGTGAATATATATCCTTATTTACTTTCTTTTAATTATGAATATTTATTCTTATTAATAGTATAATTCATTAGTTTGTTACAAAAATAAGCACAAGAATAAATAAAAAGTTAAAAACAACCCAAACTCGCTCCAGTCCGATTGATAAAGCCTGCCGCATCAGCGATTCAGAGACAGGACCATGCGGAGCTAATGAGACACCGAAGTTCCCCCTAAAATTACCTCCAGTGCCATGCCATGGCCTCTCTCCCTAACCCACTATCTCCGAAGCGCCTCCTCAAGCTCCTGAAATCCCAGAAAAATCCCCTCTCCGCGCTCGCCCTGTTCGATTCAGCGACTCACAACCCCGGTTACGCTCACAGTCCCGACGTGTTCATCCATATCCTTCGCCGTCTTGTGGCTGACGCCCGGCTGGTGTTACATGTCCCCCGAATCGTCCAACTCATCGAAACACAGAAATGTCAATGCTCCGAAGACGTTGCTGTAGCTGCTTTGAAAGCCTATGCGAAGAACTCTATGCACGATAAAGCCTTAACGATGTTTCAGCGAATGATCGAGATTTTCGGGTGCACTCCAGGGATAAGGTCCTTCAATTCTTTGCTAAATGCGTTTGTAGAGTCCAATCAATGGGACAAAGCGGAGTCTTTTTTCTCTTATTATGAAACCGCGGGCGTGCCGCCGAATTTGGGGACTTACAACATTTTGATAAAGATTTCGTGCAAGAGGAAGCAGTTCGGGAAGGCGAGAGCGTTGTTGGATTGGATGTGGGAAAAGGGTTTGAAGCCTAACGTATATAGTTATGGCACATTGATTAATGGGATTGTGAAGAGTGGAGATATGGTGGGTGCATCGGAGGCGTTTGATGAAATGCTTGACCGAGGAGTGACGCCTGATGTTAAGTGTTTCAACATGTTGATTGATGGGTTTTTCAGGAAAGGGGAATATATGAAGGCTAAGAAGATATGGGAAAGGTTGGTGAAGGGGCGTTCAGTCTATCCAGATGTGGTTACATATAATGTTATGATAAACGGTTTATGCAAGTGTGGGAGGTTTGATGAAAGTTTAGAGATATGGGAGAGGATGAAGAAGAATGAACGCAAGAAGGATGCTTTCACTTACAGTACGTTGATAAAAGGGTTGTCTGATGCAGGGAAATTTGACACTGCTGAGGAAGTGTTTAGAGAGATGGTTGAGAGCGGGCTACTGGTGGACGTCATCACTTATAATGCCATGCTTAATGGATTTTGTCGAGCTGGAAAGATTAAGGAGTGCTTTGAACTGTGGAAGGTGCTAGGCAAGGAGAATTCTCGAAATGTTGTAAGTTACAACATAATGATTAGAGGGTTGTTTGAAAATGGAAAGGTAGATGAAGCAGTTTCTATCTGGGAACAGTTGCCTGAGAAAGGATGCCGGCCGAATTCCACAACTTATGGAGTATTAATACATGGGTTGTGCACCAGTGGATACATGGATAAGGCTTTACGGATATTGAAGGAGATAGAATATGGAGGAGGTGATCTAGACACCTTTGCGTATTCATCTATGATTAGTAGCTTATGCAAAGAGGGCAGATTAGATGATGCAGCCAGTGTAGTCACACAGATGGATAAGAATGGCTGTAAATTGGATTCTCATGTTTGCAATGCGCTTATTGATGGGTTTATCCGAGCTTCCAGATTTGAGGATGCAACTAAAATTTTCAAAGAAATGGGCATCAGGGATTGCTCTCCAACACTTGTGTCCTACAACACTATCATTAATGGTCTATGTAAAGCAGAAAGATTTGGTGAGGCATACTTGTATGTAAAGGAAATGCTAGAAGAAGGGTGGAAACCTAACATGATTACATATAGCTTATTGATGAATGGCCTTTGTCAAGGCAAAAAGATTGATGAGGCACTTCTCTTGTGGCACCAAGTTCTTGAAAAGGGTTTTATACCGGATGTGACTATGTACAACATTTTGATACATGGGCTTTGCTCTGTGGGCAAAGTTGAAGATGCTTTGTTACTCTATTTTAACATGGATCAGCGGAGTTGTGTTCCAAATCTTGTGACCCACAACACCATCATGGAAGGGCTTCACAAAGCCAAACACAGTAAAAAGGCATTGGAGATTTGGCACCGCATTTTGGTGAATGGTTTGCAACCTGATATAATCTCCTACAATATCAATTTGAAGGGGCTCTGTTCTTGCAATAAAATGTCAGATGTCATAAGGTTCTTGGATGATGCTTTGCATCGTGGAGTTCTTCCAACTTTCGTTACATGGAGCATTCTTGTCAGGGCTGCACTTAACAATGAGCTTGATAGTTCTTTTGTGTCTGGTGGTGGGGAAGTAAGTTTTTCTTTGTTTAAGCTTACACTTTAATAATTAAACATGATCTGATCTATCTAAAAAGGAAAGTTAATGAGGATAGATATCTAATGATGAAACAATTTTCAGCTTTTCTGAGGGATTTTAGTATTCTGCAATAGCACGCTGCGTTGAAAGAATTACCGGGGTAAGAATTTGGGAGATGCTAAGATCCTTTTAAAGACCTGGACTTGCCGTTTCTGCATCCGTTATACAAGATTACAGGAAACACACATGAAGCAATAATCACCAGAGAAGCGTTTGATTCTAGGTGTAGTCAAGAGTGAGTAATCCCCAAAGTCCTGAGCTATAACGGAATGCTTTTTTTCATGTTTAATATTTCTTCAAGACGTTTCTGTGGCTGCGAACATAGTTTTCACTTGTTGTGCCAATACATGCAGGTTGGAAGGGTACATACCCTGGTGTGTCATCCAGAACCTATACTTAGTCTTTAGGACCTCTTGAAGTCCAGAAATAGGTGGGTGGTGTTTTAGATGCACTACAGTTTTGAGTTTTTGACTTGCTAGAAAACTTTAGAATGCTCTTGCTTTCTGATTAGACATAACTTGATCTATGCACTTACAATTAATTTAATTACAAATCTGTAGTTATATGAAAGCTACACCTATTTGTTATCTATCCTTACAATAGGGAAGCTCATAAGGCATCTGATTCAGTAACTTAGTTACTGCAGTTCTTGGTGATAGAAGTAATATCTCTGAGATCAGACAGATGATGCAAAAGCAAAGCAGCATGATGTATCAAGCTCAAGTGGTGAGCTTTCACTTGGGTTTATTAACCATGCTACATTCATAAGAACCAGCAGTGGCCAAACTTATGCACAGAAATGTATTAAGTTGAACGAAAGACGTCACTGTTTTTCTTTGTCTGTTCTTTCGTGTTCCTTGCTTTCTGTTTCTGATAACAGTTGCTGCTCATAGCTGAATTGAGTGAGCAGAGCCACCAAAATTGCTCCAAGTATTGCAACTTTTCTCCAATCAGGTGAAGTTATGAAAGAATCAGCAATGGCAAGAGTTAGGATGCAAATTAACGCAAGGTAAATATTCCTCCTGGCCTTTGAACCAGCACTTGTCTTAGTAACATCTTTTATCTTCTGAGTTTCCTCCTCGACCTTTGCTTTGTCTACAGGAGCACTCTTCTTCAGACTCTTAAAGAACAGCCCTTCATTTCGATCCTCCTCAATTTGCTCTTCAAATTCGGCTAGCATGTTTGCATTTGTCTCAATCTCCTCCCTGTTTAGTTCTGCAGATTCCTCAAAAGCTTGCATCTGGCCCTCGATCTTCTCCATTATCTGCAAATCACAAATGAACAAGAAGTGGGTTATAAGTAAATTTTCTCCAACAAGTAACAACAAAATCTTCTCTTTTTGCTTCATGGGTTGCATAATTTGTAATGATGACTAAGAACATACCCGGGAGCTGGCTTCATCGAGTCCTTTCATGGCATCTTCTCCAATTTTGTCGAACTCTGCATTGACTTCTTCTCCAAACTTCGTTAGATAAGCAGACCTCTCATCCAGGAAGTCTGTGAGACGAACTTTCTGAGCTTGAAGCATGGCAATCCTTGCGAGCAGCTCTTGCTTGCGAGTATCCCCTTCAGGGGGTGGTGAAGCTTCGGATTCGGAATCATTTGACTTGCTCAAGCGCAGGATTCGATTCTTTGATTTGTTTACTTTTGCTGCGTAGATGCGACCATGGTTTGTAGAAGTAACGGAGGTTTGAATGGGTTTCAGGGCAATCATGGTCTCTGGTTTTTGAGAGATTATTGTAGCTACCGCAAGTTTTGAACCCTTCGTTCGGTTTACGTTATCCTCTGCAATTGTTTTTGAAGTTTTTTGTTTTTATATAAAGCCATATTCATATTTTATATTTATTTAATTACTCAAAAATATGGAACTTGTGTAGTAACGGGTAGTTTTTATAGAATTTTTTTAAAAAAAATAAATTTCCTTGTGTAAGAAAATTCTTATCAATATAAAAAACGGATGCAATTTTCATCTGCTTTGCTTCCAGATGTTTATCTTGTGACTACAGAGCCCATTGGGCTGTCGTGGCCAATAGATCAGCCCATTGGAGTGTCAAGGCCCATTGAGCTACATATTGTAGAGTAATGTAGACGACCTTTTAGGGCCCACAAAAATTGGGCCGTCATTGTCAATATTAAGATCAGCCCATTGGGGTGGCAAGGCCCATTGAGTTCCATTGGAGTGTCAAGGCCCATTTAGCTATTGCACAAACCTTTTTGGGCCAAGCCCATTGAGCTGTCATGGTCAATTAGATCAGCCCATTGGAGTGGCAGGACCCATTGAGCTACATCTTACAGACGAACCTTTTCGGACTTGTGGGCCTTCGGATCTTGCACCAGCCCAGGTTTCTATCGACATAACGAAACAAAAGCGCATATGTAACAAAAGCATCTGTGGCAAACAATACAGAGATTTCTCAGCGCTTGGCAATATTTACAGACATACAAACTGTATTCTTTCAAATAGGTAAAACACACTCTATGATAACATCAGGAGAAACATTGATACAATAAAATCATCAAAGATATAGACCTCCATGTCCATCAATCCATCCTATAAATTGGGTTAATGAGCGCGTCCGGTTGCTTTCTTGTAAGTGTAGCGCCTTGCAATCAAGAGATACACAAAGAAGTTGAGCAGGCTGAGGATTGCCAACAGCCAGTAGAAGTAGTCAAGATGGCCCCTGTTCAGATTATCTGGAATCCAACCAAGCTTCCCATGTCTTGTGGTAATCTTAGTCACAATGGTGACCAGGAGAGTGCTCAGGTAATTTCCTAATGCCACCGTTGTAAGCGAGAGTGCGGAGCACAAACTCCTCATGGCATCAGGTGCCTGGTCATAGAAAAACTCCAATTGCCCGATGAAAGTGAAAACTTCAGCACATCCTATGAGAAAATACTGTGGTACCTGCCAGAAAATTGACATTGGAATGGTCTTGAGATCATAGTAGTTGTTTCTTTCCACAATGTCAAGTCGAATAACCTCCAAAACACCTGCAGCAATCATGGCGAAAATAGAAATAACAAGGCCGATGCCCATTCGTTGGAGCTGGGTGAAGCCTCGTTCATGGCCTGTGAACCTCCTGACGAAGGGGACGATCATTAGGTCATATATGGGAGCCCAGAATAGGACGCTAATGGTGTCAAAGATGGAGAGAGATGCAGATGGAATTTTGAAATGAGGACCCATGTGTTGATCCATTGTGTTGCCTTGTAAAACAAACATGGTGCTCATTTGACTGTATACGGTTGCAAAAACTATTCCAGATGCCCATACAGGAAGCAACCTTATAATGGATTTGAGCTCCTCAACTTGCGTTACTGTGCAGAGTCTCCATGGGTTTGCTAAGCCCTTGATGCGATCAGTTTGGATCTCCTCAACTGCAGCCTTGTCAAAAAACCTGGAGGACAACCATATATGTTTTTAGGATGCATAAATAATAAAAACCAAGCTTGAAAACTTGAGTAAACAACCAATTGGTAACAGATCAAGAAAAAAGTAAACCCAGAGAGGCAAAAAACATTTGCTTCAATATACTTACGTCAGTTCCTCGGTGTGCTCAAGCTTGCGGCTTCCCTCGATGGAACCTTCCTCATCAGCCGTCTCATAGAGAAGAGACTTATCAGCAGGAACTTTTACATTGAACTTCTTGAAGGATACAACTATAACCTGAAAAATTCTTGTAAGGGGACTCCCTCCAGGCTTTTGATGACGGTACAAACGACTACCCAAGAAGAAAAACACAATTGCTATGGCCATTGCAGCTGTTGGAACCCCAAATCCCCAACCCCAGCCAACATTCATTTGTATCCACACCAAAACAGACGAAGCAATAAGAGCACCAACATTGATTGAAAAGTAAAACCAATTAAAGAAAGAGCTCTTCTTCTCCTTCTCACGTTCATCAGTTTCATCAAACTGATCTGCCCCAAAGGATGAAACACATGGTTTGATTCCTCCAGTTCCCAGAGCAATCATGTAAAGTGAGATAAAGAGGACTACACTCTGCATTGTTGTTGGGTAGCAGGTGTCCTTATCACAATGGGGCATCAATGCACCAACAGATGCAGACATCGTGAGGAGGGTCATTCCCTGCAGGAAAAACAAACATTCAACTTCGTTGTTTGTGAAGGAAAAAGAACAGGATAGGTACAATTCAACGTTGTTAATTCCCACTGTACATCCAACATCTAACCCAGTCAGAAATGCTCCTGATACTCAAGTACTATATTTGGAATTTCAAGGCTACCAAATATCCCTAGACAAATATGGTAGATTGCTCGTGCATGCAATTATGGTAACAGGATTGATTTGGCAACCCTCTCAAAAAATATTTAAAGGGAGGGACATTCCATCCAATAAAAAAAAGTTCCAACAGGAAAAAAAAAACATTCATTAGTATTAACCAGCTTAAAACTATGAACATTATCAGTAAGCAAAACTTCATTTCCACTCACATTAAGACAACACATTTATGGTTAACTCGCTTTAGGTCAAAACGCCAATACATGACATTGGTGAAAAGGTAATCAGCATAATCAAGTCATATATTATTATTATGTCTTCTATAGATAATCATGAATTTGCTAATGAATCAAACTTACCAAGATGTAGAAGACTACAAAACCGGCTATTGTCCAAAATCTTCCTAAGTAGGCATCAGCTAGAAAGGCTCCAATCAATGGTGTGATGTAGCAGGTGCCTGACCAATTTGTAACATTGTTGGCTGCAGTGGCATTTCCCTGATTGTAACGCAGTTCAAGGTAGTTCACCAAATTGGTGCTCATCCCATAGTATGCCAATCTTTCGCAGCATTCATTTCCTATGAGAAGCAAATTTTATTTACGACATTAGGGTCATTTGACTTGAAAAGTAATGATACACAATGCTGTACAGTGTAAACCATTAGAGAAAAAGAGACACTTAAGCATACCTAGAATAAAACGGCAGGCCTTCCAGTTTCCCGTTTTCGTTTTGTTGGCAGGTTTTCCATGGAAATCCACCGTCCCATCATTTGTATAGACATCATCCTCAGCCATAGTATTCTCTGCAGATATGCTACTACCCTTTCACAATGAGCTTGATCCTTCTCAACAAAGAACTACCTATAAAGTTAGCACATACATTTCTGAAAACTCAAGATAACAATCACAATAAGTCCAAGATTCCAATAGCTAAATAATTATAATGTATCCAACCACTTCGCAAATAGACTGCCCCTTGGTTTTTACTTTTTAGCCAAATCAATGAAAAATATCAATATCTCTTTATATTCTGAATTAAATACACAAATAGCCAGAGAAATAACTAAACACGTAAACACAAGGACACACTATGTGGAAATTCTGAACTGTTGAACAGCCATTAATCATATTATCTGTTTGAAAGTAGAAGGCACTACAGGACAATTTTATAGAAGCTCAAGATAGAAAAATCGATAAAAAATTTTTTTGGTATCATGGACACATAATATGCGTCAAACCTAAGCAATGCATCATTGCCTATTATAGTATAGAGAAATCAAAACCCATTTGATTAAACAGCGCAACTTTTAAAAACCCAAATCCATAAAGACCAGGCACATCTTAAACGGCAATAATATACCTAAAATTCCACATCATAGTCTTATTGTTAAAGCGAAAATCAAATTAAAAAAAGATTAACTTAAAACTGGTTTAAAATTACAAGGAAAAAGTCAATAATGAAAGGGAAAAAAATGAACAAACGTATCTAGATTCAAGAAAGCCAACACAAAACTATGAAGAACGACAATTAATCAATGGCCAGAGAGCATGCAAAGATAAATAACCCCCCAGGAATGAAGCAGAATTTGAGACGTACCTTAAAGCGACCCACAGAGGGTAGACCGAGAGACGGACAGGGATCTGGAAGAAATCTATGAGAGTAATTAGTTTTGGCTATGGTGAGAGTGGTGGTGGTGCATATATTGGTGTGGAGGGTGGAGTGTGAATACTAGCAAAAACAGGGGAGCAATCCCGGTTCTTACTGAGACTCAGCCCGTCGTGTGGAAATAGACAGAGAAGAAAGACGGAATACAAGTCAGAAAGTCTTTATAGTCAACAAGTCATAAACAAGTGTGCCTCTTTTGCCATTATACCCCTGCACTATTCACTTATCTCACTTGTTGCCATGGTATATACATACAAAATTATATTGTGGATTCGTGGAATAATTAAATGAATCTTACTGTAATTACCATAATAAGGATGGGTGGATGAAGCCTGTGGAAACTGGAAACTGACAGAAAAGAAAAGAAAAGGTTACTATATTCATGAAAAGTTTCTAAACTATGGCTTTCAGCCTTTCACGTTTCAAACCAGTGTTCATTCATCTTTAGTGAAACTGCGTGTATATGAACCCTTTTGCGTTTGGCTTCAAAATACACTGGTTCTCCAACTCAACTCAACCCAACCACCATTTATTGATCCAATGAAAACCAATCGTCTTCTCTGAAAGCATAATTGCGTGCGTTTTGGGCACCTTTTTTTTTATAATTATTTTTCAAAAGTTGAAACTTTTGTGCAGAAGAATATCTTGTGGCCAACTGTATTAATTTGTTCAAGATACGGAATCTTACATTGCTTCAAAAGATACCAAAAGTCAACGTTTACGCCGCGACCTAAGCAGAACTATTGGATCATCCATGTGTTGGTATTAGCTCTTTTGGCTCAATAAGGTTTTTCAAACTTTCGCAGCCCTGACTTTATTTTGGAGAATATATAATTTGTTTTCGTTTCAAACTTCGTTATTTTCACATGACGTATTGGATTCTAACTTTATTTTTCTCTTATACCGGCCAAAACCCAGTTATTCACAGCAGAAATCAAATCCAGGGCCTTTTGACTCCATATGATTCGATTTACCAATGAAGTGATTAATTTATCCTAAATTGTTTTGCTACTTTTGTATTCACACTCATTTGACTCTTAGAAAATCACATCCAGCCATTATTATTACTTTGTTTGGTATTATATTGTGGAAAATATTAGGTTTGTGAAGGCAACATCTACCACGTCTTCTCTTCGTGGGGTTTGAGGGTCTAAATCAACGTCCTCATTCAAAGCAAATAAGGACATAATATTTGTTTTCTAGTAATATAATGGCGTGTGTATAGATAAATATCTAGATAGGTGTGAATTGAGGAAGAGTGGATGAACTTCCAATCCAACTCAACAATAAAATCAAACAGCCGCCCAGAATACGCTATCAGGGGAAGAGAGTGGCTTACGTTGTTGATTTGATATCAAAAGCAACAAGCCCATAAAACAACAAATGTGTCATGCCTCTGCCTCGGCTTAAGCTTTACGTATACTTGACTTATATTTTATGATTATTCCCCTTTTTCCCACATCAAAATGGTTGACTTGAAGAGCTTCTCAAAATGACTTGATATTAGAAATTTTGGGTTCACATTTGTGGGAGGAGTTTATCCACTTCGCCTAATTGTCCGGTTGTGAATCTCTTTCGAGTTAAATCGTATGGACTCACAAGACCATGAGTTTGATTCTCATTGAAAGCAATACTTTTATGGTCACGTAATGAGTTTTGATCGGGAAACTTTTGTACACGTACGTGACATGGGCCAAACATTTGCTGAGCTCCAAACTCAACTGCACCTTTTAAAAGTACACAGAATGTTTTACTGTTGTGCTCTAAAAGAAGCTAAGGGATATTAGAATAAATGCTTGAACATTAATAATTCAAACCTACTGCTACCATAATCAAAAGAATCAAAACCAGAAAGCAAACAGTTATGGAATGTATATGCAGTAGTTTGGAACTTCTGGTTCTCCGTCTGTGGAAATTCTCATAATCGACTCAATGAGAGCGTCCGGTCACTTTCTTGTACTTGTAAGACCTGGCAATCAAGAGATACACAAAGAAGTTGAGGAGGCTAAGGATTGACAGCAGCCAGTAGAAGTAATCGAGATGGCCTCTGTTGAGATTATCAGGAATCCAACCAAGCTCCCCATGCCTTGTAGTCACTTTAGTCACAATTGTAACAAGCAGAGAACTCAAGTAACTTCCCAGCGCGGTGGTCGTAAGCGAGAGGGCCGAGCACAGACTCCTCATAGCATCAGGTGCCTGGTCATAGAAAAACTCCAATTGCCCAATAAAAGTGAAAACTTCAGCACATCCTATAAGAAAATACTGCGGAACCTGCCAGAAAATCGACATTGGAATGGTTTTGAGATCATAGTAATTGTTCCTCTTCACAATGTCGATTCGAACAACCTCCAAAACCCCCGCAGTGACCATGGCAAGAATCGATACGACAAGGCCAATGCCCATCCGTTGCAGCGTAGTGAAGCCTCGTTCATGGCCTGTGAACTTTCTTGCGAATGGGACAATTACTTGGTCATACACAGGAGCCCAAAAGATGACACTAAGAGTGTCGAACAGCGAGAGAGATGCTGATGGAATCTGAAAATGTGGCCCCATGTGTTGATCCATTGTGTTACCTTGCAGAACAAAAATGGTGTTCATTTGACCATACACTGTCGAGAAAACGATCCCAGATGCCCATATTGGAAGCAACCTAATAATGGATTTCAGCTCTTCAACTTGTGTTACGGTGCATAGTCTCCACGGACTTGGTAAACCTTTGATCTGGTCGTTCTCAGTCTCCACCGCAGCCTTGTCAAACAACCTGTAGTTCAACCAAATTTGAATCAATTGCGAAACAAAGTATCGATGTTAATGGCTCATATTTGAAATAAGTTACTTACTTGAGTTCCTCGGTGTGCTCAAGCTTGCGACTTCCAGCAATGTTACACTCCTCATCAGTAGTTTCGTAAAGAAGGGACTTATCAGCCGGAACTTTTACATTTAACTTCTTGAAGGTCACTACTATAACCTGGAAAATTCTTGTGAGGGGACTGCCTCCAGGTTTTTGATGACGATACAATCCGCTACCCAAGAAGAAAAACACGATTGCCATAGCCATTGCAACTGTTGGGACTCCAAATCCCCAACCCCATCCAACATTCATTTGTATCCACACCAAAACAGAAGCTGCAATAAGAGCACCAATATTGATTGAAAGGTAAAACCAGTTGAAGAAAGAACTCTTCTTCTCCCTCTCAATGTCATCGCTCTCATCGAACTGATCAGCCCCAAAAGATGAGACACAGGGTTTGATCCCACCAGTTCCTAGAGCAATCATGTAAAGAGCGATGAAGAGGACCGTGCTCTGAACTGTTGTTGGGTGACAAGAATCCTTATCACAATGGGGAGTTAGTCCACCAACAGATGCAGACATTGTGAGGAGTACCAGTCCCTACATGATACACACACATATATAACCAGCTAGTTATACATGAAAGAGCATCATATTCATTGTTCAATTACTCACCAAAATGTCCAGCTAGTTATACATGAAAAAGCAGCATATTCATTGTGCAATTACTCACCAAAATGTAGACAACTACAAAACCGGCAATTGTCCAGAATCTTCCCAAGTATGCATCCGCTAGAAAGGCACCAATCAATGGTGTGAGGTAGCAAGTTCCTGACCAGTCATTAACATTCTTTGATGCAGTAGCATTTCCCTGATTGAAACGCAGTTGAAGATAGTTCACCAAATTGGTACCCATCCCATAGTATGCCAATCGTTCGCAGCATTCATTTCCTGTGATGTTAAAAAAAAAAACAATGCGATCAAAATGCCCAAAATTCCTGCTACTCAGTCGTACATAGTTTTAAGGGTAATGATATGAAGCAAATTAGCAATAGCCTAGTTGGTTATATCTCAGGATTT
This sequence comes from Tripterygium wilfordii, assembly GCF_013401445.1. Lineage (NCBI taxonomy): Eukaryota > Viridiplantae > Streptophyta > Magnoliopsida > Celastrales > Celastraceae > Tripterygium > Tripterygium wilfordii. Next base: position 13,176,681 of record NC_052234.1, on the reverse strand, counting down.
AGGTCCTACAATATTCGAAGTCGGGAGTTCGAACCAACCAAATTGGATAAATCCTGGTTTCGAACTAAACAACGGAAATATTTCCTTGTGGAATTTTGATTTCCTGGGCTTACCACATTTCTTGGCCCCTACTCGCATGAACTTTGGACCAGTCTTAACTGTCACCAACGCTGGTACAAACTGTTCTGGAGGGGCCTAGATTTACGTTAGTACAAAAAAAGAAGAAGGAGAAAGCAGTTGTGTACCAAGAATGAAACGGCAGGCCTTCCAATTCCCCGTCTTGTTTTTGTTGGCAGGATTGTTGTGGAAATCCACAGTCCCATCCTTTGTGTAAATATCACCTTCTGCCATTGTAATCTTTGCCCCAATCAAGACACACTCTTGATCCTCTACTCCAATCGACTACCCTAACCCATTTAGCAACACAAATGTTAAAAATTAATGTCGAAGGACTAAATGATTCCAACCCAAATATATAAGGAGGGTATGAAGAATGAGAGAGCGGAATTTGAAACATACCTTGAAGTTGAAGAGACGAACAGACGATAGAGAATAGAGAGAGATGTCAAAGAAACCTAGGAAGGAGAATCTGGTTCCTTAATGGTGACGATTAGTTTGGAGTGTGAATATACCACCAAAGCGTTATTGCCCAACAGAGTAAAACCAGATTGTCAGCAATAAATGGGATGAAGGTTTATTATTATGGAACGTTGGATTCAATATCATTCTTTAATTGAGAAGATTACATTCTAATGAAGAGATACAAACATCTTTGTATCTGGACTCTTTGGGTTGCCAGATACGTACACATTTTGCCAACTCAATTACTCATTTCTATTCAAAATCGAATCCTCATCTGATAAAAAGGGTAAATTTAAATTGCATCATCGGATCATTATTCAAGATTTGAAGGATAAATCATACGAGATTCTTGCAGTGGAGGCAGGATCAGGATCTGGGAGGAGCAGATTTTCTCAGTCAGTCGATCTTACTCCCAACCTTCCGGAAAGACTGTCAATACATTTTATGGCTATATACTCCTGCATTTACGTTTTTGTTGTTAATGTTTCATTTAATAATATTTTATAAGGCCCAACTAAAAAAATTAGTCCAGAGTGCCCAAATAATGTTATAAGGCCGAACTAAAAAATTCAGAAGCCCAGAACCGTGATATATTCTGGAGCGGCTCCTTGGCAGTGATGATAGGCCCATTTAATCAATATTTGGTCCAGAGAGACCCATTTAGCCATACGAAGGGCCCAACCACTCAATTGCAGAATCTAGAAAGTAGAAACATCAAACAGCAATGCATTTGGATTTTGGGTTCGGGAGCAGATGACGGGGATATGTAACCGGCCTATTAGACCTACACGGCCCATCACATAAATTTACGATCCAAGTTGTTAGCAGATCCGTCAACATTTTGGGCCCATATAACATTTTGGTGGTAGTTTCATAGTGTATACTTATGTCAAAGTTCTAAAACTCGGTATAATTAGCAAGGCATATAAGGTGTTAGTTAAAATGCGTCAATACCATGCATGAAACGACAAACAAACTTGTGATTAAGAGGTATCCGGACAAACAAAATTGTTATGCCGAGGTATAATTAGATACAACTTAGAGGTTACAAATACAAATTCAATTCTTAGAAAAAGTAAAAGTTACTCCACATATTATATGAGAGTAAAATCTACGTATATCCTGTTTATTCCTGATTTCACGTACCGTGAGATTCTTGTGCGTGAGAGTTGTTTACCTCTTATTATGCATTAAAAGAACTTGTACGGTAGCGCATAACATAACTCGTACTCATGCGGTAATAGATCATGTCCCATACTATTTTTCAGTTCCTGGCGGAACTTTGGCATGAAAATAACAAATAACATCCGACATCAATCTCTGCAAATCAGTGGATGGACAATACAGCTATCTTATAAGTATACCACCTAGCAACAAGAAGATAAGCCCCCAAATTCAGCACACTCAAAGCTGCCAAAAGCCAGAAGAAGTAGTGAAGATGTCCATAATTCAGATTGTCCGGTATCCAACCAGGCCTACCATGCTTGGTGCTCACATCTGTGACAACATTTACTAGAAATGTACTCAAATAGTTCCCCAATGCAGCAGTTGTAAGCGAAAGAGCCGAGCACAAGCTTCTCATTGCATCCGGTGCCTGCTCGTAGAAGAACTCTAATTGTCCGATAAATGTAAAAACTTCAGCACAGCCTATAATGAAGTACTGTGGCACCTGCCAGAATATTGACATTGGTATATGCTTCATCTCATAGTAGTTGTGCTTTCTTACCTCACCAAGTCTCACTAGCTCCAGAGTCCCTGCAGCCAACATAGCGAAAATGGAGATGACAAGGCCAACTGCCATGCGTTGAAGCTGTGTGAATCCATTTTTATGGCCGGTGAATTTTCTCGCTAATGGAACGATTACGCGGTCATAAACTGGAACCCAGAAGATGACACTGATAGTGTCGAAGAGGGAAAGTGAGGCTGAAGGGATTTCAAAGGATTTTCCCATGTGAAGGTCCATTGTGTTGCCTTGCAAAACAAATAAGGTTCCCATTTGACTATATACAGCAGAAAAGATTATCCCAGTAGCCCATATTGGCAATAACCTTATAATGGACTTGAGCTCTTCAACCTGAGTTACGGTACACAGTCTCCATAAACTCACAACACCTTTGACACGAGCCGCCGGAGTTTCCACAGCCGCCTTGTCGAAGAAACTGAGATATTACCATACAACCCAATAGTATATGTTAACATTTTGCAACTATTCATAATCATTATTCAATCTAAATGCAATCTGCAGTACCTTAATTGTTCTGTGTGATCAAGTTTTCGGCTTCCTTTGACTACAGACTCTTCATATGTGGTTTCATACAGAAGTGACTTGTCATTAGGCACTTTTATTCTTGATTTCCTTAAGGAGGCAACTATGACCTGACATATCCGAGCCAGTGGACTTCCTCCAGGTCTTTGGTTCCTATACAATCGGGTACCGGAAAAGAAGCTAACAACAGCAATTGTCATAGCAACAGCTGGAATTCCAAAACCCCAGCCCCATCCTACATTGGTTTGTATCCATACGAGCACAGAAGAAGCGATAAGGGCACCGATATTGATCGAAAAGTAGAACCAGTTGAAGAAGGAACTCTTCTTCTTCTTCTCCTCCTCGTCAGAATCGTCGAATTGATCTGCACCAAATGATGAAACACAGGGCTTGATCCCTCCAGTTCCTAGAGCTATCAAGTATAGACCTATGAAGAACACTGCGGTTTGTGACCCTGTTGGATGACATGCATTCTTATCATCACACAAAGGTTTTAATCCATGAACAGATGCTGACAGAGTTAACAGTGTCATTCCCTGCAGAAAATTAGAAAACTTCTTTAGTACAATAAAGAAAATGTCTAGATTGGAATATAAATATGCTTCAGTCATGACTTACAAAGACATAAATGATTGAAAAACTGGCAATTGTCCAATATCTTCCCAGGTAAGCATCTGCAAGAAAAGCTCCAAGTAGTGGCATGACATAGCATGTGCCTGACCAATTTGTGACATTGTTGACAGCCTGAACATTTCGCTGGTTGAGCTGATTTTTGAGGTAATTAACCAGATTTGTATTGATTCCATAGTAAGCCAACCTTTCACAACATTCATTTCCTACAAAAATGAAAGGGCAGGCACACATAAGTATTTTGTCTTCGTATTTACTGAATATCCGAGAATTCCCTAACCCAACATGCCTATGGAACAATTGGTCCTGGATGAAGCTTGTGCAGGGAGAATCTCCTATGGATCTTTGACCCATTTAAGGAAATAACATCGAAACAGCTGAGTGTGGGAGAAGAATTTTCCACCTCCCACATTTGCAACCGCAGTTAACTTCACCATCCCAGCAAAACTTCTCTGTTTTAGTGACTATCAATCATAACAGTAAGCAAAGATGGATATTAGTTAGAGATGTATATACCTAGAATATATGGGCACGCCTTCCAGGTTCCAGTTTTCTTCTTGTTTGCAGGGTTGTTACGGTAATCAGTTGTTCCATCTTTAGTATAGATATCTTCGACTGCCATAGATGCTTACAGACAACAGAAACAGAGCAAAAACAGAGTGCTTCAAATACTAAAAAGAGTACGTTTCGACTCTCACCTCATATGCTTGAATGCTTCCCGAGCAATTCACAACTATTGAAGATAAATCATATCAACGCATGTCTGTTCCACTCAAAATCCTTGCATAAACACCTTTCTTTTTCACTTACTCTGATTTTCAAGTCATGAATGCTGAATGGGTCTTGCGATAAATGGGTATGTGAGATTGTGAGGAAATACTGCGGTGGATATCTGTCATCTCGATAGAACCAAGAACATACCGAAACCATCTTTATAAGACTCTGGCACGCAGTTCTATCCGTTGCTCGATTGAATGCTCTGTTGAAGCATCAATGTTAACAACTTGGTTTCATTCAATGTTGATTTCAACTTCTGAACAATTACTCGGCACACGTTCTTAGGAAGATGAAATACGAGTAGTTCATTGATTGGCGTTCAACTACAACAGCATCGGAAGACGGCACTCACAATCACAGACATGGAGCGACTACTTTTGATTTTGCAGTTGCGGCATGGACCTCGAAACGACTTGGATGAGCCCGCAACTAATGGGCCGAGGAGCAGACAATCAGTGGACTAAAGTTTTCAGGCCCAAAGCAGGCTTGATGGAGTTCTTTTAGTTGATGGGTCTATTTGCGTCTACTAAATAAGAGATGTCATATTAGTTGGGCTTAGCTGTGCAGATGGGTTTCAAAGGTCCATCAGGAGTGGTCTCTCTGGGTCCGGGGCCACCTCCGAAGTCTTGCAGGCCTAGGGCCTAATTTTCTGACCCCACCTACAACAATTCATTTTTTTAATAAGTGAGAAATCATCCAGGAATCACCCAGCTTTGCATGCTCTTTGGATAATTGAGTGGACGTAAACCTCAACCATTAGAACAGTCCACGTCACGCTAGCGATAGGTACGTCCCAAGTGCAGAAAGATAACCAATTGTCACAATTTTAAACAAGTTTTCACAACTTTCTGTTCCTTGACAATTGTAATGAGCGAGGCACTCTCATTAGCCACAATTTGATACCATACCGTACCTGTAGAGTAGAGAGTGATCCAGATAAAAAACATTAGATTATAAAATGCATTAGATGGGGTTGATGTAGTTGTTAACTTACCCACCGTTGGTTAATCTTAGCTTTCAAACAAGCTATGATGGGATGCCCTATATGGGTTGCCATCTTATGCATCACCCATGAAAGCCATTTCTCAACCATCTATTCTCTTACTTTCTAAGTAACCCTCTCCCGTAGCCTTGCAACCATAAACCTCTTAATCTAATACCATTTTCGAGAATCAATACTCAAGAGGAAAAAAGAACAAAATCAATACTCACGAAGAAAAATAACAAAAAGTTAGAGATTAAGCCAAAAGCTTGGCACATAGTGACAAGAATATTGCTCTTAATGGAAATTGAAAATCGAACTCAGGGCTTTCTGAGCCCATACAGAGATATTCAACACTAGGCTACTAGTAATTCGCATCTACAGAGACAAAACCTACCAATATTTCATAACAAAATCAACTTTAATCTCATATTAATAACTAGATAAGCCAAGGGAAATCATGATTAAAGTTTGTCAATTTTATTTATAGGCTATTAACAAGGTTGTTTATTTGTAATTTTTGTTAATAATGTAATAGGTTTTTTCAACTTGCAAATATTATCACAACACTGAGGAAATTTCTCAGTAAGGTTGGTAGTTTAGTGAAAATGGTATTTTGTAAGGTTTGACTGACCAAACTACATTAAGAGGAATTAGACATTATGTAGAAACTAAGAAATCAGGAGAAAGATAAGTTTAGCCTTAGAATCTTGTTTTTCAAGAATCCATGCACAAACACACACCTAACCAAGCAAAAACGACATGGCAGCAATCCTGACATCTCCCCTTTATAAGGACGAGGTAGCGAGTCACACATTAGATTGTAACAAGGCCTCATCAAGCAAAACAACAAAAGCTAGTCAAGCCAAATATCAAAGGCAGAGTCACTGGGATTTAAACAACTGGATCATATCATATGGAGTTCTCTTATTGTCTTAGATTTCTGCTTCTCATTGCCTGCCTCTCTCCGGCTTTGGTCGAATGCAGGGTCCGGCGCTATACGTTCAATGTAAGTACAATTCAAGTAGATGATTCGTTATGTACTAATTCAGGTGTATAGAGGGATGAGAATTAGCGAGAAGAGAGATGAGAGAGAGGTTTAGCACAATCCACTAGTAGAGATATTATCTGTTTTTTGCCTTATGCCAGCACGATGTTGTCCTTAAAAAGGTCATATACTTATAAATCATGCATTTGGCTCTCACCTAAACCAATGTGAGACATTTTCTATTTCTAACATTTTATGTACACAATTTCTTAGCGGTCTTGAGAGCTATTTGGGTAGAGGCTTTATCAATTCATACTGGAAAATTTTATTCGTGCTCGGATTAAAGACATTGAGCAGCAAAAGTAATCAACAATTAAAATCATTCTTTGCTTTACAATTAATTATTAGGTAAATCATACATGTTAGAAGTCAAACAATCTTATTATTACATTAAACCATATGTAGATAGGGTGAAAAGTCCAACATATATGCCGTGCAATTGAAACTTAAAATTTATAATTTGGTCCAAAGGGACATGTAAGGTGAGACCTCTATTCACTACCAAAAGCACACAGTAGCGCATTATCAGAACAGATGAGAAATGCATGTTTTTGTGCTTGAAACAGGTGGTGATGAAAAATACTACCAGACTATGTTCAAGTAAGCCTATTGTCACTGTCAATGGGAAGTTCCCAGGACCAACTCTTTATGCCAGGGAAGATGACACAGTGCTTGTTAGGGTCATCAACAAAGTCAAATATAATGTATCTATTCACTGGTAAGTTCACCTAAATTAACAAGCACTTAAGAGAAAAACACTAATTAATTCAAAAAATTACTGAAAAAAAGTCTCACCTTTGTTTTGGCAGGCATGGAATCCGGCAACTCCAAACGGGTTGGGCTGATGGTCCTGCATACATTACCCAGTGCCCAATCCAGCCTGGGCAAAACTATGTGTACAATTTCAACATTACAGGTCAGAGAGGCACACTCCTCTGGCATGCACACATTCTCTGGTTGAGGGCCACAGTCCATGGTGCCATTGTTATCTTGCCTAAGCGTGGTGTCCCATATCCATTCCCAACTCCCCATAAAGAAGTTGTGGTCATATTAGGTGACTATGAATCTTTCTTTAAGAACAAATTTTCTGTAAATTGTGGTCATTACGACGCAGAAATTGGAATTGAAATCTTACAATTTTCAATTGCAGCTGAATGGTGGAAATCGGACACAGAAGCTGTGATTAACCAAGCTCTCAAATCTGGATTGGCACCAAATGTATCTGATGCTCACACTATCAATGGCCATCCTGGAACCTTCTCAACTTGTCCTTCACAAGGTAGTGAAATCTATGAACCAAAAATTCACTCTTTTTCATGAGATTTATGTATGAGCTTATACCAATATTGTTGTTTGGCTTTTGGCAGGTGGGTTCACATTGCCAGTCCAAAGTGGGCAGACATACATGCTAAGGATTATCAATGCTGCACTCAATGAAGAGCTCTTCTTTAAGATTGCCGGGCACAAGCTCACCATTGTAGAAGTTGATGCCACATATGTCAAACCATTCAAAACAGACACAATCCTAATTGCTCCAGGCCAAACCACTAATGCCCTCATCACTACAGACCAAAATACTGGCAAGTACTTGGTCGCAGCAGCCCCCTTCATGGACTCACCTATTGCTGTTGATAACGTGACCGCCACCGCCACCTTGCACTATTCCGGCACACTTTCTAATGCTGCCACAACCCTCACCACCCCACCACCACGAAATGCCACAGCAGTCGCGAACAAGTTTACTAACTCCCTCAAAAGCCTTAATTCACAAAAATATCCTGCCAAAGTCCCATTGAAGATTGATCACAGTCTGTTTTTCACAGTTGGCCTAGGAGTTAATCCTTGCCCAACTTGCAAAGCTGGTAATGGAAGTAGAGTGGTTGCTAGTATTAACAATGTCACGTTTGTTATGCCAACCACGGCTCTACTACAAGCACATTTTTTCAACATCGGTGGTGTGTTCACCACTGATTTTCCTAAAAACCCACCACATACATTCAACTACACGGGAACTCCACCAGCAAATTTACAGACCACAAATGGAACAAAGGTTTATAAGCTGAAATACAATTCTACAGTTCAACTTGTTATGCAAGATACAGGAATCATATCCACTGAGAACCATCCAGTCCATTTACATGGCTTCAACTTCTTCGCTGTTGGTAGAGGAGTCGGAAATTACATTCCAAATACAGACCCTAACAATTTCAATCTTGTTGATCCTGTGGAAAGGAACACAATCGGAGTACCCTCTGGTGGATGGGTTGGTATTCGATTCCGAGCAGATAATCCAGGTAACTTGTGCAATGGGTTTGAAACTTATACCTTCTATGAGCTTTACTCTGTCAACAATTCTCACATATTTCTGCTTTGACTGAATTTGTAGGAGTTTGGTTCATGCATTGCCATCTAGAAGTGCACACAACATGGGGACTAAAGATGGCGTTTCTGGTTGAGGACGGCAAAGGCCCTAACCAATCACTTCTGCCACCTCCTAGTGATCTGCCAAAATGTTGAAATAAAGCCACAAACAAGAAGAGAAAGATCAACAAGAAGAAGCAGAGAGTTCGTTAAACAAAAAATAAGTTCGAAGATTCAATTGTTTTCTTGAGCAAAAGGAAGACTTTTCTCAAGCAAGTTTTAATAAAATTGTTTGAGCAGTTTTATAACATTATACATTGTATGCTTTTTTTCCCTTCCTATGAATTGATTCATGTCCTAAAGATAGAATGTATAAGCTTTTGATGTTGTATTTAAGTTTCCGAAAGGGCTTTACCTTCTCTGTGTGGCCGCTCAAATTGTTCAATACGAATTACTTTCAGAGAACAATTTTCAGTCAAGAACTTGATGAGGTATCCTCTTTTGATGATTTGATGTTGCAATCTTAAGGCAACGATGTTGGATGAGACGAATTTTCCACCATTGCAGTTGTGGGCCGTGAAGCATCAGGGATCGTCTCCGCCAATTTTCATTGACCATCACCGATCCCACAGCGGATGAAGCCACGACGGTTCAACTTGCAGCGCAAGAAGCGACAGCTTATTGCCTTCGTAACATCTTCGTTAAATGCAATTCCCAAATTGCGGTGGAAGCTAAAGCTATCAAGAATCCTAATTTGATTCTCACTTCGGGATTGAGATCCTCCAATTACTGGATGATTAATTAAATCATCCACGTCCACGGTATTGAAGTTGGGCCCCCTACCATCCAACTGGACCAAAAGGCAAAAGTCCATAGCTCGGTCTCAGTAAATGGACTTTCTCATGGGCCTTGGCATAACCAAATGGGTCAAAGCATTTAAACATATGGGCCGAGTCTCAATTCTCTTATCTTCACAAGCCCTATAGAAATACTTGGGCTTCGACCATCCTTTGTTAGACGCCGTTGACAACTGGACATTAGCAAGCTCAAGCCCGAATATTGGGTCCATTTTACACATTTTGCCCATTCCTAGCCCAAAAACGCAGAAAATATCATGGAGAATTGTTTGTTGAATTAGTATATGCATGCCTTTCATGATGCATGGGATCCGGGGCTCGGCTCTGCAATTCTCAGAGTATACAATTTTCTTCTAAATAATTTGGAATGTGTGTCATATAACACTCCATTTTTATATTTTTTCACTTGATTTATTTTTCACCATAGGATGAGAATTGTACTCTGGGGAATTCCAAGATTCTCTTCTCCTTGATGATAACGCTAAAAAAAAAATGGTTTGATTTCGTTTTCGAACTGTGTAATATAGTGACTTAAGCAGGTAGAGTAAAATACCTAGTATGTATCAAAGAGTGGATACAACTACTCCATGTCTCCATCCTTAATTCCGTTATATAAAATTAATCCATGCTTACAATAGTGTTTTTGTATGTATAAATACAAAAATCAAAATGTGTTAATTGTTTCAATATTCTATAAATCGAATTAATAGTTATATATATGTCCAAAATTAATTAACATGGTAGCTAGCTAACTTAGCTTTGGTGGGCATACACACGTTGATAACCTTTGATGCGGACCTATCTCCAATTATGCATCAACATCAAATAGCCATTACGTGACTTCATCTTTGTAACATGAATTGACACAATCATAATTATTTGTATCGTATAAAATTGTGGGTTTGGAATTAATTTGGATTAATTCTATATATTAACCAGCATGGATATATAAATGGGTATTTGAGAGCCATGACGTGCAATGTAAGCCTGCCAGCCCCGTTGACTTGTGAAGTAATTAACTCGTAGGGACCAAATCCAACAACTCGTAAATAATAGGGAGGCTTGAATGGTAACAAAAATAAGTGATGGATTTGTTTGGTATATTTATTTTCCAAGTGGTTTTTTTATTTTTCTTGAGAACAAAAAAAAAAAATCGAAAACATGTTTAGTTTCTATTTTAAAAAACACAAAAAACTTAAAATCACTTGAAATTATAAAAAAAAACTAAATGAACCAAACTCGTCACTATAATTAGGTAAAACCTATAATAAACATAAATTGGAACCCACACCACAAACCCGCGTGATGTGCACAATTGAAAAGTAAACAACTCTAGGGGCCATGCCCACATTGTCGTGTAATATTTGGGTTCAATTTTATTTTGAAAGTCGCGCATTATCATATATATATATAGATATAATTTATACTAAACGATTATAATATATGCTCTGCAAGTTGTACAAAGGACCCACAACAACAAATGCACATCCTCATCAAATACGCATAATAAATAAAGGAAGTAAATGCCTTTTTAATATAAACTTTCACAATTAAAAGGAAAAATAAAATGAGAATGCACATGTTCATATTATTAAATTCCTACTTTTTTACAAAAATGGAAAACGAGGAATCTTTCCATTTAGGGAAAAGTTGGTACTTCATTTGTCTAAGGCTTTAACCAAGTCTTTGTCATTCCCAACAAAGTCAAACTCATGGGTGCTGACTACCATTAATTCTCAATTATGTTAAAATTAATGATATTGAAGGGCCGGAACAATCAAAGTAACCTCATTTTAATAATTCAAATTAAAAAATTAACGAGAGAATGATAACCGTACAAATTTATCGATTAGATATATGATATAAGCATAAACTAGAGTCTTGAGATTCGCATACATATAAATTTCCCACGTGACAACATGATAAATTGGAACAAAAGCACTCAATGTCGTGAGCTTCAAGAACAAATTTGTTAATTAAATATATAGTGTGTTTATGTTTATGTATATATATATTGAACCCGAACTCCTGACCTTAGATTTGGCAATCTTGAATCTCCTTTTTTTGTGAAAGTGATTAACAATCTTTATCATGATTTTTAAGTGCTTTAGCATGTATATTATAATCATACTTAGTCACTTTGTCAAACCCATTTAGCATCTTCAAATGCTTAGCCTTTGCAATATTTTGTGATTAATTATGCTTCGGTCGTTTATTAGTCCAAAGATAAGGTTGATCAATTTTAAGTATCAAGTAAACTGTCAATCAAAGAAATCAAGTGGCGGCACATTTAGGATAAAACAGATTTTAAAGTAATCCGTAATTACTGCTTTTGGCCTTTTGTATCGTTTGTTCTGGCAACAGCAGCCACTAGTCTATTTTTTATTTATTTTTTCTTCTCTCTTTGATCTACCATTGTAAGGCTGTCTTTCTATTACATTGCGGTTTTGCTCTGCTTTTATACATTTGGATTTAAACTTCAGATTTTTGGGACTAAAACTCAAATTTGTTGCTTAAGATTTGTTTCTGAGAGCATCAACTGTGTTTCTATATTTGAATTGGGCAGGAATAACTGCTATGAGAGGTTGATCATGTAATGCCCACCATGTGTTTGACAAAAGTTACCATGCAAGGCATGAGATCGGGAAGCAAAACAGGGCATAGTTTACCGCAATGACAAAAGTTACAACCTGCCCGACGACGGCACTGCTTTTTGACTCATTCACATTTGATTGGTTCCATTTCACTCTCTCAGGTAGGTTATGTGTAAGGAAACTTTATTTGAGCCGCAGCGCCCACAAACACCATACCCACCAATCACAGCTCAACAGCATTGACTCTCTCTCTCTCCCCCTCTCTGTATTTCTCACTATCCGCCTCTGCTGATTCCTGTTTCATTACATAGATGGATCCCCTCTTCCGCAAATAGTTGGCAATTTTTTGTGTGCGTTCGTTTGTTTCACTGTCTCACTGCTTTTTTCCCTTTAGCATCAAAAGAGTGAAATTCTTGCCCACTTATAGTATTTCAATCCTCGACAAGCTCTCAGTTTCCTCTGTTTCTCTCTTTTTCTGAGTATTGTTGTGTAAATCTTATTTATGCGAGCTTCAAGTTTTGAAATTTACATCAATGCTTTGTTTCTTTTTATGAAAATCATTCTGGGTTTTGCTTATGTTACCTCAATTGTTGTGGTTTGTGTTGCCTTTGAATCAAACATGGTCGTCTAGGGTTTATCTTCCACGTGAGGGGGTCTAAGATCTGCTCCTTCTTTCTCGTTTTTGTTATTGCTCCTCGAATTTTCCGTAAGTTTTGGAAAGTTTGGCTTTTTCCAGATTCCTCGATTGGTGGTAATATAAAGTTGGGTGCTCAGATTCCTTTCAAAATGCCTCTTGATTGATGCCTCTCGTCACTAAAATCCTGTATCTCTGCATTTTCTAGCTGGGTTTTCTCTCTCTTTGAGCATTCAAAGGGAGAGAAACAGAGAGAATTCTCAGTTTCCCTTCCGTGCTATTCGTTTCACTTGGGCAGTGCATTATCCAAAACAATGAGTTGGGGAACTGAAACTCTCTCTCCGGATTCTTATCTTCAGAACTCAAATTGGTTGTTTCAAGAAAACTGTGGTTCCAAATGGACCGCTGAAGAGAACAAGCAGTTTGAGAAAGCTCTGGCTTTATATGATACCGATACACCCGATCGATGGTTGAAGGTGGCAGCAATGATACCTGGCAAGACGGTCGATGATGTTAAAAAACAGTATAAGGAATTGGAAGACGATGTTAGTGACATAGAGGCAGGACTGATCCCAATTCCTGGTTACACCAATACCAACTCTTTCACATTGGAATGGGTTGACAATCAGGGATATGAGCAGCTGACGGAGTATTATAGTCCCGGAAAGAGAGGTACGGCAACTCGGCCTTCCGACCAGGAAAGGAAGAAAGGAGTCCCATGGTCTGAAGCAGAGCACAGGTACCCACTTGCAACTAATTTGTTTGAGAATTGATTGAGTAGCAAGTGATAAGTTTTCACATTTCTATCATTGTTGGCTTGTTTTTTTTTATTTTCTTCTTGTTGGTTCTGCTTTCATGGTTGGAACTTTCTCTTGTTGAGATGATGGTTTTGAGCGACAACTCACGAATAGGTTAAGTATAACTTCCTCTCTATAACCTGAGAGGGCTGAGAATTGAGGTTTTTCTAACAAATGCTAAATGTTTTCATGGAATCTAAGATTCCACGCATTAGAGGACTTCATATAATTGGTTCTAAAGGTGATAGATTATATCTTGATAGCTCTATCATATGTGTGGTTTGATAATCAAACTGCAGGCAGTTTCTGCTGGGTCTCCAGAAGTATGGTAAGGGTGACTGGAGGAATATCTCACGCAATTTTGTAATGACTAGGACGCCAACTCAGGTAGCTAGCCACGCTCAAAAGTATTTCATCAGACAGCTTACAGGAGGGAAGGACAAGAGGCGATCTAGCATCCATGACATTACAACGGTGAATCTACAGGAGACAAAGTCTCTTTCACCAGAAAAAAATAGTCCACCATCACCAAGCCATTCTGCCACTACTATGCAGCCACAATTGCAACCAAAAATATTTAGCATTGACTGGAACCCACCAAGTGAAGGAGTGGCCACCGTTTTCGACCTAGAAATTGGCAATGTGTTGATGCCACCTACCTGTGGGATTTCTACTTATGGACCTAAACTCCAGGACCAAAATCTTCACAGAGGAACTCATCCAGGATATCAGTTTGGGTCTTTTAATTAAATCCCTCAGATGCACTCTATGCAACATCAGTGAAGTCTCCAGAAAAGTGTGAGAGTTCTGAAGGTACAGAGATGCCCACTTCTATCCAGTGACACTTTATATCATGGCTTAGGTGAATATGTTGATGCAGAATCGAGTTATTTATTTCAAAGTAATTAGGCATTTACTTAGCTCACATTGTTACTTGATGTTCATATTTCAAACCATTGTAACAAAAAGGATGCTTATCTATATGAAGATTGATTACTTGAAGATTCATGCTTCGATTATGCCTTGCTGCATTTAGATTCTGTAGCATTTGTCTTCTTTAATATCAGGTCTATGATTTACCCACGTATCTATATTCACATCTAGTAGTCTAGGGCTCATATGCATAGTTTCTGGAGATTAATTCTTGACAGTGAGATTTATTGCAGAAAGATGCTGTTATACTTGCGTGCATGGCCATTTAGGGTGGCAGTTGATTTGGGAAAACATTCCACATCTAATTTTTTGTGTGTGAAATATGCATTCCTTTTCCTAATGACATTGTTTAATTCCCGTGCTTTTGCCTTCATGCTTGTCTAACACGGGGTTCACACATTTGATTCAATTAGTTGACTGAATTTCATAATCGAATCTTGAATGAAGATTGGGTCTAAGGGCCACTAATTCAGGCATCTCATGCTTCATTCTGTACTCTTTTCTTTTTGTTCTGATCATGAAAATCACTCATCTCATCAACACTTTGTTCTCGTATCTAAGATCACGATTTAGGTTGGAAGAAGATTAGATCCTACATGATGCATTTGTAAATAAATTAATCATAGCAATATGGTAACTGTAGTTGTAATATTTTGTGCTCTCTTTTTGTTGGCTTGTTGTCTTAAAATCTTTCTTCTTTTTTTGAAAGACACCGAATTTATGCAGATCACACTTTTTACCAGTCATCAAAAGAATCACGGTTTTATGACTGAGTGCCATTACAAGAAAATAACCTTGAAAGTGTCTGTTTCCCCTATAGAGTATAGACTGAGTGCTCTCCTGATGACCTTTTTTTAAAATGTAAAAGGTGTTGCCTTTCCCTGTCGAATTGGGTTTTTCGCTCTTATAAAATGAATACAGAACTATTTAATTTCAGTATTATGCCCATACTGATTCTCCTGCATAGGTTGGGGTAGCTTCTTTTTTTAACTTGTATCTTATGGAACTCATTCATAGCTAGAATCTTTTGTCTAATTATATGTGCAAACTTAAATAATCAAGCAAGTTCTTGATTCTCTGAAGGTCCCTTGTTCCTGTCATTTCTTTCTTTTTATTCCGTTCGTCGATACTATAATTTGAGTTCTGTAGCATGATTAATAAGTACCACCAACCTTGACCTGACTTGGTTATTTTGTTTTGTGAATGATCAAATCTCATGAACTTGCAGAAGAATTTCCTCTTACATTTTGTTTACATAGCTACTGCTGCAATATTTGGCTCCTCTCTTGTTGTTGGCTTGTTGCTGCTGCTGCTTTGCAACCTTATGAAAAGGCTAGTTGCCATTGCATAAATGATTCCTGGTCCCTCCACTAGGCATGCAATTCCAGGCAACAAGAGCATTATTATCAAAGTCTTGTGTGGTAAATGACAGAAGTACCACTTTCTTTTGAAAAGGAATAGCTTTTCTGCAACTTGCATAGAAAGGCACTTTGGATTGTTTATTCTAATTCTTCCTATTGAAACTTTTGTGTTGATTTCAGACCACACCTGGTCTCACAGCCTATAAAACACACTATGGTCTTCTATTTTTCTCTGTGTGTTCAACAATGCCCTGATTCTTCCCTTCAAGAGTAAGAGCTTTTATGTCTTTGTCTTTCTAGGCCCAACAACAATCCATACTAATTTGAGCTCAGGAAAATATCTTGTTACTATTTAGGAAGTTTGGCCAATTACTTTGCATATTTACCTGAGCGATGTGGGACAAGAGACTTAGTTTCATTATCACTCGGGCCGCGTGCTACATCGAACATTCTGGTGGACATATACAAAAACAAGTCTCCAATAATGCACAGAAGATTTGTATATGAGCAGGAAACAATGGACTGTTGCATCAGTAATCTAAATTTCCATATTATAAAATGATGGTTGGGAAATGGCACTACAAACCAAATGCCAATAATACATAATATGTCCTGTTTTCCTTTTTGTTTGCTTTTGAGTAGGTAAACGTAACATTCCTTGTCTTGCTTTGCTTTGGCAATACAACCTTTTAAACGTCTCAGGTCTCCCACCTTGCGTTGCCTTCAATATGTAACACCATACTTTGCAGTCCGCAAGGCTATTCTTCAAGATAATTTTCTGAAATAAAATTACGAGAGGAGAGTAAAAATGTCTATCATTACATGAGATAATTTTCACCACTTTTAGTCACAAAAACAGAATCCAATAAACATGATGCATAAAGTTTGCAGTTGCACTACCAAGATTGACCTGACCCTGTGCAGTTAAAAAGTCTAAATCCCCATTATTGCAACCAGCCCAGGTAAAAACACATGTTGCATTCCTAACTAAGAAACAAAAAAGTACCACACAGTGTGATTGAATTTCTTGTCCAGCAGCCAATGGAAAACAGGGATAAAGTTAAATGGTGAAAAGCAAATGTCACTGGTTTTTCCAACTATCAATTATATGTGTAAGGCATTAGTGCGAAAAGACTGTCTAACCACAAGCATTGGCATTTGCTCGGCCTTTATGTGTCTGTCTTGACATGGGTCTTCTTCCTTGTATTACAGATTCAAACAACTGATGTAATGGCATGTTTGTGTTTATATGAAGAGACTAGAAAAGTATCTGCTTAATTACAACGACTAAAAACACCTATAAAAGTCCAAGTGATGATAGGGATCCCATTCTCCCAGCTTTGAGTTATACGCAAATAATTTAATGTATATCATGTGAGTTATGTGGAGGTCACGAATTCATTTGAATCATGTGCGTCAGCCGCTAAAATAACGGGATACCAACGGTTGAAATTATTTTCATTTTTGCAAAAATCCACCCAACAAAAACGCAGAAATGAATATAATGGGATGGGCCTAGATTGGATCCACCTTTCCCCTTTTTGTATCAATTAATAAAAGTTCTTGAATGACAAGCCCAACTATATTATTTGTATGGCCTCAAGCCCAAATATAGAATGAAAGCCTCAGATCGATTTACAGATCCTAATTCACATTTACATGGTATGCCCAATCACAGGTTTGTTGATACATACTGCATGAACTCTGGATCACTCTCCAGCCCAGCCATCGTAGAAGGTGCTAAAACAACTTCAAGATCGACAGCTCCGTTTCCTTCTCTCCCAGGGAAGGCTGAGATCTTACCGTCAAACTTGTTGGCCCTGCCACTTCTCACCGCAAGAGGCCGGCCCCACCCAAAATCATTATCGTACATCGGAAATCTTGGCGAGCTTCCCATCGTGATCGATGCACCGTCGAAGTTCCCCAGCGGGAATAGTCTCGGCTCTCTCTCCCAGTCCTTTATGCCGCGTCGCACAGTCACGTCGTCGTGCGCCACCACATTTTTATGGAGTAGATCGGCTCCCCAATACAAATTGCGAGACAAAAGCTCTCCCGTCGAAGCGAGGGTGGGGATACTCTGTATTGCATTGCCGAAGTAGTAAGTGTGGAGTTGCGGCTCCAGCCGACGTCGACAGTTTACAGCCATTCGGAACGTGGTCGTTTTGGATGGCGCGAGCTTTCTCGCACGTGTCACGGAGCGCCATAATTGGGCGCACAGAGACTGAAAAGAAGAAATCTCCTCGGTACGAGTGTTTTTCTTTAGGAAAGTTTCCAAAACAGGAGTTTTGTTGGCGTTTCTTTCTCCGTTAAGGACTTTCAAACTGTCATTTTTTTTCTTCCCTAATATCTCTGCATGCTGTAACAGAGTACCGTTATTGGCTCTGTATTTGAGCTTCAAGATCGCTTCTCTACTAAAATGAAAAATCCTTTCGCGCAATGGCTCATGGCCTGAGAATGTCGCCTTTGGTCCACCGGTGGGGAATTCCAGCACCGCTGGCGAGTTAAACACTGTGTTGCGATTAAATTCTGGTGTATTCGAAATTTTCTTCACTCCCTTACAGATTTCTGCGAACGTGTTGAAGAAATGCCAAAGCGAAGTTCCATCAGTGACCGCGTGATTTACAGTGCAACCGATGAAAACCCCATCAGCTAATTCCGTCACTTGTACTGCCACCAAATGCTTGGAGTGGCCGGAATAGCTAAGCGTCCTGTCGAAAGTGAAGAACTCCTTAAAGCAGCCAGGGACATCAATTGGTGACAAAATTGTGTTCGTATCCAAATGTCTGGCCTTGGCTTCAAGAAATTCGACTCCAGCGTCATTACACAAGATGTGAACATGGCCGTCTTGGTCCGTGATGAGACGGCCGGCGAGAGCCGGGAAATGAGAGAGGCATACAGAGAGAGAGGTCTTGAGGAACGAAATGAGATCCTCAAAGGAGTAAGGAGGGTAATTAAGAAGAACACCCTTCTGGATGTATTGGCATGAGAGCATAGGAAGGTCAGAGACAGAGAGTTTCAATGTCTTGATTGTGGATTTTTGGTTTGGATGAATTGTGCATTTGGAGATGACAGTGGTAGAAGAAGAAGGCATTTTAGTCTCTGTGTCGGAGGGAATGCGAGTGAGGAGTAGGAGGGAGTGTGGTTGGGTTTAAATAAGGAGGCTAGGAGTCCAGATTCATGCACATAAGGTGGGTAGTTTCGGGGTGGTTGTTGATTATTCGTAGTTTCGGGGCAGGTAGGCCTTACTGCCTTAGTGTCACCACAATATTATATAGGATATGATGCAAATACACAGAGAGGCAGCCTGGCTGGCTGGGATAAGCTTGAGCTTAGTTCAGCTTACTGATCTGTCATTACTAGTTTGGTTAATTCGTATAAGTCCACTAATTTAATTGATTTATTATAAAAAAAAAAAGTAATTGATTTACCTTTTGGGCCCGGCCCAGTAGTGGAAAACGACAAAAGGTCAAATGTACGTCCCCGTTCATTGCATCTGAGAAAATATCATGACTCACACAGTGGGGCACTGCTGAGTACAAGTCATTTACGCATCAAGTCATAGTCATATCTAAATTCTAATGCACCCATTTTTATACCCACAAAAAAAAAAACCACCCAACAACCCAATAATGTGAATATTTCCCCCTCTATCGGTTTCCATCCAGTCATTATTATTGCCAAAACCAAAATTTCTTTTGACTTCTATTGTGCATTTGTAAACCTAAAGTCTAGACAGAGAAAATGTTGTTTAGTAGTTGTCCAAACAATTATACATTTATACTGTTAAATTACTTGCTGCAGTAGCTGTTTGTCCAAACAAAGATGTGCGGTTTATATATTGCTCTGGTGGATGTTGAGTTACATACATGAAAATGGTAAGCCAGATTACAAGCTAAATATAAGATTATTCTCACATGCTGACGGCCGTGATCTCGTGGTTAATTGAAATAATCTGCTGAAACAGTTGGATATTATTATCACATACGGAGGTCCGTAATCTTGTAGTTGAAATAAGCTGCTGAAACAGTTGGGGCCACTCTTACTGTCATTTGATGTGGTTGAAACAATGGGTACGCATACAATTATGTGTACATCACGGACGTCCACAGGTGAGAATACATTTATAAAAGCGTCCCAGTTCATGTTTTGAAACAACTGGGCCAGTTGTGGTTAGGTTCAAATGTCTTGAGACAAAAAAATACAACTATCGAAACTACAGTAGCTAGATTGTCCGAATATAGTCCTCCATTGTCTTTTCACCAACTTGTAAGTAAAGGTCATGCCAATTGCCGGAGATAAGACAGTAGAGATCTCCCATTTCGATTGTCCATGAAAAACAATTAAATAAACATTTTATAGGTTGTTATGATTGTTTTGTAATTGGCCACTAATCCTGGTTGAGAGAGCTGTTTTAAACGTTTTGGTGGCTATATAACCTAATCATCTGAATGCTAATAAATCATGATTATCTTGTCTAATGGTAAATAAACAATTATAGATTGTTATGATTGTTTTGTAATTGGCCACTAATCCTGGTCGAGAGAGTTAGAGAGGTGTTGTAAACATTTTGGTGACTATATAACTGTTGATGCAATAATTTAACAACCGAATTGTTTGTAAGTAATTTGAAGAAAGTAAAACAAGACAAAAATGTTTGTGTGGTTCGGCATTGAGCTTAGATTCACGGTGTAGATTCAATGTTCTCATTATTTTGTTTTGGTTGTAAATTGTACATGAATCAAGTATAGAATACTAAATCTCCTTTTTTATCTTCTCCCTTGCTAATAGCTTCTTTTATACTTATATTGTGTAGTTATCGGCAGTTTGCAATGGTTGAGGAAATTGATAACAGTTGAAGAAGTTTCTTGTCAATTCAGACATAACTGTTGTTGTGGAACTGTCTTATCTTCAGCTTCATCCTTCTACAGCCTGATCGACCTTTGTGTATCGGTCTTTTGTATTTGTATTGGCTTTGTATTGCCTTGTTTGACCAAGTCCTTTTGGATTGTATGTTTTGGTCTCAAATATGTTAGGCTTTGTTGACATTGTCTCTGTGAACTTATGTTTTGGTTTGGCCCATTTGTATTTGGGTTGAACATGACCCTTATATTTGAATGGGGCTGAACTTGACCCCTACAATTTGTCTCATATTTTTGAGTTAAAGAACTATTTGGTTGTTGAATTATTACATCAACAATAACCTAATAATTCGAACGCTAATGAATGATTATTTTGTCTAATAAAAAATGATATGACATTAATAATGGGAATTTGTGAATGTATGATCCAATAAAAATAAATGAAGAAGACGAATACATGTGGTGAATTCTCATTGATATTTTGATATTTTTTTTTTGATAAAAACTTCAATGACGACGATCATGTGATTAGCACTGAAGTGAGAAATTTAAGTGTTTAAACTTTAGACAAGTAGCTAGAGGCTGCGGTAGCACATTGGGAAGAATATAGAATAAATACAGACAAATTTCATGGCAAACATTATTATAGAAAATAAAAAAGGATGACCACATCTCTACCTTAATTTCCATACAAACACACTTTTCTCTGTGTGTGTGTATATATATATAAAATAATAATAATAAGTTTCAATGCCAGCCAGCTTTAACGTAACGTACAATGTATAGTAGTATTGGACCATTGGTAGAGAGGCATTGGCAGAATGGCAGGTAGTCTAGCTTTCATTTGGTTTGAAATCTGGCCACGTCCATCTTTCAAATATTGGTGTCACCAATTCGTGGCAAGCAAAATAGGGCCATCCAATGAAAAGCACGTGTGGCGCATTTGGGTGGCTATCTATAGCTACTTTGTCTTGGCCCTTGGGGATCAGACAACAAATTAAGTATTTTTTTAAAAATAAAAAATAATCAATTGGGTTTTGTATAGTAGACGAATTAATTAGGAATTAAATGTCCTTTTCTCTCCACTAGTAGTCTAGTACTAGTATAAAATATGACAATTTGTTTTGGATAATTAAGGTCTTTTATTCCGGCCGCTCTTCATTTTCCACACTAATAGTCTATTCTATTTTATACTACAGGTGCGTTTTCATTATTGAGATGGATAACTCCATAAATCTAAGCGAAGCTTCTTCATAGTCGATTCTGGTGTGCTATTGTGACAAAATTGGATGATGAATTAACAACTAGGCGGCTCTAGACTTGGCGCTGTGTGTTAAGATTGCACACGTGTTGGCACTTGAGTAGGTCATTGTCACCACTTTTGACCATATACAATGGCTGCCCTTGGCGTCTTGTCTGTGCGTGTCATGACTGCATGGGCTTTGGCACTTGAGTAGGTCATTGTCACCCCTTTTGACTATATACAAGGGCTTTGTTCGGTGCACAATTTTATTAATAGTATGTATGTTGGCATTATATAATATAGTAGATATTTTAGTTAAAAATGATTGCATATATGCACGTTCTTTTGTCCACTCTGTACACCTTATTGGCATGGACTATCAATCCCTTATTGGCAAAGAGACGCTCAAAAGCCCATAATTAGTGGGGGGAAAAGGCCTGTTCTGCCAAGTCTAAGAGGGCCCATTTGGCCCATCCTAGTTCCTAGTTCCTAGTTCCTAGATGTGGCCTTGTGAGTTTCGAATGCGTAATCCGTAATTTGAAACGCGGATTAATCGGTAATTTGCCTAGCATAACACTTCATTCAGTTTTTGGGCCTTAACAGGTAGGCCCATCACATCATCTGAAAAAACCTGATACGCCCACCAAAATCTGACTGCTCTGTGACTGACTTTGTCCCCACCGAGTCTAAGAGGGCCCAGTCGTGCTTTTCTACCCAAGGCCTTCAATTTTTTGGGATACGAATGGCCCACCATGTAGTGGTCCTACACTCCTACCGGTCAACCCGACAAATTCCATCCACCATACCATAAAACAAATGTTCGATGGTAAAGCCACATTAACTTTTGTTTTTTTAACTCAACAAACAAGGCATAAAATACCCAGCTCAAGTGGGATGGTTGAGAGTTGAGACTTTCAAAGGCCGGTTTAATGAACAAAGTTGGCATCCATGAGATTTCAATCAAGCTAATCCTACTAAATTGAAGATAGAGCCTGGGTCAAGATTGTAAGCATGTTATGCTATCACATTCCAAAGCCATATCACATGGCTTCTCAATTACTTGATCTATAATGCATAGCACATGAAAGGTTGGGGCCTATTGGCTAATACAACCCTATTAAAAGAAATGCATCTAACACAACTTTCCAACTCGAATTTGTTTCCAACTTTCCAATTAAAAGAAATGCTCTACGGTGTGTTTCCATGAGAAGGAGGTCTTCCAGCAAAGTCTCTTCAGCTAGTTTGGCAAGATCGAAATCTTTAGCAGATGAAATGTCTCTCAACGAGCTGAATATGTAGAAGATTGCATTTGAATTCTTGAAATCTTCTTCCTCTTCATAAAGATCAAACTCAGTTTCTGCAGATTATAGTTAGAAACTATTGCCACAAGGAGAGCATGTGAACTAAAAAATATGCTTAATACACATTTCTTCTAATAATAATATCTGACAAAGGGAAGTGCTTACGAAGGGAAGCAAAGCCCTACAACATAGCGTTCGCAATAAAATGTGCACAAGAATTATAAATAGTTTATTCCATATAGAAACAATAATTATTTCTGACCATCAAGAATCCAAGGAGAGCTTTTCAAGCTCTCGGGTACCGTGACTGGAAGCTTTCTTCAATTCAAGGGCTCTTTTATAAGGAGGGGCAATTGGGGGCTGTACAGGATCCAAGCTCTGGTAAGTTCCCTCAGTAACTTTTGGCAGTGGGTATGACCGGTCAGAATCATACCCACTGAGGTCTCCACACGCTAGAAATGGGATATACACCTTGTTCGGACCTTCCAACCACCCACTACTACAATCTGTCATGCAACACGTATATTTATAAGAGGGGGAGGGGAAAGAAATAACTACTGGCCATATACGAAAATCATGCTCCCAGTAGGATCAGTAATTCACCAAATAAAAGAATACTATACCAATTTTTGTAACTTTGGCCAACACATCTATGACTGCATAGGATTGAAGAGAAGCATTACCCAACAGTTTATCCGAATGAACAACTTTTACTTCCATAACAACAAAGAACAGTAGTCTAGGGCTAGAAGAATAGCAAAGCAAAGCTAGAGCCTATGACCTCTGGTTGCACTTAAGCAACTTTATCACTAGGCCATGGTTCGCCCTTTGATATTTATTCTTAATAATTCTAAATTCTTAGAGGTGAATAATTTTCAGTCTCTCCCTATGTTCTGCCATCTTCTGAACAGTAATCCAACTGACTGTAGATAAGTATTGTAAACTCAAAGGCCTGCCCATCTCATAGTTTACAATTGAAGGGACTTAAAAATCAAGATGGACTTGCATGCTACTGTCATTAAAATAGTAGAAATAATCTTCTAGTAGTAAGGAAAAGAAAAAACACACAGAATTCCATTCTGAACATGTTTCTAGAGAAAACAACAATCCATCCAAATACATGCAAAAGATGTCATTTTTTAACCACATTACATACTAACCATCAACCAGAAAATACATAACCAGTTTCTATTATGCTAAAGGTTTTCTCCTCTCTTTTTTTTCAATTGAATGGTAAAAATTGTAATATTACCCAGATCATCGACTCCAGAAGGACTCCCAATCTTTTCCAGCAGGCGATGCACGTCTTTAGGATTGAATCCTTCAGGGGGGGAATAATTCTCACAAACCGCAAATGCCTCTGCATGACAGAAAAAAACAACTTTCTCACTATCTTAACGATATTATTAAATATCTCTAAGGGCCATCCATGTTCAAGAGGGTGCTGGATCCAGGGCACATGCATTCTTTGTGCATTTAGGGAATGTGTCCGACTATATGAGCAGTGTACAGAAAATTAAAACAGTTAAAAAAAGATGTCACTCTTACCTATGCTTGAATTGCGGCTGCTTTTTGGTTTTGCAAAAGTCACTATGGGGAAAAACAGTTTCAGCTGCAGTAATGAGGGAGAAAAATAAGTTATATTCGATCTGGTTTGTTCGGTGCTGCCAAAATACTGCCTTAAATGTTGGGAAACGATTGCAAGTTGCAACCACTAAATATCTACCAAAACTGGAGATCATATTACCTGGCAATACAGAAGACTTGTATCTTTTCCGCGAAATATCTTCGCAATAAATTTCCCACCTTCTTTAAGGACATGTGTGACAATTGTTAAACCCTGGAAGAAAAATGACCTAAATGATGTTAGTGCAGAAAAACTTAGCAAGATTCACTAATATTTACACCCAAAAGTCCACAAAGCTACTAAATATGTGTTTTCCAACAGATAAAAAGTGTCAAAGAGTGAATTATGTACAAAATATATTAGTGCTGAACACTACTTAGAAGCAATTTGGAGCTATTGAACATGGCAGAATGACATGCATGCTCACCAAATGTATTCAAATTCCCCCTTGAATCGAAAAATACCACTCATAACTAAGAATAATTAGTTTTGCCAGGAAATTATTTACATTTAGTTTGGATACGAGGGTCCCAAAAACTTACAGCCAGTATGAGTTGGGACTGAACAAATTCATCCATGTCATGAAGACCAGTAACTGCAATCACATATCAAATGTTACAGATTTTGGTTGGCCATAAAGTAGAAAGCGGTAACCACAGATTTGGTTTACCATCAGGAGCACCATCACATACAACGAGGTCAGCCTTGCAGCCATCAAAGTGTCTAATAACCTGGTAAAAAGAATAAGATAAGCAATGGATACTAGTATATCATAAGCAGTCAAGCAATGAACAATAAGGATGCAATTATGCAACAATCCTACCACTTCTGCAGTTCGGGCATTGGTTATATCACCCTGCACCTGAATGACACCTTCAATTGGAGCCATGGGTTGCAAATCAATAGCCACAATAAGGGGATGATCTTTATCCCTGTGAATAGAATGAAAAGTTATAGAGTTGGCAGGAAGGTAGCAAAATAAAATAAGTTGTCTAAAAGCAATGTTATCAGACTCGACCCGTGCATCAACCCGTGGAAGAAATTTTGAAGGCTCAACCGGTTAACCCGAAGGGTCAAGGGGTTGAACCGCATGTTTTTTTAATTAATTAATTTTATTTATAAATATTAATAAATAAATATTAACTTAATTATGTGTCGTTTTATATCAATTACTAAATAGATCAACAATGATAATTAATTAATTTAAGATAGAAAGAAAAAAATATAGTAATATAATATCATACTTGACAGTAATAAACATGGTATTGAAATTAGTTTTAAGAATTTTCATAAAAAAACAGTTATAAACTTACAATAATATAAAAAAAGTTATAAAAAAAATTTATTATTAAAGTAGTGAGAAAATAAAAAACAAAATGCTTCAAGCCAAAGGAAATATGGGACCCACGCCTGTCATGGGCCCATCAATCCATGAAGTGAATCATGATTGAACAATTTTCAATTAATTTATTGTTATATCTTTTCTGATTTTCTCTCTTTGGTGGGAAATCCCACATCGAAAGTCTTACAAAATTTATCACCACAAGCTTAACATAAAAGAATGACAGGTACAAGGTTTGTAGGTAAAATATTTCGACTTAAATGCTGAGTGCTTCGATAAAAAAGTTATAATTTTTGAAAAGGTTTTTAACCCGTGAGTCGTTAAACCGTGCGGTTCAAGAATCAACCGCGGGACATACCGGTTTGGCACGGGTCAATTGCTTGTTCGGTTCAACATGAGGATCGACCCGGCATAGATGAAAATTGTTGGTTGAACCGGTCCGACCGACGGGCCGGGCCGGTTCTGATAACACTGTCTAAAAGTGTTCAAATCTATGAATCAGAAAATAAGAACCCCATAAAAAAAACAGTGGAAAGCATCTACATGCGATGAGAAGCTCATGCTTGAGAAATCTTCAAATCCAGGGGAACTCAATCATAAATGCAAATGCATAGTACAAGTAAGTTTTTCTACCCTCCACGAACCTATCATTCCCCCCCTTTTTTTAACAACATGCGTGCCCAAGCACATGCACAGAAACACACATACGTAAGTTACTGATAAATGAAGCAACATGAATTTGTTCAACATTTTCATGTTTTATGAATGTCTGATATATTGACGGTTACCAAGAAGGCTACTACAATAAACCAAACTTAAGAAAACACTAGAAATAACTTACTTTGAATCAGGTACAAGCTTTGCTGGAAGATATAATTTACGGCTCAAAACCTGTAATGATAAGAAAGCATTGAAAATCAGTAGAATCTCTTTTCATGTCACTAGTCCAAACAGCATAAGAATGAGTCAATCACAATTATTAACGCAACACGTGTCCAGACCAGCTTTCACGCATTCAGAGTACAGGAACCAAACCCTTAATTTCAGAAATTCCAACAAAATTTTCATTGAAAGTCGATGCGCATTCAAAATACAGCTTGTATTGACAGGAATACAGGAACAAATCTAAAGATTACGAAAACAGGCAAACAAGGAAATACAGGTGACAGTAAAATTTAAAAAAGACATACTTAAAACACTTGCACTATATAACATTACTGTAATAACTTGAAAATTGCGTACCTGACTCCAGCTACCAGGAGCAGCACATAAATCCACCACTCGCTTAACCCCTGCAAATCACATTTTTATTGACCAATATGAAGATGAAAGGTCTAAAATTTACATTGACATATTTATCTCTTGTTAACTTATCAATTTAATTGGACAACAACTGCCATGAGAGAGAGAAGCAACCTGGACCTCACCATCAAATATATTGAATTCCTCATCTATCTGCAGGAGCTTAAAGGCACTTCGCGCACGCCAACCTTCTTCTTTTGCCTTTCGATAATAGATATCCTACAAACCCAACTAGCCCACCATGAAGTTCACAAAATAAGGAAACTCTGGATATGAGACAGGAATACCATAAACAGAAACCCTACCCTCTTGTCCCGAGATGCTTTGCCCATCTTCTCAACGCCTTTGAACTTCTGTAGCTACTGAAAAAAAAACTTCTGCCACAAAAATCAGAAGAAGCTCATCAAGGGGGAACAAAGCGAACAAACAAGTAGAAAAATCTTCCTTTCTACCAAACACAGTTTCCTCCTCTCAAAAGAAAAGGAGGAATTTCATATGATCTCATACAAGTTTATTAGAGATCTGTCATCAAAGCCCACATAGGTTAATGGATTAAGATGCTTATTTTTACCAGGTCTACAATCCTCAGCAGAACCTGAAACTATATCGTATTCACTATCCAAACCGTTAATCTTTCTGACCAAACAAATCACAACAAAGAAAGGACGCTCTAATAGTCATATATATATATATATATATATATATATATATATATATATATATATATATAAAAGCTTAAGTCGGCATCACTTCAAATAAGATCAAATCTCTTGAATCTTGATCCTGCCATGAGTACCAGTACTACGACATGAACAGTAATCAAAATACCAAACAGTCATTTTATCGAACAAGTTATGTACATACCAGAAATTCTACGAAGCAAAAACATACAGGAAATGCATTCCAGGGATCTTTATATGAACAACTAATCATCAGCTTAAATTAACATGTCATAGAGAGAAATTATATCGGCAAATCAAAGAAGCGGAAGGACGAACCAAAAGAAAGGGGAAAGAAATATAGAAAAACGAAATAAAAGGACGAAGTGGAGGAAGACAGTGAAGTCCGAGCAAGTTAATTACTATCTGCTAAGAAACTAAACAGAGAAAAAAAAAGTAACAGAACAATTTTTAGACGACCATGAGAAGAGCAAAGAGTTAAAAGGCACCTGAATGCTAGAGAGTTGCGAATGACTAAGTAGGAGATTCAATGAATCGAACACTACAATGCAAATACAAAGACCGGTCGACTCCAATGAAGTCCCGGACGGCAATTCGCGGCTGCAAAGGAATATGGTACGGCGGGAGGGGAAACCTAATTTTGATTGTTTCCGCTTCTAGTTATGTTACGGGGAAACCTACGTAGGTGGTCCTTGAAAAAAAAAATAACGTTTCAAATTGCTGAACTGTGACATATTTCCCAGATTGGAATATAAAATTAAAAGAAAAATGCCACCTGTAATATAAAAAACAAAATAATCCAAAAAAAGATAAAGAGATATCCCCAATTTTTGCGGACCTCCTCCTCCTCTCCTGTTCCTCCACCCCCGTCTCTTCCGCAGATCGACTTGCTGAAAACACCATATCTCCTCCGAGACGGCGACATTGTAGAAGGGAGGCGCTTTTGCAGACTTTGTCGAAGATGCTGGAGCCTGGAGTCAACCATGGGCAGACGATCGACTTGCTAAAGACTGGTGATCTCCTCCGAGGCCCTGGATATTGAAAATGCGATGAGGGAGGAGATTATATCAAAACCACGAAACCAACCTCCAAGAACATGGTTTTCTGCCAGCTTTTCGTCTTCGAAACTGGAGATGGGCTGGGCTTTCCCTTAAACTCAAATTATGACAGGACAAAAAACTTATTTGGGCTGTGGGTCAGCAATCATCTGTCCGGAATTCCAAATCCATAGTTAGGCTTTCATTTGACGCTCAAGGCCCATTTAATTGCGTCGTAATAAATTATGGCCTGCAAACAATTTCAATTTGAAATATATGTAGTTCGTCATCCCATTTTCAAATTTTGTCTGCCCTTTTTCTTCGTTTCAGGCAATAAAATACACTACTAAACCAAGAACCAAATCCAGTCAAAATACACTCCCAAATACTCTGCTACTGAAGTGAAGGATATGAACGGGTATCCATCCGGTCCACTGAACCATTGCAGCCCAGTTACCAACTACATGGGCTAGCTAGCTCAAAATCTCAACAGCACAGCTTTGACAAAAAATTAAAACCCTCTGTTGATGAACCATTGCGGCCCACTCAGTAACTTCATGGGCTAGCTCGCTCATAATCTCAACAGCCGAGCTTTGAAAAAAATTAAAACCCTCCCTGATGATTCAAAGGACAGGTTCTATCTCCAACGTTGCACCAAGTTGAAGTCTATCAAAGCCTCGAAATTGATATTGTTTCGCAATTTAATTTTGGAAAAATAAAATTCACTAACATCTTGAAGTAGCCAACACTATCAATGAATCTCAAATTGCTGGCCCTCAACATCTCAGATGGGATTACAAAATCCTCAAGGCCTCAAACCAATAACCAGGCCCCTATGCCCTGGGTGCTTTTGAAACCCAGTAACTGAAGAGAACATTCAGCTTCCGCTGCCAGCTGGTACTGTTGTTGGTTTGGCATCCTCAGCTTTCTCGTGTTCTTTGTTTAGTATCTGGAAAAAAACAGTTTTGCAAACCAAAGAAACACGTTAGCTGCATTCAAAGGGATTTTAGCAATATACCAGAGCACGTGTTTGTTCTGAAAAAGACTAAATCACCTTGTTATTGATCAAGTTGTGGAGCGCAATTACACTTCGAATGACAGAGGAAAGATATATTACCAGCATCATGTCGTTCGTTTTCACTGCACATGAGAGTCCATAAATTGTCTTCCATAATTAAATATCGAAGGGTTGATAAACCGACTGACATAGATTACAAGAATCAAGTATACTCGACACACCTGAAAAGGCCTTGATCAACTCAGCTACGTTAAGATTGGGCAGGAGGTTGAAGACATCCTGAAATTTTTAACATAAGCAGACATGAATACAGAAATTCATAGAATACATAGAAATGGTCAGACAACCCCATAAATGCTGTAATCCTGATTTGTTATGGTCCACTATATTTTGGTTGCCAGGTAGCTTAGCATATAAATACGACCTTTTCAGCTGAGAAACACATACAACCCACAAGTGGCACCTATCTTGCTGCATCGAGGAATAGACAAATGATAGGGGCATTTGGCATAAGATATAGCACATTCAATATGTTTATTGGTGGCATGTTTATTCAATATGTTTAAAGGTAGATAATCATTTGGTCCCATGAACCAAGAATGAACCGGATACCTGTAAGTGGTATAGTATTTCGTGATTTAATGGAAGCTTCTCATCAATGACGAGATCGAGGTAACTGCGTATCTCTCGTAGTCGTGCATCCAAACCCTTTAAGGCTGTAAGCTTACCAGTAACCTGAGAAAGACAAACAGTGATAACAATATTATAAACAGTAATTCAGATGCAATTTTAACATCACATATGAGCTTTGGTACTCAAGTTCGTCCTCGTTAAACTTCCAGAAAATTCAAGGGTACCAATCAAGCCAATGGCACAGCGGATGTAATAGAATTTGAGGTATCAAATTCTGTTTCATTGGGCATCTCCCATGGCAAGGCCAAAATCAATACAACTCATTTGTAACTTGTTCTCTCCACAGCATACAGACTTCAAACCCCATGCATAAGGCACCCGCTACCACTGCACGGTCTGGGGAGGATAGAAGTACCCTGCTCATAGGCAGTCCAGATATATACAGCTATTCTTACCGAACAAACAGACATCCGTAATAGTTCTGAACACACCTTTATAATGCTAAATCAAAAAAAATTTACAACATTTCTCACAGTAGTGATTCACAATAATTTCACACACCAACAAATCCTCCATATAGTCACACAACTTGTACAAAAAACTATGACTTGATTTGAATCCATCAGAAGCTGTGGCCCCCCAACAAATTAAGAAGGGTAATTGGGAAAAAAATCTACCTCCGTTGCAAGTGTGCTAATGGTTGTATCCTTCACATCCCTTAGCAAGTGTTCCACTCCTGCAGAAGCGTCATATAAGTAAGTAGCGGAACAAAAACTAATGGAAAGACAAATTCTACTTCAGATTCCGATGACGTCTGACTTTCATCTCACGGCTTACCAATTTCCTCAACTTCATGAGCAGCAATCTCTGAAAGAACATGAACAAAAACCTTCTGGCTTTTCTGAGTAGCATTCTGTAACCACAAACAAGTATCAGCTTAACTTTCAGCCAAGGATAAATTGGTGCACTATCACATCTTAAGAAAAGAACATAAGTAACCTCAACATTGTTTAATTTACCGGTGTTGGATCTGTCCTTAAAAATTGAAATATTAGATTTTTAAATAGCTATTACTCAGAGAGTAGACCGAGATAAGAGAGCATGATATCCTTCCCACCTCTTTAACCTCTTCGACATCAAAGTATGCCTTGGTAGGTATACCCAGCTCCTTTGGTTGGACATCAATGATAACTAAGACCGGATTTGGGACATAGCTACATAGCAGTAAAAAACTTATCAGAAAAATGGACCTCTAAGGTCAAAACATACCATAAAATATCTCAAACCAACCGGCTTTTCTAATATAGTAGATCAAGTCTAATGTGCAAGGGCCTGATGCCAAAAGGGCCACTCCAAGATTTAAAATAAAAACAGCAGCATTTTCTAAGCTATATATTAATAGAAAAATGTTGAAGTAGAATTCAGAAAAGATTTGCAAGATAATGCTATCTTACTTGTGGAATAACTGGTGAATATCTAAGTCATTTTCCCGTAACTTTGGACCAGTACTATACCAGCCGACCACGTTCTCTTTGGCTGAACAATAACAGCAAATTCAAATAAGGATATAATTAATATAATAATATATTACAAATAGTTAAATACAAGAAGTTGGAACAAGAATTACCATTGATTCTTTTGAACATTGAATACATAGCTTCGTGATAGTTATGATCAAAAAACCATATGCTTGGGTCTTTGTCGTCCTCCTCAAATGGCACTGAAATTTGATAAGACAGATATTTATCATGATCAGTCATAATCCATCTGATACAAGCACACATCAAAACAACTTGAATAAGGAAACTTTTAGCAAATCACAAAATCCCAAATAATTCAGTTTTATGTTACATAGCCGCCGTAAACTCTATGCATTTCCTTTCAAAAAAGAACAGAAGGTTTTCCAAAAACTCAAATTTCAAACCAAAATGCTGCACTTGAACCATAAATCACCAGCTCATCAGCCACATGCCTAATTCACAGTAACACAGGAAATTAATCAAAGCACGCAAAAAAACCTTATTTTCTAAAATCTAAAACTTATCAATGCAAGAATCCTTAACAACCTTTTCTGCTTTTGAAACTGACAAGTTCTGCAACTTGGCCTTCTTGATTATATTTCCTTCCTTTTTTTAAAGCATAATTTCTCTCATTAAATAAGATAGAGTCCACTTTGAGCAACTAAAGCTTCAAACCAATTCCTTCCGGTTTTGGTCAAATCCCTGAATTTAACAAGATTAAGAGCGAAAATCCAAGCTTCAGCATATCAAAATTGCAGGCACGGTTGATTATTGATAATATCAAACCGTATATAATATAGGTTTCAATATCATTGATTAATACCTAAGCAACGCCTTAACAGGCAATGAGCATCAAATAGGTTAGAAACTCAAATCCCGCAATCTGTTTATCAAGTACCAATAATTACATAGAAAACAAGCTAATCCTCAATTTGAACGATAATATCACAAATAAAAAATTCCCCCACTTATCATGTCAGATTCCAGATCTACAAAGACATTTTACTAGTATGTCCAATGAAAAACAAGTCCAAAAATTAACAACCATAAACAAAACAAAACAAAGCTAGGGTGCTTAACTCATTCAGTTAAATTCTCATCTTAAACAACAAATTTCTTGACTACCATAAGCCAAAGGTCAGGTTAGGGTTTTTCTTTCAAAACATCGTTACACGAAAAGGGTGAAGAAAACGAACCTGCGTAGCTGTTGCTGACATCAACGGTTCCTTTGAAGGAGCTTCCGAGGAGGATGCCGACCACTCGCTTGCGAGTGTCCTTGGCCACTCGGTTGTAGTTGTCGACGATGCTGAGCAAGACTAGTGGATGCACTATCACCTTCTCGATTGGCCTCGCCGAAATTTGCTGCTCCTTTATCACATCCATCGCGATCTTCCCTTCTGAATCTGCCCTATCACCCCTCTCGCTCTCAGCCTTCTCTCTCTCTCGCTCGCTCGCTCCCTGTGCTTCCCTCGTTTACTCTCTCTCTTTTTTTTGCCCTTTTTTTGTATGGTTGCCAGGCCTTTCTCACTGAGAAAGCCCACATAAAAGGCCCATTGGAGTCTATGAACAAAATTGTAGACTAATAAGCCAAACATGGGCTAAGATAATTACAAGTGGGCTTTTTTTTGGATTTCATTTGATGGGCCTCCCATGGAGTTTGTAAGTTCCAATCTCCAGAAATTGGAGTAGATTTTAAACTCCAGAAATAGAAGCCGACAACGTGGGTTGACACACATAATGCATTACAGTCTGTCATCGTATTGATAAACCCACCTATTTATTAGAGGAAAACATCAAAAGAATAATAACTTGAGAGGACAATTGGTCCCAGAATTTGCAATTCCAGCCCAAAATTGCATGTGCTATTTATGGATGTACTTGTATTCATCCCTATCAGTATTTTTGCACTGCACGGATTGTTTTCGTGGGCTATCTCCGAAGTATTTATGCTCAAAAAATACGTTACTCATGTAAAGTTTGACGTCTATTTATATACATTGAATTGAGTTAATTTCAATCCGATGTGAGATGGGACTACAAGTTTTGATAGACGCAAAATAAAACAAAACAAAATTATGAAAAATGTAGTCTATAGTGCACGTAATGCACCCACAAATATTGTAGGATATATAAAGTTCTAGGAATATAGAAAAAGAGAGGCATTATTTTACTTTGTAATGGATGTGAAACCATGCTTCTTTTAGCTATTAATTAATGCTAAAGCAGTCACGGGGCATTTGGTTGGTATTTTGAGGGGGAATAAGGCGAGTCGAGGGTGAAAATCACTCATTTACTCGTTTGGTTGAGTTTAAGAGGGTGAAATCTCAAACTCATCCCACTTTCATTCCCTTCTTAGGGAGATTAGCCAAACTCACTAAGATGGTGAGATTTGTTAATCTTCACAAGAGAGAATGAGTTTGATAATCAAAAGACTATTATATTCCCTATTAAGAAGTAATAACAACCATTAAATTAATCTAGTCGTTATTTTATGTACAAAAAATTGGATAGTATGAAAATTGTACAATTAAAATTCTAGCACTCATGCTCACTCTTCATTTCATACCAAATATAGTAATGTTCTTCTCACACTCACACTCACACTTACACTCACTAGATTAGTAATCAAATACCCCGTAAAACTATTGATCTGGCACTCATATGCTGCCTGCCATTGCCATGTGAATTCCAATCTGTCACCGAACCCATAACAGGACCCAAAACAAAACAATTACTCAGATCATTGGTGCCAAAACTCCACCAATGTTGCCTTATTTTGCCCCCCACTTGTGTTGATAAATTGCACATCTTTGGCCAATCAAGACTTGGCATCCAAAAGAATAGGCTTAAATAACGAGGCCCCGACCATATGCCCGTAAGAGAGCTGGCTCGATTGGTCACTTCTGCTACGGTCAAAGTAAAAACAACGACATTGAAACTCAGTCTTGGACCGCAACTCTACACCACTTAAAACGCATTCTCTACTGTTATTGGGTTTGGATCAATGGATGAACAGCATTTTTAATAAACATAACAAACAGGCGTTGACCATGGAATGTAGACATGAAAAATTGAGCTACAATTCACTCCAATTAGAGGTGGATTGAATGAACTGAACACGTTGAGATTGGTCCACTGGGCCACACCAGCAAAACACTGCCAAGAGTGCAGTGTATTGGGCATGGCATTTAATCAATTACAAACAAAATAGGTTGCAAGTCTTATATAGTATGACGTGTTTTGTGTCTCCACGAGAGTCTTGCAATGAAAGTCATTGCTGTTCAACACATGGACCTCACACTGATTTACAAACGAAACATTTGTGGTTAAAATTACAGTAACTTTTACTGCATGAACTCTTAACCTTTTTTTGTACGACTACACTATTACCTGTGTGGGGCTTGGATGGCCTTTATTGCCTGTTATCATGTCAATACTCAGAGTCTCGTATCTCAATATCACCCTCACACCACAAACCCACTTTTAATTTTAGCACATAGACCCATCTCTTACAAAATCCCCTTCAATTCCCATTGACATCCAATAACATCAACAGACATAATATAAATATTGTTACACGAATTTTTAAAAACAATAAAAAAAAATAATCTTTCGAATTACAGGTGATTTGGCGTCCCAATTAATATACAACATAAGAGTTACTTCATAATAATCATTCTAATGATAAGAGTATTATTGGGGTTTTTTTTTCTCATAAAAAAGGTTACAAATCACATGTAAAAACAATAGAGAAGAACATGAAATTTATATGCACTTTCACCAATTTTTCTTTCATTTTCTCCTTCTCAAGCCTTTTCCTTCTTTGATGGAACACGACCGTCTGTTCCAGCAAGCATAGCGTACTTATCCTTCCTAGTCAAGTTTGTGCACTCAAAACCAAGTGTCCCTGCAAGCACCCTTTGTATGTAATTTGCCACTTCAATGGCCGATTTCCCACCTTTGCAGGTCAGCTCCGCAGGTAATTGATTCAAGAACGTAATCTCATAGGTAGGCATGGGATTCATGAACACAAAATAAGGATCCAGCAATTTGTGTCCGCGAACAGTTGTGCCATGGAACACACTCTGCTTAGTATTGATCGCAACGGGCACAATCCGGTCAGTAAGCTCAGCAAATAGTGCGCTAAACCTCAGCAGAAATGGCTCTCTGCAAGTTGTCCCTTCAGGGCATATAACCAAATCACCTTCCTCTAGCAAACGCTTAATGTTCGCAGCATCTCTTTCTCTTTCTCTTGATAACGCCACGGCCTTAATTGGCGAAATAATTTCAGTGAACTTGCTGATACTATAGGTGACACAACTGATTTTTCGCCCTAAAGCCACCGCGGTGACAACGGGGTCTAAAACCGTCCGATGATTGCAGATAAAGAGGACTCCGGGTTGGCCTGGCCGCGGAGGGGGTGGAGGCGTACCCTTGACAACTACTTTGATCCCTAAGAGCATGTAATTGTATCGAGCAATTCGTTCCGGCAATGGAATGTTTGTGTAGACTCTGAGGATTGACAAGATTATGCCGATGGGCAGCCATAAGAACATCAACAGAGCAACAAGAGGTGTTGGCCTTTGAACCAACCGACCTTCATGGAATATTACAGGGCTTAGAAGCTTGTTCCTTGGTAGTGGCTCACATCTTGTTCTTGGCACCATGTACCCCTCCTGCAAACATTGACGTTAACTCAGAATTAACATTGACCCATGTCAAAAAATCCAATGAAAACAATTAGTGACACATATAGGACAGTTGGGTCGGTCATATTTTTCCAAATTCAGCAACTCCTTGCACCCTAATAGAAACTTTATTGTAATTTTATGTGTGACATGTGAGACATGCGTAGCTTACGAATTTATTTGGATTTTGTACATCTAGCATAATTGCTGATACTAATTTTTTGGATTTGTATCATTTTCGATATAATTATGCTATTGTAGTCCGTAAATGTCACAAGAAATACACTGTTTGAATTAATGATGAGAAGCTATATCCAAATAATATCCATGTAGTCTACATGAATCGTACCTAATTATCATGAATTACAGCTACACAATTGACATTCAATTAAGTCGTTTGGACATAAAGAAGGTGTGGTGTACGTCAAATCGACAGTCTGCAATATAAATGTTGTGTAGATGCAACAGCCATTAATGGTAATAAAAATATAAAAATTAGGAGCCCGTTTCGAGATGATCAGAATGAAACAAAAATAACAAAACAGACTAGATATTTCACGTAAACAAAAGCAGAGTAATGATTGGGAAAATCAAACAAACCTTGCAAATGGACATGAAATCGTGGTCAGTATCTCTATCACCAAGCCCCAGATCAGGAAAATTGGTACCAAATTCCTTCAAAACAGCATCCCTCTTATGTTCTCCAACAAGAACACCTGGTTTCTTAATATACCCAGTTGCTCTGCCCGATTTCGTGACCTCCAACTCTGTTCCGAGAACCTTGTCAGCACCCAAAAATGTCTTCGCAAAGTGCTCGACCATAATCCTCGGACTCGCCGTGACTATGTATCTTTTCCCGAACGAATTGAACACCTTCCAAGTGACTGGGTTAACATCGTCGGCGTAAAATTTGGGTAAAACTGACCTCGAAACGAGGTCAATGTCCTTCAATTTGAGACCAGAGAAGGTGATGAAGCAGAGAATCTGTATTCCCAATGACTCTGATACGAACAAGTAAGTGAGGTAAACAAATGGGGCGGATAGTAGTAGGATTAAGGCTCTCAATATGCTACCCGCTTCAAGTGCGACAAGCAAGTAATAAGGGAAAGCACTCCCTGACACGAGGAGGGTCCCGTCTAGGTCCGCCGCCACCGTCTGGCTGGATCGTCCCTCGGTGTCGCATTTCGCGATCGGCTCGAAATGCCGGTAAGCACCCATCACAACAAACACAAGAGAGGAGGAGGAGGAGTACTGTGTTTATTGTGTTGTGTGGCTTTGCGGTGGGAGTTTAAAGAAGAGTTAATGTTATAAAGGTAATGCGGAGGGGGAGGGAGAGTGGGGGATTTAAAAGGAGTGGGGGGTGGATTCTGTGGCTGTGAGAGAAACTAAAGAAATTATAATTGTGTGTTTTTTTTTTTAAAATAATGGGTTTTTGAAGGAAAATAATTTAAAAATTGGATTTGAAATTTTGAATAAATAAATATTTTTGAGGTTTAACGATGTGGTAAGACAAATTTGGGGCATGACTATGAATCAGGGGCAGTTGTGAGAGGGTCCAAGTGGTTGGAAGTCGACACCAACACCTACATTACATTGAATTAGCCTGCTTTTTAGCTTTTGCGTTTGCCGGCCCAAGCTGGCTTTATTAAAGCCCCTTTTAGCATAATAACTCACTCTTTTTTCTTTTTTTTTTATAATTTCACAAACTTGAGCCAATTTTATTTTATGGGTTAAAAACCCTGCGGTAGAAGTCACTTCCATACAAATATTCGAATTTGATAAATAGATTTGACGAATGTGATGGTCACTGCAGGGTCTTCGTCCGCAATTTTAATGGGTCTCAATTATGAGTTGTTTATGTGCGTACAATTTTAAAAAAAAAAATTAAATGGATTGAGTCAAAGTGGCAACGCTGGAAGTTAGGTTGGGGAATAACAATTGGGGGCATGTTAGCTTTAATGCATTTTAACTCTTGGTTTGGAATACTTGGATGTATATGTTCCATTCATGGGGTCCGCTTATAGTAACTCATCCCATGCAAGGCTAGCTTGTTTCATGAATAACATCGTTTATTTGAATCTCAGTAATTACTAGAACTACTCACATAGTTACACACACTCATATGTATATATATATATGGACTCATCAAGTGAGCCGGCTTAAAGCCATGAGTGAAGCCAGTAAGCTTATACTTTTGGTTGACTTAATCAATACAAGCAAACCAAAATAGGGTTTTGGAGGCCATCCTCATTGACAACCTACTGAGAAGGGTAAATAAGATTTTTCCTCCAAAAATGTCTACCATGGTAGATATCAACATCAACTGAATACACCCTCTCTTGCGTCGTAAGAAACAGTTTTCTTGAAAGAAATCAAAACCACATATACTACAAATTTTTTAATATTATTATAAATGGAACTTTCTTCGTACAATTGCAGTGGAATTTGTTGCTGGAGTTGGGACTTTCTCTAGCGTCTCCATGCTTCCACAATAAATGACCTAGGGTTCCCTCCGAACATCTCCCGTGACCACGTGTAAGCATGTCACGTTCTCTATGCAATAAAAATATATTTTCTAATATATATGTTTAATATATGGTAGGGGAATTAAATGGCCTTTGTGTTGCCAAGCTGGTATCGCCTAGTTTTCAACCCTAATTGTGGATATATGGTTGTGGATATTAAGGATCACATGTTATGATCGCATATATAATCGACGAAATAAATAAAGAATTGCTCACACAAAAACGTATTGTTTTAGTTTTGACATACATTCTTGGTGGATCAATGTGCAATTGAATAAGAATACAAAATACTTTAATATGGTATATGGAGTAGTAGTTTAAAATGTTCACTAATTAAGAAATAAACCTAAAACCATGCTTAAAATAATCAATGACAAAACCAATTTCAAAACGCAAAGAAATGTGACGCGATTAGAATGTTTGAAAGCTTAGTTTAACTCCTCCTCATAAGTCTAAGCCTTGTTTATCAAGAAAAGGTCACAAGAGATCGTCGTATCCGTCCTGCTTAATTTTGATTAGATTGTCACCTGATTATATAGAAAATTAATCCTTCCATATATATATATAGTGTGTGTGGGCTCTTAAATATTAAAATTTTCAACCCAAACACATTGATATTGTTCACCACAAGTCCACACGAATTTATTATTCATGGACCGTTATCATCGGTACTTATATCCATAAAAACGTGTCTTCAATATAGGAGGAGCTAAATTTTGCTTGTGAATTTCTTTTTCTACTCAAATGCATGTGCACGTTTGCTTGGTCGTTAAAGACACATGCATGACGTAGATTTTAGTCTCACCAACTAAATCGGCCTCACTTAAATACTAATCCCCATTTGGGACTCTTTTTCAAAGTACTCTATTATTAGTTTCAGTTTTGGGTTGCCATCGAATTTCTGACTTATCAATGTTTGGCTTGTGGTTCTATATAAATATAGTTAATTATTGGGGGCATATGGCTTTTAATTAATTTAAAATATATTGTTGGAAGGAGGCTATCATAATCAAATTAAATTATAGCCCCAAATTATTAACTATAAAAAATGAATAAAAAAGACCCCTCAACAAGCTAATCGGTGATTGATTAAAACTAAGCAATATACCCAATAAATATTAGTTCTTTGTCTCCTTAGAGCTAGGGTTTTGTAGTCTTACCCTATAGAGAGATTTGATTAGATTTTGAAAATACTTGTCGTTACTGATGGTGCTAAGTTTATTGTATTTTACTTTTTTCTAAGACGATCTCCAATTGTTTTCTTTTCAAGAGAAATGATGTTCATCTTGGTACCCTAACCGATTAGGTTAAGGAGGCAAACCACCATGGAAAAAGGGAGAATTAAAGGTGGGGATTTGTCTTCGTGTCTTTTTTCTTTTTTGTTCCTATTAAGTGAAGTGATTAAGTGACCGATCGCCATCTACTCTGTGCCATCTTTTGACAGCATTTATGTAGAAGTTGGTGGGCTTAATTAATATGGGCTAAGCAATAATATATTAGCACAAGTCTTGTTGTCCCACATCGAAAGATGTGGGACTGAAAGTTTTATTTATAAGTCTAAAAGCTCACCCTTAACACCATATAAGGCCTTTTCTTAGGCTTGAGTAGGTTGGGCCTAGCCCACTTGTTTAGGCCTAAGGAGAAACAAAGTCGTGCGGGTCTAATGTATGCACGGGGAACCGGACAACCCAAAGCGGACAATATTGTTTGTGTGTATGGGGGTGTGGATTTACAACATGGTATCGAAGCAATTCGTTCCTGTTGGACATGACCTCTACTCCACCACTTGTTGGTTATGGCATAACCCAACCCCCTACCCAACCCACAAGTGCGGGAGAAACAAAGCCGTACGGACCCGATGTATCAACGGGAACCGGACAACCCAAAATGAACAATATTATTGGAAGTGCGGGGGAGTGTTGTCCCACATCGAAAGATGTGGGACTTAAAGTCTTATTTATAAGGCTAAAAGCCCACCCTTAACACCATACAAGGCCTTTTCCTAGGTTTGAGTGGGTTGGGCCTAGCCCACTTATTTAGGCCTAAGAAGAAACAAAGCCGTGCGGACCCGATGTATCCACGGAACCGGACAACCCAAAATGAACAATATTATTGGTGTGTATGTGGATGTGGATTTACAACAAGTCTACCCCTATAAGTTGGCTAGAAATTATAAAGTTCGAAACCACAATCAATGGGTCATCACCTGGGGTAGGCCGTAGGCGGCTTTGGGCAGTGTCGAGAACCTCTTTATATCACTTTAATTTTTTTTAATGAAAAATAGGATGAGCAGAGCCGCCAGCATTAGCAAACTCCACATGGGAGTGACCTAAAAGTATTTATCCGTTGTGGAATAGTACTTGATTTTTCTTATAACTATTCCTGAAAAGAAAAGGAGAAGTTCGTCATCACAATCCCAACATAATAATATCAACCGTTCTCCACAAGTGTAGGGGTGGAATTTCGATTCGATTTATAATCAAAAATTTTCGATTTGGTTCTTGGTGTAGGCTACACAAGTGTACGTGAGACACATAATCTTATGCGAACAAAATATGAACAAATCTTGTATTTCATGAGTTTTGAACCCATAATGTCATGAGGATAAGCAACTCTTGCCAACCACACTGGTACAGGTGAACCATTACACTGTTACAAAAGATAATTTAGTCATCTCTATCTAATCGGATTTTTGGACGGAACACACATTGTCCACAATTTGGTTTGGGCGTTGAAAATGAACCGAAGCCACAAAATGGTAGGGTTGATCGTGTAATAAATGTCAACAGCTCACGTTGAAAGAACGTAGAGCCTTCGCACATACCAGTCATGGCGTTTGATTTATGCTGGACAATTAATACTCAACACAGTAACTTGTGTACCAATCGACCACGTCTCAATTATTAATTGTGATTTCCACGTTAATTGAATGAAGAGACCTCCATCAAACTCTTTACATGCTTGACTGATGGACTTGTTTCTGAATGGCAAATGGCAAATGGCAATCCAGTTTCTC
Organism: Tripterygium wilfordii; assembly: GCF_013401445.1. Classification (NCBI taxonomy): domain Eukaryota; kingdom Viridiplantae; phylum Streptophyta; class Magnoliopsida; order Celastrales; family Celastraceae; genus Tripterygium; species Tripterygium wilfordii. Next base: position 13,134,068 of record NC_052234.1, on the reverse strand, counting down.
TAGTCTAGGCCATGGGCCACGTACGTCAATCTCGATCGCATCCTCACTTCTCAGGCCTCAGGGTGCAAGACAGGACTGAACTGTGTCAATTCAAACGAACCGCCGCTTGTGAGAACGATATGCTCGTCTATAATCAAATTAGTAGTCTTATGGATCTCAATACCTTTTATTTTAACTATCACAAATATTAAGATGAACGCACATTATAATCCTCTTTGCTCGTGAAGACAGAATTGGGCTAAACTGCAGTTAACTTGTTTTGTGGAAGCCCATCTAATATGCCAATAAAGCCCATACTCCCCGGTCAATCCCGTCTGTGCAGTGTGCACAACAGCTAGCTTAATATGGGCCATTCTCTACCATGCATAGGTTCTGGCCCCAAACCAATAGGCCCCATCGTTATAATCTCAGCTTGGTCATTTACCCAATTACCCTGTCTTGTCTATGTATTGCTGCAAGGCCCATTTCATTTCACATAGGAGCTGTGATGAAAGAATCCACTAAGAGGATCTACGTACTCCTACATATGAGATATAGAAATGTCAAATTGATCCGACTCCTCTACGCGCAACATGTTCAATCGATCGAATGAGCTTAAAGTCGGTCTTAAAAAAAAAAGCAAAAGCAGAGAAAAGAGGTTTTCACGTGCAAAGAGAATAGGGAAAGTGGTGCGTGTTCATTCTTTTTTTTTTTTTTTCCTATAACAAGAGTTGTATGACTTTCGATTTTCGTAGGAGACGTACAGAAAAACTACAGCAAAAGGGGAAAAAAAAAGAAAAAGAAAAAGGAAGAAGATTTATATACAGAAAAGACTGTTAAGTTTCTGTGATGGGTTTAGATATGGATCGAACCCGTGAAGCAAGAAAATGAGTAGAAATGAGTTTATGGTTTGAACTGAACTTATTGGGTGACCCAGACAATTCAAGTTATGTGTTACGCCGGATTGTAATCTGGTAAATTTGCATATTATTGTATTCTCTTCAATAGCCTACAGATTTTATTTTATTTTATTTTATTTTTAGTTTCTAACTAAAATCATATGATTTAATTTCATATAAATGCGTCCATACTTCAATGGGCTCAAACTATAAGGACTAAGAGCATCCACAGCAGATTACCTAAACATGAGTCTGTCTGTAAAATAGGGAACAATTATAGAGAATTTGTCAAAAAACACATCTGCATCAGATTCCCTAAACTTCCCCTATTATAAAGACTTGCTACAGTGGTTCCCTACATCTAGGGAACCACTGTAGCGTTATGTAAATATAAAATAATGACAAATAATAGATCTCTCTCTTCGTTCTGACATCCACTCTCACCTCTGTCCCACATCCTCTCTCGTTCATGTTCACGTGATCTTCAACACGACGCATATCTTCTCCGATGTCGCCTGCACATCCGACGTCATGTATGGGGCCGACGACGAAGCTCCACAGCCATGATTAGGAACCACCGATCAAAAACCAAAGACAATAACTCTACTCCTTGGAAACCCATAATCAGAACCACCCAATTTTTTCTCTCATTCTCTCTCTCATCGGCTTTCCCTTGTTCATCATTTTCTCCCTCATCAACGAGTCTCTCTATCAAACTCTCCCTTCTTCCTGCCCTACCAAGTACCCAAGATCTGTTACAGACCTGCAATCGACCTCGTCAAGAGCCTGCAGGACCTGATCCTGACTATTGATTTCTCCATCTTGGACTAGACATGGGGAAAAACCCAGGTGAGAATAGAAATAAAGACTGTATGCTGAGATTGGAGATTGAGTATTATTTGCCCAAAATAATTCCTCTGCTGTCAAAGGTGGCATCATTGTTGTTGGAAATGGTTGCCATATTGACCAGGTTGTTGTTGATGATGGAAAGAAGGTAGGCGGCTGTGGTGTGGTGGTGCAGGGAAGGTGGAGACTGAGTTGAATTTATTATTATTTTAGATATTTTAAAATAAAATAAAATTATATCAATAAAATAATAAAATAAAGAGAAATAAATATTATTTTAATGAAGTAGAGAATATGATAAGTAATCTGATGTAGTGTTGATTGGATAGAGAATCTGTAAAATAAGGGAAAGTGACATTTTATCTGTATTTTAGGGAATCTGTTAACATACTCTGCTGCAGGTGCTCTAATATAATTTGTTGGGTAACTAAACATGATTGGAGGCATTTTGGATCATAAGACATGGCCTTCGTCAAATCGAAGTCCAATCAGTAAACGCCCCAAAATTTGAGTGACACGTGGCGGGCCGAGGAGGTAGGGATTCTTGGAAGGCTATAAGTTTTGTTGGGCAGGGCAGCTGTCTTCGGTGGAGTATTACGAGAGTAAAGGCATGTGACAAGCACGAGGGGGCCCTCCTTGGAATGTCTGTCTTTGATAACTCCAATCGCGTCACAGTGTTCATATATTTATCTTCAATAGCTGAACCACCCATCAATGCCTGACAAGATGTAATAAATAGTGGTGGATTACTATTTGTATGAGCCCCCTACACTAGTCACTAGGTCTCAATTACACGAAAGGATAATCAATCTTTCAATTTGTCCATGATTTTGTACATCCAATAATGGGTATTTTGGTAAAATACTTAACATAGATCATGGGCCCTGCTAAGGAGGTAAGGGAGGGCCACACCCACACAGCTAAGCCATGGCCCATAAGGCCATGACCAACCCTATAACTATATAAGGGCTAAGGCCCGAGGCTATGTATAATTGGGGGTATAGTAAAACTTGTTGGGGGGTGGAGCACTAACTCCAAAATGGTTCTTATCTTCCATATCTTAAGTGGATCCCTATATATATATATATATATATAGTTAACATTATGGGTCCTACCAATTTCTCTATTAATTATCCCATCAATGGTCATGCTTTGCCCTCCTCCTTTGACCAAATAGATCAAAATGAACAATCATAATTATGACCTCATCTAATGGTTGTGTGTTGGCATACACAATCAATTGAAATCACACAACACACAAGTGATTAATTGGGAAGGGTTTATCTTGGCCACATGATTCCAAAGTTAGACAAAGAGTACTGGTACCTCATAACCCTGGCACTGTGAATGGGTTGTGGAGTTGAGGATTTCTTGAAAAGATTGATGGGAATTGCCGTAAGCCCGGAGAATTTTTTGATTTATTAAATTTTTTTGTTATTTCAGCAATGGATGTTTAGATTACATGTCCACATGTATGTACCTAAGCCCTAAACAGAAACTTTCTTCTTTTCGAATCGAGAACGATATTATACAAGTTCATTATTTGAACATTCGATATAAGTACAAAAACTCATACCCTTAACTCGCGCACATAAAAGTTTCTCAAATGACAACATAACAAATTGGACTGAAACTAAACGCATGACCGCAAGGATATTACAATCCTAAACATAACACAACATCATCGAATGATTTAGACAAATACCCATAGAAGAACTGTTCAAAACTTCCATTTCTCAGTCACTATTTTAGGTCGGGATCCAAGGGGATACAGGGTTCAAATGTCATGGAATATGGATCAAATGTTTGAGACAAATACCCTTATAGTTCTGTACACACTATTTGAACAGCTAATAAGTAAAATGTTTGTGATGGAGTCATAAATAATTAATTTCTTCTGTTTATTTAGAATCTGCATTGTGCATGCATGTGTGTAACAGTGACACTGAGATTATGTTGTGTGTGTGTGTGTGTATACACACACACTTATACAGTAGATCGCATTATGAAGTTATCAAACTGTATTATACATGCCAACTCATGCAAATCACGAAGTAAATTAATAATTCGTTAATAAACTAATTAAGTTGGGCATCTTAGTATCATTATTAATTTCTCTAACTAAAAAAATTATTTGATTAATATGCATACATACATATATAGACTTTACATCATAATTAAGCTTTACTTTAAAAGATTCCTCAGTTTCACGATACAATGGATTTTCTGTTATACTCTGACGGAATTTAAGTTTTATTTTGGTGTCAATGCGGATTAGCATGTGACACACACTAATTAATTGAATCATTTTTGTGCATATTCAAGGAGGATTAAACACACACTTATACCAGATGAAGGTTCATGTAGTAGAAGTCACTACAGTTTCCTTGTAGCTTTAATTTACTTTTACTCACATACATTCAATTTGTTTATAAGTTTGAAAATCATGTGAACCCCACACTGATAAATATACTAGATGTCTATGATTAAAACTATTGTTGTGACTTGTAGTACAGGACATTAACCCCACTTATACACTGTGTGTAAATGTGTGAGAAATTGGTATGTCCAAAAATTGAGAGTAGTAGTGTCAAACACACATGCGCGCTGCCTTGTCAATTAACACAAGATCCCTCACATGCCTTTGTAACCAAAAAGCCAAGCATGCATCTGACAAACTCTCTCTACCCAATATCCAAAGCTCAAACCCTGTCATTACCACCTTTCGTCTAGCTCCGTATCCCTGCAGACTTGTTCCACTTCGAAGCTCCCAAAAATAATCTCCTTATCCCAACATTTGCACTCAAAACTCAAACATCTAGAGATGCCTTAAAACGAAGTCGTATTGTTTTGTCTATTTACAGACAACGTCAAACCTTAATTTTTTCAAGCACGTTAGTTTCATAGATTAATCATTAATGTGGGAGAAAAAAAAAGTAGAAGTGGGAGCACTTAATATTTGAGGAGGCCCACAGGAGACAGGCTCAAAAGGAGATTGAGTGACGTAGGCCCATCATAGATAGATATATGTTATACATATCCAACGCTGATAATCAGTGTCTCTGGGCTTGTTTGGAAATGCTGTGAGGTGCTATGAGGTGTGGTGTGGTGCTGTGAGTTATAAAACTGTGGTGCTATGAGGTGAGTTGGAACGCAAAAAGCTGTTTGGCGCATCACTTTTAAAACTGTGGTGCGGTGCGGTGTGGTGCTGTGAGGTGCGTTTGGCGTATCTAAATTACGGTTATATTAGATGACTAATAATATTAATATAAAATTACTTAATGTTTATATTGTACATTAATCTAAAATAAAATAATTGACCTAATTTGATTACGTAGGACAATTCAACATACATTGTAAACGTTTGGGAGTGTTGTGAGGTGTGGTGAGGTACTGTGAGGTAAAAAGCTGTGGTGCTGTGAGGTGAGTTGGAACGCAAAAGTTGTTTGGCGTGTCACAAAAAACTGTGGTGTTGTGAGGTGTGTTGCAACTGAACGCAGTGCAAACGCACTGCCAAACACCTACTCTGATAGATGATCTGTGGATAAACGCAAGTTTAGGACCTTAATTGGTACTATATATAACATATATACACATCGGGTGGTTGAGATTTAGATAGTTAGCGGTGATGGGCCTGGTGGATGAAATGGCCCATCAGAATGAAGCAGAATGCATTGAATGATGCTAGTGTTGAGTAGCACAGCACCACCACCCTCAAATCCAATATGCTTCCAACTTTTTTTTTTTAAATACCGTTGAAAATTATGTTTCGTATTTGAATCGAACCGTAGACACATATATTTAACTCAATTGATTGTTAATCGAGTCATCTCTCATTGGTATATGCTTCCAACTTTCATATGTAATAACTAGAATAATTTTTTTGCTTTAAGTTAAATATCCATGATGAATATTAAATTTTAAATACCTACTTTTGTTAAATTAATTAGAGAAAAAGAAAAACCCCAGTACTGCACAAAATGAACGTTCAACCAAACAACAAATAGGGTTTTACGATTCATTGATTTCCTTCTTTAATTAGATGGTTTAACAATCGAACTATGTAACTTGTGATGATCTTTTTCAATGTCAGTGCACGAAATGGTGAAAATATATATAGTTTAATTACCTCGAAATGGTGAAAATAGTGTCAGTATGCTCATTGGAAACACCAGTTTTAGTGGACACAACCATAGGCGCCGCCGCTGCACGGTGGTTCTGAAACAAAGTAGCAAAGCCACTTATTACTGCTTGAAGCTTCCATTCTCAATCCCAACCCGATCAAGCTTCCATTCCCAATCGAAAATTTCACCTTTTAAATTTTCATTAAATTCCACTTTTTTTCTTTTCTTTTCTTCCTTCTGCTCTTTCTAATCAATTAATCTTAGCCTTGTAAATTGCCATGCATATGACGCCTCCAAAGTCGACTATACTTTGGTAATTATTTAATTAATTCAGAACAAAACAAAAAAAAAAAAATTTGTTTCGCCTAGCCCGACCGTCATGCTGATGCATACATATTATGTGCATTTTCGAGAAATAATATGTATAGGTCGCATTTTATTGAAAAGTAGGTGCAACTTCCTTTCTGAAGACCATTCACATGTCAGAGGAAGTTTTCAGACCCAGGATTCATGCAATAGTATTCACTCTCACACACACACACACTATATATATATATATATATATATATACAGGTCTGCTCCTATGCGCAGACCCGTTTTTAACAAATCATGCGGGCTTTCCATTTAAGACGTCAGATCAATCCAAGGGGCCATATTAAAAGCGTTTTTAATATATTTAAAAATCAAATTTGGCCCTCAAATTTCACCGTCTTCAAGCTTTCTCACAAACAGTCGACGACGACCGCATAACAGCAAAGCCACCGTGACAGAGATTTCGACTCCGTCTTTGCGATTTCACGTCCGACTCCTCCATTTTGCCTCCATCTCCAACGAAGGCACCACTACACTACAAACCCGTCTCCATCTTGCGGCTGCTTCCAATTCTAGGGCATATTTGAGCCCAAAGAGAGCTGAGAGATTTAACCCAAAATCAACGATGGAAGAAGATTCCTCCTTTTGGATTCTCGATTCCAATCCCTCTTAGGTACGATTTTGGGTGTTCTTGATGATTGAGGTCTTCATCTTCTTCTTCTTGACAACTCACTAACAGGAGAGCCTCTTCTTCTTGATGACTGCTGCTGCTTTCTCTATTATGACTGCTACATAATTTGACGACTCTTTGATGACCGAATTAGACATGGGGAATCTGAATTTTTTCCATCTGCTTTGGATAGAGTTTGGATAATTGAGTTCGGCTGAACAAGATCATGTACCTCATTTGATTGCTTGTCCAAACTGTTGGAATCTTTGAAGTGAGTCAAAATTTACTATATGCTTATGATCATTGTATATGTGAGAAACTCAATTATTTTAGTTAAACTTTACTATATGAGAGACTAAATTGGTTGAGTTAAACTTTGTTATGTGTATATCTGCTTTGATGCAATTTGTAAACTGTCTATTGATAGGGTCCTTTGTCCCTGTTCTGCTGAGGGCAAAGCCAAATTGTAAACTGGCACAATTCCATTATCAACTGTAAATTGTTCTGCTAAGGGCAATCTGTAGACTGTCTATTGAATCTTAGCATGAGAAACAAGGATACTAATGTGTGAACAAGGATTAGAAAACCAATCTAGTTTCAAATCAAGCAAAAAATTACACATAAGTTATATCCAGTGGGATTCAACATCCTCAAAATGAAAACCATAAGCTATGAACATAAGTACATCAAAATTATAATGTCCAGTAGGATTCAACATCCTTAAAAAAATTGAACAGCATAGGTCATGAAGCTACTGCGTCCTACCTACAACCATAAAAATAACGTAGTTAATGAAAACAGGTTGAGAAGCTCTTTACATCAGACATGAAGAAAACATACACAGCAAGATAGTAATGCATCAGTTACCCATAATAAAAGGACAATTCCTTTTGTCATGTGATTGCCCCGCTAATCCGCAACCATTACAACGCCTTTTGGGCTTCTTAGTGGCAATTTCTTAGCCTCCCTTGAGCCTCTTTCCACAACCTTTTGCTCTAACCTTTTCTGGCTCATTGTAAATCAGCTTTGATAGAGACAAACTAGGCGTAGACAATTGTCCTCCATCATTTAGTGTCATTGAGTTGATCTTGCATTGAAGTGACTCGAACGATTCAAATGTGAGGTTATATATATCTTTATTGATCAAAGCGGCTTCAAGAATATTTGACGCTTGTCTACGAAAGGTATTGTGATTGAGTATTACCTTTCTATCACAATTATCCTGCCCATCAACACCTCCTACAGTCAACGATTTTGCAACTTTTGTCCATCTTCGCAGTACATAAATATCAGGCAATGGTTGATGTAGAAGTAGCTTCCTGAAAGCTGAAAAAATATGCCGACATATTATTCCATAGGATTCAAATTTCCTATAGCTACAAGTCATACAATTCAATGGCTTGTCCTCAATTACTTTTCTAGCACTATTTTGACTCCCTTCAACACGCTGAACATTATATAACTTCAAGTTTCCAGACTCATGCTCAAATGTCGCCATATATGCCATGCTTTGGAACAACTCCTCTTGAACTTTGTAAAACATGGTGTGTGTGAACAACTCAGCCAAAGACTTCTCAACACCAAACATGGTTTTCATGACAGGTTGTTCGTTAATGTCCTTGTGATCAAGACATAATTCTTGGTGTCTTTGGCGTTTTAGAGCTCTACTAAACCTCACCACAAAATCCGTCAATGTATTTTTTTTTGAAACATAAGACTTGAAAAATGCATGACAACTTTCTGCTCGTTGACTGCTTGACATCCCTGTAGCAACCAATGACAAATCTATTTGTAAGTAATACTGATAGAATTAAAAGGCAGTAAATAAAAAATACTTTAAGACAAACAAAATACCTGTAGAGAATGTATCATTAACATACGCAGGAATCCACTTTGAACGAATATCGTATAACGCTTTCAACCATTCATTTGTATTCAACCCACTTGACTCGATAACCTCTGCCCATTGAACATCAAACTCTTCTCGACTAGCTGAATTCCATATGTAGCTATGAAAATGTTGATAATGCTCCTTCCACTTTACTGCATCTAGTTTTTCTGAAAACTTACTCAAAATATGCCACATACAAAATCTATGCAACGTGTTTGGCAGGATTTCAGTTATAGCTTTACTCATTGTAGGATCTTGATCAGTTATAATCATTTTAGGTGGACCTATTGGCATTGCTATCAACAACTGCTACAAAAGCCATCGAAATGACTCTGATGTTTCATCACTTAAGAATGCACATGCAAATAGAGTAGTTTGGCCATGATGATTAACACCAACAACGGGTGCAAAAATCATACCATAACGATTTGTATTATAAGTAGTATCAAAGACTACTACATCCCCAAAAGTTTGGTATGCCTTTCTACATGCTGCATTTGCCCAAAAACAATGTGTTATCTTGTTTTCAACGTCCACATTGACTGAAAAATAGAATTCTGTATTTTTTTTCCTCTTCTGCTTCAAAATACTCATATAGCATTTGAGCATCATGTCCAGCAAACAGTTTCACCTCATCCCTTCGAGCATTGTAAAAATCCTTCTCGGTACACCCAATATTTTCTAGACTTCCTGCTTCTAACTCCAAAATACTAATTTGTTGTTGAATTGGCACATTCGCGACAGAAAGTTGTTGAGTCAAAGCCTTCTTAGCAGTTGACATAGTACGGTGAGACCTAAGCAAATGCACCTTTCTAGGTGTTGTAAGGACATGATTATGGGCCTCACAAAACATTGATACAATGAAACTCAGTTTAGAAGTTGACCTTACAACAACCATCTTACCCTTGCATCCTTCTGTAGTTGTCCCACGTCTTCTACTACCATCGGATTTTAATTCCCCTTTTTCTCTAGTCCACTCTTTATAACAAACGAATTCCTTCCTGATGATTTCATTGCTTTTGTTTCTATTAGTAGTCGACATTCGAATCCTAAATTCAGCCTCCCTTGCATATACGTTGTAAAACTTTTGGGCTTCTTCCAATGATTCAAATTCTTGCCCAATTTTGGGGACTTTTTTGGCCCTTACTTGAGGAATAAAAGATAAATCATTAGACGAAGAAGAGCTCACATCCATTTTTGACCAATCTGCATAAAAATTCATACTATAAAATGATCATAGATCTAAAAAATTGTCCTACATCTACTACTATTGAGGGCACAAGACAGAGCAAATAAAGCATATCATGTCAAACAAGCATTACCCAATTCATAGAGGATTCTAAATTAGTGAATAGAGCTAAACAAATGACAATCCAAACCACATCGTTAAACTCAAAAAGAAAGGAACTCTAAACAAACAAAAGATAACTTCACTAAATAAATCAAACAACATTCAAATCTTCGGAAAAACAAACCCAAAATCGTACCTAAGAGGGATTGGAATCGAGAAATCGCAAAGACCGAGATGGAGGTGAAATGGAGGAGTCGGAGGTGAAATCGCAAAGACGGAGTCGAAATATCTGTCACGGTGGCTTTGCTGTTATGCGGTCGTCATCGGCTGTTTGTGAGAAAGCTCGAAGACAGCGAAATTTGAGGGCCAAATTTGTTTTAAGTGTATTAAAAACGCTTTTAATATGGACCCTTGGATTGATCTGACGTCCTAAATGGAAAGCCCGCATGATTTGTTAAAAACGGGTCTGCGCATACGAGAATGACTATATATATATATATATATATATATATATATATATATATATATATATATATATTACAATAGCTTTGAAAACTTGTTTTTAATATATAGATCCATGTGAAAGTACAATTTTTGCTTGTACTCTGAATTTTATGTGTTTTGTACATGTGCCTAAATATTTAGTGGGACAATTCAACGGCCCACTAAAATCATCGGATGTTTAAATAATAAATTTATGTGATGTCCTATTCGGTTAAAAAAATTATATTGAGCAAAGACTCACGATTAATTTGTTAAAGAAAAAAAGTAAAAGGTTACACGGACAATATTATATAATTTTAATAGCAGAACTCGAAACCTATCTGTTTAATTTACTAGTAATAGTATACGAATATATGTCTTATGACTAACGATGCCAGCTTATCTGTAGTATGATCAAGATGGGGAATATTTTATGGCTGCTGCAACTGTATCTATCGATTATCAGCACATACATGCATGTTAGTTTACGTAAACCATTTTTTTTTTTTTACTTTGTAAAGTTACTGTGAAGGCCAGTGCTGGCCTCCTTAATTTAGCGAGTAGCCATAATGGGTGTAGGGTGTAGGGTCGAAGACTTGACAGTTTGGTATAATAAGATTAATGTGATACCAAATTAACTGTAATTGATCAGTCATCCATATCTCTATTGTGGGGTCCATTAATTTACAAGCAATAGCAGCACTGGGTTCATCAATTGTCCGAATTCCCTGTCTACTTCCGTTCATTTAAATTATCACCAATTATTAAAGCCCAAATACAAACCTATCCTATACAACATTCTGTGTAATCATCTCCAAATTTCCTAGCTTTGGATTCTAACTCAAGAACACTAAAGAGTAAAGATCCTCTCCCTCCGCCAGTAAAATACATACATACACATACATATATATATATATTCTGTAGATGGGTATGAACAAAGTAAATGCATGGTGTATTGACATTGAAAGCTTGGTAGTTGATACCTTATTCATATTCGTTTAAGTTTTAAGGAAAAGGAGGATCGACCATGCGAATTATTGTAGATACGAAAGGGATTGACACATATAGTACGTGCTATATTCTTAAAACACATTGGTTCAACTCTTCGTTATTAATCTTTGACTAAATGTCTTCTTAAATAATTTCAACCGCTTATTTCCATTTGTAATTCTATATTGATATGCCATAACAAATAAATACATGCAGTTGTGGATGTAGAAATCGGACTTTCTTACCATGGCATTCCAATCCCAAAAGCAACCAGATCTATAAAATAAAAACAAATTATTTGATTTGGTTCAAATACTCAAAATTGAAATCGACATACATTAGTCAATTTTCAGAAAATAACAGCAGCTAAGGGTATGCTGTTCTGGCATAATCAAGTAGGACCTCAAAGCACTTTATGAGGCAGCCCCATACACATTAATTTAGCAGATTATTATTCTCCTCAATTGCCCTGCCAGCTATATAAGTATATATTGTCAGGTATGTTTGATGGACCACAATCAAACCTAGCTTCATAGATTCATTCCAAATAATTGCATTATTATTCGATATTAACGTTCAGGAAATTAGTCTTGTGGTCCAAATGGTCCAATTCCAAATACACCAAATTTCTTCCATTTGAAGCACGTTATAACATTTTGAAGTTAATTTACTATTCAGTACTCCTAACTACTCAAAATTAAGAATATATAATGACACATTTGATATGTAATGATCAATTGAAGATGAATTCTCACATGAGGGTGTAACGTAAGAGTCACTTTTTAATGGTTTGGATAAGTGAGATGACAAGTGAGGCCTACTGCTTTAGATCTCACGTGTTTCAAATAAATGATGTAAATATATATAGACCCCTTACTTTACACTATTATTTTAAATCCTTTTGTGAGAATTCATGATCAATTGAATATAACGCATGAAAAAGGGAATATAAATAGTTTTCTTAGCCATAAATTCAGAATTATATTGGCCGTTGAAAATATCCCTAATTTAAAAATACTAAATTCGATAACTGACATTAGTAAGTGCACATCCAAATGATAATGACTGGCTGACTATAGATTTTCATGTCATAAACTTAAAATAAAATCTTGAACATGATTTTCTTTGGATTATGTAACATTAAATCATAAATTGAAAAATTAAAACCTTCAAAAGACTATGTCATCATGTCATTTAGAGGCTTCAAGCAAATTAAGAGATGTCACGTTGAACCCTAAATGGTCGTACATGAAAGTGAGAGGGTGTCAAATTAAAATGTGAGTGGAGGCATCGAGTACTCTATTGAGAGCACTAGACATTAGATAACCCTAAACTCTCCAAAAGGCATTTTCCGTCCGAGGCTTTGTTGCCTGCCTTTGGTCCACCATTAATTCTTCTTCTTCTTCTTATCTACTCAAATTAAAGATTCCTTTGTTCCTTCTTTTATATGTACAAACTAAAACGCATTTAATCCAAAAAAGGCATGCTCCTATAAAAACATATCAATCTACAAACACCCCACTAAACCATTGGATCTAGATTCCATGATTACGTTGTTAATCACTTCTCTTGATTATTGTTTTGGCTCACCATTGGACGTGGGCATTTTGTAATTTCCATTAGTTTGACTGAAAAATTAAGATTTTTTCTATATAAGTTGGTCATAATAGTGGAAATGTGACTATGTGAGGGGAAAAAGAAAATGGTAGTACAACATTGGGGGTCCTATTTTGATTCTCATGGAAAACACCAAAGTGGGTGGTCAAAATCTATTCACTAATCATTACTTCTCTCTCTTTATAAGTTTTAAAAAAAACCCTAAATTACATTATAGTTCATTGGTTGACACCACATACCCACCTTCATTTGTTTACTTCTTTTTGGTCAAAATGTTCATAGTAACCAACCATAAATTAATTGGGTGATTTTTGGGGTATTCATGACTATATATTGGAGGAAGTGGTGGGTGGGTTTGTGTAATGTGTGTTGGGCCGGGATAAGAACCCTCAAAAAGCCGACAAATCCCGGTTGAACGGTGCAACCTGTGGATTCTGTAAGTTTTACGAGCAACAAATTTTCCCACTTAACATGCATTTTCCCCTTAACCCAAACACCTTGTAGACCCTCCACCACGACCCCTTCCATTGGTCCTAAAACAGTACTTCTCAAATAGTTACTAATTCACATGGGGTTTACCTTGGGTTTCGATGGATTTTTTTACGTAAATATAATCGATCAAATGATCGTTTTGTCAGTTTTTTTTGGGTTCGATTTTTAATAGATAAATGTATAATTTTTTATCATAAAAAATTGACAAATTGATTTTGTTTCAATTGGTTTCGGTTTTGGCGATGTTTTTGAACAACCCTAGTTATGTCCTTCCCATCCAAATGTTTCTTGATAGTTATTTATTTACCCAAATTTTCAATCTTGACTGCTAAGGAGAGGAGATTTTATTTTCGGTGGGAGTCAAAAATTGAAAAATTGTGTCTTTTCAGCTAAAAAGAAAAAGGAAGGAAAAAATGGTACGTTGGTTGGATCCTAAGACGGAGAAATAGTTAATAGACATGAAAGTGCGGGCCCGGCCCGCCGATAATGGGCCACTCGTAGCCGTTCGATTAAAATACGGCATGCTGGTATTCCCATGATGAGCCGGCAGCGAAGTGGGGTTACGCGCGTGTTTTCTTTAAAAGCGTGGAAGTCGCCACTCGCTTCTCAAGCCAATTTCGTCGAACAATCATGGCTCGGCTCAAGCCAACTTCGTCAAATAAATGACACGCTTGCCCGACGGGGCCGAAGTCGACTAGTCCTTCATAGTCGCACTCAATTTATGTTATAATTAGGAAGAAAAAAAGTGACAGTAATAATGGGCCTCCATTTTGCTCTTATTGATTGGGTATGAACGGCCCAATATACAAATATCCTATCGTATCTCTCATGATAGTGAATGTCGCCACTCCCTTCTCAATTGCGTGACAGATAAACTCAATGTTCATCTCGACTTCGCAACAACTAAAAAGAGCGTGTAATCCACGCTTGGGTATTGAGAGTTTGAGTGAAATCTCACTATTAATTGGGGAGACAGGGAGGGGATTCCTTGTAGCCTTTGGCGTATTAAAATTGCAAATTTAGACATGAAATTAAATCAAAGCTAACAATTATCGTTCAAGGTAATTGATGGGGAAATTAAATTCACTGACATTTTAGTCGGATTTGGAGCCCATATCATTTTCAATCATTCAATAAATGGAAAATGAGTTTGGTTGATAGTAATATTTTTATGGTCACGTATTGAATTTTAACATTAGTATTGAGAAATTTTGTGCGCATAGTTGAAATTAGACACATAAACTAAGATAAGCTTGGACGTTGTCATGTCCATTAAAAAGAAAAAGAAAAGTCTGCCCAGCTAGGCGTGCCCTTGTGAAATTTTATTGTTGATATGCTTTTTTTTTTACTGTAATGTTTTGCTGTGTATGTGTAATCTTGCAAGTTGAAGAAGATTGTGTGATGGGGCTATAAAAAGCAAGGTCCATTTCTTAGTGATTAGAACGAAGTCCCTGTCGCTTAGATCTCTAATTCTCCTCTCTCACACACTCAAATACACAGATCAAACGAAAACCCAGGAATAGAATCAGAAGCGGAGTAAAGGGAATTTGGGTTTTCGTCTCTGTCACCCTCTTCAAGAACATTAAAGCAGAGCAATTATATATGCACACACATAAAGGCTATACTGTCAATACTATTCATAGAGAGTGTATAGTTTTGTGACTATATGTAGCGGAGGAAAGAAGGTGCTTTTTCTTCAACCTCGGCCAAAAACCCATTGAAACGACGCGCATAATTTTTATTTCAACTTTCCTCCTTTTGAGGGAGTCGCCGTCTTTGGGGTTCTGTACTTCTCCTTTTGTCACTGCAGAGTGGTGGCTGCATTAAACAGAGGAGCTTCTACTGGGTACAGAGATTCGTTGTGGAGATCCTTAATTCGCGTAATAAATTATCGGGCATTTTAAGTCAAACTTGGAACTGAAGCATTCATAAACTCTCTCTCTCTCTCTCTGCCTTTTCTTTGTTTTCCATTCTGAAATCAAGGAAAAGCATACGGCACTATCTTCATATTACAGTGTTTTGGCCTTTGGGTTAACAGACATATCCGCGGCAACCTCAATCCGAAAGAAACATCAACAACGAGGTTAGTTCAATCATAACAATACTGGGTTTTTCTTCAATTCAATCTAGTTAGTGAGAAAACGTGTCAGTTGTTGTCTCTTTTTGGACTTTATTTGGGGGTTTGGGAAGAGAATTTGTGATGTATCTGGATCTGGGGTCTTATTGGCTTTCGTTTTCTGGGGGCTGCGTTTTTTCTTTTTCTCAATGATGTTTTTTCTTTCTTTCTTTTGTCTCATTTAGTGTCTTTTATATGTTTTAGATCTGCCAGAATTTAAAAACGAAGACAATGTTGCCTCAGAAGCAAGCAGAGGAAGCAATAGTGGTCTCCAACTTCACCGAAGCAGAGCATGATCAAGGCAAGGAAGCTGACGAGACCCAACTTGAAAATGAGTCTGTACTTAGTGTCAAGAACCTCCTCTGGCATGGTGGCTCTGCTTGGGACGCCTGGTTCAGCTGTGCTTCCAATCAAGTACTTATTCAACCATTACTATATCAAACCCAGCTTCTGATTAGTCAAACTGTTCCCGAGGAAATAACCAATCTTTGTTTCATGATCGTTTCAGGTGGCTCAAGTGTTGTTGACACTGCCTTACTCGTTTTCTCAACTGGGTATGCTATCAGGGATCATACTACAAATCTTCTATGGCATATTAGGAAGCTGGACAGCCTACCTTATTAGTGTCCTGTATGTTGAATACAGAAGCAGAAAAGAGAAAGAGAACGTTAGCTTCAAGAATCATGTCATACAGGTTTCTCTCTTATTCAAGAGCTACCACCACCATGGATTCCTTATCTTTAGTTGAAAGATGTCCCTCATAGCTACAGCCTTTTTTGTTCCACAGCATTAAAACCTCACTTATCCTCTCTGTTTTGGCTTTCAGTGGTTTGAAGTACTAGATGGGTTATTGGGTCCATACTGGAAGGCATTGGGTCTGGCCTTTAACTGTACTTTCCTCCTCTTCGGATCTGTAATTCAACTAATTGCCTGTGCAAGGTAACACCTTTGATCATTTTTATACCCAAATAAAGTAAAAATCTCAACTGGGTTTCATTCCATCTGGAATTCTCTGTTTTGTTTCTGCAGTAACATTTACTACATCAATGACAACCTGGACAAGAGGACATGGACATATATCTTTGGAGCTTGCTGTGCTACAACAGTGTTCATTCCTTCCTTTCACAATTACCGTATTTGGTCTTTCCTAGGCCTTGGAATGACCACTTACACTGCTTGGTACTTGACCATAGCTGCCGCAGTTCATGGACAGGTAAAAAACAGAGTTTTTCACCTCTTCTGTAACTGTAATTCCATTACAAAGTAGTTAGTGTAACAAATTCACGGTGGCTATGCAGGCTGAAGGAGTAGTTCACTCGGGACCAAAAAAGCTGGTTCTGTACTTCACCGGCGCCACTAATATACTCTACACATTCGGTGGACACGCTGTCACTGTGTAAGTTTCTTAACATTTTTTTAGTTTTTTTAATTTGACTGCATCATGCTGTTTTACTGCTCTTCGTTTCTATACTGCTTCTGTTTGCAGCTTTTGCCGGTCATCTTGGGGTTGCGACCCCTAGACAAAATTATGCAAAATTATTATTTTTGTGCCCTTTCTCCTATTTCACTTAATAAAAAGTACATAAAAAGAACAGTAAAAAACTAAAAAGTCATTTTTTGTTTACAGTCAAAATTAATAATTAATGAGAGATTATTATAATTAATTTTCAGGGAAATTATGCATGCAATGTGGAAGCCCCAGAAGTTCAAGTACATATACTTGCTAGCTACCCTGTATGTTTTCACACTAACACTTCCGTCAGCTGCTTCCGTTTACTGGGCATTTGGGGATGAGCTACTCAACCATTCAAATGCCTTCGCTCTTCTTCCAAAGTCAGGCTGGCGTGACGCCGCCGTGATCTTAATGCTCATCCACCAGGTCTACTACTTCACTCTCTTGTCCTTAAACTAGTAAAATTCTTCTTTTATTTTACATTTACTGGAATCTGACAGTAAAAAATTAAAAGCTTTGAATCTGGGTTTGGCAGTTTATTACATTTGGGTTCGCATGTACTCCATTGTACTTTGTATGGGAGAAGGTGATTGGAATGCATGACACAAGGAGCATATGTTTAAGAGCATTAGCAAGGCTGCCTGTGGTGGTTCCAATATGGTTCTTGGCCATTATCTTCCCATTCTTTGGACCCATTAATTCTGCCGTTGGTGCTCTTCTGGTTAGCTTCACTGTCTACATTATCCCAGCTTTAGCACATATGCTCACCTACAGAAAAGCCTCTGCCAGACAGGTAAAACTACAACCAACCTTAATAATTGGTCATTTTAACGAATCCTATCCCATCCAGGATTGATGGGGATTCCCCAAATTCCATGAGAGATGGCCCAGCTAGTGTACAAAGAGAGCATTTAAGACCTGGATTTGGAAATATTGAGATAGGTGGCATGTCTAAGTCATGTATAGTTATATTCTACAGTTGGGGAGTGATTGTACTCTTGTCTCTGAATGAGCTGGCTGATTTGACCAACTCTTTGTTTAGTTTGTTCAGTACTACAGTATCTAGTTACTCTGTCAAGTTCTTGACAGAATAAAGATGAATAATTAAATTTAACCTAATCACTCAATCTTTGACTGGTTTAAATCTCTTGTTGCAGAATGCTGCAGAGAAGCCGCCTCCATTTTTACCAAGCTGGACAGCCATGTATGTGATTAACATATTTATTGTGGTTTGGGTATTTGTGGTTGGCTTTGGGTTCGGTGGATGGGCCAGCATGACCAACTTTGTGAGACAAGTGGACACTTTTGGGCTCTTTGCCAAGTGCTATCAATGCAAGCCACCAACACCACCAGTAACAGCACCACCTCAGCATCACTGAATGATCCTCCACAGTTTAGATGAACCCAGTCTCATATTTTGTATCATACATGGGGATGTGCACAATGTCTCCCCCCACTGCATGTGATCATGTGTGTTGGATTTCTTTTCATTTTTTTTTTCGTTTTCATATTTTATATGTTAAATTCAGTTTTTTTAATATGAAATAGTGTGCTGATTCCTTTGCTATAAAAAAAAGCATAGGATAATTAAATTAAAAAGCATACTTTCTAGTCACGCACTTAGTTTTAACTCCAATCTACTGTGTCGTTAGAAGAAAAATT
Source organism: Tripterygium wilfordii (assembly GCF_013401445.1). Lineage (NCBI taxonomy): Eukaryota > Viridiplantae > Streptophyta > Magnoliopsida > Celastrales > Celastraceae > Tripterygium > Tripterygium wilfordii. The sequence goes on along the minus strand of NC_052234.1, from coordinate 13,115,243 downwards.
TTTATCCATGTTGTTATGATGGCTCGAGTTTAGTTACCAACGGATGTTCAAATGCGTAAATTTGTATGATATAATTTTTTTTTTCTTGTTTTATATTAAAGCTTATTATAATAAGCATGTCAGTATGGGTTCTATCAAAGGTGTTTTTTTTAAAAAAAATAAAAAATGCAGTATGGCTCATTACGACTAATTACTAAATGCCTAAATGGACCCATTTTGACTTGGATCCGCTGTGGAAGTGGGCCGTGGGCCCTCAAACATTCACATGGATTGCACGTTAGGTCATCCGGTAGTCACGTGCCAATCTTCATTCCTAAATATTCTATTATTAATTTCACATGTCAACATGCATAAACCTTATATATATGGTAATTGAACCCACAAATCAAATTTCCCTTTTTCTTATTCTCTATGTACAAAACCCTTTGACTAATTTATGCTTCAAAAATTAATTAATTTCTTCTTTCATCCTCACATGCATCCAATTTTGTGTCTAGTTGTTGTTTAATTTTAAATTATTGAACAAAAAGTATCTAAATGTCCCCTTTTGACAGTGCTGACCACTGACTGAAGCAAGCTTTGGTGGATCTAATTAGTTGTTGGAGAATAAGAAAGTGAGAAAGCAAATGGAATCAAGCATGATTGCTTACCTTTCACTTTTAGAGTTTTGTAGTCAAAATTGTACACGTAATTAGAGATTAGCTCAAAGGTTTGGTACAATCCAACTCAAAATTTGAATTAAGCAAAGTAAGAATTGACATGTATTGGTCAATGTGAAAGATTAATTAGCATAAGTGGGTATTGATCTTTTGGTCGGTATAGTGATTTGGTAATTACATTTGCGTCAAAACTTAAGCAACAGAAGGAACATGTAATTGTAATCAAGTAGTTGGAAGTTTTGATGCCCTTCAACATTTCATTGCTTGAAGGATAATCTTAGTCACATAGCTTAAATAATTCGAGTTAGTTAAGTTAATAATACGATGGATAATAAGCGGGAGTGGGGTCTCTTAGGTACCACCCAATTCAAGTATATGTCTTAAGCATCTCGAGTGAGGAGTTGTTGACAAGTTTGATATTTATGTACACATTACTAAAATTGAACAAGATGGGTGCCCTAATTCTTAATTTAGGAACTACTTTTTGAGACTCAATCCACAATTAAAGCATTAATCTCTCCTTCCTCCACAAGATTGCCTCTCTATGTTTAACACCACGATCTAGTGTAGCTTAGATTGTTAGTGAGTGGGGAGTGCAACTTGTAGATTAAAAATAGGATTGTGTATTAAGGGAGTTAATTGCTTAGAACGTGCGCATGCATAATGCATGTGAGGATTCAAATTATTAAAAAATGAAAGATTCAATTATGGTAATATCTAAATTTTGTTCCGAGTATTAAACTTGAAACTTGAGTCACTTCAAATAATTGGCTGCGGACGGAACCACAGATCCTATTATATTCTGAATGGGATAGTGCCATAGTGGTACTCTGGGCCCAACTCAAATGGGCCAAGTGTGCATCGTAGAGCGGTGGAGCCCCAAGTCCGACTGAATTTAATCTAAATGGGCTCGGCCTTAAATGCCTTTTTGTTTACTCCTGGACTTATTTTTGTGGCCCATAGGTATTTCTTCTGAGCCCATATACACGGTGAACTTTCAAGTTTAGAGACCCAGGCCCAGAAAAGAGAGTGAGGTCCCCATCTGAGCCTCATGAAACGCATACGAGAAGCGGAGGCAAACGGTCTCGAACCCAGACACCTTCTTATCCGCTCATTCTCCATCTCGAAAGGCCGATAAAACAGCAATGGCGTCGCTGATAACTGGAGTCAGAGCTCCACCAATGACTCCTCAATCCCTCGGTATCTCTTCTCGCTTCTCGTACCCACAATCCTCAGCCCTAGGCGTCCCTCTATGCGACTCCACGTCTTCACTCTCGCTCTCTGTCACTCCTCCATCCTCCGTCCCTCTCGGTCCGTAAGCACAATTGTCACAAATTATTTTCATGCTCATAATGATAATTTCGTTGATTTTTAATTTCATATTGCTACAGTGTACTGTGGCCGAGGCGATAGGAAAACTGCGAAAGGAAAGCGTTTCAATCACTCTTTTGGCAATGTGAGTAGCTTCGCTTTCGATTTTAAGTATATATATTTTTTCCCCTGCGAGTATCTTGATGGTGTTCGCTTGATGAATTAGGGTTCTGAACTTCTGATATTGATTGTGTTGAATTGTGGTAGGCGAGGCCACGGAACAAGAAGAAAGGAAGAGGACCGCCGAGGGTACCGCTTCCTCCTTCTGCACCAAAGAAAGATCTGTTCGAGGACACTGAAGTTGTGAAGATTGAAATTGACGAGTCACTGTAGTCAAGCAAGCTTAACTATTATATGCAATCTGTAAACCTTGAAGTGGTTTTTAATCTTTTATTGCTTCTCTTCTTCTATGGATGTTGCTTTTACGAACGAGTAGTTTGCTGCTGATTACAAATTATTATTCCTTTTATGTTGTTCATAATTTTATGCAGAGTGGGCCGGGCCTAACACGGCCCGCGAACTCCGATACGTGGGCCGTGCTTGGCTCAAGGGCATTGGCCCACTTTATATCGGAAAGGTTTGGGATGGTGTGACATACTATTTCCATTTTCGTTCCCCAGTTATAAATTATAATAGAGATCTTAGGAGCTGTAAGTCTGTACAACAATCGCAATTTTTTTGTTGGGACAACAAAATGTATTGGGAGATGTGTTTTGTAGATGTGATTGTGCCAACAAAATATATTGATAAAATAATATAAATTTCCTGTTTTATTTTTTGTGTAACAGAGATGAGACCTAGTAAATTAATAATGATTTTTATGTAGATGTGAATGTGTTTAATGAGAGGCCCGACAAGCCAACATGCCCCCGTGCTTGGTCCAAGAAAAAGATGCTAGTAAAATGTTATTGTTGTAGCATCATTGCTGTCGCTAATCCAATTATCTCATCTATAATCAAATTATCTCAGCTATTGAGTTATACGCACAAGATTTATCATGTGGAGCTCACGAATTTACTTGAATTCTTTGTGTGCAACTGAGTAGTTGAGATAACTAGGATAACAATTATTAAGATATTTTATCATTTTTGGTTCTCATATTTGGGAGTCCTGGTTAAGGCGAAACGGCCAATGAATGATGAAATTTCCTTATTTTGCTCATGTCAACCGGGAAAAAGAAGGAACGGTTCCCGTTAATTTCCAACAGAATAGTGATTGCCACTCAGATTCACTAATGGGAAGACGAAAAATACAAAATAATTGAGAATGGAATTAAACTATATATGAAGAGCGAGGCCCTGCGAACAAAGGTTGTTTTGTCTCTCCATCTCTATGGTCATGGTGAGGGATTATGAAGATCCTCTGCTTGGATTTCTTTTTGTTCCTTACAAAAACGACACACACCTTCGAGTTCATAAGAAAGGTCATGCTTAGCACGACTTGTATAATTCCAGTCCCTCGGTTTTCTAATAGTTTAGTTTGGGCACGTAATTGGTGCTAGTGACATCTCATCTAATCAAAATATTATTTGATTTGGTCACAGTATCTCAACATAATTGCTCCTTTTTTTGTTATATAAATGTAATTGGTGGGCTAGTGACATCTCATGGCTTTGATAAGGAATGCCTTATCCCTGTATTTATCTTCCTAACTGTCTCCTCTTGTTTCCAACCCCACAATGCCCTCATTCAAGAACAAGCGTCCGAGCTGTCATTAACACAAGTCATCTTCTGTTAATTGACAAATCTTGAGGTCAAATTTTTTTTTTTTATTTTTTATTTTGACAAATATCAAATTGAAGCATTTGGTTAGGGACCATATTAAATAAAAACATATATCAAAATGGTCCTGCCAAGGGCCAACGCGTACACGTTTAGAAGAGAAAAAAAAAACACATATAATAATAATTTTCAATCACCAGCATTTTTCACGTCTAGAAGACTAAGAAATAATGTAATCTTCTTTGATTAATATTCTTCTCTCTCTCCAACGCTCATTGGTACGTGAACGTCTATCAATGGCGGCTTTTCAACTTTCAAAGTATGACGCTGTTCCATTAGAATGGTTCAAATCCAGACCAAAATTCACGACCTTAATAAACAAAACCTTCTTGCACGCATAAACCCATGTTGGTATGAGATGAGAGATTCTCGTCTCTCTTGTCGATAATGAAAACAATTGCCCACAAGATGTTTGATTACAGGCTACTTAACCGTGCCAAGTCCCCTGTTTTCTGTATCATCACACTCACAACAGCTATTCTTTCTGTAATCTATGTAGATACTGTTATTTCTAGTATTTCTCTTCAGTCTGCTACGTTTGGAACCAAAGAGATTTCAGAGCTGTGGATTCATAGGCATGAAATGAAATCAACTCTTCCATTACTCTCCACCCAAGAAGAGATTGAAAGAATTGATCAGGGTCCTCTGCTTCCTCCATTGAATGTCACCGAAGGAGAAAGAATTGACTGGTTTGGAAGAAAACTGCCAGAGTTTGATATTTTCAAGTCAAACAATCTGACCCAAGAATTTGACGCTCGAGTTCTTGAATTCTTTAGCCATGGATGCGAAGTTCAGTTCTTCATGACATGGATTGCACCTGCAAGGTTGTTTGGAAGAAGAGAATTCTTGGCAATGGACAGTGTTTTCAAAGTCCACCCAAATGGCTGCCTTGTTATTCTATCAAAAAGTATGGATTCCAACCATGGCTACAGGGCCCTGAAACCTCTGATTGATCGCGGGTTCAAGGTTTCCGCAATTAGTCCTCACCTGTCCTTTCTCTTCAACAACACTCCGGCTGAATCTTGGTTCGATGAGATGAGACGCGGAAGAAAAGATCCTGGTGAGATTCCAATAGCTCAGAATCTATCGAACCTCATCAGATTAGCAGTTCTGTACAAGTATGGAGGTGTTTACTTGGATGCAGATTTCATCGTTCTGAAAAGTTTCAAGAACTTGAGGAATTCAATAGGAGCACAAAGTATTGATATTGTGTCCAAGAAATGGACCAGATTGAACAACGCTGTTCTGGTATTTGACATGAACCACCCACTCCTGTTCAAGTTTATTCAGGAGTTTGCCTCCACTTTTGATGGTAACAAATGGGGACATAATGGACCATACCTGGTTTCAAGAGTTGTACAGAGAGTCGAAGGCCGGCCTGGTTTTAACTTCACAGTATTGCCTCCCATGGCCTTTTATCCCGTCGATTGGAATCGGATTGGCGGGCTGTTCAGAAAGCCAGAAAACGAAGCCATATCTCGATGGGTTCGAGCCAAACTGCTTCAGCTACGTGGAGAAACATATGGAATACACCTATGGAACAAACAGAGTAGCAGACTCAGAGTTGAAGAAGGAAGTGTCATCAGCAGATTAATCTTGGATCACTGTGTTATCTGCGAAAACATACATAGTTCATAAGTAAAATTTCTCCCCCAATTGAGGACATGTAAAGCATTTATCTTCTTCTTTCAAATAAACAATTGTTCCTGATCATCATTGGATTGGAATGTAATACAAGAAGCTGTAAAGATGTCGGTTTTGTTTATGATTGTTAGGATCAGGAATCCAAGAAACCAAGCTAGGTAGCTGCAATTTTACCTTGACAGAACAGCAAAAAACACACTTCTCTTTTCTGCAGTAGTAGAGAAGAAGACACTCGAAAACACTTTTTTTCTTGTACACTTTTACATCACCGAGCTAATCTCTTACAAAAGAGAAGCTCTAGCTTTTTTACATAACAAAAATACATCCAGCCATACAAGTGGCAAGATCACAACCATCCAACACAAAAATATAAAAATAACATTACATTAGTCAACAAGTCTAAGACAAAACAACTTAAATACTTAGTCTCTAAACCAAACACAGTTCCTAACACTCCTCCTTGAGTTGCAGTTTAGAGACACCAAGCATTGCTCTGAAAATTTCAAATTTCCCTCTTGGTAAAGCCTTTGTAAAGATATCTGCCAAATTCCCTTCAGACCTGCAAAATTCAAGTTGAACTTCACCATTCTTTTGAGCTTCACGTACTGCATGGAACTTCACATTCATGTGCTTTGTCCTGCCATGCTGGACAGGGTTATTTGCAATGGCTATAGCAGATTTGTTGTCACACTTGATTACAGTGGCTTCATCTTGAGTAAACCCCAAGTCAGCAAGAAGTTTTCTTAGCCATAGACAATGATTTGAAGCAGCAGCAGCAGCAACATATTCTGCTTCTGCTGTGGACTGTGCAACTACTTCTTGCTTCTTAGAGTTCCATGACATTACACCTGAGCCAAAAGAAAATACAAATCCAGTGGTGCTCTTGAAATCTGATATACTACCAGCCCAATCACTGTCAACAAAACCTTCAAGAACTCCACCTTCATTCTTCATAAAACAAATACCATAATCAAATGTTCCTCTCAGGTATCTTAAAGCCCTTTTTGCAGCTCCCAAGTGTTTATGACTAGGAGCACTCATGAACCTAGACAACAAACTAGCAGCAAACATAAGGTCTGGTCTAGTTGCTGTTAGATACAATAAACTTCCCACAAGACTTCTGTATACTGATGCATCTGTTTTCTCTTCACCATCATCCAAAGTCAATTTCTCATTCAAAACCAGAGGAGTAATCACAGATTTACATTTATCCATTTTAAACTTCTTTAAAAGATCAAGTGCATATTTTTTTTGAGAAAGAAAGATACCTGAGTTGTCCTGGAGTACCTCCATGCCAAGAAAGTACTTCATTTCACCAAGACTAGACATCTCAAATTCTTGCTGCATTTGAGATTTGAAAAACTCCACAGACTTTGGATCACTTCCAGTAACCAAAAAATCATCCACATATAGTGACACAATCAAGTGTTCATTGCCACTTTTAACATACAAAGTGGGCTCATTCTCACTCCTCTTGAAACCATGATGAAGGAGAAAAGCATCAATTCTACTATACCAAGCTCTTGGTGCCTGTTTAAGGCCATAAAGAGCTTTGTTAAGCCTGTAAACCATATTTTCCTTTCCAACAATCACAAAACCTTCAGGTTGATCAACATAGATCTCCTCCTCCAATACACCATTTAGAAAAGCCGACTTAACATCTAGATGATAAATTTTCCACCCAGAGTAAGCTGCCAAGGCAATGATCAATCTCACTGTGTCATGCCTAGCAACTGGAGCAAAAGTAGCAGAATAATCTACTCCAGCTTGCTGTGCATAACCCTTCACCACCAGTCTAGCTTTATGCTTATAAATTGAGCCATCTGGATTTAACTTTGTTCTGTAAACCCATTTGACTCCAATTACATCTCTATTGCTAGGTCTGTCCATAAGCTTCCAAGTATCATTTCTATTAATCACATTAATCTCCTCCTGCATTGCATGCCTCCATTGTTCACTCTGTGCAGCTTCTGCATAATCAACAGGTTCTACCATAGCAACATTGCATTTTTCATAGACTTCTGCCAAGGATTTGGTTTTCTTTGGAGAAACTTCATCATCAGAATCATCACCACAATTACCATTGACTGCCTCAGATTTTTCATTCCCAGTTTGCTGACACACATCTGAAGTAGCTTTCACTATTCTCTTTTCTTCCCAATCCCAATAAGCCGTTTCATCAACCACAACATCCCTACTAACAGTAATCTTCTCAGTCTGCAAGTTATACACTCTATAACCCTTAGACTGAGTTGCATAGCCAAGGAAAATTCCCAAAACAGCTTTTTGGTCCAATTTGCTCCTTTTAACAGCAGGAACATGATTGTAACAGATTGAACCAAACACTTTTAAGTGCTTGGCAGATGGTTTAACTCCCAGCCAAGCTTCAATAGGAGTCATCCCCTCTACAGACTTTGTTGGCAGCCTATTGAGGAGATATACAGCTGTATAAACAGCTTCTGCCCAGAACTGTTTAGGAAGCTTCTTCTCAGCCAACATGCATCTGGCCATCTCCATCACAGTTCTATTTTTCCTCTCTGAAACCCCATTTTGCTGAGGTGTATAGCTCACAGTCAATTGGTGAGCAATGCCCATGTCTTCACAGAAACTATCAAATGCTTCAGAGGTATACTCCTTTCCATTATCAGACCTCAATGTTTTAATTTTCAAGCCACTTTGAGTTTCAACTAAAGCCTTAAACTTCTTAAACACAGAGAAAACTTGAGTTTTACTGCTGATGAAGTACACCCAAGTCATCCTTGTAAAGTCATCTATAAACAAGATAAAGTATTTGTTCTGAGAGAGTGAAGGCAGACTCATTGGTCCACATACATCAGTATGAATCAATTGCAGCTTCTGTTTTGCTCTCCAAGTTGCATTTGAAGGAAATGACTGCCTGTGCAACTTTCCAAACTGACAAGCATCACATATATCTTCACTAACATGAACCTCAGACATGTCCCTAACCAACTCCTTATCTTTCAAAAACTTCAAAGATTTCAGATTAAAATGGCCATATCTCCTATGCCACAGCCAAGAATCATCTGTCTTTACACTAAGAGCGCAATCTTTTGCAGCATTAAAAACCAATGGAAAACTGTTTTCAACCATTCTAATCTTGGCAACTTCACTGCCACCAGGACTGAATATACTACAAAAATTTCCCTTGAAGTTCAAGACATAGCCCTTCTTCATCATTTGAGATACACTTAAAAGATTATGCTTTAAACTTGGAATGTAAAGAACATCAGAAATGGACTTGGTACCTTTTCTGGTGTTTATAGAAATTGAGCCTTTGCCCTCAGCTTGAACAATATCACCATTTCCCAACCTCACTTTGGTCTTCACACTACTATCCAAAGTGGTAAACAAACTACCTTCTTTTGTCATGTGGCTTGTACAACCACTATCCACAAACCAAGTATTATCATTCTGTACATGAGAAGCATCTGCAGCCATGAATAGATGATCATCATTTTTCTTCTGTTCATCACAGAAATGAGCTTGCTGAGGAGTAAAACTTGAAGACTGGTTCTGGTTCTGCTTGGCTCTACAAAACTTCTCAAAGTGCCCCATCTTCTTGCAAAACCTACACTGAATTTGAGGCTTGCCATATTTCTCCCAACACTTACTCTCAGGATGATTTGTTTTTTTACAGTGAGAACAAGGTGAAAAATTGCCCTTTCCAGGTGACTCACTAAAATTGGCAGCATTGCTAACTTGCTTTCCTTTTCCACCTTTCCACGGTTTCTTGCCTTCTCTTGATGAAAAAAACTGTTTTCCTTTGTGCTTCATATGAAAGGCGCCTTCTGTCACTTCTTCAGACTTTCTAGTAAATCTCAATTCTTGAGCTTGTAGCTTGCTGCACAACTCTGAAACAGACATCTTGGTTAAATCACACGACTCTTCAATGGCAGCAATTTTTGCCTCAAATCTGTCAGGTAAGCTAATCAAAATCTTTTCAACCACCTTATGATCTGAAACTTCTTCCCCATACAGCTTCATTTGATTTACCAGCTCACTTAATTTATCAGAGTAGTCTTTAATTTGCTCTGATTCATGCATCTTCAATAACTCAAACTCCCTTTTTAGAGTTAAAAGTTTTTGCTGCCTTACTCTAGCATTGCCTTGGTATTCTTCCTGCAACTTCTCCCATGCTTTCTTTATACATTTAATACCAGCAACTCTAGTGAAAATAGTGTCATCTATGGCTGAGTGCAAGAAGGTCAAAGCTTTAAAGTTTTTTTGCTGTTTGTCATTGAAATCCTTCAATGCTTGAACAGTAGGATTCTCAGCAAGAGATGAAGGATCAAACCCTTCTTCAACCGAATTCCATAAACCATGAGCCATAAAGAAAGTTTCCATCTTTATTGCCCAAAGATCATAATTTACTCCTTTAAAGACAGCAGGTGAAGGTAATGAAGACTGAGACATGATTCAGGCTAAACAAAGGAACTTACTTTTGCAAGACTTTAACAACCTTCTCCTGGAACCTCTTCTGCAACTTACAGGTCCACCAAGAAGCTCTGCTCCGATACCAGATGTTAGGATCAGGAATCCAAGAAACCAAGCTAGGTAGCTGCAATTTTACCTTGACAGAACAGCAAAAAACACACTTCTCTTTTCTGCAGTAGTAGAGAAGAAGACACTCGAAAACACTTTTTTTCTTGTACACTTTTACATCACCGAGCTAATCTCTTACAAAAGAGAAGCTCTAGCTTTTTTACATAACAAAAATACATCCAGCCATACAAGTGGCAAGATCACAACCATCCAACACAAAAATATAAAAATAACATTACATTAGTCAACAAGTCTAAGACAAAACAACTTAAATACTTAGTCTCTAAACCAAACACAGTTCCTAACAATGATAAATGAACTAGGATTCAGAACTCATGCAACTCTGCTACCCAAGTTTGGATTACAAGGTCAAAAAATTCTACCACAAATCGCGATCCTAAGCCGTTTAAATAACCTGAACCTGAATCTAAACCTCCTGAATCTCGACAAACCAAATCCTGGTAATCTCCTGAATGACCTTTTTCTGGTCAACTTTGGGTTTCTTCCCTGTACCTTTCTATCCTGGAACCCAAAGTCCCCATCCATGAAACTACCTTCCGAGGCAAATTTACTGAGTCCATCAACCCCAAAATGACTGCTGGTTCCAAACTGTCTAATTGAAGCCCACGGGTCGTGCATTTGTTCATCATCCGTATCACTGCCCCATAAAGGAATGGACTTGATCGTAGGTGAACCACTATAATGTTCAAAATGAGTTCCTAAGCTAGTATGCTCCATATCAAACAATCTTCTTAATGATGTGCTTCCATTTTTCATCAGATTTAACAAGCTGCCGGTCTGGCGGGATGAAGAGAATGAAGAGCAGGCCGAAGCAGCAGAAGAAGACAAGGACGATGAAGATAATGAAGACCAATATAGAGATTTCTGGTACTCTATTATGCTTCTGATCCTCTCTTTTTGAGCCTCTTTGTTGATGATAGACATAGTATCTTCATCATTTTCTTCATGGATCTCTGATTCCATTGCTGTTTAAAATGCCTACAAGTTTCTGTATAGAATAAATGATCAAGTAAAAGAAATATGGAATGAAGAGATATGGAAATGCAGATATTAGTACCTAAAACTTAATCTAAGATTGACAAAAGCCGGCATTAAAAAAAGACAAGATTAGAGATGCTAGATAATTATGAAAAAAGACAAGAATAGAACATGCTAGCTTATAAACAATTGGGCTTAGTAGAGATACAATATTACGATTGGAATTGATTTTCAATATAAATGACAATGATGGAACCTGCTGTCTTACTAATGGCTTCAACAATTATTTAACAGACTACGCGTGCAAATACAAGCTATGGAATTAGTCAGCCTGTACCCTTAATGGGGCTAATTACATATCAACGGTTGCTTAACAATAAAGCCAAATAACAATAAGTGTTCATATCATATAATAAATTGCCTAAAGAAACTATTCTAAGCACCAAGTAGCCAAATTTATTGTTGTGAAAGACTTACAAACTATAATAGAATCAATGCAAGAAAATATATATGCACTTAGCAGCCCACTTACTGCAGAAAGGAAGTGATATTATCAAGCAACAAAGCAATTAACAGGACCTAGTTTGGTACATAGTAAAATACTTCATGAAACTGCTTACAGCGTATAGTAGAAGCTACTTCAATAAGCTGCAGTAAGAAATATGTATGTTGGAGTAACTATTCATGAGGTATCAAAATGACTGACTATTCACGAATTGTGAATACTTGTCATTCAAAATCTTCAAAGTACATATGCATTTGAGCTCCCAAAACTGTCACTTAATTTTAAAAAACAGCCTATGTGACTCAACCAGGCACTATTGTGCCCCTCCCTGACCATTGACTGAGCCAGGGGGTTTGAGATTTATCAGTCACACAGCAGGCCTATTAGTGCAGCAGCCTCTGCCAGCCTTTTTTATTTTTTGATAATATTCTTCATTTTTTTGAGGGTGAGAGAATTGAAACTTGCACCTAGGACCAGTGTCTCCTAAGGAGTTGGCTAGCATGCGGGGTAGGTCTTTACAAATCATATATAGAATACAATTAAACTACGCTTTAGATATGATGAATTATTCATTTCAAAGGAACATATGATATGGTGGACAACCACTGAAAAAAAAAACTGTACAACACCAATAAAATTATGCCAGATAGAAAATCCCACTTCGCAGCTGCATATTTGTGCTATCTTTCAGGTATTTCTCCGGTTATAGTTCTTTGTCCCAATGAACTGATCTTTAATAGTGTTCAATTTATTGACAACAACATTCATAGCCATCCGGTTTCCTGGTGAAGATGCAGAACATAAAAGTCCAATTGTCATTACGGAAACCAAGAATTCCTCAATTTCACTTCTGGTGCTCGCTTGCGCTTCATATTGATTGTTCATTGCTTTCTCTTCTATGTCTTCTTCATTTTCCATTTCGTTGTAAATTTTTTCTCCCAATAGCATTGATGGGTCAATAATTTCCATGACATGTTCAGGCAAAGCCATAGAGACAAATTCGTGAATGGTCATATTGCTTCCAAACACTTCATCAGTTGGTCTTTTTCCTGTAAACATCTCCAGCAGTAGTATTCCGTTAGCTATAAGTGTCTCCCAGTACCGAAACTTGGGTGCCCACCCCATACTCTGCAATTTGATACTAATATATTTCGTGAGAATATAAACAAATGTGTTCAGAATATTTGTTCGAGTATTGCTTAGTCAAAGTACAGTACCTGGAGGGATGTAGCCGATTGAACCCTTTAGCCCAACTGAAATGGTTTTACTATTGGATGCTTCAGAGAGAAACCTTGCCAATCCAAAGTCACCAACATGGGCGGACATATCTTCATCAAGGAGAACATTGCTTGGCTTCATGTCACAATGAACAATTGGCGTGTCACATTGGTGATGGAGGTGGTCCAGAGCATATGCAACATCAATAGCTATATTCAACCTCTGAATAAGACTCAATTTCTTAGCCTGATATTGCTCATTGGGCGTTGGATGCAGCCACTGGTCTAAATTTCCATTGGTCATGAATTCAAAAACTAGAGCTTTGAATTCATGACCTCCATGATCGATGCTTGAGCAGGCAGTGATGACTTTTAGGAGGTTACGGTGTGTATATTTCTCAAAGCATTGCATTCATCGATGAAACTTCTCAAAGCTCCCTGCTGTTGAAGGTTTAATACCTTAACTGCGATGGATTTTCCAGAACCAGGAATAATCCCCTTGTACACAGAACCAAAGCTACCTGAACCAATCAAATTTTCTGCAGAGAAGCCATTTGTTGACTTCATTAGTTCTAGGAAAGACAACTCTGATTCCCATTCTTTAGAGAGCACAAAATGCGGCCAAAGAACATAGAAGAGCAAGAACAGATGCGGCAGAAATAGTTATAGCAATAACTACTTTGGTAAAGCGAGGCTTTCTGGGTCGTTTCCTGGAGCATTTTTGTAGTAATAATTCTGTGATCCCACCACAGAGCTTATAATTTCCATTGACAGAGATGGCACTTGCATTTGCAAAGACTCCTTCTTGCGGTACTTCCCCTTCAAAGTCATTGTAAGAAAGATCAAGATGCCTCAGAGATGAAAAATTGCCAAGAAATCCAGAAATCAAGATGCTTCCATGAAGAAGATTCCCCCCCATTATTAAGAACTGCAACTGAATTGAAAGATTCGCGATGGAGCTAGGTAATTCTCCTTCGAAGCGATTACCTGCTAGACCCAATCCTTGCATACTAGTACAATTAGCCAAATCACTTAGAACACTCAAGTCACCACTGAGGCTATTACCATTAAAATTAAGTGTAAGTAAATCTTTCAATCTTCCTAGGCCGCCTGAAATGGTCCCGGTTAGCCCATTTTTACTAAAGTCAAGCATCTGAAGTCCAGAAGCATTTGCCAGTGACTCGGGGATAGGTCCTGTAAAACTATTTATCGCACCAAGAAACGTCTCCAGCTTAGGAGGTGTAAGGCCAACATACGGAGGTAATTGCCCATGCAGCTGGTTTTGAGTAACAGAGAAGAAGTATAACGAAGATATATTATAAATTGAATAAGGAACCATACCAGACAGGTTGTTTCCGGAAACCTGTAAAAAATCCAAGTTAGATAGATAGCCGAGTTCATCAGGTATGCTTCCATGGAAATTATTCCATGAAAGTGCAAGAACTTGGAGAGAAGAGAAGTTCCCTATCCAAGCTGGGATAATTCCAGTAAGTTATTAATCCCCAGAATAAAAGTGTCTAATTTTGACAAGGTACTAAGCTGGTCAGGGATCTGCCCTACAAGCTCATTGTCTGACATATCGAATTCTTTTAGCTCTGTACAGTATGTAAGATTCGCTGGGATATTTCCACCCAAGGTATTGGAGCTCAGATCCATAGTTTTCAGGCGCAACAGAAGACCCATTTCTTGAGGAATTTTGCCATGAAAGCTGTTGCTTGTGATGTTGATTTCGGTAAGGAATGTGAGGTTCCCTATGGAAGGGGGTATACGCCCAGCTAGCTCACTGAACGCCAGGTTCAAAAGTATGATTCTTCCATTAGATGAATTGCAGGTAACACCAACCCAGTTGCAGAACTGTCCTGAATCATTCCATGAGTTCATTACTTGGTTTGGATCTTGAACTATCATTTTCTTGAAATCAAGTAAAGCTGATAGGTCAGTCTCATTTGCAGGTTCAAAAGTATCGATTAAATGGGATGACAGTTTTTCATTTCAAATCTGTAAAATAAAAATTTCGATCAAATCACACATCGTTCCTGTTGGACATGACCTCTACTCCACTTGTTGACTTGTTGGGTCTGACATTCCAGCCCACAAGTGAAAGCGGACAATGTTGTTGGTGTGTCAACTGAAAGCGGAGCTTGGGTCTGGCATTCCAGCCCACAAGTGAAAGCGGACAATATTGTTGTTGTGTCAAGTGAAAGCGGAGCCCACAAGTGAAAGCGGACAATATTGTTGATGTGTATAGGGGTGTGGATTTACAACGCCTTCTCTTTCTTTACTTGCTTGTCTCCCCCTGCATCGGCCAATCATTCAGATTAGTATTGGCCACTTGATTTACCATCTCAATCATTTTGGCAATCATTATGAGTGACGAACTAAATATGAGAGACGGGATTTGATTATTTGAACTGCTTAAAGTCGGGTGGAGGGAGGCCTTTCGGAGGCTGGGCCGACACCTCATAAAGATTAAATTGGCTTTTATCTTTCCACAGTAACTTCTAGACTTCTAGTTGGAGCTTTAAAAAAGTAACATTGCACGTCTCTTTCCATAGGGCTATGTTTAACTAGGGTCACGTGGCCCAATTAATTAAGCCCAGCGAAGCCACCAGTTTTTCAATGACAATCGAAATGAAAGGTCCATATGCCATGAGAGGCCAATAATATCTTCTTCTTTGTTTTTCAGAAATGGTCTACTTTGGATTTCTAAAAAATAAAAAATAAAAAATTTCTACTCAAAATGCAGTAGATTCGACAAATATGTGCAACTGAATTATCATCTAGCAGTGACTTAAGTTGTGAAGATGTATAGTTTGTTAACAATCAGAGCAATAACTTAATTGGTTATTTAATTGAGTTTAAGGCGGATGACAGCATGACGTTACGATTGAGAGTTCGAATTAATTGAGAATATTTCACTGCCCACTTTCATAGAGGGATTATAAGTCTTATTTCATCGATGGAATTTAGCCTTCTCAATAACCTAAACCTAAATTTAAACCTTCTAAATCTCCACAAGGCAAATCCTGCCAATGTCATAAAAGACTTTTTTAAAATTTTTTTTTTCCCCTGGTCTCAATCATCTAATATATCGAAAACCAAGTATCATGCATTTGTTCATCATCTGTATTCTGTATGAGTGCCCCACAAAGGAATGAATTTTTCAATTGATGAACCACTGTAATGTTCAAAACGAGCTCCTAAACTAGTATCCTCCATATTAAACAGTCTTCTTAATCAAGTGCTCCCATTTTTCATCAGATTTAACAAGCTGTCACTCCAGAAGAGAATGAAGAGAAGGCAGCCGAAGAAGACAAGGATGATGAAGACCAATATATGAGATTTCTGGTACTCTATTATCCTTCTGGTCCTCTGCTTTTCAGCTTCTTTAATTTGTTGATGATAGACATGGTATCTTCATCATTTCCTTCTTGAATCTCTGATTCCATTGCTGTTTAAAATGCCCGTGTAATAAAATAAATGAACAAGTAAAAGAAAACATGGAATGAGAAGAGCCATGGAAAGTAAATACAAATATAGACTATCCTTGCATATACTAAAAATGGAATTAGGCAGCCTGTACCCTTAATGGGGCTGATTGCATATCAAGGGGTTGCTTAACAATAAAGCCACATTAACAACAAATATTCATATCAGACAACGATTGGCCAAAGAAAGCATTTTAAGCACCAGTAACCGAATCCAACGTTGTGAAACAGAAAGCCTTCTAAATTTCATAAAGAACAAATGCAAGTATATGGGAATTACCGAATTGGTGCAGCAAGAAAGTGGTGGTATTATTATCATGCAAACAAAGCAATTAGCAGGACCTAGTTTGGTATATATTACCATTACTTACTTTGCGGAAACTCCTTATAGTCGAAGCTACTTCAATAACCTGCAGCAATAAATATGTATGTTAAGAGTATTTATTCATTAAAGTATAAAATGACCAACTACTCAAGAACATTCGTAGTTTTTGGCAGGAGGGAGAATCAAAGCTTGCACGTAGCGCAATTGCAAGGAGTTGGCTAGCCTGTTGGGCAGGTCATCTTGATAATATCAACATGGTATGTAATTATAATATAATAATAAAATAAAGCTTTAGATATGGTGATTATTCATTTAAAATGACCATATTCTACGGTGTACAGTCAGCCACAAAAATTAAAAAAAACATGCAAGAAAGAAAATACCACTCTGCAGCAGCAATTTGTGTTATCATTCGCGTCTTTCTCCAGTTATAGATCTACTGTTCTAGGACCCAGTGAACAACTCCTTAATAGTGTTCAATTGATTCGCAACAACATTCATGGGCATCCGATTTCTTGGTGATGTTTCAGAACATAAAAGTTCAATTCTCATTACTGAAACCATGCATTCCTGAATTTCATTTCTGCTGCTCGGTTGGGTTTCATATTGATTGCACACTGCTTTCTCTTCAATTTCATCATCATTTTCTACATCATAATTTTCTTCTCCAGAGCGCATTGTTGGGTCAGCAATTCCCATGACATGTTCAGGGAAAGCCATAGCGACAAATTCGTGAATGCTCATATTGCTTTTGAACATTTCATCAGTTGGTCTTTTTCCTGTAAACATCTCCAGCAGTAGTATTCCGTAGCTATAGGCATCTCCTAGTACCGAAACGTGGGTGCCCACACCATACTCTGCAATTTTTTGCTATATATTTCATTAGAACATAAACATATGTGTTTAGAATTTTTTGCATAAGAATTGCTTGGTCACAAAATACAGTACCTGGAGGGATGTAGCCGATTGAACCCTTTAGGCCAGTTGAAATGGTTTGATTTTCGGATGCTTCGGAGAAAAGCCTTGCCAATCCAAAGTTACCAACATGGGATGTCATATCTTCATCAAGGAGGATGTTGCTTGGCTTCAGGTCACAATGAACAATTGGCATGTCGCATTGGTGATGGAGGTATTCCAGAGCATATGCAATATCAATCTAGATTCAACCTCTGAATAAGACTCAATTTCTTATCCTGATATTGCTCATTGGGAGTTGGATGCAGCCACTGGTCTAAATTTCCATTGGACATGAATTCAAAAACTAGAGCTTTGAATTCATGACCTCCATGATCGATGCTTGAGCAGGCAGTGATGACTTTTAAGAGGTTTCGGTGTCGTATATTTCTCAAAGCATTGCATTCATCAATGAAACTTCTCAAAGCTCCTTGCTGTTGAAGGTTTAATACCTTAATTGCAATGGCTTTTCCATCGGTAGGAAGAATTCCCTTGTACACAGAACCAAAACTACCAGAACCAATCAAATTTTCGTCGGAGAAGCCATTTGTTGACTTAATGAGTTCACGATAAGATAAATCCAAAAGCCATTCTTTAGAGTGAAGAGTAGTTGATTTTCTCCTTTTGTGTTTCAGAGCAAAAACTATGGATAAACAACACATGAGACCCAAAGACAGCTGAAATGGTTACGCTAATAATTACTTCGGAGGAGAGATGCTTTCCATCTCTTACCGAGGAGCATTTCTGTAGTTGTAATTCTGCTATGCCACCACAGAGCTTATCATTTCCATGGATGGAGATGGCACTTGCATTTCCGAAGACTCCTCCTTGTGGCTCTTCCCCTTCAAAGTCATTGTAAGAAAGATTGAGATGCCACAAAGATGAAAACTCAGTGAGAAATCCAGGAATCTGGCCAGACAAGTTGTTGTGTGAAAGATCAAGATCCACTAGGCCCTTTAAAGTTGCCAAAGATGGAGGTATTGTTCAGTCAAATGTGTTACCTTCCAAATGCAGGAGTTCCAAACTAGTACACCTTCCAAGTTTGCTGGGAATTTGACCTGCTAATCTGTTACAGGACAGGTCCAGTTCCATGAGATTCTTCAAGTTGCCGACTTCAAGTGGTAGTGAACCAGTCAAAAAATTATGAGACATGTCCAAAGCAATTGAAAGGGAAGAAAGACCAATGACCTGCTTGGGCATGGTGCCATTAAGATTGTTAGTTCAGAAACCACATCCTGCAAACTTGTGCAGTTTCCAAGACTAGGAGGTATGCTTCCTTCCAATCCGTTCTCTTCCATATAAAGCCTAGGCAATTTAGTCAAGTTACCCAGAGAGGATGGGATTAACCTTGAAAACCTGTTATAATTCAAAGCCAAAACCTCCAAGTTTTGAAGGTTTCCAATAATGTCAGGGACACTACCGCTCAAATCGTTTCCTTCCAATCCCAATCTGGTCAACTTAAGAAGGTTCCCAATTCCAACAGGAATGTTTCCATGAAGAAGATTGCCCCCCATGCTTAACATCGTTAACCAAGTTGAAAGATTTGCTATTAAGCTAGGCAATTCTCCTCCAAAATGATTATACGCAAGACCCAGTACCTGAATACTAGTACAATTAGCCAAATCACTTAGAAAACTCAAGTCACCGTAAAGGCTATTCTCCTCAAAGTTAAGTTTAATTAAATCTTTCAAGCTTCCTAGGCTTCCTGGAATGGTCCCAGTTAGGCCATTTTTACTAAAGTCAAGCGTCAGAAGTCCAGAAGCGTTTGACAATGACCGAGGGATAGGTCCTGTAAAACTATTTCCGACACCAAGAAATGTCTCCAGCTTAGGAAGTGTAAGGCCAACATATGGAGGTAACTGCCCATGCAGCTGGTTTTGAGTAACAGAGAAGAAGTATAAGATATATTATAAATTGAATAAGGAACCATACCAGACAGGTTGTTTCCGTAAACCTGTAGAAAACCCAAGTTAGATAGATAGCAGAGTTCATCAGGTATGGTTCCTTGGAAATTATTCTGTGCAAGGGAAAGAACTTGGAGAGAAGAGAAGTTCCCTATCCAAGCTGGGATATTTCCAGTAAGATAATTGACTGACACTGTCAGACTAACTAATTTTGACAAGGTACTAAGCCGGTCAGGGATCTGCTCGGCAAGGTCATTGTAAGACATCAAATTCTCTTAGTTCTGTACAGTATGTCAGGTTAGCTGGAATATTTCCACCCAAGTTATTGTAGCTCATATTTACCTTCTCCAGGCGCAACAGACGTCCCATTTCTTGCGGAATTTCGCCATGAAAGCTGTTGTCTGTGAGGTTCCCCATAGAAGGTGGTATAGACCCAACTAGCCCACGAGATGCCAAGTTCAAAAGTATGATTCTTCCGTTTGATGAATTGCAGGTAACACCAACCCAACTGCAGAAATGTATTGAATCATTCCATGAGCTCATTATTTCTTGTGGATCTTGATCTATGAGATTCTTGAAATCAAGTAATGCTGATAGGTCAGTCTCATTTACTGAAGTTGGTAATGCCGCTGATCCCAAGTGGGCGATCAGGCTTAGAAAAAGAGTTCCTGAACAAGTACCAACAGAATCCAACTGCAACTAAAACAACAATTCTTCATCTTTTTGGGAAAATCCTGTTATTGAGAGTTTGTGCAGGTAATGCTATACTACTTGGATTTCATTTTCAACGGCGTTCTTTGTCTACCAACATTAATTAATCTATACATACATACATATAATTCGCCGATAGCAACAATTGACGCAAGCTAAGAAGTAAGAAACTGAGCTAGGCAATTACTCAAAAAGTTGGGGTGCACAAATTGGAGAGAGAGAAAATTTGAAATGAAAAAATGTCACTTATCTTCGTATTTGGCGCTTTTCTTTGTCTTCTTCTTTTCTTCCATGTTGACCGTGAACTGCTGGTCATCTGCCCCTATTTCAATTGGTTCAGCCACCACTGCTTCTGCGTCAGTCATTCATTCTGGGTTGTCCTTCAGAAAGAAATCATCCTAGTAAAAGACTAAAAGGTTCATATGTTCATATATTTTTCATATCGAATCTGTCAGGAAAAAAACTACCCTTACCTTCTTGATTTCATATTGGCCTGAACTCCCGCCTAATGGTTTCATGACCTTCTTCTCCAAAGAACATTGTTGGGTCAGCAATTCCCATGACATGTTCAGGCAAAGCCATAGCATTCTCGTTACTCAGATGGACAAACTAAGCCATGAATAGAATTCTCTTTTATCTTCTTCATTATTATGAAAAACGGGAGTGAAATTTTAAAATCCAGTGCCAAAGCCTTTGTTACTTTTCTGTTAAATCCTAGAATGACACATTCGGCGTATCTCCATGCAAGTTCTGCTACTTCATCAGTCTCTGCCTCTCATTTTGCGATTCCCCTTTCTGAACCCTAGCTTGGTATTTCTTCATCTTGAGGTCGGGCCATGGGCCGTTGTTTGTCAATTGGGCTTGTTCGTTCTTGTCCTTATTGGGCCTGATCCGCTGCTTTACAAGTTAAAGTGTTTTCGCCAGTGTAAATGTAATATTTTTCTAATTCATTTATTTGTGTCACATTAATATTGTAACGGTTTGGGGAAAAGTGGGGTTGTAATTAGCTGTAATTACTAATTGCATCCCAAATCCCTCTAAATAATTTTTTTTAGTGTTATTAGGATTTAAGAGTTATGATTTAGAGTTATTTAGATTTTTAGGATTTAAGATTATTTTTTTTCAAAATCATTTATATTCTAATATTCTAATAAACAAAATACTAATAACACAAAATTTTGTTGGGGATTTGGGAATAATTACTGCTATTACAGCTAAAGTAATTACAGCCCCCATCCCAAATGTTTGACACACCACAGATTCAAGTCTGTACTACTAGCCGTTTGTAGAAAGCACCTCAAAGATGAGAATCTAATGCTTTCTTTCTACTTCTACTTCTTCGTCTTCCCTTCTCTACATCTCTTGCCCTCTGGTAATCTTCATTACACTAAAGTAATCAGATCCTAGAATGACAATGAAGTTCAAGAAAAATTCCATGTTTATAACTAATATCTTAAGCAGAGCTTAACTTCATATGTCAAAAATAAGCTAGTATTTCGTATATCAGGTACGGAATACAATCAAATTAAGCTTAGAAAACGGAATTCCATACATTATTCGTTTCAAATGACCATTCTTCATGATGCCTACTTGGGTCATTGTTCAGAACCTCCTCCATCTACGGTTCTTGGACCCAACAAACGCGTCTTTAATAGTGTTCAATTTATTGACAACAGCATTCATAGCAATCCGATTTCCCGGTGATGGTGCAGAACAAACAAGTCCAATTCTCATTACTGAAACCAAGCATTCCTGTATTTCACATCTGTTGCTGACTTGGGTTTTATTTTCGAATTGAGCACCATGATCTTCTTCTCCAAAGAGCACTGTTGGGTCAGCAATTCCCATGACATGTTCAGGCAAAGCCATGGCGACAAATTCGCGAATGCTCGTATTGTTTTCGAACATGTCATCAGTAGGTCTTTTTCCTGTAAACATCTCCAGCAGTAGTATTCCATAGCTATAAATGTCTCCAAGTACTGTAACTCGGTCCCCCAAGCCATACTCTGCAATTTATTTCATTGAAATACAAACATGTTTAGGTAGAATATTTGTACCAGTATTCCTTAGACACAAAATACAATACCTGGTGGGATGTAGCCGATCGAACCCTTTAGCCCAACTGAAATGGTTTGATCTTTGGACGCTTCAGAGAGAAACCTTGTCAATCCAAAGTCACCAACATGTGCTGTCATATTTTCATCAAGAAGGACATTGCTTGGCTTCAGGTCACAATGAACAATTGGAGTGTCGCAATGGTAATGGAGGTAATCCAGAGCAGATGCAACATTGATAGCTATATTCAACCTCTGGATAAGGCTTAATTTCTTAACTTGGTATTGCACATCAGGTATTGGATGCAGCCACTGGTCTAGATTTCCGTTGGACATGAATTCAAAAACTAGAGCTTTGAATTCATGGCCTTGATGATCAATGCTTGAGCAGGCAGTGATGACCTTAAGGAGGTTGCGGTGTCGAATGTTTCTCAAAGCATTGCATTCATCAATGAAGCTTTTCAAAGCTCCCGGCTGTTGAAGGTTTAATACCTTAACTGCAATGGACTTTCCACAACCAGGAAGAATTCCCTTGTACACAGAACCAAAACTACCTGAACCAATCAAATTTTCTACGGAGAAGCCATTTGTTGACTTCATTAGTTCTAGAAAAGACATATCTGGTTCCCATTCTATAGAGGGAGGAGCAGTTGCTCTGCTCCTTTTGTTTTTCAGAACACAAATTGTGGCTAAAGAGCACATGAGACCAAATGCGAAGATAGCTGAGATAGTTACAACAGTAATTACTTTGGTGGAGAGATGCTTTCCATCTCTTTTCCAGACGCATTTCTGTAGTCGTAATTCTGCAATGCCACCACAGAGCTTATCATTTCCTGTGATGAAGATTGCACTCGCATTTGCAAAGACTCCTCCTTGTGGCACTTCCCCTTCGAAGTCATTGTTTGACAAATTGAGATACCACAGAGATGAAAACTTACTGAGAAATACAGGAAGCTGGCCAGACAAGTTATTTTGCGAAAGATCAAGATATACTAAACCCTTTAAAGTTTCCAAAGATTGAGGTATCGTTCCGTCAAACGTGTTACCCTCCAAATGCAAGTGTTCCAAACTAGTACAACTGCTAAGTGTGCTAGGAATTCGACCTGATAATCTGTTATGGGACACGTCCAATTCCATGAGATTGTTCAAGTTTCCCACTTCAAGTGGTAGTGAACCAATCAAAGAATTATAAGACATGTCCAAAGCAATTGAAAGGGAAGGAAGACCAAGGATCTGCTTGGGTATGGTGCCACTAAGATAGTTCCTTGAGAAATACACATCCTGCAAACGTGTGCATTTCCCAAGACTTGCAGGTATGCTTCCTTCCAACCTGTTATCATCCATGTATAGCTTGGCCAATTTAGTCAAGTTACTTAGAGAGGATGGGATTAGCCCTGAAAACCTGTTAGAGAACAAAAATAACCCCTCTAACTTGTGAAGGTGTCCAATACCCTCAGGAATACTACCGCCCAAATTGTTTTTTTCAAATCCCAAACCGGTCAAGTCAACAAGGTTCCCAATCCCAACAGGGATGTTTCCATGAAGAAGATTGCCCCCAAAAGATAACTCCTTTAACCTAACTGAAAGATTGGCTATGGAGCTTGGCAATTCTCCTGTGAAGAAATTACTTGAAAGACCCAATACCTCAATAGTAGTAGAATTAGCCAAATCACTCAGAAAACTCAAGTCACCTCTGAGGCTATTCAAATGAAAGTTAAGTCTAATTAAATTTTTCAAGCTTCCTAGGCTTCCTGAAATGGTCCCTGTTAGACCATTTTCACGGAAGTCAAGCCTCTCAAGTCCAGAAGCATTTGAGAATGACTCAGGGATTGGTCCTGTAAAACTATTAAATGGACCGAGAAATGCTTTTAGCTTAGGAAGTGTAAGGCCAATATCCAGAGGCAATTGCCCGTGTAGTTTGTTTTGAGCAACTACGAGACCATATAAAGAAGATATATTATAAATTGATGAAGGGATCATACCAGAAAGATTGTTTTGAGAAACTTGAAAAGAACCCAAGTTAGATAGATGGCCGAGTTCATCAGGTATGCTTCCTTGGAAATTATTTCCTGAAAGGAAAAGACGTTGCAGAGAAGAGAAATTCCCTATCCAAGTTGGAATGTTTCCAGTAAGGTCATTGAACCCCAAATTCAGAACTTCTAATTTCGATAAGGTACTAAGCTGGTCAGGGATCTGCCCCACAAGCTCATTGTACATCATATGAAATGCTCTTAGTCCTGTGCAATGTGTAAGATTAGCTGGAATTCTTCCACCCAAGGTATTGGAGCTCAGATCCATAGTTTGTAGGCGCAACAGACGACCCATTTCTTGAGGAATTTCGCCATGAAAGCTGTTGCTTGTGATGTTGATTTCAGTAAGGAATGTGAGGTTTCCTATGGAAGGGGGTATACGCCCAGCTAGCCCACGGGACGCCAGGTTCAAAAGTACGATTCTGCCATCAGATGAATCGCAAGTAACACCAACCCAGTTGCAGAAATGTATTGAATCATTCCATGAGCTCATTAATTGGTGTGGATCTTCATCTATCATCTCCTTGAAATCAAGTAAGGCTGATAGCTCAGTCACATTTGGTGAAGTTGGTATTGCTGCCGATCCCAAGTTGGCGATCAGGCTTAGAAAAAGAAATCCATGAACGAGCACAGACAGAATCGAACTACAACTGGAACAAGATTTCTTCATATTTTTTTTTCGGAAAAATCAGTTATTGGTAGTTCATGTAGGTAAGTTTCCTAATAATGCTGATCGTATTTGGAGATTATATTATGGACCAAATCACACCAAAATGATTAAGATGGGCTTGTCTCCTTCCATAGAGCTCTACTTTAGAGCATCCACAATGGGAAGAATTTGAAGTACTTGAGATGATACTTTCTTGATAAGTTAAGTGCTAGATGTTCACAATGGGTATAATGGAGTGTATTTCAAGTACTTGAAATGTTACTTTTTTGATAAATATAGTGCTACATACACACAATGGGTGAAAAATTACACTTGAAAATTTAGTTGTGGAAAAGGGATACTTGAGAGTTGGAGTATGTATATAGTTGATGAATAGTGAAGAGAGAGGTGATGAATAGTGAAGAGAGAGGTGATGAAAAGGAAGAGAGAGATGATAAAAAGGAAGAAAGAGAAGATGAAAAGAAGAGAGAGATATGAAAAAGAAGAGAGAGATGATAAAAAGGAAGAGAGAGAAAATAGAGAAAGTGAGTATGAAGTGTTGGAATGTATGGAGTGTTGATGAATAATGTATATTGTGGGATTCACTCATCCAATTAAATTGTGCCACATAGGATAGATGAGAAGAGAGAGAATGATTTTGAAGTGCTGGATATTTGGTGCATCACTGTGGATGCTCTTAGTAGGGTCTTCTACTCGTCTAAGTTATGAAGTCCTTGGTCAATGAAGTCAACGGTAGGACCGGCTCATTAATAACATTTGAAATCTGATCATGTATATTTTTCCTTATGAGTTAAGACAGACAAGGAAGGATGTAAACGTCCATATGCTTGACTTAAAGCAAAATTTCCCAAAATGGACCATTCTGCTACGCTTAGATTCAAAAATTAACCGTAGCGATGACAAACGCCAAGAGAAGCCTCCAAAATAAACTCTCTGTGGAAGTGTGGAGCCACATACATTTTACTGATATGAGATAATATCTAGGCAGCCAACCACCTTCCAGAGATGGGAATCAGCCCTTTGCCTCAGTGGCATAGCACCTGGCTGGTCTTGGAGCCGGCCCAGGTTCGATTCCGATCCAACCCCCACCCGCTACGGGAGCCTACTTTAAAAGTAAAAAAAATAAAATTTCAGAGATTACATATATAAGCAAGATAAAATGATATTTAGCAAATTAAGATATTTCTTACATCTCATATTCAGATTGTGACAGGAGGGGACAGACTTTACAAAATTCAAACCGTTTGAAATGTCTTCATTGACAGACTTTACACATTAAGGCAAGTAAGGCAACTGAGCAATACACAATCACACGAACAGTTGGCATGCACAATTTGGAGACAATGAAAACTTCATATTAACAAGAATTTAGCCAGGTAATGACAAAGAAAGTACTTATCTTCTTATTTCACGGTTTCTTTGTTTATGCTTTTCATCCTCCGCTGTCAACAGCTGGTTATCTGCCCTGTTTCAATTGGTCCAGCCACAGTCTGCCCTGCATCAACCATTCATTTTGATTAGTTCCAGTAGCCACATAAGGTCACTTGATAAACCAACTCAATCAATGTAGCGGGAGCTCATTTGGTGCATATTTCCATTTAAATTACTTGAACTGCACATAGTAACAGCTACTTTAATAAGTTGCTGTAAGAAATAGACCTTTACCTATAGTTAAAATGTTTGTGCAAGTTTCTTCTTCAATCCTTATTTAATGGTCATAAGAAAATTTAACAAATGCTTGTTGATTAGTACAATCCCCTATTCCCCTGTTCAATATGTACTTTTCTATCAAATTTGAAATTTGTATTTCTAATAATAACCATAGAAATTAGAGAAACGACCTGGGATCATGGTGCCCAGGGCCACTGGCGGATTTAGAAAGACGCAGTTTGAGATATATAAGCACACATCATGCTTATTAGGCAGCAGCCCGTGCCAGACTCTTGAGCTGGTCATGTCCATACTATCTACATATCATATTTTGACTTTTGAATATAATCACATTAAGCACCCCGCAGTTGAAGTTTTAATACCTTAACTGCGGCGAATTTTCGATCCCCCCCTTAACACAGCACTGAAACTACCCTGATCAATCAAATTTTCCACAGAGAAGCCATTTGTTGACTTCAGTTCTGATAAGATAAATCATATTCCCGTTCTTTAGAGGAAGGTCCACTTGATTTTTCTCCGCCTTTTTTTAAGACAACAGAATGTGGCTGAACTACGATGGAGACCAAGTACAAAGATGGCTGAAATAGTGACAGCAAGAATTACTTTGGTCAAGAGATGCTTTCCATCTCTTTTCCTGGAGCATTTCTGTAGTTGTAATTCTGCAATGCCACCACAGAGCTTATCATTTCATTGATAGAGATGGCACTTGCATTTGCAAAGACTCCTTCTCGTGGCACTTCCCCTTCGAAGTCATTGTAACTCCGTAAGAAAGATCAAGACAACTTGGTTATGAAAACTTACTGAGAAATTCAGGAATCTGCCCGACAAGTTATTTTGGGAAAGATCAAAATTTACTAGACCCTTCAAAGTTTCCAAAGAATGAGGTGCTGTGAATTTGACCAATAATCTTCTTGTGTATGGTGCCATTAAGATTGTTACTTAGAAATTCATTTTCTGCAAACTTCTGCAGTTTCCAAGACTTGGAAGTATGCTTCCTGCAAGTCTATTTTGCTCCATGTAAAAGCCGAGTTAATTTAGTCAAGTTACCCAGGGAGACAGAATTAACCCTGAAAACCTGTTATAGTTCAAATGCAAACCCTCTAACTTGCGAAGGTTTCCAATAACCTCAAGAACATTACCGCTCATATTGTCTCTTTCCAATACCAGATTGGTCAAGTCGACAATGTTCTCAATCCCAAAAGGGATGCTTCCGTGAAGAAGATGCCCCCCATGGCAAACACTTGTAACCGAATTGAAGGATTCACTGTGGAACTGGGAAATTCTCCTCCAAAATGGTTATACGAAGTTGGATACTAGTACAATTAGCCAAATCAATTAGAAAACTCAGGTCATCACCAAGGCTATTCTCCTCAAAGGAAAGACTAATTAAATCTTTCAAGCTTTCTACGCTTCCTGAAATAATCCCGTTAGACCATTTTGAGCAAAGTCAAGCGTCTCAACTCTCAAGCCCGGAGCCATTTAACAATGACTCAGGGATAGGTCCAGTAAATCTATTAATTCCACCAAGAAATACCTTCAGTTTAGGAAGTGTAAGGCCAACAGCCGGACTGCCGGAGGCAACTGCCCGTGCAGCTGGTTTTGAGTAACTGAGAAGAAGTACAAGGAAGATATATTATAAATTGACGAAGGGATCATACTAGAAAGATTGCTTACATAAACCTGTAAAAAAACCCAAGCCGGATAGATGACTAAGTTCAAAGGGTATGCTTCCTTGGAACTGATTCCTTGTAAGTGAAAGAAGTTGCAGAGAAGAGAAATTCCCTATCCAAGCTGGAGTATTTCTCTTAAGGTCATTGACTGCCAGATTCAGAACTACTAATTTTGATAAGGAACAAAGCTGGTCAGGAATCTGCCCGATTAGCTCATTGTTACTGACAACAAATTCTCTTAGTTCTTTACCATGTGTGAGATTAGCGGGAATGTTTGCGCCCGAGTTATTGTAGTAGCTCATATTCAGAGTCTGTAAGTGTAGCAGATGACTCATTTCGTGAGGAATTTTGTTTAAATGTTAATAGATAACATATTGGGTTACTTTGAAATATAAAGTTAGGCTTTGTTTAAAATATTAGTTAAACATTGAATTTTATTAATATCATTGTCTGCTTCCTTTCTATACTTCTATTGAAGAACAAAAACAAAGGTTTTGGCACTCCCAAAACTCGAACAAGACCGGCAATTTTTATATTTCAGTCTTAGTTTCATTTCCTTTGAGATTAAAGAGAAAAGATAATTTAATGCCCTAAGAACTATCATGTATATAATGAAAACTCAAAATTGCAATATAGATCCAGTTAATGTCCCGTGTAACTGTGCAAGGCTCATGTAAATTGTAATAGAGAATGCTGTCACAGATCGCAATCCTCGGCTCATCATTGGCAGTGATGAAAATCTCCGGTCCCCTTGCTTTCTTAGATATGGATAAAACAGGTTGGCTGAAACCCAGATTGAAAAAAATAAGCGTGGTGGGAGAAAAAAATGTTCAGGTAACTGAGAGGGGTGGAATGGAAGAAAACAAAGAAGGTAATCTGGGTAAATTTCCTATCTTTGTGACAATGCGTGTTCACGTAATTGAGCACACAATTGAAACCTATTGAAATCTCTTCAATTGTAGGTCAGTTTTGTCATACCACCAAAGTTAAACTAAGACACAGAGCTAGACAATCACTCAAACAGTTGGTGTGCAACAATTTGAAGGCAAATCAAGCTCGATATTAATAAGAGTTTATCCAGTAAATAACAAAAAGAAAGTCACTTATCTTCTCATTTCGCGGATCTGCCTTGTTCCTTCTTGTCTTCCTTTTTTCCCAATTGGATAAGATTCTTCTTTTCTTGCTTGCTTG
Source organism: Tripterygium wilfordii (assembly GCF_013401445.1). Classification (NCBI taxonomy): domain Eukaryota; kingdom Viridiplantae; phylum Streptophyta; class Magnoliopsida; order Celastrales; family Celastraceae; genus Tripterygium; species Tripterygium wilfordii. The sequence continues at coordinate 13,085,836 of NC_052234.1, read as the reverse complement.
TCCTCTATCAACAGCTGGTTATTTGATGCGATTCAATTTTATTTTTTTTTTGTATGGCAAACAAAGAGACAAGAAACACCACTTACAAACCACACCATGTCAGACCAAAACAATGATCTGGGGGATCGCACCCACTATACAACCAATATTGCAGCTCTGGAAGTCGGTGACTGGGAATGCTACCTGAAAGTCTCAAGGTAGCGGCCCATTTGGCGAAGACATCCGCCCAGACATTTTGATGTCTGCTAACCTTTGAAATAGACCAGCTCTTAAGCTTGTCTAGCTGATTGCGAGTCCCCTCTATTAGATTTTCAATAGCCCAAAGAGAAACCAAATCCGGTTGAGCAACCGCATTAACAACAATCAAAGCATCCCCTTCGAATTGCACCTCCTGCAACCTGAGATCTAGACACCGTTGGACACCCAATCTCAAAGCCAAAGCCTCACCAACAGCTTGATCTACCCGGATAGCACAAGAAACTGAAGCAAAAATGATATCCCCACCTGAAGACCGAGCAATGGCAGCTGAAGCAGTAAGGTTGTGACCCATAGCTGTATCAAAATTTACCTTGATCCAATTCAAAGGAGGTGGAACCCAATTTGGATGAATAATATTTTGAACATAGCGAGAAATCCTCCAAGCTTGGCAATGTTGATTATGAACATGCTGAATTTGAGCTACCAACAGGTTAATTGATCTCACTGGAGTCCCATGAAGAACATCATTTCTATACCTCCAAGTATGGTCAAAAGTCACCAAAGCCAACAATTGAAAAGCTTGACAATCCTCTCTAGAAATACCAATCAGATGGGGATTAATCAACACCTTGACCCAATCCGCCCTTCCTCCATGAGCCAAGGTAGGCACATTCGTGATCCATCTAGAATTGCTCCACACCAAGAGAGAAATCGATCATCCAAACATGAGGTGATCCAAAGTTTCCCTTTCAAAATTACAAATAGGACAAAGCTGTTGTTCCTCTGAAATATGCAAAATACCCGACAATCGAGCCCTAGTAGGTAGAATATCCCAGATTATTTTCCACAATAACAGATGAAATCTAGCATGAACCTTCATCTTCCATAGTTGCTTCCAATAGATATCAGAAGGCGACTCCAAATTCATTGGAATAGTGGCATTTGCATTTAACATATGATGTGCCACTTTTACTGAATATACTCCAGTATCATTAATATGCCAAATCCACCTATCCTCACCCAAGCTTTCTGATAAATGAATTTGAATAATATTATCAACTGTTTCTTGCATGAATAGCCTCTGAATCAATGGAATATTCCATCTTCTAGGATTAAAAAGCATTAAAGAGTCCACTGTGGAATCATCTCTCATAATGGAACTATTTTGTCTGGCAATTGGTTTATAACCAATCTGGGAAGGAATCCATGGGTCATGCTAATGGAATATTCAATTGATTCAGCTAGAGTTTTCACTGCATCAACAATTCATCTTGATAAGTTTCAGCAGCCATATTGACACTAAATGACTAAATAATTAGATCCAGATCCAGGCCCAGACCCAAGCCCAAGCCCAAGCCCAGCAACAAGCAGGCCTAATTAGTCACTAGAAAACTGACCGGTCGACTAATGTTAGGTTTGTCCAACTTATATACGTCCAACTTTTATACTGCAACTCAAGCCCTGAATCCACCGATGTGAGATTCACCAATGATGTTTACATCAATCACACCCCCTACGACAAGCCGCTGCTACCCCCTCTGGGCCCCGACTGACACGTGTTTTCGAAACCTACTCTGATATAGATCCAGGCCCAAACCCAGCAACAAACATGCCTAACTAATCACTAGAAAACTGGTTGACTAATGTTAGGTTTGTCCAATTTATACACTGCAACTGAGGCCCTGAATCCACCGATGTGAGATTCACCAATGATGTTTACATCACTCAATAAACCATCTCAATCAATTTGGTAATCATCATTGCTGTTGAATGTAATTGTGTGTACGCCCAAAACGAACTGTCTTTTGGTTCCATAATTTTTATTCCCAGGTTTACCACTGCCTAGAAAAACCTTTCACCAACAGAAAATCGAATGTCATGGACTATCCGGTAGGGAATGGTTATGGCGACTGGGGAGAATGGGAGTGAGAAAGATGGTTGCTGGCAGGGGAGAAGTTGTGTTTGTCGGGTCTTTACTGTTTAGAAAAGGGAAAGTCGCGTTTTGGCCCTTTGGGTGCAAGGCATTGGGGTGAGCCATGGGCCTGAGCTTTGCTGATTTGGATATCATGGGCTTCGGCATTATTGGGCTGTTTTGGGCTTAAAGAGGGAGCTGGACCGGGCCGTTGCTGGAGCCTGGAAGAGTAATTAACATCAGCCCAGGTCTTGAGTCTAGGGTTTAAGCGTGGGCCTCGGCTTTTATGGGGTTTGTTTTGGACTTGAAGAGGAAGCTGGACCGGGGCGTTGCTGGGAGAGTAATTATTGGGATATTTAGTCACACCCATGTTTTCTAAGCACACCCGAACTTACTCGACTTGGGTTGACTTTGCTTTCACTCGTCTTTTTTTAGGCAATAGAATGTAAGCTGACGATGATAACATCTTAGGCAGAGCCTAACTCCATGGTTCAAATTAAGCCATATCGCGTGCGGATATACAATCACATTTCACTTATACCACACACATTATTCACTTCAAATGATGATACATCATCGCTAAAGAAGATACCATTCTACAGCCGGTATATTTGTGTCTTGGTCAGGTCCTCCTTCGGTTACTGTCCTTGGACACAAGGAATGAACTTTTAATAGCACCCAGTTTGTTGACAACAGCATTCATAGGAATCCGATTTCCTGGCGATGTTTCAGAGCATGAAAGTCCAATTCTCATTACTGAAACCAGGCATTCCTCTACTTTGCTTCTGGTGCTGGCTTGGGCTTCATATCGATTATACATAGCTTTCTCTTCTCTGTCATCTTCATTTTCCATTTCATCATCATTTTCCCCTCCAACAAGCATTGTTGGGTCAGCAATTTCCATGACATGATCAGGCAAGGCCATAGCGACAAACTCGTGAATTCTCATATTGTTTTTGAACATGTCATCAGTTGGTCTTTTTCCTGTAAATAACTCCAGAAGTAGTATTCCATAGCTATAAGTGTCTCCCTGCAGCGAAATTTTGCTTCCCACACCATACTCTGCAATTTGTTACCATATATTTCATTAGAATACAAATATGAATAGTTAGAATATTTCAACTAGTATTCCTTAATTACAAAATACAATATATACCTGGAGGGATGTAGCCGATTGAACCCTTTAGCCCAATTGAAAAGGTTTGATCCTTGGATGCTTCAGAGAGAAACCTAGTCAATCCAAAGTCACCAACATGGGCTGTCATATCTTCGTTGAGGAGGACATTGCTTGGCTTCAGGTCACAATGAACAATTGGAGTGTGGCAATGGTGATGGAGGTAATCCAGAGCAGCTGCAACATCGATAGCTATATCCAACCTCTGGATAAGGCTTAATTTCTTAGCTTGATATTGCACATCGAGTATTGGATGCAGCCACTGGTCTAGATTTCCGTTGGACATGAATTCAAGAACTAGAGCTTTGAATTCATGACCTTGACGATCAATGCTTGAGCAGGAAGTGATGACCTTGAGAAGGTTACGGTGCCGAATACTTCTCAAAGCATTGCATTCATCAACGAAACTTTTCAAAGCTCCCTGCTGTTGAAGGTTTAATACCTTAACTGCGACGGGCTTTCTATAACCAGGAAGAATCCCCTTGTACACAGAACCAAAGCTACCCGAACCAATTAAATTTTCCATGGAAAAGCCATTTGTTGACTTCATGAGTTCTTCATAAGACAAATCTGATTGTGATTCTTTCGAATGAGGTGCAGTTGATCTTTCCCCCTTTGTTTTTAGAGCACAAAATATTGCTAAAGAACATAGAAGACCAAGTATAGATGCTGCTGAAATAGTTACAGCAATAACTGCTTTGGTAGAGAGAGATATTCTGTGTCTTGTCCTGGAGCATGTAGGTAGCAGTAATTCAGGGATGCCACCACAGAGTTTATCATTTCCATCGATGGAGATGACAGTCAGATTTGCGAAAATTCCTTCATTTGACACTTCACCTTCAAAGCCATTGTTTGAAAGATTGAGGTGCCTCAGAGTTGAAAAGTTACTGAAAAATCCAGGAATCTCGCCTGAGAAGCTATTGAGTGAAAGATCAACATCCACTAAACCTTTTAAAGCTTCCAAAGATTGAGGTACTGTTCCATTAAACATGTTACCTTCCAAATGCAGATGTTCCAAACTAATACAACTGCCAAGACTGCTGGGAATTCGACCTGATAATCTGTTATAAGAGAGGTCCAGTTCCATGATATTCTTCAAGTTGCCCACTTCAGGTGGAAGAGAACCAGTCAAAGAATTGTGAGACATGTCCAAAGAAATTGAAAGGGAAGAAAGGCCAATGACCTGCCTGGGTTTGGTGCCCTCAAGATTATTACTTGAAAAATTGACAGTCTGCAAACTTCTGCAATTTCCAAGACTTGAAGGTATGCTTCCTTCAAGTCTATTTTCTTCCATGAAAAGCCGAGTCAATTTAGTCAAGTTACCTAGAGAGGATGGGATTAACCCTGAAAACCTGTTATAATTCAAGAATAAACCCTCTAATTTGTGAAGGTTTCCAATGACCTCAGGTAGACTCCCGCTCAAATTGGCTCCTTGCAACCACAAATTGGTCAATTCAGTAAGCTTCTCAATTCCAGAAGGCATGCTTCCATGGAGAAGATTCTGACCCAAAGTTAAAATTCTTAACTGACTTGAAAGGTTTGCTATGGAACTAGGCAGTTCTCCTCCAAAACGATTATATGCAAGACCCAATACTCGAAGCCTAGTACAATTAGACAAATTACTTAGAAAACTCAAGTCACCAATCTTTCCATCTCCGAGGGTATTATCATCGAAGTTGAGTCTAACTAAGTTTTTTAAGTTCCCAAGGTTTCCAGGAATTGTCCCAGTTAGACCATTTTCCGCAAAATCGAGCACCTCAAGTCCGGAAGCATTTGACAATGACTCAGGGATAGGTCCTGTAAAACTATTAACCCCACCAGCAAATATCCTCAGCTTAGGAAGTGCAAGGCCAACATCAGGAGGCAAATGACCGTGCAGTTGGTTTTGAGCAACAGAGAAATAGTACAAGGAAGAAATATTATAAATTGATGAAGGGATCATACCAGACAGATTGTTTCCATAAACCTGTAAAAAACCCAAGTTCGGAATATTGGCAAGTTCAGCAGGTATGCTTCCTTGGAAATTATTCAGTGGAAGGGAAAGACCTAGCAGAGAAGAGAAGTTCCCTATCCAAGCTGGGATATTTCCAGTAACGTTATTGGCCCCCAGATTCAGAACAACTAAGTTTGACAAGGTACTAAGCTGGTCAGGGATCCTCCCCACAAGATCATTGAACATTATATCAAATTCCCTTAGTTCTGAACAATGAGTAAGATTAGCAGGAATATTTCCACCAAAGTTATTGTAACTCATATTTACCTTCTCCAGGCGCAACAGACGTCCCATTTCTTGCGGAATTTCGCCATGAAAGCTGTTGTTTGCAATGTTGAGTCTAGTAAGGTATGTGAGGTTCCCTATAGAACGTGGTATAGGCCCACCTAGCCGGCGAGATGCGAGGTTCAAATGTATGATTCTTCCATTAGATGAACTGCAGGTGACACCAACCCAGTTGCAGAAATGGATTGAATCCTTCCATAAGCTCATTACTTGGTTTGGATCTTGAACTATCATATTCTTGAAATCAAGTAAAGCTGATAGGTCAGTCTCATTTGCAGAAGTTGGTAGTGCCGCCGCCAATGGCAAGTCAGAGCTCAAGCCGAGCAAAAGAATTCCTTGAAAAAGTGTCAGCAGAATCCAGTTGCTACTAAAACTATAATTCATCATCTTTTTGGGAAAATCGCTATTGAAAGTTCATGTAAGTAAGTTTTCTAATATAGTCAATTGTGTTTTTATGCTTCTCAGAGTGCAAAAATATCCTTTCTTCTATGAGGAGCCACATGCATTTAAGTATAAGATAATCAAGGCAGCCAACCACTTTGATGTCCCTTGCAAAGTTATGATGATATTTAGCCAACGACTTGGTTACATGCATTTAATTTTCATTGGCATCATTGGAAGGTCACATTAATTTGTTGATAGCGACTGAGGTGATGGACTTAGCAACCTATTGAAACGCCTTCATTACATATTACTTTGCAGTTTTATCATACCGTAAACGCAAGCTAAGAAACTGAGCTAGACAACTAGTCTGTTAGCACCACAAGAACACCAAGATCAGCAGCTGGCTTGACCTGAAAACACTGTCAACACTCCAGCACCCTGCAATCTTCACTTCAGAAGTTCAACAACAAGGTCAGCAGCTAGCTAAACCTTACACAGCAAGACAAATTCACGAAACAACAAACTGAAGTGAAGTAGAGATAAATAACTGATCAAAGGTTGTAACTTGCAGAGAGAACATTCATCTATTCAGTCTGCAATTTGTAGTACAGTACAGCCACACACGAACAAACACAAGCTTTTAGATGCAAACTAGTTTTTTGGAACTAGCTAGCCCACGTGGCTTACTTACAAACATAAACTAAAACAATATAAAACACTAGCATCCAACCCGCGCTTTGCGGACACGTTTTTTATTGGTTATTTCTTGGGCTGATTGTTTTCCGTCTTCTCCCTCGTAGTTAGTTTTCTTTGGTATTCTTGGCATTCTATGGTGCTTTCAAAATTGGATATTGGTTAACATAGGATTAATCAATTTTGTACAGAATGATTAAGGGCTCCTCTTTAAAATGATGACAATGGAAAACCTAAACTAATCCATAAAAATAAACCTTGTTCAGTTAGACAGACGTTGATTTTCCTTTCTCCTCACATTGTTTATGTTCATCAACCAAATCATGCTTACAATACAATAAGTATGGCCTTTGGTGAACTATGATAAGTAAATAGAGCAGGGCAGTAATTTTGGTGCAGCATCTTGTTCGTGGAAATACAATGAAAATCCACTAAAATTTGCAATAATTATCTATATTATCATGCTAAGCATTGCGTGTCTCGAATTTATGCTTTGTACCCGTTTTCTCAAAGGGTTTATGTCCAGATCCACAAGTTTAGAACATAAATGTCGTGCATGTTACAACAATCTAATCTAATCAAAGAATCATATGGACATAATGGAGTTCTGGAGTCTGGGCTGCAATCCATTGTCGGAATATAAATTAACTCAATTAACAAACCAAAAAGCAAATCAATACTCTGAATTCCCAATATTTCCCTAATAAATGTATATTGGTATTGCAAGAGAATTAAGATCGACAAAGAAGCAACCTTTCCTTTAGAGATAAACATCCAGTTAAAAATCATGAAAGCAAGCAACAATCATGAAGAATTTCAAGCAGCTCCAATCATGAAGATTTTCAAGCAGCTCCAGTTAAAAATCTAAAGCAAGAACAATCTCAACAAAAAAAAAAGCATAAGATAAATGGGATCCGCATGTCACTGGCAATTAGCAGAACAAATGCAAAATTAATACTTAAAGTTCCCAAGACCTTAAAGAAACTACTACTAAAAATATAAAAACTTAAAAATCACAGAAAACAAGTAGAATACAGCAAGATTGATACTTGGAACTTACATGGATAGTTTAACAATTAACATTTGAAGAATTAAACCACCAAAAAAAATACCCATGGGCCATATCCCAGCAACTTAAGATCCAGTGCTTCAAAGCAACCCCGAGCAAGAGAATTAAGTAAAAAAATCACAACATAATGAAATTAACTCACATAAAACATCCTAAAGTTCAAAGCTCCAAAGCAACCTAAATTTGGAAAAAAAAACCTCACAATAGAATAAAATTAACTCATAAAAAACAGAGAGAATAAGCCATAATTGGGTAAAAAATATTATCAACATTGTTAAAAAACTACTATGTTTACAATATTATCAACATTGTAAGTTATTGCAGCTTTTGCTAATTCATTTTTACCAACTCCAGTAGGGCCACAAAAGAGCATTGTCGCCATTGGCTTGTGGATCCTTTAGTCAAGATATGTCCAGTATGTCCTACTTTCTATAGTTGCTGTAAGTCAGCAGTAGAATTTCACATAAGAGGATATGTAATTTGTATTTAAGATTCATAAATCTTACGAAAGGATTTTGCAAATAAATAGCAACTGGAATCTTTCTTATTAAGATGTTAAATATCATCAAAATTTCATTCGTTGACACTATGAAGCAAAGAAATGACTTACAGAAGACTATTCTAATGTGCAAGACCACATATACTTAGTCGTAAGGTAAATGAACATATAAAACTATCCAACCTGCCCCACATTTGGAAGTAATTCCTCATATTTCATTGAGTGGTAGATACTTGATCAATTGTTCCGTCTGTGTAAAAATTTAGGGATTTCTCCATGGACTGGAAGCTTATATGATCTGCCAAAACAAAAATATTGTCCATCCAACACTCACTTACTAATAGACAATACAATATTGTGAAAGGGCAGCAAAAATGCTATTTGAAGGAGTTTGAATTTCAGGAGCAGAACCTCCTTCATCCAATATTCCTTGATTCCCTCACTCCATAGAAAGAAAAGCAAATGGGACTCAATCCTTCGATTCCCTTTAGTCTAGTAATGAGGAAAGCGCGAAGAAGAGGAATACCTGATCTAAGAGAGAAAGTTCCTTAATAGCCATGTAAAATGCCCAATAAATTGGTTGCTAACATGCATAGAGTTTTGAAGATTATAAAACCCTTAAAACCCATGAAAGGCCTTTTGTTACGAATATCATCAGAGAGAAAAAAAATTTAACACTGAGCATGAAATAAAGCAGAAAGTTAAATAAACAGATGTAAGGCATAAGAAACTTACAATGATTCAAGCCTTTGATCCTCAAATCTTTCTGTTCATAGAGCCCAATCTGGATTCGAGCTTTTTGAGACAATTTATCCCGAATGTAAAGCAAAATCAGCCAAAAGAAACCTCAGAAATCCAATAAATACAAACAAATTGAAGTAGATCTAGAGAGAAAAAGGAAATAAACTTAAATTAGGTTCATATGTGTATCTACCACTCGTTCGACCCAACCTGATCCACCTCTCACAGGTGCATACACTGCATATGAAATACGTTAAATATGTTGGTAATTCGCTAGTCAGAATTGCCAAGGAAGCTGTTGAGCAACTAAGGATATGTCAAAATATATACCTGATACCTCATGATAGTGAATCCAAGGAAGCTTTTGAGCAATGCAGCGCTGCAATGCGCCCAACACAACCCAAGCAATTGGTTTGTAAAGCAAAAATTGTATAGTGAAATCCATTTGTAACAAACAACCGCTTGAGAGATATTTAGACCGAGCAGGAACAAAAATCATATCTAGATGCAATCATCTTGAGAGTAAAACTCACCCACAGAAAAAAATTTGGCGATGCTTCAATGGCGACTTAAATGGCATTGATAGAAGCTTCTAATTGCACCGAGCCACCAACTTGCAGAGCATGCCCTACCTACAGATATCGAAACTACAAAAGAATTAGTTCCAATTCCATGAAAAAGATTTGTGTGAAGTTATTTTTTTTTATTAGAAATAGTATCATTCATTCATTCTTATTATGGTAGTATGCTGAAGTGAAGAAGGTGGACAAATGATAAGAAGAACAGAAAATAATCAGATATGTAGAGACATAGATAACCCGTGGAAGCTATTTCTAAGTTACGCTTTAACACCAGAGGAAAATGAAGAGCATGACCTACCTGCTACAGATACAAAAAATACAGAAGGGAACATGAAAATACCTTTGAAATTTTATATTCGTTTGGCTTCTTCTTATGATGAGAGGTTAATTAGCTTTGTTTGAACTGCAGTTGTTGGACACGAAAATACTCTGATATGGAGATGCCAGAGGAAAACCATTACAGGAACAATAAAATACGGATGAATATATTATTTGACTATACAAATTATGATTAGCACGAAATATACTATATGAATGTTAGACATAAAAATGAATGTTAAGTATCCAACTCATTAAACTATGTTCCAAGAAAAAAAGGGTCAAGAAGATATACAGTAGCTTACTTAAAAGGCATTTTGGAGAGGATCCATGTAATCTGCTTGTTTCTTCCTGCATGCCAACCTGGTCTTTGGCTCATTAAAAATTATAGGGGCTGCTAGATGGTTGTAACGAATCCTATATTTAAGATATAAGAATGAAGTAATCAGATAGTCATACCACTCTGAAGATCTAATGAGATATGGAGGTTGTTTCATTCAGCAAAGTCAAGCAATATCCATTTGTCACTACATATTCACGACTTGCATCTTTGGTAGCAAGCTTTGCCTGGAAAGCAAAGGCCGCCAACAAAATTCAGTGACAGGATTAAGGGGAAAAAGATAAGCACGATGCATTCTTGGAAATTCTTTACACAAAAAGACAGATTGGTGACACTAATTTCAAGTATACTGTGTTTACTATCTTCCTACAGTTCCAAAGTAAACAAACAGGTTACTACTTTTTTTTGATAAACAAAACAGGTTACTACATGAGAGTTACACTCTGGTTATTTTGGCGAAAATATCATTCTCCTCCATCAAAGCCCTGTATTTATATACTGCTCATGCAGAGTTCCTGATTTCTATCTCCTGTGGCTCACCTAAAAGCCTTTAGAAGGTGTTACTGTACATATCGCAGAGATGGCAAACGTAGCATAGCATTTGAGGAAGCAAACGTACCATAGCATTTGAGTTTCTGCCTGCCATAGATAGATAGCATATCAGGAAATAGATCTTAAGATAAGTTTAATCTTTTGTACTATCCAAAGAAGCTCTACAGCCTATAATTGGCAATAAGGCAAAGTTTGTTTTCTGTTGTATTAAAAATCCTTCTAAACCACGAACGAAGGGCATTAACATTGGATGGGGCAAATGGTTGTTTACTGTATATCTTACTTAGATAAAGAATATAGTAATTGAATTTAATTTGAAGCACAAAAAAGTAAAAAAGTTCCAAATGATTCATGGCATAATATCTCAGTTATGAACCTGTGGCAGATACTCATAATGGAAGAGGACAGCGAACCACAGGTCGAAGCCAAATAGCAAAAAAGCCGGCCTGCGAAGAAGATACTCAGGTAAGCCCAGACAAAGTAAGAGAGATAGCCTAAGCCACAAAGAAAATTGAAGGCAAGATAATGACGAACAACCTCCAAACAACAGCAATACCAACGAAAGATGAATCTGAGGTCCTGAGCTGAGGAAAAAGAACAGTGGGGAGGTAATTCGAACAACTCGCAGGGATTGAAGAGCTGAGGTAAAGTTAAGGCATCGAGGACAACACACCGATCGATGTGGTCCGCGAGAACTGATGATGCAAGAGAATATTGAAGATGCATGAACCGCAGAGACGCAAGAACCGAGGCAAGCTGACCGAAGTTGGACGGCGTCGTTTTGGGCAAAGAGGCGAGGCTACAATCCAAACACAGACGACGTCGTGTTGCTCACAAAGCTACAAAAAGAAAAAATCAAGAGCAAAAAACGACGCCGCAGCGCCTCATCAGCCAAAGGAAAAAAGGAGATACGACAAATAGAGGCATAGTAACCTATGCTATTGAGATGTCATAAGAAAACAAAAGGCAAACCCAGAGTTTAGAAGGACGAACCAGACGCGCAAGCGCACGACACAAGAACAACAAAACAAAGTAGGCACATACAAAACGACGTCGTTTTGCTGGGTCAATTGCTCAACAAAACAAAGACCAATCGAGACAATATGGAAAGGAGGGGCAACTCGCCAGGAAATCACTCTAAATCTTTGAAGTTTATATATACGTAAGGAAAAAAGGAGATACGACAAATAGAGGCATCGTAACCCGTGCTATTGAAATGTCAGAAGAAAACAAAAAGCAAACCCAGGATTTAGAAGGACGAACCGGACGCGCGAGTGCACGACACGAGAACAACAAAACGACGTCGTTTTGCTGGGTCAGTTGCTCAACAAAACAAAGACCAATCGAGAGAGTATGAAAAGGAGAGGCAACTCGCCACGAAATCACTCTAAATCTTTGAAGTTTATAGATATGTAATAGATAGATAGATAGATAGATATGTAAGGGAAAATGCAATGGGAATTAATTTGCTGAGTCAACATTTTTGTTGACCCGGTCCCACCTCTATTACACAAAAAGTCAAGTCAAACACGAATTCTAATACAGCCACATCAGCAAAACACAAATTTCTATAAACTTTTTCTTCCCACACACTTTCTCTTTCCACCCAACCCAACAACATTCCATTCCTCCATATTATCCACAACAAAACTACATCAAAACATCAAATATCAATACATCCACATCAGCAAAACACTTATCTCAATACAACCATATAAGCAAAACACATTTTACAATACAGCCACATCAGCAAAAGACAATATATTTGTTGACCCAATACCACTTCACCATTGCATTTGCCCTAATAGATAGATAGATAGATAGATGTTTTGGAAGGTCAGACACGTAACAAGCTAAGTCAAACATAAATTAAACTTAGTCAAGTAAAAAACAAGAAATACATCACATAACTAAGCAAACCTCACTGCGATTCAACATAGTCAAACAGTTGGTGTGCAAAATTTGAAGACAAAGCAAACTTGATCTTAAAGAACAGTAGGCAACGAAATGACAGAAAATCACTTATATGTGGATTTCTTTGTTTCTTCTTTTCTTTCCTTTCCGATGTGAACTGCTGGTTATCTGCCCGTGTTTCAATTGGGGATAATGTTAGAGACCCTTAAAATTTGATTCTCAAAAATCCCCCAAATCTATGTGGCATTAAAATAGTCAATTGACTAAAAACACACATGTAGGCCCATTTCATATCCAACACTACACATTAAATGGAGGTCTTTTGGGGGTCATTTTTTGAGGATTTCAAGTATTATTCTTCAGTTGGTTGAAGCCATCTCAATCAATTTGCCAATCATCATCAGTGGTGAATTTAATTGTGTATATACTGTATACCCACTTCGGGTTGAATTTGCAATTTACTTGAGAGAAATGAATAATTTCGACCCAAGGGTAGAAATCAACGCTTAATCAAATTTCAGGAAAAATACACTTCAAACCCCTTACCGACCGATTGACAAATTTGTAATCGCATTGAATTTTCGCTTTGACCTCAGTGCCTCGGGTCTCTTGTCTTCAGTAGAGCGTAAGCCGACAATGATGTTAACAAAAATACAATCTTTACTTAATATCCTAAGCAGAGGTCAACTTCATATGTTCAAAATTTCAAAGTATCCAGTATTTCTTGTTTTTTTTCCTTTGAATTTAGTATTCAATTTTGATTGATATTAACGAAATATCATCACAATAAGATCTGGAAGTAACGTCAAAGTGGTTGGCTGCCTTGATTATCTTTCCTCGTAGAAGAAATGATATTTTTGCACTCTGAGACGCATAAAAACACAATTGACTATATTACAAAACTTACCTACATGAACTTTCAATAGTGATTTTCCCAAAAAGATGATGAATCATAGTTTTAGTAGCAACTGGATTCTGTTGACACTTTTTCATGGAATTCTTTTGCTTGGCTTGAGCTCAGACTTGCCATTGGCGGCGGCACTACCAACTTCTGCAAATGAGACTGACCTATCAGCTTTACTTGATTTCAAGAATATGATAGTTCAAGATCCAAACCAAGTAATGAGCTTATGGAAGGATTCAATCCATTTCTGCAACTGGGTTGGTGTCACCTGCAGTTCATCTAATGGAAGAATCATGCATTTGAACCTCGCATCTCGGGGGCTAGCCGGGCCTATACCACGTTCTATAGGGAACCTCACATACCTTACTGGACTCAACATTGCAAACAACAGCTTTCATGGCGAAATTCCGCAAGAAATGGGACGTCTGTTGCGCCTGGAGAAGGTAAATATGAGTTACAATAACTTTGGTGGAAGTATTCCTGCTAATCTTACTCATTGTTCAGAACTAAGAGAATTTGATATAATGTTCAATAAGCTTGTCGGACGGATCCCTGACCAGCTAAGTACCTTGTCAAAATTAGTTGTTCTGAATCTTGGGGCCAATAACGTTACTGGAAATATCCCAGCTTGGATAGGGAACTTCTCTTCTCTGCTAGGTCTTTCCCTTCCACTGAATAATTTCCAAGGAAGCATACCTGCTGAACTTGTCAATATACCGAACTTGGGTTTTTTACAGGTTTATGGAAACAATCTGTCTGGTATGATCCCTTCATCAATTTATAATATTTCTTCCTTGTACTATTTCTCTGTTACTCAAAACCAACTGCATGGCCAATTGCCTCCTGATGTTGGCCTTACACTTCCTAAGCTGAGGATATTTGCTGGTGGGGTTAATAGTTTTACAGGACCTATCCCTGAGTCATTGTCGAATGCTTCCGGACTTGAGGTGCTCGATTTTGCGGAAAATGGTCTAACTGGGACAATTCCTGGAAACCTTGGGAACTTAAAAAAGTTAGTTAGACTCAACTTCGATGGTAATACCCTCGGAGATGGAAAGATTGGTGACTTGAGTTTTCTAAGTAATTTGTCTAATTGTACTAGTCTTCAAGTATTGGGTCTTGCATATAATCGTTTTGGAGGAGAACTGCCTAGCTCCATTGCAAACCTTTCAAGTCAGTTAAGAATTTTAACTTTGGGTCAGAATCGTCTCCATGGAAGCATGCCTTCTGGAATTGAGAAGCTTACTGAATTGACCAATTTGTGGTTGCAAGGAGCCAATTTGAGCGGGAGTCTACCTGAGGTCATTGGAAACCTTCACAAGTTAGAAGGTTTATTCTTGAATTATAACAGGTTTTCAGGGTTAATCCCATCCTCTCTAGGTAACTTGACTAAGTTGACTAGGCTTTATGTTGAGGAGAACAAATTGGAAGGAAGCATACCTCCAAGTCTTGGAACCTGCACAAGTTTGCTGGATGTGAATTTCTCAAGTAACAATCTTAATGGCACCATACCCAAACAGTTCATTGGTCTTTCTTCTCTTTCAATTGCTTTGGTCATGTCTCATAATTCTTTTACTGGTTCACTGCCAGATGAAGTGGGCAACTTGAAGAATCTCATGGAATTGGACTTGTCCAATAACAGATTATCAGGTCAAATTCCCAGCAGACTTGGTAGTTGTATTAGTTTGGAGCACCTACAACTGGAGGGTAACATGTTTGATGGAATAGTGCCTCAGTCTCTGGAAACTTTAAAAGGTTTAGTAGATCTTGATCTTTCGCACAATAGCTTATCAGGGCAGATTCCTGAATTCCTCATTAAGTTTTCATCTCTAAGGCAACTGAATCTTTCTTACAATAACTTTGAAGGGGAAGTGCCACGAGAAGGAATCTTTGCAAATGCAAGTTCCATTTCCATCAATGGAAATGATAAGCTCTGTGGTGGCATCACAGAATTACTACTACGAAAATGTTCCGGGAAAAGAGATCGAAAGCATTTCTCCACCAGAGTAATTGTTGTTGTAACAATTTCAGTCATCTTTATGTTTGGTCTTCTGTGTTGTTTATCCATATTTTGTTATCTAAAAACAAAAAGGAGAAAATCAACTGCAACTTCGTCTGAAAAATGGCAATTAGATTTGTCTTATCAAGAACTCATGAGGTCAACAAATGGCTTCTCCGTGGAGAATTTGATTGGTTCAGGTAGTTTTGGTTCTGTGTTCAAGGGAATTCTTCCTGGTGATGGAAAAGCCGTTGCAGTCAAGGTGATAAACCTTCAACAGCATGGAGCCTTGAAAAGCTTCATTGATGAATGCAATGCTTTGAGAAATATTCGACACCGTAACCTCCTGAAAGTCATTACTGCCTGCTCAAGCATTGATCTTCAAGGTGATGAATTTAAAGCTCTGGTTTTCGAATACATGCCCAATGGAAATTTAGACAAGTGGCTGCATCCAACACCTGGTGACCATTATCAAGCTATGAAATTGAGCCTTATTCAGAGGTTGAACATAGCCATCCATGTTGCGTCTGCTCTTGATTACCTCCATAACGATTGTGACACGCCAATTGTTCATTGTGACCTGAAGCCGAGCAATGTCCTTCTTGACGAAGATATGATTGCCCATGTTGGTGACTTTGGGTTGGCAAGGTTCCTCTCTGAAACATCAGAATATTCCTCCAAAAATCAAATGCTCTCAGTTGGGCTGAAGGGTTCAATTGGCTACATCCCTCCAGGTACTTTTGTTTTTTCCTTTTCAAACAAATTACTCCTACCAATAATCAACATAGCTTTGCTAAAGAAGATAATGCACCTTCCAAATTCACCTATTTGCATCCTAATCTGGAAACTAATTGCAGAGTATGGCATGAGCAGCCATGTTTCCATACTGGGAGACATCTATAGCTATGGGGTACTGTTGCTGGAGATGTTTACAGGAAAAAGACCAAGTGATGACATGTTCACACATGGTACTAGCATTCAAGAGTTTGTATCTCTGGCTTTGCCTGAACGTGTCATGGAACTTGCGGACTCAACAATGTTCGTTGGGAATGATGAACTGGAAAATGAAGGTTACTCGGAAACAGAAGGGATACACAACCAAAGTACAATAGAGGAATGCTTGGTTTCTGTGATGAGAATTGGTCTTTTATGTTCTGCAACGCCACCAGCAAAGCGGATGGCCATGAATAATGTTGTCAATAAGTTGCATGCCATTAGAGACTCATATATGAAGGACAGGAACAAAAATGTCAGGCAGACACAGAGGTTAAGGAAAATGGTTTTGTAGTACCTGTTGGTTTTTGAGACTCAAGTCTGCCATGTTTCTTATTCTACTTATGTTTAACTTGGTCAATGTTTGACCAAGACTTGTTTTACTTATAAACAATAATGTTGATGCCAGGTAAACTAGTTTAGTCTAAGAACTAGGTTGTTGTCTTAACCTTGTTTTATCTCTGTGTGTAAGAACTTGAACGTGTGCTTGAAGTTGTTGTTCTTTCTCCGTGAGAATACAAAGATTGAACTTGTTCTGTGTTATTATGACTTTCTATTCAAGAACCGCATCTGTGTGAGTTACAAGCTGAAAACTTTCTTGTACTCTGAAAGAGAGTGAAGTCCAGGTACTTGATCATGGTCAACTTAGAAGACACTGTCTTAGAAGCTGATCATCTGTGTTTGATTTCTACAGTACCTCACATGATCTTCTGGTATGTTGTATGTTTATATATACAGTGATGACCCCTCATATATACCATGACAAATTGGAACTTAATAATACATACTATTCCATATATCGATATTGATGCATTTCGTTTATTGTTTGCTTTACTTGTATGAGTTTTTGCCTCTCACATACTTATAACCTGCTTGGTTGGTTTATATAGTTCTTAACAGATCTAATAATAATGCTTCCTGATACGCTGCAATTCTTTCTCAACATCCCTTATGTCCATTCGCTCTCTGGGTGACTCCATTGAGCAAGCAACTCCAATTCTGAGTATGGCAATCAAGCTCTCATTCATTCGGTCCTTCCTGATGTGTCCCGTGATAAAAGACTCTTCAATGGTTATTTCCTCTTCTTCTACACCGCCAGCAACAAACAATGGATCCAGAATTTCTGATAGTCGTTCGGGCAGATCATTCTTGACAAAATTGTGGATGTTTAATCCATCTTTAAACATGTCATCTGTTGGCCTCTTTCCAGTAAACATTTCCAGCAGGAGGATCCCATAACTGTACACATCTCCACATGTTGAAACCTTGCTTCCCATGCCATATTCTGCAAAACTCAAATGCAGAATCATTTATCTAGTGCAGCACTTAAATAGATATCATAACCTAAAAAACAGATTATGTTTACCTGGTGCAGCATAACCCATTGTCCCCTTCAATCCAACAGAACTGGTGTGATCTGAAGGGCCCCTGTTCGTGGCATCTGGAATGAGCCTTGCTAACCCAAAATCACTGATATGAGCGGTAAAATTCTTGTCAAGAAGAACGTTACTTGGCTTCAAATCACAATGAACAATTGGTGATGGGCAATGGTGATGGAGATACTCCAGAGCAGAAGCAACATCAATGGCAATGTTCAGTCTTTGGAGAAAGCTCAACATCCTCGAATCGTTAGATACATCATTTACAGTTGAGACCGGATGTAGCCAACTCTCCAAACTCCCATTGCACATGTATTGGTAGACTAAAGCTTTGAAGCTGTTACCTTGAAGGTCAACACTCGAGCAAGCAGTCAAGATTTTGACAAGATTCCGGTGCCGTATGTTCCTCAAGGCTTCACATTCGGTGATGAAACTCTTCAAAGCCCCGTGTTGATGTAGGTAGATTACCTTCACTGCAACAACAGTTTCATCTGGACCGAGCAGTCCTTCGTAGACGGAGCCAAAGTTACCAGCTCCAACCAAATTGGCAGAGGAAAATCCATCTGTAGCTTTAAGCAGACTTTCAAATGAAACCTTCAGAAATACATCTTTCTCCAGCATTGGTTCGTGGAAGGCACGGGATTTTGTCTTTCGCAGTCGATTGATAACTAAAAGAGACATGATCATAACTAGTCCTACCAGTCCAGAGAGTAATGCAATCATCAACTTTAGTCTTTGAGATGATTTTCCTTTCTTTGAACTAATGATTGCACATTGTTGCAGATTTAATGGAGGTATGCCTCCACAAAGCTTATGATTTCCGATCAACGAAACAGCTGTTGCATTTTTAAAAATCCCCTCCATTGGTACCTGACCATCAAAATGGTTGAAAGAAAGATTCAAATTTGTTAAGGAAAGATTCTGAAGAAACTGAGGAATTTGGCCTGATAAGTTGTTGTGCGAAAGATCCAAGTCCCTAAGTCCTCTCAAGGAGCTAAAAGAAGAAGGAATGGTTCCTTCAAAGAGATTTCCTTTCATGTGCATGTATTCCAAGGCCACACAACTGCCTAGACCACTAGGAATTTCTCCAGACAACATGTTGTCAGAAACATCAAAGTACCCAAGATTCTTCAAGTTGCTCACTTCTGAAGGCAGGGGACCGGATAGTCGATTTTGAGCTAGACTTAGAGAAATTGTAAGAGAAGAAAGACCCATAACCTTTTCTGGTATGGAACCATTGAGACAGTTTTGAGAAAGGTCTAAATCCTGCAACTTCTGAAGGTTCACAAAAGAAGAAGGAACCAATCCAGTCAAGCGATTCTTTTCAAGATGAAGTGAAAACAACTGGGTTATGTAGCCAAAAGATGATGGAATTTGGCCTGAAAATTCATTTTCCGATAAATCCAATCGTCGTAACATCTTAAGCTTACCAATGCTGGAAGGTATACTCCCTGTGATATTATTTTTCCCCAAGGTAAACTCTGTCAAGTTAACAAGTTTCTCAATCCCAGTAGGTATGCTTCCAGATAACTTGTTCCCACCCAATTTCAATTGCACGAGTTGGGTTGAAAGGTTCGTTATAGAATCAGGAAATAACCCACTGAATTGGTCATTACTCAAATCCAGCACCTGCAAATTCCTACACTTTGTCAAGGAATCCAAGAAGCTCATGTCGTCAGCTTTTCCAGTCCCAAGAGGATTGGATGCAAGAATTAGAGACCACAGATTAGATGAGCCTCCGAAATCAATTTCGATTTTTCCAGTGAAGTTACTGCCATTGATGTCAAACTCAAGAAGATTTGACGCATTAGATAATGAGACAGGGAGTGATCCAGTAAAAGAATTGTGACCAATATTCAATACTTGCAAATTAGGAAGCGTAAATCCCAAGTCTGAAGGCAGAGTTCCCTGCAGTTGATTAAATGGCAGGGTAAAGACAGTAACTGATGACAGATTGAAAACTGAAGGAGGGATTGTACCAGAAAGTCTATTTAGACCAAGTCCAAGGAAATTCAGTGTCTTTAACCGGCCTAGACTATCTGGTATATGCCCCTCCAAACTGTTAACTGACATAGACAGAGATCTAATAACAGAGAGGTTGCCGAAAGAATCCGGGATCGTCCCACTAAGATTGTTGTAGTGAAACTGAATTCTCTCTAGTTTTTGCAATGATCCTAGCTGAAATGGGATTTTTCCAGTTAATTTATTGAAACCTAAACGAAGCCATACAAGACTTGAACATCCAGAGAGATTGGCTGGAATCTGTCCAGAGAATGAGTTGTTGGAGAAGTTAAGGTACTTCACTCTATCTAGACGGCCTAATTGAGAGGGAATTTGAGCATGAAAGTAGTTGTTTTGGAGGTTAATACCAGTAAGGAAGGAAAGATTTCCTACGTGAGGAGAGAGTGAACCAACTAAATCATGAAAGCTTAAGTTCAAGGTGATGACTCTTTGGTTAACGTCATTGCAGATCACACCTTCCCAGTTACAGAAATGGAGAGAATTGTTCCAGGAGTTGAATAAGCCAAGTGGGTCTTGAGTGATTTGAGATTTTATGGCAAGCAATGCAAGGTGGTCTGTGTCATTTCCATTCAAAGCGGTGGTTGCAGCAAGAGTGGATTGTGGTGTGTATAACAAGGTGATGAGACATGATAGAAGAAGTGAAGTGGAGAAGATTGTGAATTGCAGAATTGCAGAGTTGCATGGAATAGAAATTGTCATGGCTACTGGCTATGAGAAAGCAAGTGGTGGGTATTTGAGTAGAGAAATAGATGGATCGAGAGGTGGCTATTATGTCTGCTTCTTGGAGGGACGATTTATAGATATAAGTTTTAACCTAAAGACTATATATATTTATTTATTTATGATTTAATGTAAAGATTACAAGCTTGAAGCACTTCACCAACCCTGATATGCTCATAATAATATATGAAGAAAAAGAAAACACTAATTTCTCGGAAACTCTCACGTAGACTCGATGCCCAATTGGTCAAAGATTTGGCTTTCAAACAATCAAGTTTGACTTCTTGATTCCCTACTTTTGATCTCAGCCGTAAAATGACTTAAAACGGATGCATAAGAAAATGCCACGTACTGACGTACAGCTCCCTAGCTGGTTGGGTTAGACTCGCACAGACGCACTTGCAAGTCTTGCATGCTTTTCTACTTTGTATTAATTATCTCTAGACCTCGTATATTCGGTATGATTTTTAGATCGTGGTTTGGGTATAGTTATGGAAGCCAGGAAGTGCAACTTTGGTCATCAAGCATATCACAAGCGATGACTTTGACTTGTTGACCTTGTCACTTGTGCATTGACTATATAGCACGAAACACAAAAAGAAAAGGGCAAAGCCCCTTACAAGGCCCACCCATGGACTGGTGGTTCATGTCCAGTCCAGTCCATTATGAAGGGTTCATAGAAGGTCGTTTTAAAGAGGAGTGGGAATGCAGTCAGCATTAATTGGACTGGTTAGGAATTAGGATAAGGAAGATAGAAGAAAACTACTGGTCTGGCCGTCTCGTGGTCCATCCCTTAGAAGCATAGAGTCAACTCAACTCTATAATGGATTAATGAGCTGCATTTTATGACTTGAATGAGAGGCTCAAAATAGCAAGTATCGACTCTCAAGTCTTGCGTATCATCCATCAGCCTAGACCCTAGTTGCACAATTTGATTCTCTTCAGTCTTCTCTCGGTTGGTTAGGGTCTTAGGCTCTATAACTCTATGGACTTGGGCCCACTAAGCACACTATACTAGTCCACTACATTAGCCGGTAGGCCCAAGTAATTAGCCTTTGGCAACAAGGCCACAATCTATATAGTATTACTAGTCAACTACATTAGTCATTAGCCAGTAGGCCCAAATAATAAGCTTTTGGCCCAGTAGGCTCCCATCTGAAATCGTAACTGTCGACCAAATGTTTTGTAAGACCCAACACTCCAACAGCCCAGCTACACTAGGCCCAAAATAGTAATCCTATAAATAAATACTGATGATAATAGAAGAACCAAATGATTATCACATAATTATTTTATTTTTTTATAAATAAATTTCGTCGGCCAATGAAGAAGAACCACAGGAGCGGTGGGAGAGTATATAACAATCAATCAGGTAGGACAGTGAAGACAGATGGCAATAAATGGAGCGCAAAAATCGAAAGCGGTGAGGCAACGTACCGTGAGGTTAAAATGGCTGATCGAAGAGCTCAAGTCACTGTTGGTTGAGATTCTCACGTGAATGTGCAGATTCAACACACCACGTGGCACAAGATCCGCTCATTCTTGTTATTTTCCGACGAGGACCCACCATTATATATGACACATCATCGTCGCAATAACCACCACCAGAATCTGATTGCTTTTACAGAAACAGACGAGTAGCGCTTTCACTTCTAGACTTCTCTCTCTCTGCGTCTCTTTCTCGCTCTGTTAGTGATGAAGATTCTAACGAGTTCTTGCTCCAAGATCGTCGTCGACGGGACGAGAGACAGCGGGTTCCTGTTCTCGAGGAACCTCAACCTCAGTAGACCGGAAATTTATGCAGTGTTTTCGAAGAAAGCTTTCAGTAATGTCAGGTTCTTGCATGTGGTTTCGATGCAACACAGGGGAATCTGCGCGATTTCAGCATCATCTTCAATCTCGCCGGGGCCTGAGGTATATGATTTTCTCTGTCGGTGTCTATGTTTCTTGTTTCATGGATTATTGTTTGTGGATTCTGGGGATTTTATTTGTCAAGTGTTTTTACTTTCTTGGTTTGTGAAACTTTTTACGGCTTCTCGGATTCTTTTCTTGCTATTTTGGTGCTGAGATAAGGCGTAAGGAAGTAATAGTGAAGTGGAATACTTTAGGAGTGTATTTGCAGGATTCTCAAGTTGTCTTTCCTTTGCTTGTATATAATGGATTGCATTCCTGGCACTACGAAACATGTATTAGCTTTTCCATTCAATGCGTTCTGTTCTTGATTTTAATTGACTTTCAGTTAACGGATCAAATTTGTACGATTTACTTTAGTGATATCAATTTCCCAGCGATTTGCACAAATTTGTGGTTCTTTTTTTCCCTAGTATTTTTGACTCAAAGTAACCTTCTGATAAAATCTATGAGGCACTGGTGCCTTGATCTTTTAGCTTCTTTACAAGTAATAATAGTGTTGCATGGTTGGAAAATTATTGTGGTCAAAAAGCTTTTTGATGATATATGTTCAACCTGAAATTTCATTTAGCAATTAAGCACCATAAATCTTTCCCCAAATCTAGTTTGATTATCAGAGAATGGAGACAAGAACAATATACGAGCTTTGATTTGGTATGGTTAGTGAAGCTTATTGTCATCTACTGAAAATTTTCTTTTGTGATATCTATTTGTGTAGGCAGACCTGGAAACTGCCGAAGCTGAAATCCCAGAGAAAAGTAAGTGATTTTTTGTTGTTATGAAATTTGCATTTCTTAGTCTCAATGTGAGTCCACTGCTTTGCAGATCAATGGAAGACCATTCATGTCAAGTTTCAGCTTCAGAAGGAGTGTGTGTTTGGAGATCAAATTTTCATTGTTGGAGATGAACCTATGTTCGGCTTATGGGACCCTGAAAGTGCAATACCACTGAACTGGTCAGATGGACATGTTTGGAATGTTGATCTGGTGAGTGGAAACTCAAGGACCCAGTTTCATTTTTGGTCATTATGAATACTGATCCTGTAAATTTATCTTTGGTTTCATCAGGATGTACCCATTGGAAAGCCCATCCTATACAAGTTCATACTAAAAGGAAGCACTGGGAATATTTTGTGGCAGCCAGGCCCAGACAGGGTATTCAAACCTTGGGAGACTATGGAAACAATAACTGTTCGTGAAGATTGGGAAGATGCTGACCTTCAGAAAATAACAGAAGAAGCGGCTGCTGTTAACTCAGAACTGTTAATTGCTGAGAATTTTACTTATGAAAAACAGGAACTGGTCCCCAATTTAAACCAGGGAGGTATTGTTGATGACATTTCTTCTCCGACTAGGCCGTTGACTGCCACACATAAAGAACAAATTGTTGGTGATGTTGCACCTCCACAAGAGAAGTCAATGGCTATGGTGGCAGATAATATTGAATTCTCAAAGGGGGATTCTCCAATGAATTCATTGTATAAAACTGTTCCTGGTGAAGAGAGAATTAGTCCTAAAGAGGAATTTATGACCACTGCAAATAAGAATATGGTGATTGAAGAAGGTATTCTTGGTAATAATGGCAGATCTGCAACACTGAACAACTCTGAAAGCGAGAGAAATCTGGTTACTCAGGAAGGAGAACCAGTTCTGGTACCTGGCTTAACCCCATTATCAGTGATGTCTGCTGAACCAGATGAAGACGAGAGAAGAATTACCATTGATGGATCTGTTGATACTAGTGAAGTTAAGAGTCCCAACTTTCCAGAGGTAACTGCTTGATGAATGTTACCCTGTGTTTTCATTTTCACCCTTTGTTTTTTCGTTCCCATCCTTTTGTCTTCTACTACGTCAAAAATAACAAAGATGTTCCCCTTTCATTAGCTTTTCCAATATTAGGGAGTTCTTTGTCCCAAAACATCTGCTTTCAGCTTGTATCTTCTTGAAATCCATGCTTGCTAGAAAGAATTTTTAAAGGCATTGCTTATATTGGCAAGGCAGTTGTCTCACTTTCTCAATTGCGTTGGTTATGGAAGATTGGAACAACAGGTACCTAAATGCCAACGTGTTTTGTCTCTCTTTTGACGTGCCATTGGCAGTTGAACAATTGGAACCGTATTAATAATGTATCGCTGCAGTCTGCAGAAATATTTGTGTGCAAGTAAAGAAGTTTTGAGGTACTCCTGCATGGTGTGGAACATTTTTTTTTTTTTTTTGCTTGAATGGGAGATGCTGTTTGTGTTGAATTGAGATTGTCTACATTTCTTTGAGAGATGCAAAAAATAATCACAAGCATTTTCATTGAGCTTGAAAATTCATCAGAAATGCATTCATCATCTGATCATTAACTGCTGCCAAAATATTGCTCTATCCAAGCTATTTGGTTAAACCCTTGCCAACATGGTACTGCAAAAGCATTGCCTGCTTCTCTTGACGCAGATTTAATGGACTGTTGTACTGTTCGCATATGCAATTCTTGACATCCATCTCCCACCTTGCATTCTTTCTTTTCAACTTGACTTAGACATTATTATATTCAGTTTGATGAGAAGCATCAACCTGTTGATGATGATCTGCATCAAGAAGGAATGACTGGAATGTTTAGTGAGGGGGATGGACAGCCTGAGAACGAAAAACTCCTTTCAGCGAAAGAACAGCAACCGGACACTCAGCTACAAAACCATAATGTGTGGCACAATGACATCAGCTGGGGCCGTACAGCACTACAAAAGCTTCTAACAAGTATTGGATTTCTGAAGTTCCAGTAGTGGGGATACTCTGTATTAGATTCACTCAAGCGTGTAATTTTTGGCTCCTCTGCTGCCTGATTTTCTATATGAACTATGAAGTGGCAAGAAGGAGTTGGGGGACAGACATTTCTGGTATTTGTTGTTTGTAAAATCAGGGCATTGTATGTCAAATCAAAAAATAGTGTGTATATTGTTTGAGGGCAAGTTTTGCATTACATATTGATTCAGAACATATATTGTTAGATTTTGTGAATTTTACTGACTGCCATCCATATGTATATTGCTGGATGAAATGTTCAACAGGGAGAAATCTCACGGAAGTACTTAGTAGTGCTAGTATTGCAAGTTATGTATTAGAAAAATGAGATGATAATTGGTGTAGATTTTTCTGCAGAAAACTGATGTCCGTTATTTACAGCATTTCCGGGCTTCAGTATTTTCCTGGAAAAT
Organism: Tripterygium wilfordii; assembly: GCF_013401445.1. Lineage (NCBI taxonomy): Eukaryota > Viridiplantae > Streptophyta > Magnoliopsida > Celastrales > Celastraceae > Tripterygium > Tripterygium wilfordii. Next base: position 13,060,056 of record NC_052234.1, on the reverse strand, counting down.
ACTTTCAGCCTCAGGACCAGCCTCAGGACCAGGAGGCTGGTATCAGTATGTGATTGTGCTTCAGTATTTTCATTGGATCAATTGGTATCAGTGTACAGTGGCCTGAGGCTGAAAGTATAGAAGGAATTGCTGGACTTCATTGGGAAATCCCAGATCTCTTTGTTTTTCAATCCCTGATGATCTTCATGATGGGGAGTTCATTCTTATTCCTGTGTGCAGCGATTACCTTCATTTTATTTGTACCAGCCAAAACCGAAAGGGTTATCACCAATCAGGTCACTTTTATGAAAAAGAAGACACTGCTTCCACCATGCAATAACCTTGAGAAAGTAGTGAAAGGGTCTCTGTGTTTCCTAGTTCGGATATGTACGGTACTCGAGATCGGAAGTTTTCTTTGTAGATTTCAGGTTCCGTTTATCCCACTTTCGGGCCTCATGAGCTTCGGCACAAGCATGATTCATGGATTACCAAAAAAAATTCGCCATAAAAAGTTAAAACACATTCCCGCCCAAACAGCAGCTACACCCAGAGAATTATCACTCGCGAAATCTGTGCGCATTAAAGAAGGTGACGCTGTCTAGAGCGTGAAAGATCCTGTGCACTCAAAAGTCAAAACCATTGTACTCAATCAGACGGTGACGTTTTTGCTCAATTTTTTTTTTTTTTTGAGTACAAGTATAAACACAATATACGACGCATCACTAGATCAAACCTATGTCAACAGACCTCACGTAGGAGGCACAAATCAAACCCACGTAGGGGTTGACTATCAAGCCCATATAGGGGTAGACGAAGCCCACATACCTCCTTGTAAATATTCGGAGAAGGTGGGATTAGGATCCACAAATTTCATAAACAACGCTTTACGTGTCAAGCAATACGTGTTCGTATGTATTGATGAGATTTCCTTTTTAGATGAAGAGAAACCTTTAATCGCCTGTTAGACTGACTGAGGTCTGGAAGGAGAGAGCGAAAAAGAATCTTTGCCATTCGACTCTTATTCGAAGTTCGATGCCAATTCGGTCGAGGACTCCTCCGGAGACTCGTCACCGATTTTCGGCTCCCAATCTTACAGCGTCGGCGGAGATGAATCCTTTTCTTCTCAGCAGGAAGTTAACGGAGGTTTTGGGGCAACTGAGGGCTCGATCTTGCCACCGTCGTCGGAGATGGAACCGGAGGAGGATTTCGCACTGAGAGAGTGGCGGAGGTGAGCTAGTGCTGTCAGTTTTCGTTCTACTTAACTACTCCTTGATTTTTTTTTCTGTCATCAGTCACGAGCTTAATTGAGTATTAGAACTGCATCACGTAGATCTCTTGAACTTCCGTATTTTATGTTCCTAGCAAAAGATTGTTTGATTCGTTGCTCAGCTTCGTTATTTCTCGTAACAAGCAGATTTAGTTTTCAATTCGTAGCTCAGCTTCTGTACCTTATGTTGTTTGTTTTTGCTTGTAATGATCTGTAGATCTACCATGATCATGTGTTTGCGAATGTCATGTAAAATTGTGGATGAAAGAGCAGGAAAAACACGATCAGATTTGAAGATAAGGAGAAGCAGGAGAAAGAGATGTTGCAGCTGATAATAGCAGAGGCCTAGGAGTACAAACCTGAGTTCTACAGGAAGTACCAACTTGCCGATGAGAACAACAAAGCTTGTAACAGAGAGAAGGAGAAGGTGAATGATGTTAAATACTGTTTGCACTTTTGTGATTAGATGTTTATATTGACAATTTCGGAACATGATTAGCTGAGCCGTATCATATATTTATAGTTCATCCAACACTCATCCATAAATTCAGTGAAATTGTTGACTCAAAAAAACGTAGGCAAATGGAAAACTATAAATAAAAAAATGGAGTTTCTGTTGAATCTCATTGGTCAATGCTAGTGACCTTATTTGGTTAGTTGTAGAACTAGTAAGTCATAGTAAAGGAATACGGTCAAGTTATGGAGATTACTGATAAATCTTCACTTGAGTTCTTTGTTTATTTGGTCGCAATGAGCATAAAGTTGTGGGTAGTGTATATGGTAATGTGATAGGTGTGGATGCACTAGCGAATGAGTTGCAAACTGGCAATATTTTGGCAACCTCTTCCTATTTGTGCAATGTGGACTTGGTAACTAGTTGTTAATTAATGCTGATTGAGATGTATAAATGGCACATATGCTCAACTATGTTCATATCACTTCTAGTTCATATCTCTTTGACGTTAAGTATCATTTCATTTATCTTTTCAATTTGAAGAAGCGGGATTGATCTTTACATCAAACTGTTGGCCAGAATCACATATGCTTATTCATGACTTATTGTCAGCTATATTTGGCAAGCCGAGATAAGTTCCACACTGAAACAGGACAGAATTTTTGGAAGGCAATTGGAGAACTCATTCCACATGAGGTACCAACTATTGAGAAGAGGGAGAAGAAGGATCAAGAGAAAAAGAAGCCCGCCATTGTCGTCATCGTGGGACCCAAGCCTGGGTAGCCAACAGATCTCTCAAAGATGCGTCAGATACTACTGAAGCTTAAGCACAATCCACTGCCCCATATGAAGCTCCTCATGCTCCTTCTGGTGCTGCTTCTACAAAGACACCAGCTGCGGTAACTCCCGAACCTAATGCTACTGCCTGACTGAGGTGCTGATGGCAGCAAAATCTGTGAATGCATGTAAAGGTATGCCCAATACCTAACTAAGGCCTCTTTTTTCGGTTTCCAAGAGGTGTCAAACCAGAAAGAAAGATACCGGGTCATCCCTTAAGAGATGCCTAAAGGGCACAAAACCAAAACAAGAGAGAGAGCTGGGGTTAAAGATGGCACGGTTTTAGCTTTCCCGCTTTGATCAGGTGGCAGCTGTCGGGGTACTAGTAACTAGCGTGTGGTTCCTCTCTCTTCTTCTCTAACGGCTGTCGGTCTGCGTGGTCTTGAATAGTGGTTCCTCGGTTGCCTTCAGGTCTCGATGCCGCATCTTCTGGTCTTGGTTCCTTTCGGACGTGCAGGTGGATCCTATCTCCTTCCTTCTTTTGTTTTGGTTCCCGTGCGTGTAGGAGGTCTTTTCTCTTTGGTCTTTTATTACCATATATTCATTGTTTGAGCATAGCTTGCAGCTTAATGTTTCCTATATTAAAAATTTTGTTACTTTTATCAGTTTGATAGGTTATTGTTTTGATTTGGTGTGGTTTGTTCTGCTTGTGCTTTTAATTTTCTTGTTTGAAGCTTTTCTTTGAACATGTATGGCTTTATCTTTGTGCTTCTAATCTGCTAATGGGGTTGCTGCTTTGAGCTGGTGCTTGCATATGAAGCTTTCATTTCCAATGACATATATCTATCTTGCAGCCATGCAGCGTCTGGATGCAGTCATGTAGTTCTCTCTCCCTCCTTTTTTTTATTGGGATGGAAAGTGCGAACAGTGGAATGGGGCGGCGGTTCGGTATTATACGGTGTGTTTTGGTTAGGGGGTCCCACTCCCACTGATGCTCCCGCAAAGCCAGGCAACATGGTTCGAGCTTCGAAAATTAGTCAGCTTTTACGCGGGGGTGATCATGGGCCGGGCCTGGTTTGGGCTAGATAGCTAAATCAAAGCCCGGCCCATAAAGGTCCTAAATGTGGGAATGCTTCTACAAAGCCCAGCAATATGTTTCGACTTTCCAAAGTTGGTCAGCCTGTATGCGGGCGAGTGAATCATGGGCCCGGCCTAGTTTGGGCTAGATTTAAAAATATGTTGCATCTCGGGCCACGCCAGGCCCACTTAGTTTATTACACAAAAATTTCTATTGAAGCCCGGTCTAAATCTAAATAAGCTATAAATCAAAGCCCGCCCCTTCAGGGAAAAATAAGTGCGGCTCAAACATTTCTATTGAACCCCGGTCTAAATCTAAATAAGATAAATCAAACCCCGGCCCATAAAGAGGGGCCTAAATGTTAACCCAGTACAATGCCCAGCGACATGTTTCGACTTCAGAGTTTCCAAAGTTTATCAGCCTTCACGAAACTGAGTGAATCATGGGCCGGGCCTTGGGCTAGATTTAACAATATTTTACATCTCGGGCCACTCTATGCCAGCCAAGCCAGGCCCCCTTAGGTTATTGGACCAATATTTCTGTTGAAGCCCGGTCTAAATCTAAATAAGCTCAATCAAAACCCAGCCCTTGAGGGAAAAAAAGTCCGGCCCAGAGAGAATGGCCTAAATGTTAACCCAAGTCTGGTCAATTGAACCGAAAACAGTCAATGGCCCAGATTGGTTTGGGCCAGAGGCCCAAATTATTTTGGGCTTGAGGCCCACATACGTTTGCAAGAGAGACCCAGGTTCCTTTGGGCCTGAGGCCCAGATTTGTTTGGGCTGAGGCCCACATATGTTTGGGGGTGATGCACAGATTAGTTTGGGCCAGAGGCCCACATACGTTATGAGGCCCAGATTCGTTTGGGCTGAGGCCCAGAAATGTTTGGGCCTTAGGCCCACATACGTTTGAGGCCCAGATAGAATGGCATAAATGTTAACCCAAGTCTGGTCCATGCGCAAAACTAATTTCCAAGCCCGTGTTTCACCTGACGAAGTGTTCCGTGCGGCCGTGCGCCTCGAATGGTCTTCATGCTTCAACATTAGTGGGCCTCTTACCTTCATCTCATGTGAAGCCCAGCATCTGTTCCAACTTCCAAGGTTAGTGCGCCTCTACCTGATACCGTGAAAAGTCCAGTATGTTTCAACGTTAGTGGCCTCTACCTGTTAAAAATTTATTATAACGGATAAACCAAACAAGTAGCCCAATCACCGCATGATTTTTCTATTCCAGTCTACTACATATAAAACCCAAATTCAAATAGTAAAATGCTAAACAGAGTCCTTCACAATCACAAAGGACACTGATCATTTTCCAACACCAATCGTCTACAGCCCAATAAGAAAATTAGCTGCTAAACAACTCTAATCTTCCACTCTGCAGTTCCCAACTCCTAAGCCTCTTTTTCTCAAAGGGAAAAGATAATAATTTCTATGGCCTGAGAGAAAAGGCATAAACTGATTTTTATTTTTGATGAAAAGAATTTCTGAACTAATTACCTGTATATGACTTTCAACTTAGATCTCTTTACCTCGTATTCTTTCAGGAGGCGTCCCAATCGCAAGGGGAGTAAGCATCGGGCTCTATTTTTGAGCCCACTAACAATGCATGCAGGAATAAGAGACAAAGCTCAGTTGAACATCATTATCTTGGAAGCATATGTGTCATACTAGTTGAGCTATATACATGGCTTGTGGTTATAAGAGGATCGACGAATTGCTTACCCTTGTTTTTCTGAGAAGATGATGTCTCTTCCGAACTACCTACACCCAAGTGCTGAGAAGCATGTACCCTGTACACCCCTGGCTCGGTTAATACTTTCTCATTAAGGTGAACATCTTTGGCAAGCATCTGTTGTACTTGCTTCATGTTGGGTCTCTGTTGCGCAGCTGCTTGGGTGCAAAATAGTGCAACTTTAATGAAGCGAATCACCTCATTTTCTGGATATTCTGTCAATTCTGGATCAACCATATGCAGAAGCCTTTCCTCTCTCCTCAGCTTCCATGCCTGCATCAACATTTGAATTTCAGACCTTATATTTTCTGTGAATATGTTAAATATATAATAATATGATTTTTGTAAGATCTTGATAAACCAATTACATAATATTCCGTATGAACACCACATAATAAGGGCTCTTTTTACATGTTACAGTAAGACTAACATTAACCGAGCGATGGTGTGCAAACTCTTCATCTTCAGCATTGACATGGCAGAGGGGCATAGTACAACAATGGAACTAGATTAACAGTCTGTCAAGCGAAGGCTTTAGAAATGATTGGCTACCAATTCACCTAGCTACCAACTAAAGACCAAATGGGCCATCGCATAATTAACCAAGTTCATAAGTATAATTTCTCATAGAATCATCCATCCAAATGATATAGGAAAAATCTGACGAATGAACAAAAGAAAACACTTCCAGAAGCTATCCAGTAAAAGGTAACATGTGATGCATTAAAAATACCAGGAAAAGTTCTCAGCTGCTACTAATCCAAAATCATTGAGTGACAGACTAATCTAACATATACCACATTACCGAACTTGCAATAGAATACTATTTTCTAAATTAGATAAGTCCAATCAATGAAAAGAGTTAGGAAGGATACCCATTCAGCAAGAGCCAACAGATCCTCCTCAAATGCTGCCTTGCTACTGCTTTTCCCACTAATTATTTCAAGTAGAAGTACTCCAAAACTGTATACATCTGCCTTTTTTGTGAGCTGTCCTAGAAGAGCATAATCTGGAGCAAGATATCCCCTGTGTGCATATTAAAAATGTGGGGAAAGATTGTAAAAATCAGCAAAGGATTGCATAATTCTATGCAGCATGATCTGATGCAGCTTATGTCATGATATAGTCTCTTCTTTAGTTAGTTGAGGTTTCACTTCTTTCAGTGTTTCAATTACTCTATACTGCCTCACCCCCATCAAGGTTCTTTTACCATTTGAAGAGGTGAAGAAATATCCAGTCTCACTCCTCTAGAATGGGCAATGAAATACACGATGAACTCCACAAAAATATTTGATTTCACAAGAATACAACAACCTAGACTGGATGAGCTAATCTCGTTTGACCTGGTATTACCCATATGTAGATGATTATAATAATTTCTAAAAGCATCATAACCGCTGACTCTAGGGGTCACCACCGAAATCCTAATCCAAATCTTCTTTCCATCAAATTTCTCGAAGGTAAACAGCCTATGGAGTTCATGGATTACAAAAGATAAAAAGTTATACTTACATTGTTCCTGCCACTCTAGTGCTAACATGAGTGACATTGTCAGGAAATAGTTTAGCCAGCCCAAAATCCCCTATTTTAGGGGCAAAATTTTCATCAAGAAGGACATTGCTAGCTTTTATATCTCTGTGTACAATATGTGGTTCAGCTTCTTCATGAAGAAATGCAAGACCAGAAGCAGTGCCCAGACAAATAGCAGCTCTTTGGGGCCAGCTCAGAGTAACATGTTTACTTCTTGAGCCTGAGAATGAGTGCAGAACATTAGCAGAGAAAAACCATAAAATTCCTATTGGCATCCTTATCCATCAAGCTAGACTAGAGAATAAAGAATAAATGAAAACCACCAGGCTAGACCAGAGGCAGAGAGAGAAATAAATCAAACTCATCAATTGTAAAGTAACCGAAAGAATATGTATTCTTCTTCTTCCAAGGATCCCAAATTTGTATGATAAATTGGGTTTGGTATTCTCATCATGTCAAACTAGCCCAACAAAAGAAAATAAACCACAAAGAGCATAAGCACTTTGAATAATATCAGGTGGTTAACCAATGACAAGCAGATGCTCAACTATGCAGGTCATGAAACACGAGAGTACTGAAATATAAAGAATTATGTAAGTTCAAAAATGATCAAATAACTTCTAAATTCTGATATTACCTAGTAAGACACTTGCAAGGCTGTTGTTCTCCATATATTCATAGATCAATATTCGATTATTTCTCTCAACACAACACCCGACAAGTTCAACAAGGTTTGGATGTCGTATTGTTGAAATCATTTTTATCTCCGTTAAGAACTCATGCGTTCCTTGTTTAGATTCTGCAGAAAGACACTTGATGGCTACTTGAGTACCATTTCTTAAAACTCCCTGCGATCATAAAAAGGAATGTAAGGCAATCAACAAAAGAAAATCAAAACAAAAGAATGATCATTGGTCTCACCCTATAGACAACCCCAAAACCACCTCCACCAATCCGACATGATGGATGGAAATCACCTGTTGCTGATCTCAATGAATTATAAGAAAATTGCCTTACATTGTTGGTGGCAATCTCTAACATGCACAAATAACACAAGAAACACGAGCATGTCAGAAAATATGAGTAAATCCCTAATCACAGGTACAAATTAAATAATGAAACCAAAAAAAAGCTATAGAATCACAATTAGATGCAATACTGTGACGTAATTGATTGAGCTAATTAGAATATAAACACATCAAACTCAAACAATCAATATCTAAAACTCAGTACACAATTTGGATCTGTATCTCCATTTTCATACCTTCTCCCTCCGTCTGACCTCGCCTGTCCGTTTGTTTACAGCTGTTGAATACACCAAAACAGCTACTCGTCATTACACCACAATTCAAACGCCCTTACGCAGTAAAAACTTCCAACCACACATCTTCTTCAACGGATTCAACCCTGAATCATCACACAAGTCGCCCGCTGTAGACATAACAAGCACAAACTACCATTCAAACAACAAAAGCAATACATAGCTCAACACAACAACTGAAATGAAAATCAAACGCATGAAACTGCAAAAAGACGCAAGAACAGTAAGCAATTGAACAGTCGTGGAATTAAAATCCCTAACCTAATCCCTAGAAGCTTTTCTGGGACGGCACCTTGTACAAGAAGGAAAAGCCCTTGAGACGAGTGTTTGAAAATGAAAAGGCAATAACAGTTTCCATAATTCACCAAATATAATAAAAAAAATGTTGGAAGGGTAGGGTGAGTGGGCCGTGCGTCTGCGAATTTCCACGATTGGTTAATTATTTTACCACAAAAGATCGGCAAACATTATTACGCAATAGGCATAGAAGAGGATGAGAGTGCGCGGGTTGGTGAAAGAGACGGCGAAGACCCATTTTAAAGCTCCTTCTCGCATATGGACAGCGTGGCTTGGCTATACAAGTCATTATCTGTGGACTTATTATAGTTGGAATTGTTGGAATCGGACAATATTTGTCAATTTTGTCTGAGCCGATATTCCTTGGCCATTTCAATGAACCACAGTGGGTCGTTCCTTTGAATGCTTTCTTTTCGTATGTGAATGTGAATGGTGAAACGTAAGTTCTTATGTTGGGGTCCAGAAGGTTCAAAATTCGTTGGGTGGTTGACCTATATGCATCGTTCAACCAATCTCACAATGTTTGATTGTATGCAATTGTGAATGTATGACCAATTCGCTTGCTTTCTATTTCATTCACCACAAAACAATGATTACACCAAACAAAATAGGTACTGATTTTCTCATTTGCTTTTATTACGTAAAGTTCTATTTTGTCTGCTTTGACTTTATTATATTTTGAAGAGAAGATGTGCTCAACTTGTTAGATCTCGTAGGGTATGCCATATGATAAACATCATTTTCCCTATTTAAAGCATCACTGTCCTTCTAGTCCGAGTTTTTATGCTCCCAAACAACACGTTGTGAGTATTGTGCATTGTTTGAAATTTTCACCAAATCACAAATTTCCAAATTTCGAGTTTTTTTTTTATTTTTTTTCATAAGATCCGTTCTTTACCCAGCAGTAATCAAATACAATTTGCAACAATCATAAAAATAAATAAATAAATAATTTCCTAGTGATCGAATGTGCCCACCCACTACCCACAACGTCTATCACTCTATTATTCAATTTTAGCCATCAATATCAATCATTGTTTCTCTCCATTTTCATTTTTATATTATTTTAGAATCATATCTTCTTCGAAAAAAAAAAGAGACAAATGTTGACGGAAGATATTAGAATTAAACAATATGTAGCGGTCTTGCCAGTAATCACTTTTGTTTTATATTATTTTGCAATGAATAAAATCTCCTACCAAACAAAGAAATACGAATGGCATGACAGGCAACAACGGAGATTAATAATGTGCATAAAGAGACGCCATGCGGATATGACTCTAGATGCATCCATGCATAACGCGATAAAACAAGAGTTTTCATGTAGAACCTGTTCCCTGAGTAGGCTGGGGGTACAATGGGTCATCTGTCATGAAGGCTGCTGGCAGGGGAGGAATTCCCTCTATTACTCCCACAACCATTGCTTTCCATTTCGTTCCTATCAGAGAATTTTGAGATACTGTTGACGGGGAACTCGAAGCTACTAGCATTGCTACGAGGAGAGTCTGAAGCACTACCACTCCTTGAGCCTCCAGATCTCATGCTGTACACAGAGGAAGCTGGAATATTTGTCACAATTGGCCGTAAATTACCTGAAATGCTTTTTCTTACATCCTGTACCAAAGAAAAAAGGGCATAAAATGAGGAATGAGACATTTGGAACATAGAAACATAAAAAAATCCAATTGATAACTAGCTGCGAACAGACGTCTTCTCTTTTATCATTCAAGATATTTGATATCCCCACAACAAGAAAACATGATTTCAAGGCTACTTGAAGTACTGAGCACCAATCAACAAAGCAAATTAGGCAATTCATCATCCAGACAGAACCAAGGGGTTACTTGATCTGGGTATATTTAGAGAAGGGAAAGGACTGCATACCATATGCCTCAAAGCCATATCAAGTGATTTCTTTGAGAGCGTTCTCCCGAAAGACTTCCCAGAAAGATTATTATGAGCAGAGCGAGTATCGTCTTGCTTTGGTGGCGCCAATTTCCTCATGTTCACCACTCTTTCAACCATTTTTGTTCCAATAAGAACTGGGTTCACATCATCAATGTTCTTCGTGCGTACTCTGCTCTTTGCAGTTGTGTTCTTCTGAGCAACATGGACACTACCATATGAAGCCCTTCCTCTGGTAGGCGAGCATGATTGCTGTCGTGGTCTTCCATTGGAACTGACTGCAACAGAAGGTGACTGACCACTTGGAGCTCCAGGCCTAATTCTAGAGGCTGAAGCTGGTCTCTCTGGCAATGATGTTCTTAAATTTGGAGAACAACCACGTGATGGCACTGGATTTTTTGATGATGTGGGGACAGGCTTTGTCACGGAAGAAGAACAACCTCCAGGAGCAGCAACATTAGGTGCACTTGATGGTGCAGACGGTCGTCGGGTTGGAGTTGCTGATCTTGATGCTGTCTTTGAAGCTGTTACAGAAATTCTTGTGGTTGGTGTAGAACAACGTGTGGTGGCTTTACTTGGAGTGGAGGATCTCACTGGAAGAGCCGTAGGTTTCATGGATGTCAAGGTGGCCCGGGAAGTAGGTGTGGATGATCTCGAAGACTTGGCACTAGTGGGCAAACTTTGCGATCCCGCAGGTAAGGAAGATCTAGTAGCAGATGGGGAGGGTCTTCTGTTGCCAGTGTTGGAGAAATTCAAACCAAATGGCATAGTCTCGGGCTTGGCTGCAACATCGCTCCTGGCCCTGGATGAGGAGGGCCTTCTTTTACCAGCATTGGAAGAATTCAATCCAAAGGACATCATTGTAGGATTGGCTGCAACATTGCTCCCAGGAGCAGGATCTGCTGGGATATTTTCAAACTGCAACATGAATTGGAAAACTATAATATAGAATGCAAAGTAGAGAAAAAGTTTTAAACAGTGGAGAAAACTCTGCAAACAATGATTAGATGCAATTACGCAGCAACAAAAGTAGAGAATATATGAACAAATAGTCTAGTGCCAGCCTGCACCAACACAAGGCCAAATTCGTACCATGATAAGTTAACTGTAAGAATGCTGCAGGTAAAAGTCATAAAACATGGTGATTCCACCACAGAATTTCAATCATTCACAATTACAAATAGTTAGGGTACTTACCCTAGATCTCAAAGCATTGGGACAGGAATTTGCATTCCCAATCTCAGTCATTATGGTTTTCTGTGAATCCTTCTCCAGATGAGGAAACAGTGGGGTACTCGGTGGAGTAAGAAGCCTGAACATAAAAGGCATCCCCCATGAATATGAATCCAATTGACATACCAAAAGACAAAATACATTGCAGATTACACCAAAGTAATATAATGTAACATATTTCCATGTAGCAATCAAAAGTCTACTAATGAATAGCTACCTGCATATATTTACCACTATTCTATATCTGCACATCTGATAAGTACCAAAAAAAAAATATTAGTAAAGGAATGCAATTGGGGTGGGGGTAACAATTATAACCATTCAGTGGATTCACACATTACGGCTATTGATCTACTATGTTTACTCCTATAATTTTAATTCTCCAAAATTCAAGTCATTAATTCGGACAAGATTAATTTCAAATTTTCCATTAGGAATTTTCACTTTTTCAGACCACTGTTTCGGCATTTGCAACTCCAATGGTGTTAAGTTCTATTTGTTTCAGCAAATGTTGTCCAATTTCAAAAGATCAAGAACTCGTATTCTCTTAAGCAATAAATATAAATTTAGATCATATTTTCTCATGCGTAGCCTCGGGGATAAAACAAATAAAGCATCTACAACTACAAGCATTATAAACACACAAGCTATACGAATTTGCTAACAGAAGCATCGACATCAACACAAAATCTTTAGAGAAAGAAATGCAACATTTTCTACTGAATGTCAACAGTTTAGAAGATTACCAATCGAAGTCTGTTTTTTCATTCTCCGAGTTCAAGAAATTATCGACAGCAGTCTTTCGCTGTGGCACAGAGGACACGATCTTCGTGATAGGAGATATCCCTCCGTTCGACGCTGCATCAGTGCGACAACACAACAGCACGAAAATCAGTTAATTTCAAATTAAAATAAGAAGACTCGTCATCCACTAATCTTTCTCTTTCGACTACTGTAATTCCAGAAAGACGACACCATACCTGGAACAGTATCGAGTTCACCAGAGTCGTGGAGGCTCGGAAGGTTGTTTTTCTCCTTCTCCATCTCGCACCTACGCATCTCGAGGAACAGCGCGAGCTCCTCGTCTCTCTCTTTCGTCAGCATTATCCCTCTCTCTATGTATTCCGTAAAGCAGAGAGCACCAGATCTGGAAACTCAGCTCCTAGAAACTACTTGTAATCAACAGAGACTGCTTTGTATTCTTGCAGAATAACAAACTTTCTCCCTGTTTGGCATTTGCACTCAGGTTTTTCAAAATCTGAAGAGAGTGGACACATGGCAGGATTTCCAAATTTTGGATGAACCAAGCTCATGTGAAATGACCATGATAATCAATATAAATACGAAATTGCCATTCTGTTGCAAACTTTGATATTACATCATTGACTACTCATCTCCAGGCAATAAAAAGTACCATACAAAATCCTGATGGGCCCGAAGGCGCATTCCTTTTTTTATGCATGCAGATAATTAATTAAATCATATTTATACCCTTAAATTAAGATTTTAACAGCATAAAATATGGTTTAGCTGTTAAGTAAGACGTTAAAATCTACAAAATTTACTGGATTAAATAAAAAAATACAAATAAAATCAGTCTTGCGAGCTCTAAGATTTGCCCTATTATCTTTGTTAAGAAAATAAGTATTCCCATGTTCAAAATAAGTAATCTCATTTGAAAATCACAGATATTGCGAAAATTGGAACCAAAATGAGAGGGGCAATTTCGTATTTATGTGGAATAACGAGACCCTTTATTTTAGCAATTGAGGCACAACATTCTTGTGTCAGCACATGCGTGATTGCTCGAGTGAGTCTTGAGTTCAATTAAAATAGGCCGCGACATAGGTGATTAGTCCCATGAAAGGAATTCAAAATGATGCCGAGATTTGTTAAAGGGCAGTTGGAGTTCTCCAGATGGACTGGCCGGCTATCAGCAGAGAATTTGAAATCGCTTCGTAAATCGTGTGTTTTTATAAGTTCGGACAATTGGCAGTAAGAGCACTTTAGACAACTTAATTGTAAAAAGGTCATAGACATTTTTAAAATTGTAAAAAAGTGCAATTTAAGGGTAATTTGGTCATCTGACTTAAGATATTTTTTAATTTATACCTATAATACCCTCCTCTTTCTTCTTCTTCTTCTCCCTCCAACTATCCAACTCTAGTGTGTCCTCTCTTTCTCTCATTCTTCTCTACTAAAAGTTATCTCCTTCTTTCTCTCCTTCTCCTTCTTCTTCTTCTTCTTCTTCTTCTTCTGGTTCTCGATCTGGTTCTTCGTTGTCTTCTTCTCCATTTTTGGTCGAGTTCCTCCTCTCTTCATCTCCTTCTTCGTCGTTGCTCAATCTGGACTGCGTCGAGTTGCTCTGCTTCGTTTTTGACAGATCTGGACTATGCTTCATTGTTCAATCTGGGTTGTGCTTTGTTTTTTTACAGATCTGGACTCTGGTTCGTTTTTTGCAGAGATGTATCGCTATAGTATCACCAACACCAAAAAACCACTAAAATGATGAAACTAGTATGCATACTTCATCTTCCTAACTACTTTTCCTTTCTTGATTTTCTTTTCTTGGTTACCTCTCTTGTTCGTTTTGAAAAAACATTTACAAGTGCAGAGATGTATCACTATAGTATCACGAACACAAAAAATTCATTAAAATGATACAATTGAACCAATATGCATACTTCTTCTTCCTAATTACTTTTCCTTTCTTGGTTTTCTTTTCTTGGTTTGTACATATCTTGCTCGTTTTGGAAAAACATTTACAGCTGCAGAGATGTATCACTATAGTATCACGAACATCAAAAATCCACTAAAATGACATAATTGAACCAGAAAGACATGTAATGCTATCAAATTTACATTCTAACATTTATATCATCATTTTATGAGCCAAAAATATAAATTGAACACTAAATTGGATCTTCTATTTAAAAGTATCACTATTGTATCACAATTCGTGGAGAGAGAAAATCAAAATTGAGGTTATTTTGGTAAAAGATGATCCCCAGTGTACTTTTTTAAAAGGATGTTTTAGTGATTGTACTTTTTTACAATTAAGTATAATCTAATGTACCGGCCTCCAAAAGTCCCTTTTAAGTTCGGTGCTTGCCTCTTGTTTTGGACCCGAATCAACTATCAAGTCTGTCTGGGTCAATCGGTCTTTTCACTTATCTCAAAATGTGACTTTTCACTTGCTACTTTTGAAGCCCACGGTCCAGATTCAAATGGGCTTTCCCAAGGAAAGTTGTGATGAGTAAGAGTTGGCCGAGCCTATCCACAAAGGCACAAACCTTACTTTATTGTTCCCAAAATTTGAATGGCCAACATTTCAATTGGGTTTTAACTGTAGACTACATTGGGGGGAGAAGAGCTTCAGGAATCCATGTCTCCATGATAATATATCTCATCGGCCTTTAGGCCTAATGGACTCGCTTCCCTTGGAAGTAGCAACACAAAAGGCTAATACCCATGATAGAAAATATTCTTAGTTTCTCAGAGGCTTGGTTATCTAGTCTCCATTGTCAAGGAAAGATGTAAGAAATCAATGGAAGTATCAGTCTCTACAAAGCATTTCAAAATGTAGTACAGTTCTCAAGGCTACAGGAGGGGAATTTTATGGTTATCGATAAGGGAAGGAGAAGAATGTCAACCGCTGAGTGTAAAATTGGAAATAATGTGTGCATCAGTTATCCCATAAGTACTTTCATCTATATGAATATCATTGTTAGATATTCCGAAATAAGTCTAATATGGCTGTTTGCAGAACAGGCTAGAATAAGAAAACAATGAAATTTAAGAACCTGGATAGCAGGCTTTGATGAAACAAAATTAGAAGAGGATGTACATTTGAAAAAAAGGGGATCAATTTGCAAACTGAATGACCAATCAAGCATCCTCAGCATCGCTACCAGCAACCTGAACTTCCGGACGGACCCTGTACTGGCTTCCATCAGGGCCCAACACCTTAAACCTGATCAACAGGGAAATTCAGACACCAGAACAGTGAGGAAAAAAAAACACTCAAATTGTAAGTGGTACCTCTCAAGTATAAATTTTCCCTCCTTGTACTGCTGAGACTTCTCATATGCAGACTCCTAAAATCAGAAAACAGTATCAGGGAAATAGAGTCAGGAAACAATGAATTGATGCAAAGCACTGCACTGAAAAAGAAATGCAGAAGCACAGGCTGTGAATTTAAAATAGATACAGTACATATTTCCAACCGACAATTGAACCGCAACCAACGCAGAATATATCAACAACAGTGTGCATTCCAGTCATCATCATCCGCTCTTCTTGTTCTCCAATTGTTATATTGACACTGCCATTTATTAAGAATGAAAATTCTTAGTTAAATCATTTAGTATGAAAAAATGTCTACAACTCATGCATGATGCTGTTCAAAGGCAAGAAAACAGGAATGCAATTCATTCGCCATAGAAGGGATTACAATATCAACCATTAGGCGTTGGCTACCTAAAATGTGGAGCATGAAAGAGACAGACTGATCGGGAAAAAAATTTCCACCAAGATTAATTTTCAATACCAGATGTCAGACTTTTGGTTCAATACAGAATGGAAGTGGTTCACGACGATGAAGATGATAATGATGATGAATGTATGTCAGACTACTTCAGTTCACAGCAGGAATGGAAGTTAGCCTACTGATATCGGCATGGTTTTTCATATTAGTTAAGAGAACAAGTCATGTATTTTGGACAGCGACAATTTCCCAAAAAATATGGGTTGCTCTAGTATAGTGCATTCCATGGTGCAGAAGAATTTTTAATCATAAGTGCATTCACTTGTGTGAATGGCTGCAACATGCTACGCCTTTGATAGATACCAAATCACATGCTACATAATATAACAAGAAGCCAAATACCATGAATACTCAACTTTCCCTGAAATGCACAAAAATCAGGAACACTTACACCTTATCAAAGAGATAAGCTCTGCCATGCCTGCAGTGGAATGACTGGAACATGGGCAAAACAACAGTTAGAATTGGAGGCAGCATATTGATGCCCAAAGCGACTCAAGTCACTCAACATGATCAAGACACAGAGCACTCAAAACATGACATGATGACACTGAATGAGGGGTAATACTGTAATAGAGAGGAATACCAGATTTATCTTTGCAAGGACGAAGTTTACAAGCATAAAAGCCAGCCGCAAACTGGGGTCAAAATCCACAGATCGTGTCTCCAACTAGAAATATAATCAAGGTACCCCTCTATTCATGTAGATCACCAAAACTAGTTTTTTCAATAAGGCTTAATAGTGGGAGAAAATCAGAAGAGAATGGACTAGCATCTGTCTTCTAGGAAGATAAATTGATAAGAATCAAGGTAAAACAGATATATTGAAGGTTAAAAATCACATTCATGTCCTGGAATAATAGCATTTCTTGTGTTTTTAAAGTTGCAGAGTTTAACAATGATAATTAATGAACTAAATTATCAATTAAGGCTTCAAATGCAAATACATTCATCATCAATCGAAGAAAATTTCTATTCCTTATTAGACAAAGAAATCGTAGAGAAATGGGACTGGAAAGGAAACAAAAATTATTCTTACCAATACAGAATTTAAGCATCCCACAACCTGAATGCGTTTAAACAAGATCAATGGTATGCGTTTAAACAAGATCAATGATACTGAAACATGCTACAAGATCACTATATGTATTATTTCTTCGTAGATGAAATGAGCAAGCACTAGTCAACAACTATTTCAACAATTTTCCCTTCTAATATCATTGTCAATCTCTATGGCTAATTTTTCCCTCCTACGCCTTGTGAATTCATTTGCCCTCCACAACTGCAGAGGACCTTAACACTAGATTTTCCATCTAAACCACACTACTAATACACAAAACACAAGAATATCGTATTCCAACATGAACAACAGTAGAGAAAGAAACATAAAATCAATGGAGAAAGAAACATAAAGATCGATGGATTTATCAAAAAGAACCTTGGATAGGATATCCTTGGATAAACCAAGATGGGTATGGCAGTGCTTGCAGCTATAGAAACTTCCTTCAAGACTGATAACAAAAATCCTCCCCATGTCTTTCCTCTCTCGCTTATCTGATCAATCGATCATATACCAAATTTTCTGTCTCTCTTGCCGCACAATCACCTGAACTAGAAAAGAAGATCAAGAATAATTCAAGAAAACGGATCAGAAATCGAAGATCAACACGAAATGCCGCACAATGCATCTGTTATGAGAAACGAAAGGAGCAATTATCAGAAATGCATCGGCTTCATTGATCTTACCAGCAGTTGCAGTTACATAGAGCAGAAAGGCTACCAAGGCGTAACATTTAGAGAAAGGTGCCTGGCGCGTGCCCCTTTAATATACACACTTTTGTGTTTTTATATAATTAATGCTTTAATAATATTCGAAATATGAAAATCTGGTTTGAGGGAAACGTCCTTTCGGGCCTGACGAATGACGGAAATGTCACCACGTTCCGACAGGGTGGTTGGAATCTGCTGTAAATTTTTTACAGCAGGTCCGCTGTAATGACTCTGAAAACATTAAAAAAAAATTATTTTATTTTTAAAAAATTATGGATATGTTTTGATGAGGTTTAAGAGTGTAACGGTATATTTTTTGTCTCATACAAAAATCAAATTGAACATGAAAAAGAGATGAAAATTGTGAACCGTTGAATATAAACCCGTAACATTATATGTCTATCTTATGATGAATTTGATTTTTATTTGGGATGAAAATTATATAGTAGATTCGTAAACACGATCAAAACATATTCATAATTTTATTTTACTTTTAGAAAAATTTTAAACACTTCTTATTTATTGAGGTGGGGTCGCCTGTAAACAAAATTACAACAGACCCCCGACACCCGTTCCTACCGGGGAGTTATTGCCACGCTGTCACTTTTGTATTCCAATTATTAACTAGTCTTCTTATCTTTAGTTTCAACTCATCTACACCTCGTTGCCCTTTAAACTTTTTTATCCCAATTTGCCCACTTTTTTTACATAGAAAATATCGCCTGCATTTCCCCGAATTAAACCTGTATTTCCATCAGCAATCCAGTATCCGATGACAATAAAATATTAAAATCAGACCATGCGCAATTTCTGGGACTCTGCAATTCCCAGATTATATTTAATTCTCAGTTAATAGTTTGAATGAGAATGATAGATTTTGAGAAATTTTAGAGTGTCCTCATCTATTTCGTGCACGTTTTCATCAGTTCTGTGTTATCTGCAATTAGTGATGCCCAACTCCTAAGACCAGCAGTAAAGCAATTATTGGTCTGTATTCTATACATACAATCTACAAAAAAGAAGTCTCTGTCCTACTAATGCCGAAAGTGTAAGGTAAAAGAGATTTTAAAGAGACGCTAAATCTGATTGTGACAAAATCATTCAGAACACCTTTGGCCAATTAACAAGCTACTGAATTCTCAGTTGTTGAAACACAAATACAATTGCATTGATAAAAGCTTATTTCCTGACATCCACACTATTGCATTGATAAAAGCTTATCTCCTGACATCTGTGGAATCTCCATGTCCTACAGTTTGGAAGATCTGAACAAGTATACCTTTACGATGCAACATCATCTCCTTCATTTGGAATCCATTCAAAGCACTTGATGGATTCCAAATGGAGATCAGAACCGGATGATCTCCAAGCAACAGTCTTGCATAGCAGTGTCAAAAATGAATTGGTGAAGGAAGACAAATATGGAAAGAGTTTAAAATTGCAAAGGGGTGTGGAAACACTTACAGGCAGTCCTTATAATTCCTTTAACCGCAGAAAAAAAATCCAATCAAAGAATATTGGGTTTCATAAAACTCAGGGGGAAAAAAAGTCTATTAGCATGCAAAAATAGGGCTTTCCTTGAATTTCAATTAGGAGAAAGTCTGTCTTGAGGAACTATTCCGTTGACCTCACCAACTCTCTGAGGAGGCCATACAATGTGGGTGACCCTCCCCCGAACTAAACCCAATGGAACCTGTCACGAATAGCCCACTTGGTTTAGCCATTTAGGTAAAAAAAGGAAATGTTTTTGACTGTTGGAACAATTATCATCACAGTTTTCCCTTTGCCATTGTTCAAGCTATGCACAAATAGGGTGTCATGGAAAACTTACCGGGCTAAAAGATCTTGAATCCAAGCTGAATGCGGGATTGTCTCCTTCAACCAAACAATGTCCTTCAGGAACCTTGACTACATCGTAAGAATATGGTGCTCCAATCCAATCCCCTGGTAAGCCGATAATTCTCTCTATATATTTCTCCTTGTAATTACTTGGGAAGCTGGAGAGGGATTCCACTTTAGTAACATCAGATTATAACACGAAAGGTTTTGCATCAATGACATGCTTCAAAACTATTCATACACTGTCAAGTGTAAACTGATTGGAGAGACAGATTGTGTGTATGTGTATCATAACTGAAATGTTTTACATATGATAACGATAACCAATCTCGATATCATTGACACACAAGATTAATAACTTAATAAGACACTAACCCATTCTTACTTTGATCAAATTCTCAGTACTCAGTTTCATGCACTATGTAATGAAAATAAAACCAAAGAGTCAATGACTTGTTAGAAACTCAATTACAGGATGAAAAACAACTAAAAGAATGACTTCTTGGTCAAGTGAGCCAACTGCAGAGATCAAAATTGACCAAACGAATAAAGCCAACTCAGAGTTTGAAAGATACTGGTTGCGGATCGCAACTAATTCTGATACTCTAGAACTATCTAAATCACACTGAATCTCTAACCAACTAAAACCAATTCAATTTAACTGGTCAACACTGAGCATCAGCATTGTCAACCGGACCACACAGCATCACAAAAATCAGTAAGAGGAATTCACAGTTATCATGGCAATTTCGAAAACAAATTTCATTTTATCTAATGCAAGTTCGATTTTAATATTATATATGCCTTGCACACTACAATTGGTTTGGCATACATTTGTCTCAGCTCCATAACAATGTTGAGGAACATATTATTTATAATGGAACCAAAACTGGGTTATTAGAGCAAAATATAGTACAAATGCTTCTTTAATCAGAAACGGAGAGACCTTACCTGAAAACTACCACATCACCGTGTGAAATTTGTAATTTGTAAGGCAAAACTTTTCCACCAGAACCATGTCATCTGCATCCAAACCATGATAAGACAATGATAATTGGCTAATTGCAATGGAGGTCCAACACTTGCTTTTAAATATATTACCAGTTAGTGAATTGGTTCCAGGATTAAATGTGGGGATCATGGAGGGCCCCCGGACAGGAACAATACTGGCATAATCTGAAATGGTGAAGGTAATGAGCCCAAATGTGAAGCACTTCTTTGCCACATCCCATAAGAATTTTCGAGTTCCCATGTCCAAATTCGTCTGGAAATTTGTGTAGTTGAAAAAGTAACCTATTAGAGCATACCATCAACAATGAAAATTTCAGCTACTCCTCCAATTACAATAATCTCACATTTCAATCATTTTTTACTGGCATAGAACTATGTAACGCAAAAAATCTCCATAATCATTCGATAGCATAAGCACAGGTATTTCAAGATGGCTTGTTGCCATTGCCAAAGGAGGCAGACACTCTAGCATGAACCCACACCCATTAGAAGAAACCAAACAAACAAAAACATAACAATACATGACTACACCAAGAGGGGAGAAAAATTGTAACGAAAAATTTCCCCACAGAAATCCGTGTGAGGCCAAAAGGAGCTCACACAGCAGGCAAGAACAGAAGGCCCATGGATTGGTCCAATTAGGTTAGGGTTTAAGGGTTTTTGCATCAAGCTCCCTCTCAGGCGTTTCAACAAACAGATTCAATAACAACAACAACTATCAACTACTCCCGTCGACATTACATTCTAACGTAAACAAGTTAATGGAAGCAAGATCACTGACAGGAATTCCATGTATTAACAAACAATATACTACGAATTGACCAAAAAAAAAGGGCATACGTACCGGTCAGCTCAGTCTTGACAGTGGTGAGATCTCCATAAATTGAAACCGCCTATATGCGTAATTTCAAAACCACGCGACGCGAGGAAGAAGGGCCTGGTATGTAAAAGCTAATACCATCAAAATTCATAAATTTTGGCGGTGAGTTTGGGTACTGGCAAAAAATAGGAATTTGCTTGTGAGTTGAACGAGGCGGTGAAGAATGGTTATTCAAGTTTTTTCTGTTTATTTATTTCTAAACAATACCTAGCGTATTTCTCATCAATGACCAAACGGTGCCTAATAATTTAAACTTCGACAATTGACAACGACTTAAATTGGATGTTTTTTTTTTTAATCTTTCCAAACATACTCAAAATAATCATCATGATTTTAATTAAAAGTATGATGAAACTTTTGAAAATTTGGCATACTAATAACCCCATCTAAAAAGGTAAACTATTAAAAATGTTTTTTCAATTATCTAGTTAATTCTTCTATTTATAACATTTAATATTGATATGCATCAATTAAAAACACAAGTTCTAATTTTCATATATTAGCGTTGCAAAAGTGTTATAAACGAATGTGTTTCAACCAATCTTCACCTACTTTTTTCAAACAGATTACCACAAGGTATTGGTTCCTAGTAAAAATCGAACTTAGAACATTACGAGTATGTACAATTTGACCCATAGAAATTATTGAACTCAAAACATTCCGAATTCATACCGTTTGACTAAAGAAATTCAACACTACATTATCACTAAAGTGATTCATTTGCAACTCCCTAAAAGCCATTACCAAAAGAAACCTGGATCACAATCCAATAATAATATTTCACTTTTTTCTCGACAATTATTTGGGTATGGCCGTGGGGGGTTTGTTCATAAATTATTTGGAGGAGGGGATATGATTGCATATAGATCTAATTGCATGTTACCCTAACTGGTATTTGCTATTACTAAGATCATCGAAACATAACGTGACAAACATAAGCCAATATAATCCCGCTTATAAGTTTTTACAAGGATAGTACAAATACTGAAATACAGTTACAGCCCAACAATTTCTTTCGGTAATGAAAGAAACTTAGGAGCTCAAGTTGTCAATAATGGTTGTGTGTAGAGGGTCACTCAAGTGGGTAGCCCAGTTGTTGAGTGGGCCTTTACCAGTAACAGCAGCTTGGACCGCAAAGCCCAGGAAACCAACCATTGCAAGGCGGGCGTGCTTGATCTCAGCCGTCTGAAGAGTCACCTTCTTCTCTGGGTCAGCAGCCAAACCCAGTGGGTCGAAGAATGGGCCTCCTGGGTACAGCCTCTTTTCCGGGTCCAGCTCTGCGTTCCTTTGGAACTCAATGTACCCAATCACCAAAACCTCAATCCAGATCAATGCGGTTATGGAAAATGGGAGTGGCTGGCCCAAGTAGGAGGACCCTTCCACCAGTTCCACCTGAAAAATGTAAACAGAACATTCGATAAATTCTTGCCTAAACTTGCAGATTTTATTGGAATTCTTGCCATATATTGCAAACAGAAGATCCGTATTTACAATAGATAAACAAATTAGCGTGAACTACAAGTGCATGAAGTCATTTGAAATAGCAATTACCTTTCCAGCGTCTTGCCATGTGACGCCGGTTAGCGATTCTACAGCAAGAGCGCCAAGAGTAGCCAACATGGCCCATCTTCCATGAATCAGCTCGCATTCCCTAAACCTCTGCAACCCAAAAACCTCGCTGTAAGGCTGAAGCGTAGTCGACTTCACATCTGCGTCCTCTGTCCGGGTCCCGATGACATCACCCGCCAAGTTCTTGGACAAGTTCTGGTCCAGCGAGTCGATGTCGAACTGCAAGTACTCAACGGGTTTGCCCAGCCCGAATGGGTCGAATCCGTAATCACCCACCAGGGTCCCGTCAAGGTACTCGGGAGCCTTCGCTCCCGGGAACCACAGGGGACGGTCCGTGGTGGGCTTAGCAGTTTTTTTCTTAGGTGCAGACTTCTTTTTCCCGAATCCGAACCTTGCCACAACCCGACCCGATTTGGAATGCACGTCCGGAAGGCGTGTTCCAACGAGGGAAGATGTAGCGGCAGCTGCCGTTGTTGCGGCCATGACTGGATGCTAACGTGTGCTTGGTGTGGTGCTTTCGAGAATGATGGGGTGTGGATGGTGCTGAGAGGGAGATGCAAGCGATTTTTTTATTAAGGCTTGGTGGGTTATCCACGGTAGCAATTCTGTGTCGTTGGATTGAGGGAGCGTATCCATCTGACGAATGGTAAAGAATATGCCTTATCCTTGCCTTATCCGGTGGGGTTGTAGAATTTGCCCCACACGGGTGAGGCTGACACAAGTGTGATTTTTTTGTGTGGTTGTGTTTGTTGGCTTGGCTAACAAAAAATCTGTGTCAAAATCGTATAATATTATTACCTTGTCAGAAAAAATATAAAAAGTGTGTTCATTAAAAGGGTGTAAATGCTCATATCCAGGGGTGTCTTTGAATGTTTTTAAGACCATAGGGGATATATTTTCAACTGACCCTAAATACGGGGGATGATTGCATATCTAATTAGTTAGGCCTTTTCAACCCATTTCATGACCAAGCCCAGAAATTGGTCCATTACTCAAGCCTATTCATTTAGGCTTTTTCGTTAGACCCATGTCATTAGCCAGTTATTTATCCTATTCCTTGCAGAGGAGCGATAGAGATCCCAAGTTCTAAAGCAAAAATGCCCAATTAATCAAAAGGACAATACTAGAGACCCTCAAAATTTGATCCCAAAAGTCCCCCAAATCTATGTGATATTAAAATAATCATTAATTAAAAACACACATGTAGAACCCACTTTATATCCAACATTCCACATTAAATGAAGGTATTTTGGGGGTAATTTTTTAGGGATCCCAAGTATTATTCTAATCAAAAAGATTGCTAAACTGGCAGAGCTACCGCGTTCTTCAACATGGAAGGTTGTGATGAATAAATTTCACCAAGGAGGCAAGGATGCGGTAGAAAAGAATAAACATATGATTCGAGACATAAATGCTTGTCACAAGATCAATATATACAAAAATTGTATACATTGAAGCGGATTTATGTACAGATATAAAGAAGTATCACTCGTAACGGGGATCATAAGAGACAATCATAGAATCCGGGACAATGAGAGGCAACTTATTAATGTACATAAGCAGCCTCTTCAAGTTTTCCCTGGTGATTGCAGATAAATCAACCACTTCGTTCTTGCCAGGGTAGATCCAAAGGTCACCTGAATTCACTCTTTTCAGACTATCCCGACAGAATGGACATGATTGTGACCTTGCGAACCTAAGGATATGAACAATATATAATAAGCATAAGAACCAGTCAGTGCAGACAAACCAAAAAACAATGAGACAACACAATAACACATCTTTACAATCTATAGACTATAGTGACAGCAATCGTAGATATGAAATGAATGATCTCTAACTCACAGGATAGGCATTCTTCAAAACACCGACAATTTGTGTGAAATTCAATTTAGAAGGAAGTCGCAAAAGTTTCACACGATATATTGAACTCAAAACCGTATTGAAAAGCCATACTGAAAATGCTGGAGAAACATGGCTACTATAATTTGCTAGTCATTTTGCATCAGATGTATAGTTTGAGTGAATTTCCTTTCACAGGCAACAAGGTAAATGATTTTCTTTTCTTCACAATGAGTTAGTTGGGACAACGTCAATGTTTTAATGATGCTTACTATGTTCCCATTTGAAGATTATAAGACAGTTATTCACCACTCTCCTTGAAACATGTGAGAAAAAAAAATTCAAGAGATAATAAAAAAGTAAGTGCATAAACTATGAAATACTCAGCTTACCACGTTTGATAGCACTTCATACACATTGCATGATTGCATTTGGGCAATACAACCTTGCTGTCAATCTCCATACAGATGCCGCACTCTTCTTCCCTTTCTAACTCAATCTCAGACAGCTTTCCTTTGTCCACCTCATGTCTTTTCTTGTACTCGGCACAAATTTCTCTCTGTTTCCTGTCTTCTACGTCAGTTAAACCGCCTTGAAGTTGCAATAAAGAGGGAAATATTACTCCTGTCACACGCAACCAACAGAGGTAATTGAACTACTTAATGTCAAAAACATCTCCAAAGTAGCCAGGGAACTTACCATGACAACAATGGAAAATAGAAAAGTATCAACCCAAGGAACTAATAACTAATCAAATTTCTCCTGGACTTGAAAGACAACTCCAAAAGAACCCACTCACCATAGAACTCTCTTATACTAGCTTTCCTTTCAAGAACGGACATGGTTGTCTTCCCATCAACATATGCCTGCAACAGATTATCATAGTCTTGCCTTCATAGCAAGAAGATAATATTTCTTAGTTATTGCTTCATATGTTAGCAGAGTGGAGTGAATCAGTGAAGCAATCAATGACTGACTGATGACAACTACAACATCATTGCATCCATTGCAGCAGACAATGAGAATCACCTTGTATATTAGGATCCTAAGTAATCCTAAGGCACCAGCAAGGTGACAATCAGTCCACTGAACAATAAAGAGAAAAAATTGAGCGGCTGGGCTATAGGACAGTCTCATTTGAAGACAGGCGCCATCAAATTCCCCATGATAATCCGATGCCCTGTATAGTGCAAAAAAAATTTAAAACCTTAAGTTGCAAGCTCAATATAAGAGGCGACGGCAGTACAGCACGTTCCATAACAGTCAAAAGTCCTCAATCACGTAGTAAAGGATCCAACTCCTGATGTGCTAAAATAGAGCTACAAAAATGTTGATAACTGCACAACGGGCTCTAGAAGGGAGGAAAAAAAAAAACCCACATCAGCTAGAAGAGGAACAAAAAGCCACTGGGAAGCCTATCATGTTAAATAATTTCTACATTATCAGAATGGCGCTCCAAGGCATGCATACAACAAATATTGAAAACTTCAAATAAGAAATAAGCTGCATTAAGTAGGCACCAGGTTTACTGATTATTCAGTCATATATACATCTTTTCCCTAACAAAATTTTGTGTCATAGCCGCCAAAGATGTGACTATTGGAGCAATGAAACCCAGATTCAGGGTGTCATTATCAATTTATCAATGCATTACCCTCAATCAATTCTACGGTAAACCCGATACTGGAATCAAACATTACCTTGAGTCTCAAACTCAAATTATAGAGTTGGTATTCCTCCAGATTAAGTTAGTAAAGCTAGCACTAATCACACCACAAAACCAAAAAAGCCTGTCACAAGATTACCGCAAACATAGACCAGAAAGAATCATAACCCAATCCAGGAAAAAGCATATCGCATATAGTCATACCCCATCATTCATATCAATTTCATCGTCACAATAACATCAGATTTCAGTTCTAACCATTAATGTTTACATATGCCACATGCTCACAAACGACAAAGACCCAATTATAATCAGCACAAGACAGTATAGAACGAACGAGAATACAATAATCAGAAAGATTGATCGAACCAAATACAGTTGTCGAAAAGACTAACAGAGAACATCAAAAGGTGTAAAACAGCAAAATATATTTGAGAAGTTGATTCGTGAGCTAAAAAAGGAGATCAGTAAAAATAAAACAAAATCCAGGAATTTATTGAAAGGGGAAAATACCCAGTATCAGTTAATTTATCAAATTCGAAAAGAAAGAGAGTAAATTACAAGGTATTAGCAAACTGAATATCAGCTTCGAGAGCTTTGAGAGAATCCTTGAAAGATTTGCGCATTTTTTCTCTCTGTCACCACCGACAATAATTCCCTCTCTTTCAAGAAGAAGCCTCCATAAGTCACCTCTCACAAACAACAACAAATCTTGCTAGTTTCAGCAAACAAATTCATCACAAAAGAACGAATCTCACAAGAAACCCAAATCCGCGACTCCTCCTGGAAGCTTAACAGAGACCTCTCTGTAAAAGTGAAGATAGCCAAGGGTGTGGGTTTAGGCTGCTTAGCTACTATTCCTCACTCTTCGCTTGGAACACACGTAACAGTTTATCTCTCTCCTCGGTTGAGTAGTTTATGCTAAACAATGAGAAGAGAAGATCACCGAACTCCACTGCCTCTGCAATTACTAATCTCTTATCTCTCCATAACCTTACCTCGAAATTGATCAACTGATCGTTTCCCATTGTTTCTCTTACCTTACATGGCAGTGATCCAAGTTTAATCACGGGCCAAAATTGAGTCTCAGTGGTGATTATTATTATTTGATTAAAAGTTTTACGTGGCGGAATTATATTGGGGTGTGAGTTAAAGTTATTGCATGCCTCTGCGGGTGATGTAATGACAGGGCCATTTCCGTCTTTATAACGGAGAGGGAACCACCGACGCTTGGTGAGCAACTGAGCCTGCAAGATGTGACCCAACAGTCGCATGCGGGCCCAATGGATCGTTGTTAATTTCGACCGGCGGCGCGTTTAGCGCGACGTGTTGCGATTGGTGAATAAATGGAGCCCACTAGTGAGGCCCAAAAGCCCAGCTTTAACCACACATTTGGGCAAGAGACAAAAAATCCTATCCTATCATAGATGTAACATGTTATGCGTCCGTCAGAAAAAATCCCAGGTGAAAAAGCATTGATGAGGAATATTTACACCCTTACTTAATTAAACACACCTCATTTTAAATAAACCTCAACTAAAAACATAATATTTATGAGTACACCCTAATTTTAACTTTTTTCAAGTTTAGCCATGTGTATCCCGTGCACAACAAATACGATCTAAAAAACAGAGAGTTTTTCAGGTGAAAAAGCATTATTAAAACTATTTACACCTCTTATTTAACTAAACACACCTCATTTTAAATAAAACCCAACTAAAAACATAATATTTATGAGTACACCCTAATTTTAACTTTTTTCAAGTTTAGCCATGTGCATCCCATGCACAACAGATACAACCTAAAAAACAGAGAGTTTTCTTGCTTATTTCAATGACCAAATTGAGCTATTCCTCTTGCTCTAGAACGATGACAATGTTCAAAGCAAGCTTTTTGGCAAGTAGAGCAAACGAAATGTATTCTGCAACTTTGAACCCATTGTAGACCAAGAGAGCTTCAGGATTTCCCTTGCACAAACAACTCATAGCAAGCAGGAGCTCTGGTTTCGACCCACCTTGGTAGTGAGACTCATATCCCTGGGATTGGATTGCGAAGTCGAAAGCTCATAACAATGTCAACAATTTTCTGAAACTCCTTTTCACTCGCAGCAATTAGACGCATAACAATGTCCATGGTAGTATCCTTAATGCTGCAGGAAACAAAAAGGGAAAAGGGGATTTATCAGGCAACAAAAGTAAAAACAATATCAAGAAAGTCAACATCTCCCACGATCAAATGACATCCATCGTCCTACGCTTAAAACTGGTAGGGGCTGAAGGTCCTCAGAAATTCTGCATAGACAGAATTATTTTAAATTGAAATAACTCAGGATTAGCACATAATTTGAACTAATGTGAAGAACAATATCAGACTCAGTACAAAAAAACAATGAAAGGTTTGCATGTGCAGCAATATATAAACAGGACTTATTATTCTTTACAGTGCATCAAAACCCTAGTCTACTTCAATCCCCAAGTGGACAGATGCACCAAAAGACAAGACCAGATTCCATAACTACTGCAGATAACAACCGGCCATCATGTTAGATATGGCAAAATTCAAAAACCTGGACAAGGCATTAGTGGAAGCAAACCTGCTGTTTGGTAGGGTTTTTACTTTTTAATGCGTAAGGCAAAACACCCGGGTACAAACCAATAAATCCATCACATTCAATGATTACCTGCATACATGATTTCATACTTAATACCATGACTTCATTGAGGAGTCAGGAATTAATGAAACAAAGATGAAGCGTGAACTTTAACTAAACTTGGGTAAATTTTGGCTCATCTATCCTCTCAAAAGTCCAAACGACGCAGTGGAGGCAAGAATCTGGTTTTGAATTTTCTGAAGGCGGAGGAGATGCACCCTCAATTCCAAATTCCATAATTGCGTTTGTCTTCGCCACACCTTCTAATTACTTGCAAATTTACAAGAGATGCTTTATCTTTTTCTTTTTGGTCTTACGCAAGGTAATTCCTTCCATTATCTTATGCTTGGGGGCTGGGAGAAGGACAGATATGTCGAATAGATATCTGATTCTTATGCGCTCAAACCTTGAGAGGTTTCATGTCAAAAGCCAAAGCATTCAACAAACTGAATCATCCATCCTGCAACCTTGATTTTCAAATTTTATTCAATATACATGGATAGAAATAGAATCAGGCCATGTGAAGCAAGAGGGAAAATAAAGCTCAGGCAGAAAAAATGACATACCTCAACGAAGCCAATCGCCGCCTTTGCACTTTCTTGCTGCCCAACCCTAACTCCGTGAGTCTGCAAACAAGTCGCATCACTGAACAAAGCTCCAATTGAAACAGCAATGTATATTGCAATCTAAGAAAATGATTCAGAATTCCCTTCAGCTAGGTGCACACAGATCTGGAGTCTCAAATTGTACCCCTACCACATCATATATCCCTCTTAGAAAATACACACCCAAAGCTCACAAAGAAGAATCAAGGACTACTATGACAACGATCTGGACAGCTAGGTATTATTCAGCTCCACGCAATTAGCTGGTATCAGAACAAGTAGCGAAGAACTCAAAAATTCCAAACCAGAAAAGAATTACATCGATTCATAGCAAAGGACTCCGAACACAAATTCGCATTACATAACTAAAAATATACCTGCCTAAGAATCTTGATGAGGTCAAGAGGAGCCATGACGGTCTTTACGGCGGCTTCAGCAATGGCTCTGGCAAGGAAGATGGCGACGTCTCTTGGTACGTACGCGAGTGCAGCCAACGGATGCTTCATGAGCTGAGCCTGACTCGGCGCAAACTCGCTAGTATTTCTCTTCTGTGCCATTGAAATGCACGAAAATTTACCGACGCTAACGCTACTATCACTGCTGCAAAAACTGAGCCGCGCCGTTCCTCTCCATGGAGGCTCATGGTCATCAGTTCCGGTAATGAGACCGCGGTGAGACATTTCGAGGCCTGGAATTTGCCGAAACGTTAACACAGCTCTCTCTTCTATCATGATTGGTTTTGATTTAGACAAATTGAGAATGTTAGGGAGAGGGGCAAAGAGTGTGAGAAAAATATAGAAGAAGACAGAGTGTTTGCTGGAACAAAAACTAAACTGAACTTTTTATTGCAGTCACAGATAGAGAACTTACAACTTACATGTAATGTATAGAGCTTCCACCTAGGAATGGCAAAAAAAACCGATCCGAACATTATCCACATGATACCCGGTCCGTTTAAAACCCGAAAACCGATCCTATAGGTTTTGGAAACGGTTTTGGTTTTTGTTTTCAAACCCGTCATGGTTTAGGGTCGGGTTTGGTTTTTGGTGTCGGGTTTCGGGTACCCGAACTGTTTAATAAAAAGATTCATTATAGCAATAATATTATAAATCATCTATAAAGATATACTACTAGGATATTAAATTATAACATGATAAAGCATATTAAAACGTATATATTTATAGAAGCATACTAATAAAACTATAAATTAGACTAATTTGAATTATAAAATCATAATTAATATAAATCATACTCAATATTAATTTATATTAATATAATCTTCAAATAAAAAAATAAAAAAATTAAAAGTTAAACGGTAAACGGGTACCCGATAATAAACGGTTATGGAACGGTTCCGGTTTTGGAAATTTAAATGGTTTTTTAAATGGTTTTGGAACGGTTTTGGTATAGAATATATTAAATGGAAACGGTTTTGGTATTTTATAAATGGATGGGTACCCGACCCATTGCCATCCCTACTTCCACCAAAATGCCTAAAAGCAAGTAAATAGGAAAGCCCTAGAAAGCACTACCAGCCTTGACTAACAGAACCCACTACTCCCTAAAGACTAGGACAAAACATAACAAATAATTTTTTTTTTTTATAACCACTAGAACAATCACAACACCCCATCCTTTTGGCCGAGCCCTACATTATAAACCTTAAGGGAAGGGTTCAACTACCCCCGCCAAATCTCTGGGCAAGTCATTTGCCCATCCTAGAGGCCCAAGACCGCTAACCCACACCTATCCGAACGTCCACGACACATTAATCCGAATGTTTCGACTAAAATCTGGGGTGGACGAGTATCTCATTAGTCCTCAAACCACTAGACCAAACAAGCGGGGATATAACAAATAAGTTTTGGATCGCGGGGGCTGCGGATGTTTTCAAAATTGAAGGGGAATTCGTTTGGGCCCTCGTATTTATAGTCGAAATGTGAGGCTCCATTAAAGTTTAAGGCCCGAGGCTTCGGTCCAGTTACTTTAGCCCAAATGATTATCGCTAATGCTCTTCGACGGCCCAAAGTGGTAGCAGATTGGTCTGTCGAATGAAATGATTGATGAAGCTCGAAGCTTGCTGTTAAATGGACCGCTTGCAATTAATGGGCCGGATGGAGTCTACTTCGTGCTTTTGGGCTTTGCTCTACTTTTGTAAAGGGACAATAAATAATAAATAAAAGCAGTACAACATATTACTCAATTCAACACAACAAGAATTCCCATTTATTGTATTTCGACTGTGCTACATACAGTAATGAAACGTCCACTCCATTGGCACTACAAGCAACCATACCCCAACCCAGAAAACCAACCGAGAAGGAAAAAACCACACAACATTCTGGAAAACCTGTTTACTAAATATCCTGCAGTTTGTCTTCCATCTCCAATTGTAATTCCGTCAAAACCATGTAATCATCTGGAAATTTACAAACTTCTGTGAACAATAAATTAAGAAATGCAGATGTTGGCTTTCCTCAGTCTCAGGTGATCGGCGACCAAATGAAATGAAAGAATACAAAAGGCAGTGCAGTTTCCAATATCTGTTCAAGTTTCAAGCAGGGATACCATTCGCGGATCGACCAAAAATGGCCACGTGGATCCTGCAATTCCATTAAGCTCCTAAGACTGCTCCGGTTGAAGATTGAAGTCCCAAGTTAACGACATTCCCCTGCTCTATATAATTTGTCAAGAAAACTGAAGTCAATATCGTGAAGGGGAAAGAAAGAAAATCTCAGAGGAGTTAGCTAGTGTGATAAGTGCTTACTGAGGGGGATGTTGGTTACCCAAAAGCATGCTCCAATTACAATGTAGCACAACAACATAACCAATCCTTTCATGTAATGAGAAGTCCCATCCTGTCCATTTTCAGCAAATATTAAGTTCATATGCAGAAAATAAATCAAATAGTTACATTCTGGCTTTCATATGTAGTAGTGCTGTAGTAGTCTTACTTGTAAACTGAAAGCTGTGACAATTATTGCGACGGCAAGAGAGCCTGTCTCAAGAAGGTTGAAATTAAGATCCATTTCGATGCCCATAATCCAAGCCATGATAACACAGAAGGGAACCTGCAGAGTCACATTTCCAAACCCGAATTCAATATAAAGCTTTCAAATTCAATGTGTGTAGCTTTTGTTTTTGTTACAAAGCCTTACCGCGAACATCGAAATTTGAGTTGCAGACCCCAAAGCAACACCTAGAGTTATATCCTGCATTTATACCCAAAAGAAAGTATTCTTAGCAATCTTCCTGATATCAGGTCAAATATATATATATGTATATGTATAGATTATTCCTTACCAACTTGTTCTTGAAAGCGAAAATAATTGCTCCTGCATGTTCAGCTGCATTTCCAACAATGGGTAGCAAGATAATGCTAATGAAGCTCACTGAAATTCCCCAAGATTCTGAAGCAGCCTGATATCAGAAGAAAACAACTATTAAGCACACAATTATATATGCTTTTTCATGTATTGGATGTTGACTATATTAATATACCTCAATTGTGCCCACAACATATTCTGACAACAAAGCTATAACAGCAGTCATCCCAACCAGCCAAGCAATTCCGCTCCACAGTCCGATCGCCGCCGTTTCTTCTGAACTCACATCATCGCCGTCCTCAGAATCCTCTTCTGCCTCAAATAACTGTCTGTGTGTGAATAGTTGGAAGACTATGTATCCAGTATATGCAATTAGCATCACAAAGCTACTCGCTCTTGACAAATTAAGCGTCGGAACAGCTGAAAGAGCAGTCGAAGCCGCTGCGTATCTGAACATCAATGGCAGCATATGGCACAACAATCCCAGTAGCAGAAGCATCGAGTTCACATCGGCTTGTCGCTGTCAATGACACAAAAAGTCAGATTCTGACTAGATAGAATGAAATTCAACCACTAGATGTTATTGGGTACTTGAGAAAACATAAAATTAACTTACTCTGTCATATTTTTGTTCCTGTCTAATATTGGCAATCCCACCACAAAAGAGTGAGCTCCCAAGAACCAAAAGGAGGTTTGAGAGTATAGAACCTAAGAGAGAGTACTTCACAAGAGCTACTTTGTTTTGGTTTAATGCGAATATCGCTATGATCAGCTCGGTCGCATTGCCGCATGTTGCATTCAAAAGCCCTCCCACTGCAAATTAATCAGACAAAACCATGACATATTAATTAACTTCAAAAAAAATAAATTAATGGTCCCATAAGAGAAATGCCTTTTTTAAGAGATTTGTCATTGCATTACTTTAAATAAACAATTATGACAGGGATGTTAACCGTTGGTATCCCGGTTATCTCGGTTATGTTGTATGCACATGAAGGGTAGTAGCTCGGGTGTGTAATATTACAATATTTAATAACTGAAAAGGAAGAATAAATAATTGATCATAACAAGTGCTACCTGTTGGACCAGTGAAGTAAGCAATTTGTCTGCACGTAGAAGAAATAGAAAAAAAAAATGAAATAAATAATTAATGAGCGTTTTAATTAAGTAATGAAAATAAAAAATTATTAACAAATTAATTAATTATGAAAAGACTGAAGACGATTCTATACTCATATACTCACTCAGTCAAGAAGCTGACACGTTCTGCCAGTGGAGTAAGACCAAGCAAGCTCAAAGCGAAAACCCATGGCTGCGGATTGCACCAAAACAAGTCAAAAGATAATCCCAAAATCGGCCATTAATGAATGTGTGTTCTCTAAAAAAGAACAAAAAAAGGTGAAAATTAAATCACTTACTCTGCCAAAATTATAGACTTGGGCAATAATGGCAAGAATCACAGCAGGGAAAAGAACAGAAAGTTTGGTTCCCAAAAAGACCTCTTGAAAATTGGTCAAAACTGATTTGACAACACCAGGCTGAATCTTTGACACAATTCTAAGGTCAGACTTTTTGCGCAAAGAAGACGAAGACATGTTGTGCGCAGTTCGTCCATGACCATGTCGATGTTCTCGACTCAAGGCCTTGATGTTGCCTTGCTCCAGTAGCCACGCTTGGTGATCCTGTGAAGCCATATCTTTTGGTTTCTACTGTGTTGACGCACAAAATCAAAGAAATGATTGAAAAGAATAAATTCTAGCTAGCTAGCAAGAGCAAGGGAGATGACTCTTTTTTATTCTCTCTCTATTTCTCTGTTTGTGAGATGTGAGAGTGTGAGGCACATAGTGATATATATAACAGAAGAAACGCGATACTATCTATGGCAAGTGACTAAGTGAGTGATGGAGGTTGGTAATCAGAGTCTCAGAGATATCTAGGCACCTTCCAGGAAATTTCGTAATTTTAATTATTTAGTTTAGAGGTTGGCAGTGTCAGGTGGCCAACACTTTCATTTTTTTTTTCTGGCAATATTGCATATTACATGCATGATTTTGTTTGTCTTAGGGATGACAACGAGTTTTGAGAGAACACGACTAGTTCAATAGTTGATATGACAGGGTATGATATCTCATATAAGTATGAAGTTCAATCCTCCCCTCCCCTGTATTCAATAATAAAAAAAAAAGACACGAGTTTTGGTTTAATCACTAACAAACAAATGTTTTTAATGTAAAAGCTAAAGCTAGATTTAATTTACAAAGTGACTAATAAATAATAATCAATATTTATGTTTGTTTTCTTGAACAAGAAATCCAAAAACTGATAGGTAACGCATGTCTTTTCATCCAGATTATATAATTTTCCTGCCGTATCAAACATTGATTGTTTCTCTCTGCATATATATTTGATCACGTCACGTAAACGAGAGCGAATGGTTAATTAACAGTTTTTAGGTACAACCGTACAACGATTTGCAAGTACAAATCACCGTACCATGAACCATCACAGGAAACTTCCCAGAAACTTCTCCTATTTTAAGCACATTAACAAAGACAGTTATGGGAGTTAATTAAATTTATTACTGGTTTTATATATTCGTGGGATGACAAATATGGTCAAACTGACAAGGCAAAGTCTTCATACGGCACCGTTTCATGCATGAATACTCTC
The DNA here is from genome assembly GCF_013401445.1 of Tripterygium wilfordii. NCBI lineage: Eukaryota > Viridiplantae > Streptophyta > Magnoliopsida > Celastrales > Celastraceae > Tripterygium > Tripterygium wilfordii. Next base: position 13,024,110 of record NC_052234.1, on the reverse strand, counting down.
TGGCGTGGCAAATTAAAACCAACATAAATTATAAGAGGCCAATAAGTGTTTTAAAGGTTAGTGTTTATATATATGGTAAAACTTTCTTAATGAACAAAAAGACACTTTAGGGAAGGTAGAAAGAAGTTTCCTGTCATCTTTTACTGTTCTTCAAGAGTGCAAAGGGCCTATAAATTTGGTTTGATAGCACAAATTACCAGTTATGTCATGTAACTTCAAAACTTTCGCCATGAGTAGATTGTTGTTGAAGTTGTTCTGATTCTTCTTCCCTCATTTCCTCTGCGGGTAGATAAGATTTTGAAATCTTCATAAGCAAACACACATATATATAATATACATCTCTTCCTTATCGCCCCACAGTACCTTTTGCATTCTGGTATAAGTAGATTTATTTATTTTATTCATACATTTATAGGGGTTGCAACGAGGACTTACACTACTGGCCTCCATTGTAGTGTCAATGTGTCACTCTTGCTTTAACTATTTAGCGATAGTCTAGTTGGTTATCTCTCCGAACTTGGGATATATGGTATCTGAAAGTTGAAAGTTCTAACCAATCAGCTGAGGTATTTCCTTGTAGAATCCTAGTTCCATAGATTTGTCTCACTTCCAACTCCCTATCCGCATGGGTTCATCCTAGACTCTCAGTCTTACCTGTCACCAACATAGTACAAGTTGTTCTAAGCCTTTTGACGGTCCGAGATTTACGACTGCATGTTGTTGGATTGTTCGGTTACCCAAAAAAAAAAAAAAAGTGTTATTGTTATGATTTAATGGAAGTTTCTCATTTGATGTTTAATTTAAAGCATATCAGTGTGGCTTATCTTTTTTAAAAGTACCCTCTCTTCTTTCTTTTTTCTCATAATTATTAAAAGCCCCTTTTTGCACTCCAAAATTTAACATTGAGAAAACAAGCAAGCTTTGCCTTACATTTTAATGTCACATGCACATACACATGCATAGGACCCAGGATCATGCAAGAAAATAGTAGTATTTGTTGTGGTTTTCTCCACCAATATATATATACGAAAAACCCGTCCAGTCTCGTAAAAAACCGCAAGTAATAGCGCTCTCTCGCTCACTTACCATGATACTCCAATACTGGAGCCCCCCATTTGATTCTAGTCCACATCCTTGAAGCAAACAATTCACGTACCAGATGGTGCCACGATTGCATACATGTGTTATGAATCCTAGGAACTTTCGGCGAAACTTCCTATTACACGTACAAACACTTTGGTGTCATTTCGGACCGACTTTGAGATGATATTATTGAACAATCTGACAAATACTTGCTGCAACCATTTGCCCCTTTTATCATTGTTTTCGTCATTTTAGTTTTGTATATATTGTGGCCATACTCTGTCTAGTTACTAGTGTCTATCGAAAATCGACGTCTCTAGTTTCTTAGCCACTTATTGTCAAATAACTTGCCAAATAAATCATTTTTGTAGATGATTGCATAATTTGTATGCCCCAGTCTGCAGCTTCCGCGAAGTTTCCTCCCTTAATTTATTCCAAAAACGGCAGCATTTCGATTGGGACCAGACATTCTGCAGTTCGCGTATCTGTTATGTTGAACTCGTGTCCATTTCTTGTAGCTATTTAATATGTAGAAAATTATGCTCCATTTTAAAAATAAATAAAATTATTTGATTAATTATATACTGGCAATATTAATACTAAATATCTTCATGGATTCCTGTCTGAAGATAATAATACTTGATATTTTATATAGATTGCGAAGATAGATATATATTTAAATGTGCATGGGTGCAATTGTGCAAATGGAAAGGGAAAAAAAAAAACAAACTGAAAACAGTATCAGTCTAATTAACTAAAGCCGAGAATAGGAGATAGCCTGGTTGGTCAGGTTGTCTGCCCAGGACCTTGAGGTCCAGGATTCTATTCTCATCAGGAGGTTTGGGATTTGGGTAATTTTCCATCCGTAGTGGTGGCCTTCATGCCGCTCGGACATGGCTTAGCGTGTGTGTGACCTGTGGGCCTTTAAAAATAAAATAAAATAATTAACTAAAGCCAAAACAAGTAGTGCAGGTCGCACATGCCCGACGGCCCCAGAAAATTGAATTAACGAAAATGACAAAAAAAATAATTAAACAAACAGTACCATATTAATTAATATATGTTATTATTTGGAAAAAAATGCAGCTTTATTGTAGTTCTCATGAATGCATGACTGCAGGTACGTACCATGTGGTGCCGTACAGATTTTTGAAAGATAAAAGAAGACCTCGTCGTCATCAGAAATACAAAAGTAAAATGCGGCACGTAAATGTAATGTGGATCGATTTTTGAATCACACAAGGACATGCACTCTGGAGTCTGGTTCTCTCCCACTAAGCAAATATTTATAAGATTTGAAATTGACTAACACGTGGCAAGGATTGACTGATATATATATTACTATTATGGGTTGGTCGGTTAGCAAATGACTTCGATCAATAAACTTACGCAAGTTCAAATTGAAGTGCAAAACTCCACCTTGAATCAATTTATTTCGTAATGCTATAAAATCAATTTTGACATGTGTGACATATGAAAGGAAATAATATTTGTGTATGGGATAAAAATATTTATCCCAATAATCAATCTTGATCATTGATTAATGGGAAAGTGGGATGGAGTTAGTGTTGCTAGATGTTACTCCTTTAAAAAGGATTAGGGGGCTCCGCAATTAGTTTCAAATTATAGAGTTTACAATTGAAATTCAATGGATTAAGAGATGTATCACATCACACCACATTTTTATTTTTTTATTTTTAAAATTTGTATGATTTTTTCTTTACCATTGGATATGAATTGTAGACTCTAAGGAATTGCGAAGCCCCCAAATCCCTTTAAATGTAATGATAAGGATCCTAACAATTAATATCTCAATTATGTCAGTCGTTGAATTGCATACACAAGAATTCATGTGAGATATGTAAAATTCATGAATTCATATGGAATATGGAATATGTGGAGTGCACAAATTCACTTGAATGCATAGATATAATTGAAATACCAAAATGCTGTGATCTTTATCATTTCGGCTTTCCTATTGTAGCTTCTTGGGTCCTTTTATACCTATACGCACAGCCAACCATAACTTAGGGCTTACCTAGACGGGCTCCAAAAAAGAGCCGAAACTATGGGCCAAATCTCAACGCCACAAACCAAAACAAAAGCCCAATGACTTTCACGGAGCACATGTGAAGGGCAAAAACAGAGGTGGTAAACCAATAATGCTGAAAATTACCAATCCAAGTTCCTTGACATTAAGAAAATTGACGAGCAACTAGGTCTATGACCATGCCATTCTCAAGATGATGGTAATGTTAAAAGGTTACATACCTAATCCAGCTTCAAAATTTTCAAATAAGGCGATTAAGCACTACTACAAATTTCTGAATCAGTGGACTTGACGTCAAAGACAACCAACCCTATCTTGCTTGTTTTGGACTGATACAATAAACACGGGAACCAAGATGTTTCACATCAAGACCAGCTTCCTCACAACCAGCGAAAAACAGTGATTCATCCTCCTTCCCAATCCGTCGTCTCCAACTCATGAGAAACGCTGGCCTGGGTAAACCCGCAGGAGTTTCTGCAGCAACAGGTCAAGAATTAACAAAACAATTCAATTTCAGTTTGTACTTCTATAAGAAACAGATCAATTGATTCACATACCACCATTCTGTTCATTCTCCATTAAAGGAAGTGATTCGCCATCGCTTGGTTTGAAAGATTTAAGGAGAAAGTAAAGTGTTTTAACCAAGTTCGAATACTGCTTCACATCTTAAGAAGCAAGGAAAAAGAAAATATAGTCGTAAGTATTCTCTAGAACATTTGCTTCCAGCAATTGATTAATATTAAGCGCAGAAGTTGACGGTCTGAAACTTACACAACAAGATATCACTAGCTATAACCATGTCCCAGTCTGGGTCAGTCGCGGGGAAAGCATCTCCCCAAGTATCTGATAATGCAAACCAGTATAGTTGAGTTAAATCCAATTCAAGAAGAATAATTAATTGGAAAATTCGCAACAAATCACACGAGTAAGATGACAAATAGGAGGGCACTCACGCTTTATGTGAGGAAGCACTGGTGAAATTCCATTTGCCCTGCAGTTGTGAGCTATGTTCTCTTCAATTTCTTGATCCTCATAGTCTGACGTAGTGATATCAAGTTTAAATCTTTTTCGAAGAAAAATGGCCAATGCTCCAGTTCCACTGCCATTGGTTCAAAGTAGTATCCTTAGGGTGTATAAATCCAACATCAAACCTACAATAATCTGGAGCAGTTTGCCAAGTTGTGATAAAATTTATGAGTTCAATTGGAAGCATTATGAGAAGGAATATGAGGGATCATCGATGCTTGAACAAGAAATACGGTTCATGCATAAAACAGAGCAAGCTTTAGCTTTGCAGCTTCAAATGCTTTCAGTGCTCAAGTCTCCTGAGAGATTACAATTCAATTGTTGATGCGAATTGGACAGCATGTGGCACACTGCACAATATTTGGGTCTTAAAATAATTCCACAACAACCATAAGATCCAGAAATTCACTTCGAGACAACAATGAGTTAATTTGGAAAATAGATATGCATTCATGCAGTTGCACAGAAGTAATTCCAGTAGGATTAAACTGCGCAGGTCCTGCAGGATAGAGATCAAATAGAGGGAGTGGGAGATTGTCCAGTTTACATCATGATCCTGCAGTCCCTTCAAGCGAAGAAATCTTAAGCAATAACTAATGAAAAGTATTACCTGCCCAATTCAATGCAACGACGCCCTTCAATACATGAGGGGTGTTTAACTAACCACTCAGCAAATGTGAATGTCCCTGGCCAAAGTAAATTAGCATTTACCTGGTGAAATGAAAATTCCCGGATAAGCAATTCCTGCGACAACTCAAAAACACAGAGAAACTTGTAAGCAACATGAAATTCCACCAAGCTTGAAAAGCTGTGAACCACAAAGCGGAACAATCATTCACCCAAAAGACTAAGGTATAATCAATACCGCCAATGACCACATCTTGAAAATCACCATCAATAGCTATGTGCATAAAAGTCGAATTTGCTAGTCACAAATTCAGTGCCTCTTATACGTTCTACTAATGAACTCACAAACATCAATATTCCAGACTAGCAAATTGTTTCAAGTGAAATAAGTTCATTGTCAGCCATGCTGCAATGGTCGAGCCACTAATAAGCTTTTATACTCATCCAGTCATACTTTAGCTCCCCACTGCTGATATAGCTGTGGAACTAATCTATAAACCATCTTGTTCGCACATCATATTTTACTGCTCTACTCCCAGCAAATAGATCTCCAGTTGAAAATGATAAGCCTAACTCCAACATTCAATCCTTAACACAAGTTCACAACCCATTAAGGATCTCAAAGTAAAAGGGAAAATCACACTTCTCTTTCACCCTTTTGGCGCTAATTCAACTCCTCCAATACAAATACAGATTTCTAACCAAGTATTAATAGCAGCACTCAAGACCAGGTAATTGGCTAGAATTATCAATATTTACCCATGCAAGAAACTTAGGAACACGGTATCACAACAAAATGAATTCAGCTGAAAAATCACACGCGAAACATATCCAACAAAGAAATTAACTGGAACTTGCGTGAAAACAAGTCATATGACAACCAGCTTATCAACATGCAACTACTGAACTAAAACGTAGATTGAACCTGAGAAAAAAAATGATAAAAGGGTAAAGATTCACAACATAAAGCTCTATTATTTCAACAAATTACTACCATTCCGGGAAAATTGTGCTTCCTCTCCACATAGCTCTGATTGGTCTCCGTAGTTTCCTCATCTACCCAGGAAAAAGAGAGAAAGAAATATAGAGATTTCAAGAGTTCAGCAAAGCGAGAGATATTGCAGGATCATGTGGAGGAAGTTAGGGTGAGTAGTGCAAACCAACAGAAGCATCATCGTCGCAGGCAAAAAGCGAAGACGTAGAGAAGAGAGCTATGTCCATCCTTAATTTCTTTGATTCCTTGAAAAGTGTTCTGAGCTGCCGTAAACACGAGCGACGGCCCTGCCGGGAAAACGACAGAGGAGGAAAAACCAGAAAGAACTCTTGACGGTGGGAATGCGGGACTTCAAAAGGTTTAGAGCCTAGGTAATGCCACCAGCCTATTGGGCTATCTAGGCCCATTTAGCAACTTCGTGGTTCTTTCCCTACGGCAACAACTTGGCTGGCCCAAAGCCCACATTTTGATTCTGTCGGACGGCAATACTTTGACATATGGGTCTTAGAGGCCCGCCAACAGAAAACAAGGCCCAATACTAAATGCGTCTGTTTTACCCTCAATTCAAACCGATCGACCTGCACCAAATGAGACCTGTATGCTGTAATCTGTATCAAACCAAACGCATCTTTCAAAAGAAAAAAAAAGCTGAAACGCAGTTTAGAATGTTGGGTGATGCTTTTTTTAGTATGAAAAATCCAGACCATCATTTACATCGAATGGATCAGAAGTTGCCACGTCTTCAATGTTTGGTGTAAAATAAAACCCGCAGAATCTTCTGAATCCCTTGGTAAAGCCTATTGCCTTTGCGAATGGCTTTCGTCTCCCAGATCTGGGAGTCGTGTCTGATAAACAAACAAATTGTGGGTTTTTCTGCCTTTTTTTACACTCATCAATGAGTTATTGGGCTGCTGTACATCAGATTACAGCAGCCCCGTTGTAGTAATTTTGAACATTTATATTATTTTTAAAAATAATAAAAAAATTATATATGTGTAGTATTTTGTTTAACGAATCTAATCATATATTTTTTGTTTGAAATAAAAATCAAATTCATCAGAAAAAGTACATAAAAAATTTTAAATTTATATCCAACAATTCAGAATTATTATATCTTTTTTATGTTGAATTTGATTTTTATTTCTAATAAATAATATATCGTTGGATTCATATAAATGATCATAATACAAATATAATTTTTTTAAAATTTTTAAAAAATCTACTCAAAGCTATAATAGAATTACAGCGGGACTGCTGTAAAAAAACTACAGCAGCCCCTAATAACTCCTCATCAATAGGAACTCTGCTTTCAGATCGAGCGATTGTGTGTGGTGATATGTACTTTAAGAGATGAATGGATATGGCAGACATTTATCTCATTGGAGTACAAACATAATGTGGGTGTTTGGCAGTGCGTTTGCACTGCGTTCAGTTACAACACACCTCACAGCACCACAGTTTTTTGTGACACGCCAAACAGCTTTTGCGTTCCAACTCACCTCACAGCACCACAGCTTTTTACCTCACAGCACCTCACCACACCTCACAGCACTCCCAAACGCTTACAATGTATATTGAATTGTCCTACGTAATCAAATTAGGTCAATTATTTTATTTTAGATTAATGTACAATATAAACTTTAAGTGATTTTATATTAATATTATTAGTCATCTAATATAACCATAATTTAGATATGTCAAACGCACCTCACAGCATCACACCGCACCGCACCACAGTTTTAAAAGTGATGCGCCAAACAGCTTTTTGCTTTTCAACTCACCTCACAGCACCACAGTTTTATAACCCACAGCACCACACCACACCTCACAGCACCACACAGTTTTATAACTCCGTCACGTGTTCAGATTCCATGACCACGTGGCCTACAGTTACGGGGATCCAAATCCAATGTGCACACCTAAGCAGGCATCACTTCAAATATTGTGTGTGTTTGGCAGTGTGTTGTAACTGTGTTCAGTTGCAACACACCTCACAGCACCACAGTTTTTTGTGACACGCCAAACAGCTTTTACGTTCTAACTCACCTCACAGCACCACAGCTTTTTACCTCACAGTACCACAGCTTTTTACCTCACAGCACCTCACCACACCTCACCACACTCCCAAACACTTACATTGAATGATCAATGATCCCAACTGCATGCAGATCGCATTATAATTTGTTTTAGGCCCCCACAATCCAACCTTCGCAGTCATGACAGTAATACGATTTTTTTAGGGCACACAACCTTTGACGCCAATTAGTGTATGCCTAGCTTTGTTTTAGGGCACATATATAGGCGTGACAAAAAAAAAAATCAATTCCAAGTTATTTTCAGGGAGGATAACATCACATGTTTACGGAACAATGATGACAATATTACGATTTGTTTTAGGACATACAACCTTTGACTCCAATAAGTGTACGCCTAGATTTGTTTTAGGGCACACAACCTTTGACTCCAATAAATGTACGCCTACGTATAGGCGTGACAAAAAAAAAATTGATTTCGGGTTATTTTCGAATAGGATAATATCACGTGTTTACAGAATATTTACATGTTCATATCCTAATCCGGATTGAATCTCGAACGTACTTAATTGACTATACCCGAATGGCCGAATTGGTTTAAATTCAGACAAATAAATTGGACAATAAGTTAATTGTAGTTAAGGTCCGGACAACTAAACTGGATAAAATTTACGTGTTTGGACATTGACCCAGTTTTAAATTGGACAAAAATTTTATATTTAGATCTAGATTTTGAACACATAACATATATTCAAATTTGATTTATTCTAGAACGGACAAATTCAATCATCCAAATCGGACATAATTTTGTCACCCGACCTACACAGTCAAGTTTCTTCATGAATCCTGCCTCATAAGAGAGGCACACTTAGATGAATCCTTCTACTCTGACATTAATTCAATTAATGACCCCACATGCAAAAATTATGTGCTTGCCTGGCATGTGCTGCCCGGGAGCCACAATAATCAAAACTACGGAATTTCCTGTAAAAAAAGTAAAAAAAAAGAAGAAGAAAAAGGCTATTGTCTTGCTATATAATGGAGACCCTTTGGGAGACGTATTTCATCAACTGACTTTCGATCCAATCTGAATTTGGAGTTCTAATTAGAAACACAAAGAGGGGAGAGAGATGGTTGGACCAGCAAGACCTCAGTTTGTTCTGTTTGGTTCGTCCATAGTTCAATTCAGTTTCAAGGAAGAAGGATGGGGTGCTATTCTTGCTGAAATCTACTCTCGCAAGGTACGCACCTTGTTCCTCAATTTCTTTATTAACAACAACCATATCAGAATCCGACTCGCCCTTTTCTTCTCTGATATTTTGTTTTCATTATAATGTGATTTTGGTTTGCAACTGATACAGGCAGACATAGTGGTGCGAGGTTACTCAGGCTGGAATTCAAGGCGGGCCGTGCAGGTTCTGGATCAAGTTTTCCCAAAGGTACGTACGTACCACCATGACCAGGCCAAGGATGGCTAATACTTAGATCTATTGTTCACTTCACCGAGTAATCGAATGTTTTCCTCCAATTAGTCTTGCCCTTTGACTTTGTCATTTTTTGTGTGGTGTGAAAAAGGATGCCGCTGTACAACCATCTTTAGTGATTGTCTATTTCGGCGGCAACGATGCGCTCGATCCTTACCCAGGTGGATTCGGCCCTCATGTACCGCTTCCTGAATATACTGAGAATATGAGGAGGATTGGTTTGCATCTCAAGGTATTAATTTATTAACCAAACAATACTTGCTTTATTTTATGTGGCATATACTAATACAGCTAGTTAAATTGCCAGAGCCTATCAGAGAAGACTCGCGTCATTTTTCTTAGTGTTCCTCCGGTCAATGAGGAAATGATTGTTGAATGTGACAAGTGGGTTGGTTCTTCTCTGCAACGTTATATTGTAACTTTTAGTTTTGCTTTTGAAATTTGTGTTGGAAACTAACCATTGGAGTACTGTTTGTGGTCAGGAAACACGAGACTTGCCGTTTGTACTCAGAAGCTTGTTTAGGTGTATGTAGAGAGTTAGGCCTAAAGGGAGTTGATCTTTGGAATGCTATACAGCAAAAACCAGATTGGATGACTACCTGCTTTCTGTAAGTTGTTCTTTTAACCCAGTTCGAGCGAAGGAATTCATGTATATATAGAGAATAGTGTGTTGTTATGGAGCATTTTCCAATCAATCCCATTTTTGTATTGTAGGGATGGAACTCATTTCACAAAGGAGGGGAGCAAGATGGTGGCTAAAGAGATACTGAAGGTTTTGAGAGAGGCAGAGTGGGAACCAAGCCTACATTGGAAGGAATTGCCTACCGAATTTGATGAAGATTCACCCTATTATCCAGTCAGACCTGTAAATACCTCCAACACCTATTTCGACAACACATACACGGAATGGGAACTGAGTCCTTCCTTTTGAATTAATCAATTCTGTATTTGTATGCAGTAGAGTGCAACTCCTAGCTCCATTAGTACTGAGTGCTGCTTTTTTTTAATGTCTGTGACCATTTTGATATTTGCCGCAAATAAAGGCTGGCAGATCATTGAAGCTAGCTTTATATTCATGATGTTTGTTACTTTGTTTTACTGGTCCTTCTCTACCGATGATTTTTCAACGTCTTGTGTGTAGGAGATGGTGTAGAGAGAATATGTTGGTGCAACACACAACAAACAAGTGAGGACAGTATTTGGATCACTGGTTGGACTAAGGTCAAAGTGGAAAGGGTAGTCTGGTTGGACTTTGTTGTTTGTCATGAATAATATTTGATTTTATTATGTATTGTCTCTGATGTTCTCTGTATCTGGATGGATTTTGGCGTTCCAGTTGGCTTAATACGAAAATGAAACATATTCAATTAGTCAGAGGAGATAATCAGATAATATGAATTTACTTAAAATTATGTAATAAGATGCATTCGAGAATTAAAAAGAAAGACCGACACACCTTATACCGTGGTGTGTTCTTTTCAAATCTGCTCCAGCTGGCCAGGAAGGTGTGCTCTGTTTAAATTCCCAATATCAAATGGATCGGAGGGTCGAACATAAAACCCCTTATACCTGATTTGTGTGTGTGTATGAGCTTGATCCTCATGGATGCGGTCATGAAAAAAGAAAAAGTAAAAAATAAAGTAAAAAAGAGGAACAATGATGAAGAAGAAGACAAGATAAGAGTCATCCACAACGATCAGGCCGAGATTTTCTCTCTCTCGAAAGGGAAAGTAGCAACTGAGCGACGCTGACAGAGAGAGACGAAAGCATCAAATTAGGTTAGAAAGAGAGAACTGGTAAAAGTTGAGAGATGGTTGGTTCAGTAATTTGTCCTGTTTTGTTATAATTTGAAGGCTTTGAGTTTGAGAGGGATATGAAGGAGGAGAGAGGTAGAAAACAGAGGTAGAAGGAGATTCAACGGCTACCAGCCAATCAATAATGTACGAATTGTTTTAACAAAAATAATTGAGCTGACAGATATAAATAAACAAATCCTTCAAAATTGAATAAGTGAAGCTGCGTCGTTTTGCCTTCAAACCCACGTGATGGCACATGACAGAATAAACCAAGCGACGAGCGTCAAGTCGTCAACTAAATGAAACTCAGCTCACCCTTCACAGCAGAGCTGAGTCAAGAGAGAAAGAGACCACACAAACAGAGACTTGCGGAGATAACAAGGACGAGCATGATCTGAACAACAATCGCAGAAGCTGAGAGTTTATCAGGTTTGGCTCTTCATTATCAAATTAGATAACCGGAACTGGTAAAATTCGAGAGGGACAGAGAGATGGTTGGACCAGTAAGACCTCAGTTTGTGTTGTTTGGTTCATCCATAGTTCGTCTCAGTTACAGCGAACAAGGATGGGGTGCCATTCTCGCTGACATCTATGCTTGCAAGGTAACCTCCTCCTCCTTCTTGATTAAATTCTATCTATTAATTATTTGCCACAATAATTGTATGTGGATTCCACATTTGAGACTTTATTTTGTTTTAGCCACTCATTTCTTTTGAGTTGGGTGGAGGGCGGAGGGCGTGCCCCACCACATCCCGTTATAATCTCCACTATCGACTGACTGGCTGACCATATAATCTTCATGGACCATGGTAGACAAATTGAAGTGGTGGACCTGTGTTTCTTTCAATCACATCCTTAAATATAGGGACCACAATCTGTTGGGATGCCTCGGTGTGAGTGGTATATAAGGAAAGTCTTAACACCTCTCAACACAAGTCATGCGTAATCTATGCCTAAGAAAGCAGCAATGGCGATGATTCATAAAGAACAAATCGATGCGGACTCATGTCTCAAAAGCCGAGATGTGTTTGAGCTTAGATTTCTTGCACATCTTGTTGGTTATATTCAATCTTTACTTCCAAAAGAACTTCACTATTCAGTAACAAAATTTTCAACTTACAAGATTGTTTGGTTTTTAATGACGTTAACCATCAATAAAGCCAACCCGTCCTACTCCTTAACTTGTTTTAAGGAAGCCTAGCTCTCAAAGGGATACAATGAAGCTGAACAGGATAGCTTAGAGCTCAGTTTATTAATTTAGGTAATGTAAGCAGCAGAATATATATATATATATATATATATATATATATATATATATATATGTATGTATGTATGACTTGTTTATATGTCATATACTTTGTGTGATTTTGAGTTTGTGCTTGAGAATAGGCGGATATAATTTTGCGTGGATACTCCGGTTGGAATTCAAGGCGTGCAGTGCAGGTTCTGGATCAAGTTTTTCCAAAGGTATCGTCTGTTTTGATTGCTCATGCTGCATACATGTCAAAGATGAACAAAACAAAATCGAGTTTAGGGTTTACACATTGCTTAGTTTCCAAGTAGTACAATAAGATTGGCATTATGTTGTCGTTGAATTCTTGTTTCCTCAACACTCTTGTATTTCTTTCTTTCAACCTATACTACATATGACTCTGATATTCTGCTGTTTTTGTGTGAAAAGAATGATGCCGCGCAACCATCTCTAGTAATAGTCTATTTTGGTGGCAACGATTCAATACAGCCTCACCCGAGTGGCCTCGGCCCTCATGTACCACTTCCTGAATATATCGAGAATATGAGAAAGATTGCGTTGCATCTGCAGGTACTCTCAGTTGATGTTTTCCTATTTGTTTCTGCTTTATGGCAATTAATATTTCTTTCAACTTGTTATCGACTGAAACAACAATTTGATTGTCAGAGCCTTTCAGAGAAGACTCGCATCATTTTTCTTAGTGCTCCTCCTGTCAATGAGAAGTCTGTACGTGTAGTATTTGGAGACATTAATCGAACAAATGAGTTGTGTCGTATATATTCAGAAGCTTGTTTAGAGCTGTGTAAAGGGCTGGATGTGAACGTGAAGTGTGTTGATCTTTGGACTGCACTGCAACAAAGGAAGGATTGGTCGACTGCCTGCCTCACGTGAGTTCTTTGAACCGATTCATTGAATACACGTCCTCCTTGATGTTTTGAATCCAACATTTCAATTTTAAGCTTAGAATCGTCTTCCACAATTAATAAAGACGGTCTCTTATTTTTCTGCAGGGATGGAATTCATTTGTCTTGTGAGGGGAGCAAGATAGTGGTTAAGGAGATACTGAAGGTTTTGAGAGATGCAGAGTGGGAACCAAGCCTACATTGGAAGGCATTGCCTACTGAATTCCCTGAAGATTCACCCTGTTATCCAGTCGGTCCAGATGGGAAAACCACTTTCAACATCGCCGAGTACGATTCTTACAGACATTTGCAATGGGAATAGCATTCGCTACTTTTAATCTCATGCAAATGGAGAACACTGCACTGGAACTCAAGAAAAGTCGTAAAATCTATCGTGTTCAATCTGTCAATTTCCATGAGCACAAGAAGAATGTTGATCACATTTGTTCGCTTCAATTTCGCATCTGTTTATGTTATTATGGATTTCCTCTAGTTTTTGGACTTAGAAAGTCGTGGTTTTTAGGTTGTGGGTTCCATGTGATCCATATAAAATGGCATGCACATCTGTTTACGTTATTATGGACTTCCTCTAGCTTTTGGATTTAGAAAGAGTGGTTTTTGGTTCGTGGGGCTCCAAATATCCCACGTGATTCATATAAAATGATATGTGTTCATCACAGTATTTGAAATAGCAAGCTTTGACAAAAAAACATTGGAATCTTTAATATTTTCTATTAATAAGTACCATCAATGAGCAGGCCAACGATCAACTTGCCTGCTCATCTATAGTTGCCTTGACCAACTTGCCTGCTCATTTATGGTTTGATCTATACCCCAAGGAATAACTTCCACAACTGCTGCTCAAAACAATGCATTCTAAGAGCATTCACACCAGTTTATCTTAACAGATTCCTTAAAATACAGATAAAAAGTCATTGTTCCATATTTTACAGATTTCCTATCCAACCAACTCTTCATCAGATTACCTATCATATTTTCTACTACATTAAAATAACATTTCTTTCTCTTTCCTTTATATATTCCATTTAACTTTTATAAATAAGATACCAAGTAATTGACAAATTGTTATTACTAATAATTAAGCATATATTGATGTCTCGGTAATAAAAAAAATTGAAATAATTTATTGAAAATTAAAATTAAAATTTTTTTCTCTCCACAATATGCACATTGCTATATAGTCTTCACCTACCAATCCCCACAATAATCACATTGCTATAGACTTCACCTACCAATCCCCACAATAAGTCTTCACCCACAATACCCACAAAATCAATTGTAGTTTATTAGAAGAATCGAACCAAGGAAGAATCGAATCAGATAACAAATATGTAGATCGACGAGTCTAAAGACAATAACATATTGAAAGTGCAGTAGAGAGACGAAAAGTAGAGTTACCAAAATGGAACTCTTTTTAACAAGCTCGAAATGGAGAGCAAGAATAAATACCCGACAAAGGTCGACGATGAATGACGAAGGTGGATGATGCCGGAGAAGTTCGGAGAGAACGTCGATGAGAGAGGCGTGGTTTCTATCGTACGAGAGAGAAAATATTGTTTTTATGTTTATTGATGGAAGAAGTAATAAATAACATTAAAATAATGATACACAACACTACAGTGGTTATCTAGATGTGGGTAACCACTGTAGCAAATTCTTTATAATAGGGAAAATTTAGGGAATCTGATGCAGGGATGTTTTTTCGACAAATTTTCTATAATTGTTTCTTAATTTACAAACTCATGATTAAGTAATCTGATGTGAATGCTCTTAAAAGCAAAGTCACCGGCCATCTTTCAACTAGAGACCAACTACATTAAGCAAAATTCAGAATTTCTCTGCTAAAAAGTGAACAAGAAAAATTAGTTACTATTCAAACCAGAAAAGGTTCCTAGAGAATGAAAAATAACAAAAAAGAAATTAACATAAAAAGTTCTTTGGGTGCACCAACGTTATAAAGAATTTGAGAATTCGAGAGAAAAAACTACCAACGCAAAAGCATGAACATAAAATGGCTGCTCATTGAAATTTCAATCATCAAATATTACATTCCATGAAGGGAAGTTACATACCATCAAAAAGAAAATAAGTGAAGCTACAAACTGAGTTGCCGAAGTCACCTCAATTACGTACCAAGCCAGTGTACAACATTAACCAAACAAAGAATTATACATACAAGCGGAGAAAACAGGCAGAAACAACAGCAGCAGCAGCAGCACTCAACTACCACTCCCAACCAACTTAATTCGGATGGCACGAGCCTACTCGAACTTCATGCAACATGGACAAAACTAGGCGATATCCGAATATGAAGCACTCCAAAACTGATCCTTGGCTGAGAATTCTGACGGCCCCATAAGTGAATGCTCCAGGAAATACACAACTTAAGAGGAAAGTTGGAACCTGCCACTAGGTTTTTTTCTTCTCCATCCCTGAAGTTTCCAGAGTTCAAGGCAAGTATCAGTCAAGGCATAACAAACAAGCTAAGAACACACAAAGAACAAGATTTTGAAGCTTACAAAGGCAACGTAATATACAAAGGTCAAGCCCGCTAGAACAATAAATGCAATTTGAAACACATTATACCTGAACAGAACGGTAAACATATAAATTATCAGTCCGTTATGATAGCAGAATAGATAATCAGCCTACATATATATTGTAACCTCTCTCTCTCACTCACTTGTATAAATATTTAATGCCACGTAGTGACTGCAGAGTGTGGCCAAATATTTCCTGAGCTGCAGTTGCTTGTGCATAGTAACCAAAAGCCGTCGAGCAGAACTGAATCACACTGCAATTGCAAAAAAACCAATAAGATTCAGAAATGGCAGCAAATGATTGTGCTATGCTAAGTTGCTAACTTAAGCACCTACACAGTACCCTATTATACTTGCATCAGTGACTCTAACAACACTTCTACTACACTAATCTTGTAACATAATGAAAATCTGAGGGCTAAGTCTGCCTTCACTAAACAGGTTACTTCCAATTTTTTCATCAGGGAAAACACAAAAAATATAAAATATGGGTGAAACCTAAAAGCTTAAGCAAAAGCCAGATGTAGTTTTCAAAACAAAAACAATAAAAGAAAATATTGAATTAAAGAGCAAAACATTGTCTGTTAAACAGAGAGACCCTTAAAAAGTCAGCAGTTTCAACTTGGCAATCCCATAACCAATGCTAAAGCAGTATGTCGGGCACTCTTGGCCGTGAAAGAAAAAAGCTTGATTAAGAGATGGAATCAACTGTAACAATGTTAAAGTACTGGCTAGATCACAATCAAAACACACACCCAAACAGTCAGTTTTTGACATGCATAAACAAAAGTAATTCTTCAGGAAGCAAACCTAATCGAGCACAGAAGAATGAGTGCCACATTGAAGAGAAATGAGTTCATTAGAGTGGCTCCCCACCTGTGAAAAGAATAATTTAATTTACAAAAGCCAACAAGAGAGTAAGTGCCAGGCAGCCAGGATTATAGTTGTACATAGCTAAAGATAAAAGAAAGGAAAATTAAAATGACAAACACCACAAAACACATTACTTCATGGGATGAATCGTAATAAAAACTAATCTCAGACCAAGCATCATGGCACCGGCAATCACGGCAAGCAGAAGGTAGAAGCAAAAGAATGCAAATGCAGCAGTGCCCAAAAGACCTGCCACCGAACAAATAAATATTTTCAAAGAAGGTCAATCAAGTAACAGAAGCAAAAACGAAGACAATTTGAGGAAATGAAATGTGAAGGTGTCAGAAATTACCCCAGACATCATCAAGCTTGATGAAAACCTCATTCAAGAAAGCAGAAAGAGGTGGGTCAATCAACAGGTATATGACAATATGTGCAACCCAAGCCACTGAAACAATCAACCTAATGATGGAGAAGCACATCAATATTGAATCTGAGACTGGCAGGATTAAATCGAACCAAAGAAGAAAATTCGGGCACAATCAAACAACAAAAAAAATTCAGATTTCTAAAACCATTTATGATGTCAAGCCACCTCATTACACTAGTAAGAAATTGAACATAGTACAGGAAAGCATGAAGTCAGAACTTACCCTAAGATCCCCAACACAAGTTTTGCCAGGTACCCAAGAACAGTCAAAGCCCAAGAAGTCTCCGCCTAGAGAATCCACGCAAAAAAATTATTATCAGAAGGAAAATTGCAAAAGAAGGCTCTCTATATATAAAGTTCAGGCCATCACCTTTTCCCCTTGAGGGTACATCTCCTCTAAAAGCTTGACATCTTCTTCCAACTGAAGCAGCTCCTACATAGTTAAGCAAACATATAATAAGCTACTAACACTATGAACCACTAAGCAATAGAGATCCGTGTGTCAAACTAATCCCCCGGACCTCGATAATGTATCTACAATATCAATAACAATCAATTAAAAGTAAAATAACAAATACCAAGTTACTTTGGATGCACAATTTATAATGAAGCACAGGATACATTGATCAAAGGAGAAAGTTAGCAACACATGAATAACATAGCGCCATCGTGAGGGTACATGTCATATATCATATTAGACCCAAGCTTAAACTATCTAAGTCCATACCCGAGATATGTCTTGATGATACATCCAATAATCCCCATTCCCGTGAATAAAACAACTCCGTACACAATGCTCCCACAGTGGACGAGCTATAACATGTACACAAACCCTACTCCCATTCCATGAATGTATATATTTATACATGGATCAGAAAGACTAGGGGTATATCAATACCTTTTCAACAGCCTTTACATTTTTACGCCATTTTCTACCCTTGGAACCACTTCTTTCTTCTTGATGGAGGGCATCAGCCGCTTTCTTCAGTTCCCTAGCTTTTTTACCAAGCTCAGTTGCTTCCTACAGAAAAACAGCAACAATCCTCCATAGCAAAACATAAGTATCCACCTTCCATGACTGTTTAGGAATGGATTTCAAGTTGTAACAGTGAGTCAAATCCAGACGCACCTTTATATACTGTGAGCGAGTGATAACAGCCTTTGGACGCCGAATGAATGCAAAAATAAGACCCAGAGGCAGACAAGCAATTCCAACACCACCGAAAATCTGAAAAGAAAAAAAATGAACCAAGTCCATCAATAGATACAGCTTAGAAGAGGAAACAGGAACACTAAAGTAAATCCATGTTAGGGAATCCCCAAACATGAAAACCACAAATGAAGACTATAAGCATATTCTGATCACGATCGAAATTCAATTAATCAGATAACGGGATACACTAAGCACTTTCAATTAATTAACATTCATGCAAATATTATAACAATAATAAATATAAAAATGGAATCACATTGCCTTCTAAAACTCCAGAACATTTAAGCACACAGTCAGGAATTTCCCAAAATGAAAAGAATTGCTTGGGAGGTTAAAGGAAATGACAGTACCGAAAAAAGTACAGATCCAACAATGGTGGCAAGAGCAACAACATATTCTGGAAACGTAGTGCGCATTGTCCATGTTTTCTCTGAAGAAGCACTCGCCAAATATGCAGAGCACTATAACAAAAGGGAATAAAAATGAGAATAACGGCATTATGGCAACAGAGAGAGCTCAATGATTCTTATTCAAACCATAATGAGAACATAAACAAGACCGCTTCCTCAATTACAGAACTAAGAAACAAGTTGTCCATCAACCAACCTGGCGTGCACCATTTCCAACACATTGTTGAGTGCTAGAGTAATCCCATGAATTTGGGAAGTTAGCGGTGGATGACGAGAGATGCCTAACAGTGAAATCTACTTTTCCAACAAGCCCTAGTTTAGAAGTAAAAAGCATACCTCTGTAAGAAGCACATCAGAGATAACCCAGAAAACAATTATATGCAAAACAAAAACAACAGGAATGGCAAAAAGTTAATTTTTCTCGATAATTAAATTGCATGTATATCCGGAGTAACAATGTAAAATCTTGAAATACACATAATCTAATATGCCACAAAAATATAAATTGTTTATCTCTGGAATCATAAATTATAGGAGTACTTTTAAAGCAGACACATGAGCTGTTATACTGTTGTCAGCAGTCAGCCATCAAAGACAGTCTGTGTTCCAACGAATCAAAAAATGTTCTAGAGACAATATTTCCATCTATCTTAGCTGTGTTTATTTATGAGCAATTGAGCACATACACAGCTTAACATGGATCTGGAAAGGCAATAAACTGCCACTTTTCCAACATCGAACCATTTATCTGTAAAAAATTGCATAACTTTCCAAGTTCTAGTCAATGTGAAACCTCCATGCCTGAATGTTAACGACCGCAAACACTCTTTGTGTGGTCTTTTTAGCTAAACCTAGCAGTTCTGCTTCAACCTCAAAAATATCACTCAGCTCAAATCAAGCACGCTTAAATCAATTTCAAACCTCCATGCCTTAATGTCGAAGACCTCAAACACTCTTTGTGCGGCCTTTTTAGCTAAACCTAGGCTAACTAGCAGTTCAGCTCCAGCCTCAAAAATACAACTCAGCTCAAATCAAGCATGCTTAAATCAACCCCAAACCTCCATGCCTGAATGTTAAAGACCTCAAACACTCTTTGTGCGCCTTTTCAGCTAAACCTCAGTCTACCTAGCAGTTCAGCTTCACCCTAAAAATACCACTCAGCTCAAATCAAGCACGCTTAAATCAATTTCAAATCATGAACAAATAACTAACCATATGAAATGCCAAGCACGAGACCGCAGACAATAGCAGTTGTTACCACCCACAATAATGCACTTTTAATCCTCTTCCCAATGCTCCTGCAAACGAATCACGCACAGTCAACCCATTCAATTTGTCACCAATGCATCCATATGACACTGAATACATAAATTAAGCATATGAAATATTCTATTTCACAATAATAAGCGACAATTTGCAATATACTTACTTGTCCTGGTCCGCTTCATAGTAGAACATGGCGAAGGGGATTACGAAGAAGACAAGAACAGCATCGACAATGTAGACCGCAAGCCATAGATCCTTCATTGGCAAGGTAAGATTGCACGCACCATTGTATATCGCGTGGCGACAGGCCTGGCGATTAGCCACATCGGCAGGCAACATCAAGATTGAGATAGCGGCGACAGAAAGCCCAAAAACAACGACGAATTTAGGGAAGTAAGCCTGGTTCTTGTCGTCAGGGTGCTGGTAGTTGACGAGGAGGTATACATTGAAGATGAACACCAAGACGCACACCACTATAGCGACGATCACGAGAGCGAGATTGAAATCGCCCATCGTACCACAACCTCTCGATTCGAATCAAAACGACCGATATCGAGAGAGACAGAGGGGAAATTAGGGTTTGTTTGTCGTCTGAATGGTATTTGCGGATTTTTGTAGATCCGGTGGATTTCAAAATGAAAAACACAGGGTAGAGAGAAAGAGGTTTGGCTCCAGTGAGGTTGTTTCTTTCGGTGGCGAATGACGTGTGAGGTCGAATGACAGTGATAACCTTGCAGAAACCATTTATCACCTATACAAAAAGGAGGAAGTTATAGGAAATTATAGGCATTGATGTAAAATCGGCTGCTCTTCTTGATTATTGACATTCGATACATCCTGTCTAATGTAAACGAGGCCCTTATTTTTTATTTTCAATGTTTAGGAGACCTGTAAGAAATAGTAAATAAGAAGTAAGAACGACTCGTGTGCTCCGCGGCGCACAAAACGTTACCAGAACCAGACGATCTAGAACGACAGCGTATTGTCTTTTTTTTCTTTTTAAAATTTTTATTAGACAATAAGAAAATCATACAAAATGAATGTGGATCTGATCCCATAAGCCTGCTTAAATTTTACATGGTTAAGGTATGACTAAATGTCACCAAACAATTTTGCAAAATGGCATTTTAGAATTGTACACCATTTTTGTCCCAAACCCGACCTGAATGGTCAATTTGGGTTGGGCTCTAAATTTTTGATATGACCTGATGTTGATACTTACATATGAGCCTTACAAATAAAAAAATGCGAGAAAAAAGTCAGCACACATGTCGTGCGAGAGAAAAGGGATCATCGTGTGTGGTGTTTTAAAACTTTTTGAGAACCTTTTTTTTTTTCTTTTTCTTTTTTTAAATTTGGAAACCCTGTTTGTAGATTTTTCATAAAAATCAAAACAAAAACACAAATAAACGTTATTTTTATTTTTGTTTTCTATTTTTTAACATCAAAACAAAAATTAAAAACAACAATGATACCAAACAGGGGCTAAGGGTACTTTTTTTTTCCCTTCTTTGTTTTCCATTTTTACCATTTTTATTTTTTGTTTTCAAGTGATTTTTGTTATGATGAATGTATGTGGCTAATTCAAAGAATGTGGATGTCCTTATACATTTCATGTATTAATGATATCATAAATGTGGATGACTCTTCACATACTATTTGGTTCCTATAAAAGGGACATTATATGAATAAAATGATGAACTTGGTGACAATCATCTGAATATATTTCTTTAAAGATTTCTTATATTTTCTATCACGTTATCAGCACGATAGCTCAAGGTAGAATTCTTCCTCAAGTCTTGTATATATTTTAAAACAACATTTGAATATGACTTAAGTATGTGTACTGATATGTGAAGTTTACGTGCATGTATACATGACTAGAGGTGTAGATATTGCTTATATATATATATGCTTCAATCTTCGTCTACTACGTACTTGAGTTATTGTGTTAAGCAGAGTCTGGATTATCCTAGTTTGCATAAATAAACAACTAAGTTACAAATGGATGCGTTCAGACATAGGTAAGCCTTAGGTTTGTTTGTTTTTTTTATTCTATCCACTTTCGTTTGTTTAATGATGTTGTACCTACCTCAATCCGTACTCTTTTGATTCTCATATGCAACTCTGTCATTTCTTTTTATTATCATATATGTCTGTTTATGAGATAAGGACCTGAAGTCCCTCTACCTCTCATCATATTGGACAAATTTTCATGAGCTCGAATTTGCCTATTTTTTTTTTTCAAGAACATGTCGAACCTTACGAAGCTTGAATTTGTCGCTCTTGACATCTCCGGAAATAACTACCTTTTCTTGGGTTAGTGATGCTGAAATCAACTTGGAGGCTATGGGTCTCGCTGAGACCATTACAGATGCAAATAATGCATCTACAATGGACCGGGCAAAGGCTTTGATTTTCCTATGACGTCATGTCGATGAAGGGCTCAAAACTGAATATCTCACGGTGAAAGACCCGTTGATATTTTGGAACAATCTTAAAGAAAGATATGATCATCAGAAAACTGTCACTCTTCCAAAGGCCCGCCATGACTGGATTCACTTGCGCTTGCAGGATTTTAAATCCGTCCATGAGTATAATTCTGCTCTCCACAAGATAACCTCCACCTTGCTACTTTGTGGAGAAAAGATCACTGAGGCAGACAAACTGGAAAAAACATTCAGCACTTTTCATGCATCAAATGCCATTTTGTCTCAACAATACCAGGAGCGTGGTTTCAAGAAATATTCTGAACTAATCTCCTGCCTTCTCTTGGTTGAACAAAACAATGAGCTCCTCATGCGAAACCATGAATCTCGCCCAACTGGAACCACACCGCTTCCAGAAGCAAATGCTGCAACAGTTCCTAGAAAGGGCTCCGACAAAGCTCGACTAAAGGGTCGCCGCACTTACAACAAAAATCATTCCATGGGCCCCCGAAAAGGGAAATTCCTCAAACACAACAAATGATAAATTTCCAAGAACAAGGCTCCAACTGGACATGCCAACAGTACTTGTTATCGTTGTGGATCAACTAGGCATTGGGGACGTGTTTGCCGCACACCCAAGCACTTGGTGGATCTTTACCAAGCCTCTCTCCGAAGCAAAGAGAAAGTTGTTGAAACAAATTGGATTGAATCCAATCCCTCGGGCTTGGGCAATGTATCCCCAATAAACAATACTCCTTTGGATCCCATGGATTTGGTCAATGATACTCCTTTGGGTCCCATGGATTTGGTCAATGCATGCCCCCTAGCTACTACTACTTCTATTGGTCCTGTGAATGCACCTCAGTTTGATGCTCTCACTTATTTTGAGGACACTGATGTTGTGTGCAATGCATTTGACTAATTTTGGATTTCTATCCTATCCAAGGCCTTTAATATTTAATAAATCCTATGAATAACTGATGTATTCAGAGATCTTAATAAATTATTAATATTTTTCATATTTACTATATTCTCACTTTACAAATTATTTTCATTTATTTGTTCTCATTTCTATGAATTAAACCTATCTTTCCTTCAACTTTCTTCTTGTCCTTTGTTATTGCTTAATCAGTCTTATTTTATGTTTTAGACGGTATGGACGTATCTCCCACAAGTCTCCATCTCGATAAATTTGGTGTAGACATTTGCCTTGCCGATAGTGCAACTACACACACAATCTTTCGAGACCCCAAATATTTTGTAGACCTTGTTCATACCAACACAAAGGTCGACACCATTTTGGGTTCTGGCAATCTTATTGAAGGCTCTGGCAAAGCTTTCTTACTACTGCCTAATGGGACTCAACTATCCATTCCTGATGCATTGTTTGCATCAAAATCCAAAAGGAACCTATTAAGCTTCCGCGATATTCGTCGAAATGGATACCACCTCGAAACTCGTGACGTAAATCATGTGGAGTTTCTTTGCATTACATCTGATATTAATGGCCACAGACATATATTAGAAAAGCTTCCTGCTTTATCTTCAGGGTTGTATTATACAACTATCCAAATAGTCGAAACTTATGCCATTTTACATAAAAAGCAAGTTGACTCGACTACTTTCATGCTTTGGCATGACCGTCTTGGCCATCCAGGGTCTACTATGATGCGTCGCATCATTTCCAATTCGTTTGGACATCCTTTGCAACCTCAACATTCCAGCTTAACCAACAAGTATCCCTGCTCTGCTTGCTCACAAGGGAAATTAGTCGTGAGACCTTCTCACCAAAAACTAGATTTTGAATCCCCTATTTTTTTACAAAGAATACAAGGGGACATTTGTGGACCGATCCAACCTGCTAGTGGCCCATTTCGATATTTTATGGTGCTAGTGGATGCATCTACAAGATGGTCCCATGTTTGCCTATTATCAACTCGAAATGTTGTATTCGCACGGCTACTTACTCAAATTATCCAATTGCGTGCACATTTCCCTGATCATCCCATTAAATCAATACGAATTGATAATGCTGGTGAATTCACTTCTCCAACTTTTGATGACTACTGCATGTCCCTTGGGATCACTATCGAGCACCCGGTACCTTATGTACATACCCAAAATGGGTTAGCAGAAGCTTTTATTAAGCGTCTTCAATACATCGCTCGTACTCTTTTAATGCGTACTAAGTTACCTGTTTCTGCTTGGGGGCATGCTATCTTACATGCATCATCATTAGTTCGATTTCGACCCATTACAAATAACCAGTACTCCCCCATACAACTGGTATTTGGTCGTCCACCCGATCTTTCCCATTTACGAGTGTTCGGTTGTGGTGTTTATGTACCTATTACACCTCCACAACGTACAAAAATGGGACCCCAACGTCGATTAGGAATTTATATTGGTTTTAATTCACCCACGATTATTCGATATCTTGAACCTTTAACGGGTGATGTTTTTACCGCTCGTTTTGCGGATTGTCACTTTGATGAGACAATTTTCCCGTCGTTAGGGGGAGAAAAGAGTGTTTCTATTGAACGACGTGAATTATCGTGGAATACATCCACTATGTCTTATCTTGATCCACCCACAAAACAGAGAGAAATTGAAGTACAAAGAATTGTCCAGCTTCAACAAATTGCAAATCAGATGCCAGATGCATTTGCCGATACAGCTAAAGTGACAAGGTCATATATACCTGCTGCAAATACACCCGCAAAGATTGATATACCTGTTGGATCAACCAGTGTTGCAGCCAATGAATCCTCGGTTGCACGACTTAAGCGTGGTAGACCTCTTGGTTCAAAGGATTCAACTCCTAGGAAGCGAAAAATGAAAGCATGTTCTATAAATGCTCCTAGTGAGATAATTGAAAACGAAATTCACTCCCAACCCACAATTTACCATGAAAATAATAATGCCCCTGAAGAGGCAAAGGTACCTAAAAATGTGGAAATTTCAATCAATTTCGCATACGCGGCTGAATTGTGGGAACGTAGTGAGATAATCATCGATGATATTTTTTCCTTCGCAGTAGCTGCAGAAATTGCGAAGAGCAATGAAGAAATTGATCCACGCTCTGTTAAAGAATGTAAACAGAGAATAGATTGGCCAAAGTGGAAAGACGCAATCCAAGCTGAATTAAGCTCCTTAGAAAAACGGGGGGTGTTTGGACCCATTGTTCAAACACCACGTGATGTAAAACCCGTTGGTTACAAATGGGTATTCACAAGAAAACGCAACGAGAAAAATGAAATTGAAAGATATAAGGCACGCCTTGTTGCTCAAGGTTTTTCTCAAAGACCTGGAATTGATTATGAAGAAACTTATTCCCCTGTAATGGATGCGATTACATTTCGTTATTTGATAAGTCTTGCTGTTTCGGAAAAACTCGACATGCGTCTTATGGATGTTGTTACTGCATACTTATATGGAATGTTAGATGCTGACATCTATATGAAAGTCCCAGAAGGGCTTGACGTACCAACAACGGTTGCACAATCACAAAAATTATATTCCATCAAGTTAAGACGCTCTTTATATGGACTAAAGCAGTCTGGGCGAATGTGGTACAATCGTCTTAGTAAGTGTTTAACTAGGGAAGGTTATATTAATGATGCTAAATGTCCATGTGTTTTCATAAAGAAGTCGAATTTCGGCTTCGCGATTGTGGCAGTGTATGTTGATGATATGAACTTAATTGGAACTCGTGAAGAGATCATCAAGACCGCTGCATATCTAAAAGGTGAATTTGAAATGAAGGATCTCGGGAAAACCAGATATTGTCTTGGCTTACAACTTGAGCATTATCCCGATGGCATTCTGGTTCATCAATCAAACTATACCGAAAAAATTCTAAAAAGATTCTCTATGGATAAGGCATACCCATTGAGCACTCCAATGGTAGTACGTTCTTTGGATATTAAGAAAGATCCATACCGTCCTAGAGAAGATAACGAAGAGATTCTTGGTCCTGAAGTACCATTTCTTAGTGCCATTGGCGCTTTACTCTATTTAGCTCAATGTACTAGGCCAGATATCGCATTCTCAGTAAATTTATTGGCAAGATATAGTTCAGCGCCAACACGTCGACATTGGAATGGAGTAAAACATATATTGCGATATCTCCGTGGGACAACAGATATGGGTTTATTTTATTCGAGAGATTCCATGAATGACCCAAATCTTGTTGGATACGCAGACTCTGGATATCTTTCTGATCCACACCAAGGTCGTTCACAAACTGGATATGTATTCACTTGTTGTAATGCTGCTATCTCATGGAAATCTACCAAGCAGACTATGGTTGCAACTTCTTCCAACCATGCAGAGATTCTTGCCCTCCATGAAGCCAGTAGAGAATGTGTCTGGTTAAGATCTCTAATTCATCATATCCGCAGCACATGTAGTCTTACTTCAACAATGAAGGAACCGACAATCTTGTATGAAGATAATGCCGCCTGTATAGCACAAATTAATGAAGGATTCATCAAGGGCGACCGCATTAAGCACATATCACCGAAATTCTTCTACACGCATGAACTCCAAGAAAGTCGACAAGTCCAAGTCAAGCAAATTCGTTCCCAAGACAACCTAGCAGATCTTTTCACTAAGGCTTTACCAAAATCAACTTTTCAGAAGTTAGTCCACGGCATAGGGATGAGACACCTCAACAAAAGATCTAAATGATTTTTCATCAGGGGGAGCGCATTGTATCAACATATTTCTTCCTTGATCAATTTATATCCTACATATAAGATTGACAAGGTAGGATGTTCAATGTGTGAATTATGATTTATAAAATAGGTGTACTCTTTTTCCTTCGCCTAGGTTTTTTTCCCACTGGGTTTTTCCTAAGCAAGGTTTTAACGAGGCACCTTATCATTATCACACAGACATCCAAGGGGGAGTGTTATGATGAATGTATGTGGCTAATTCAAAGAATGTGGATGTCCTTATACATTTCATGTATTAATGATATCATAAATGTGGATGACTCTTCACATACTATTTGGTTCCTATAAAAGGGACATTATATGAATAAAATGATGAACTTGGTGACAATCATCTGAATATATTTCTTTAAAGATTTCTTATATTTTCTATCAATTTTTTATTTTTCTTGTTTTTTAAAATGACAATCAAACGTATTTTCGAGTTATTTAATATTTTTCAAAAAATAAAAACATAAAAAAGAATATACCAAACATATCCCTAGAGTTCCCTTATCCAAGAGCCAAAACTGAAATGTGGGCCTAGACATTTTTAACAATAAAATCAGGCCAAAACTTGAACTGTGGGGCGGATACAACAGACCAGGCTTTCAACTTTGAAGAATGCAAATTAGACTGACCAATTTTTGTAGGGTCATTTGGCCTTAGGTTTATTTACTAAACCCATTGGGCTTGATTCCGGCCCAGATAAATTTCCAGCCCACTAGGGAGGACATGTTTCTCTTAAATAGTAAGAATTGGACTGGGCCCGGGGCGACGGCCCATCATAAACGGTAACATGATCTTTCCAACCCAGATTTGGAGTTATGTCCGTGAGGCGTTATACAAACGGTAACACGACTCTCCTACTCAGATTTGGATTTCCCTTGTGAACTTTCCAACCCAGATTTGGAGCTCTGTCCGTCGTTTCAATTTCATAGGCGTTATACGACTCTCCTACTCAGATTTGGATTTCCCTCAACCTCACTTGACATTCAAATCTCTCCTCCCTCTAAACCCTTCACCTACGTATATAATAAGCCCATGGGTTCGCGGCTATAAAACGCATGATTAGGGTTTCTCTTGGCGATGGTGGGGATGTTGAGTTCAATCTCTAGGGAAAGGCTCTTGAGTCTGGCGAACTCAGCCAGGACAGCCAGTGAGATATCTTCGAAGCTCGACTACTTGCGTCAATTGAGGCGAGTGTTACCCCACGAGAACCTTACCTTGCTATCCGAGCTCCTCCCTCGCCTCTTCGATCTCCAGACCGACCGGTTCGCTCCCATTCGCAAGTTTGCCACCGAGTATGCTTCTTCAAACCCTAGGCTTCTTGTCAAGGATTACTTTCTTTTTGTTTCGTCCACCTAGCAAAATTTTCTTTTATATTTCTTAGTTTTCTTCTCTCTTTCCTCCTTTCATATGATTGAGGTTGAAAGTGGAGTTAGACATCACTGATATGAACATTCATTAGATTTTGTAAAGCAGTTAAGGATATGATCTTTTATGATTTTATTCGTCAAGTACCTTATTTGTAGAATTGGCCTAAAAACTGCAGCTTGTAATCGGAAGTATGCGTCCTTGACATTTGTAGATTTGGTAGGTGAATCTGATCATAGTTTCAACGATTTTCTTTTTTAATTCGGAAGAACTTGATACTAGTTGTTCACTCCTTTTTTGAATGTTATAAGATGGTTGATAAGTATCCTGTAAAACTAAGTGAAGTAGCCTGGGGAAACAAATGCTTTTGCTATGCAAGATTAAGTGTTTCCGAGCCCTTTCTGCACTTGTTTTTGACCATATGCTATGGGAATTCTTATCAGTCACAGACCCTAAAAAGACATCCATTATAAAAAAAAAATAGGAATGAAGCAATATGGTCTTTATTTACTTTTAGAAGCAAATAGAAGAAGGGGAAGATGTTTTAACATTCTGTTGCCTTTTTTTCTCTGTCATTTTTTTTGATGAATTATAATGTTCCTTTGAATAGTTAGTTGTAGTATGAGGATTTTCTGGCTCACCATATTTTGCTAAATCTGTATTCTAGATATTCTGAAGACTGTTTGTCCGGTATCACTGAGAACAAGTTGAAAGGAGATTTAAAAGTTGCCAAATAGAGAGTGTGGTCATTTTCCCTAAATATGTAATTATTCACTAGTTATAAGTTATAACATTGTTTTAACTTAAATCTTTTCTTTATTTTTTTTAAAAATTTGGAGTAGGGACCCTACTATTATTGATTGATAATATTATTGTTGTTTCAATATTTGGATTAGTCATTGGCCTATGACAGTTCATTGTACGCAATTAAATTTTGGTTTTGGTTTTTTTATTAAAAAAAAAAAATTAGGGCCCATTTTATAGGTAATTGGAAAATTTTATCCTCTATTTTCTATTTCTAAATCACTTATTATCGGAATCGAGATTATGTATCACGCACATATCAGATACATTATAAAAGTAGGTTCTTATAAAGTGTTTTTATTTCCTGAAATAGATGTTTTATGTTTAAGGAATATTGATCTTCCTTGCAATGTAGGATAATTGGTGAAGTTGGAGTCAAGCACCTTGAATTCTTACCTGAAATTGTACCAGTTTTGATGAATGTATTGGATGATGGGGAACCTCCTGTTGCTCGACAAGCTATCACTTGTGGATTGGATTTCTTCCGATGCACTCTTGTTGAAGTTGCTATTCAGGTGGGTTTTCTGTCTTTTTACTTTTATATTGAGGCCTCTTGGCCTGTGGTGGTTTTGTATAGTGATTACATCTTAATCATGGAACATTGCTTGGTTCATAAGAGATCTTTAAAGGAGTTTAAGGTGATTGCAATTGAAGGCTTGTAACATTCGCATGCATTTCGGTAGATGCCTCATTGAAGGGACTTGAGGCCTGTGTGACGTCATCCTATGTGTGTTGGTGGCTTGGTGCTTCACGACATTTTATGTTCAGTTTCTTCCCATGTAACCATCGGTGCCTTCTAATTTTCTTTCGAAAATTATATCAATGATGAGAAAACTTTTCATGATTTCCACTTTATGAATCCTTTCCAAGCTTAACCATCCAACTAGATTGTTACACACACACACACATCTATTATAAATAGAAAATCTATGGTCTTGTAACTAATGCTAATGACTACTCTCTCATTGTAATATGAGATTGAGGATAACGTCGGGTTTGATCCCTGCTGTGTATTTGTGACTGTACTTACTAATCATAGAAGGAAAAACTAGTATAGAAAAGAAAATTGATCAACATGTGACTTTGTTCCTTTGGTCAGTTATGATAGCCCTTAAATTTATTTCGGGAACACGATATGTACTCTCAGTGAAGAAAAATAAAGAACTGAATGTTCCATGATAAATCCTAAACACTAGATAGTACAAGAGACCACATGCAGTATCCACTTTCTTGTGCCTTGCTCACGTTTTCCTTAATTTTGATTTTCAGGGTCTGCATATGAGTGAATTGAATGATTCGCTTCAATTGTCATGGGCATCAATGCTAGAGTTGAAGGACAGGATATACTCAATAGCTTTTCAGGTAACTATAATTTAAGAAGACATGTAGTTTAATTTTCATGGCTGCCTAGTTCCTTGGAATAACATATTTTCCAGCCAGGAAGTGGTGGGGTGAGGTTGCTAGCTCTGAAGTTTGTTGAAGCTGTTATTCTTCTTTATACTCCTGATCCTAATGGCTCGTCTGAGCCCCCTCATGATGGTAATATAGCTTACCTTTGCCTTTTGGCCCAATAGGCATGCAAGAGAAAACTGCATTGTTTGATATTTTATACTGGCATTTGCCATTTCTTTACTCATTCAGAAAACCTGGTTTGTAGGGAAGCTTTCGGAGTTCAATATATCTTGGATCCGCAAAGGTCATCCTGTACTCAATGCTGGAGACCTGTCAATTGAGGCCAGCCAAAAGTTGGTTTTATTGCTTGATCTACTCCGGTTCCCAGCAGTGAAATCTATTAGTAAATTAGTCATCATCGTGCTTGTAAATAGGTACGTCATAAAATATCTTTCTTAGCAATTTCTTAGCATAATTGTTGGCTCATACACCATCTTTAATCCTGATAAGTAACTTTCTGTACCTGATAACACATAAATTTTTAATGCTGACACATAAAGTCATGCTAATCTCTATATAAACTGTAATTACTCTTAAAAATATGCTTATAATCTTTTGTGAGAGACTTGTGGCAGCTTAGAAAAGATTGTTTAAATATTGTTCTCTGTTGACAGATTGCTATTATTTCTTTTTTAATCTTTGTTTTCATTTATTCTATCCTTTACCAGCCTTTCTTCTATAGCAAAGAAAAGGCCTGCATATTTTGGACGTGTTCTCCCTGTTTTACTTGGCTTGGATCCGTCAAGCTCTGCCTCTGAAGGGGGGGTGCATGTATCTGGCGCATGTCATGTTCTGAGAAATGCCTTTCTCTCCTGTTTGAAATGTACTCACCCGGGTGCCGCACCGGTATTTATTAATTTTAATTGCATATATTTTAAGCATATCGATGGATTTGTTTTCTTTAACTACAATTAATCTTTTACGTTCTCATCTGATTTTACTATTTTCTCTTGTTGGATTTGGGATTATGTTTCAGTTTCTGATATATTCTTGCACATGTATTCCTCCTTGATACTCAAGCTGAGAACCTCTGCATAGAACATGTACAATAGATAAATACGTAACTTAATTCCATAAATTGATTTCTTTGGAGTTTCATGTGGACAAGCATACAAAATTATGGGGTGTGAATGCAAAAAAGTAAATGGTCCCTTGTATATAACTTTTTGAACATTTGAACTATTCTTTGAGATACACTTGACTTTACTTTGCTACATGCATGCTTCTAATAGAATCTTGCATCCTAATCATTCCCTTTCAGTGTATCTTCTATTTAGCAGTTGTCCTAAGGATTCACTGGTTGTGATTTTGTACTCAAGAGGATAGTATATGAGATGGAAAAAAGTTAGGAGCTTTTATATTTTGTTAGGAGGCCCTTTTAAATTTTAATGGTCTCATCCGTAATTCCTGTTGTATTTCCACTTGAAGAACATCATAATCCTAGTATTTAAGATGGTTGTGCATTTTGTTCTCCTAGATTTGTAGATTTTTAAAATAATTACATCATTGTTTTTATATTTTTAATAATACTCTTCACTTGTATTTTGTTGTAGACAACACTTTGTAATATGGTATTTCGTTTTGCAGTGGAAGGATCGTTTATCAGATGCCCTGACGGAACTGAAAGCTGGGAAGACAGCAGATAATTCTCTGCATCAAGTACACAACATTAATGAAAGTGGAGAGGAGGTGGAAAAAAGTTCATTACTGTTTGAGGTATGTTGCTGTGGTGATGCTTACGCACTTAGAAGTTCAGGTATGTACATCCACAGCTACTTGATAATGGTTTTAGCATTTTACAGGAACAGAAGCCCTCTTTGAAAGTTATTCATGTAACTGATAGTAACATGGGGAGGAAAAGGTCTGGAGCAGAGTACAGCAGTGATATGGTGGACAATGATTTTTCTGGAAAACGAGTCAAATCAACATCTACTGGCTCAGAGGAGTCAAGCAAAGAATTAGATAGGAACATTGACTTCTCTCGAGATGACTCTCCATCAGTTGAACCAACCAATAACAAAGGAGCTGGAGATAGTGGCCCTGTGCTCCAACTTGTTGCTATGTTTGGAGCGCTGGTCGCTCAAGGTGAAAAAGCTGTTCCATCGCTGGAGATTCTCATTTCAAGTATCTCTGCTGATTTGCTAGCTGAAGTGGTGATGGCAAATATGCGCAACCTTCCTCTAAATCATCCTCACAGTGAAGTGGATGATGAGTTACTGCTGAACACGAGTATAGTTGGAAGTGAAACTCAAGCCAAGTATCCATCATCATTTCTAGCTGGTGTACTTTCACTTTCTAGTTCTTTTCCACCAATAGCATCACTGCTCAGTGGTCATCAGTCAGTGTCGAATGATATTGTGGTACGATTTTCTCCTCTTTTCCCTTGGCCTTAGATAAGATTATTTCATTCCCCCTTTTTCTGTCCCTTGAAGTGAAATCATTCCCCCTTATATATCTGGCTTCTTTCTGATTCCCCCAAACCTTTTTCATTGTTATTCTTTTACCCTTAAATTTTTCTAATTCTAGGAACTTCACGTTTTGCTGGAAACTACAGGCACCACAAGATGATGAGGATATCGGTGTTGCAGCTTTGGGTGATCATACTGCTGATGGTGCTGAAACAACTCATGGGACTCAAAATGAAGTGTTACCCATTAGTATTTCAGTTTCTTCTGTTGTACTTTCTGGAGTGGAGGGTGTTTTTCCTATTCCTCATGATACTAATGATATAGGAAATTTAGAGGGTGAGATACCTGGTCTGGATTCTTCTGCGCATGACGAGGGTCTTTCAGAAACTCTGGTTGCTTCTTCATTTGCCTCTACCGATTTAGAATATACCAGTCAAGAGCAAGTTAATTGTTCAGGAGAAAGGTCGCCTATGGAAATTCTTCCATCAATATCAACAGATAGGTCAGAAGAGCATAGTCCTAGGGCAGCAGTCCTGGATTCCAACAGCCTGGCGTCCTCAACTGCAACTTCTGTGGGTTTGCCCTCTCATTTTGCCCTGCCAAAGATGGCAGCACCTGTTGTTAACCTTGCTGATGAACAGAAAGACCATTTGCAAATTTTTGCATTTACACGCATTGTTGAGGCTTACAAGCAAATAGCAGTTGCTGGAGGTTCGCAATTACGTTTTTCTCTGCTGGCTTATCTAGGTGTTGAGGTAATTATTGTTCCCCGTAGAAATTCTGTCTCCTTTTCAAGTAGTAGTTAAAGTTTACTTGATATTCTAGACTCTCTTTGAGTTTGATCAGTTGATTGTTGTTGGTTGATGCTGTTATTTCCATGATCCTTATATTATTCTATTTTATTGGCATTCCTTCTTTTCGGTTATTCGTATGGTAAAAATGTTTGAACGGTATTGATTTGACACCTCGAAGTAGTGAGAACTGTGGAATGACATTCTTTCTTTCTTCAGCTTTATTGTAAGTTGTAGTCAAGAAAGTATTTTTGGACTTGTTTAGTAGTCACTTTTCATTGTTAATACTTCCATTATTTTTCCAAAATTATTCTTCATATGAGTTTCCTATATATTTATTTTGTCAAATTAGACATTTTTTTGGCACATCATGCATTTCTTTCGGAATATATTGAAAATCGTTGAACCTATGAACCTTTCTCTATGTTTAGACTAAATCTGATAATCCTATGTGATGCGCTCATGGAACTTGTAAAAGCTGCAGCACAGACTCTTGTTCTGACAGAGTTGTGCAGTGGTTTTTTTTTTCTGTGTTTTGAACCCCGTGATGGCCTGATCTCAGTAAGCAACTGTATGGCTGCATTGATGCCGTCCCTTGCATCTTTTGGCTCTCTTATTCATTTGGATGAATATTCATGCATAGTAAAGTCATTTTCTTTTCCCTGTCTAATCACTGATTTTCTGGACATTTATTACTATGCTTTAATATTCCACATGCAGGAAATGGCTGCCAATATTTTGTTTCATAACACACAAATGGTCTGATGTCATTTTGCTAGCATACGCCCATGAACTGTTTGGTGCACTTTAATCAACTACTATGTGGAATCATGTATCCATCGTGTGTTTTATGGGATTTTGTGCACAATATCATTATCACGGCACTACCTATATCTTGTCTTTCCTCGTTCTGCCGACACCTCACTTTGCCTTTGATGTCCTCGTAATAAAAGTTGCATACCTCATCCTATGCACGCAACATTGATCATCAATTTCGTGCTATCTTCCTGTTTTATGCTTATTTGCTTGATCTCTTGCAGTTTCCATTGGAGTTGGACCCTTGGAAACTATTACAGGAGCACATATTCTCTGATTATTTGAGTCATGAGGTAAATAAGATTTGTATTTCTCTTTCTTTAATGCTTTCCACCCCTCCCCCTCCTGCTAGTGTTGTTCTTCTGCTTATTAACAGGATAATGATTTTGAAATCATGGAACTAAACCCAAAAAATCTATGATAAAATGAACGTAGCTTACGAATTTAGCTTATCTCACAGAGATGAACAGGAGGCAGACATAATCACACTCCTGTTCACTTGCTGATTTTATGCATGTACTGTTTTATTCTTATGGTTGCTTTGAAAAAAATCCAACAATAATGCATCATGTTTGGGTCATAATATTACTCGAGGAAAAGCTTTTATTTTCCCAAATGCAAAAAGAGATTTATTCATGGGAACTAAGCAACCTAACCTATTGTTGTATCAATATACCATAGAATCCGGCAGAGAATCTTTGAATGCACAATGGAAAGAAGGAAGAAAGCCCCAAATTGTGTGTTTTCTAAGGATCGGACAATTGTTGCTAACATTAGACTTCTAATAAACTCTAACCCTCTATTATGTTGAAGCAAAACAAATTTAACTCTTCATTTCCTTCCAATTTTCAAATTAATTTAAAACAATGAATGTTCTAATCTAAATTTCTGAAAAGAAAGTGGGACTAAAACGACAATAAACCATTCGAAGGTTGTTATTAACCCTTGCATTTCATTATAATGTTTCAGCCTCAATAGTTTTGAGAACTTTGTCAAGTTCTTTGTTAGTATAGAATATGGATGTATGTTTCAGATTCGAAGAAGTTTCTTTTTGTCGTGTTAAATAACTATATGTGACCACCTTAATTTTCATTGTTTCTATATGTGCTTTCTATTTTTCTTGTGTTGCTAGTTGTTGCTGACAGTCATTGCTTGGTGTATTCAGGGTCACGAGTTGACATTGCGCGTCCTCTACAGGTTATATAGGGAGGCAGAAGAAGGGACTGACTTTTTCACTTCTACAACTGCTACTTCTGTGTATGACATGTTTATTCTGGCTGTGGTGTGTAAGAAACTAAGAGTACTCCTCGTGTAATTTCACTTCGTCTTTTCACAAGCTGTTTTTTCCAAGTAATTTTCTTTTAATGCAGGCTGAGACACTTAGAGACTCTTTTCCTCCATCGGACAAATCTCTGAGTAGATTGCTCAATGAAGCTCCTTATCTGCCTAAATCCATTTTAAAATTATTAGAGTGCTTGTGTTGTTCCGGAAACTGTGAGAAACCTGAGAAGGACTTGCAAGGCGGAGATAGAGTGACCCAGGGTCTAAGCACTATATGGAGCCTCATTTTGGTCAGGCCTCCTATTCGGGATGTCTGCCTGAAAATTGCTTTACAGGTTTATTTCTAATTTTCATGAATACGCTGTAACTGAAAGTTGTCTTTGGGAAGTGTGTGTAAAACTTGTTAGCTTTATTTCATGCTTTCTTGCTATCATTTTTTTGTTGATCCCAATGTTTCCTTCTCATATTCATCAACTTATTTTGATCTGCTGAAGTTGTCATCACTTTCTGTTGAATATTGAGTGCAGTGATTAGTGTAGTAATGTTACTATGACTATCTACACTTCTACAGTATGTCGATCATCAAATCCTTTATCCTAAACAATTTCTGGTCAGTCATATGAATTCATGTATGTCACATAAATTCTCCTTCGCCACTCATTCCTGTCAAAAGCTACACTCTTGACTAATCTTATAAAATCCATGTAGCTTCTTATCATAATCTACTGTATGGTCAGAAAGATAATTTTTACTGAGTTTTTTTTTTTCTTCAAAATTATGCCCTTTAATTTATTTATGTTTTCTTTTTGGTGATTAAGAGATGTCTTGTAGTATTTTTTTTTATTTTAATGTTAACTATAACTTTTCTTTATTACCTCTTTAGAGTGCTGTTCATCATTTAGAGGAAGTACGGATGAAGGCTATCCGTCTGGTACGTACTTACTAACTTGGTACTGAAAAGTGAGCTTACGATTATGTATGATTCATTTTAACATTCTACGTTCTGACTTCCCCCTTTTATAGGTGGCAAACAAGTTATATCCCATGTCGTCGATTTCTCAGCAAATAGAAGATTTTGCAAATGAAATGTTGATATCTATGATAAAGGATGATGCTATGGAGAGAATGGATGCTGAAGGCTCTATTTCTGAGTCACGGAAGGTATTAGTTTATGCATTGATTTTTGAACCTTTGAAAGTGTCAATGAATTGAGCATATTATGGCTGTGACGTCTAAATTGATTTGTAAAATTTATTTGCCAGTTTAATGAGAATGTATTTTCCAGTTTAATGAGAAGTGGAGATTTGGATTTCATTCTAGCATTGAAAATGAGAAAAATTATTTTTTCGAACTTTTGCTTTACTGTTGATCAGAGGCATGTTTAATCACTATCGACTGACAACCATTAAATTTTCAACAGACCAACTATTGATACTAATTATTTTCTTAATGTCTCTGTCCCTTGCCGTAGAAAACCTTACCAAAGGAACTTGCAAAGTGACTGACATACTGTAAGGCTTAGTTTATTTCCATGGGTGATTTATTACTGCCCAATGTTTCTCCAACCCGGACCACTTTATATATGTCTGGAGTCTAGTTTGTTCATGTCTGTTAAGCTCTATGAGAATTATGCTTTTTGTCTTCCTTCTGTAACATTGCTTGACTACATGGCATGGATTGATTCAATTAGATGTTATAAGAAATTATGAATATCTACATGGCGCATACCAAGTGGACTCTGTAGTTAGTTTTGAGATCAATGTGTACAGGTGAGGAGTACTCTCATAATTTGCGTAGATGTTATTACCTATTGCGTTTTTTGATATTGCTACTTGACCCCTGTTTTCTTTGTTTGTTTCTTTATTTGTTTGTAAAGGAGGAGAGCGGGGGGTTGTTGGGTAAGCAGTGGTTTGGATGGGTTTGAAGTGGATATTTAATGTCAGTGAAGCAGATTGTTGTTTTCTTTTTCTTTCTTTCTTATTTATATTGTTTTATCAACGTGTTGTGGGAAAGGTTTTTTTTTTTGGTTTATTCAGTCTGTTCTGGACCTCTGGTTGCAATTTAAACAGGAATCTGACTTTGAAAACCCTTCAAATGAGCATCACTCAGTCAGTGCCATCGGTAAGGATGTCTCCTCTGAGACTCATCAGTCGTGCACAATTCAGAGTGAGTCCTCCCTCTCAATGCCTGAGGCCCAGCGGTGCATGTCACTGTATTTTGCTCTTTGCACAAAGGTTTATTTCTTGATTAATAGTTGAAGTTTTTCTAAACATGTTACTATTTACCTATGTAATCCACTATTCCGCTCATCCCTTAGATACTTTGTTTGACAGAAGCACTCCCTCTTTCGCCTAATATTTGTTAACTATGAACGTGCATCAATTGCTGTTAAGCAGGTTGGTCAACTTGTATTGAGGCCTTCAAAATTATTGCCAATGTTTCTTTGAGCTTTTACTTGATAGTGGTGTAATGCAGGCAATACAACGGCAAATCCCAATAGTAGTCCGTACTATAGGCTCGTCATCTGTTCTCCTTGAAATAATCTCAGACCCTCCCAGTGGAAGTGAGAACCTTCTGATGCAGGTGGTGATGATGTATCCGTAGTATAGTTTTTCATAAACATGTTGAAGATGAAAGTTACAATCCCTGAAGTTTTTCCTTCCATTTCCCCAAATTTGGATTAGGTTTTGCATACCCTTACGGATGGGACTATTCCTTCTCCGGAGTTGATATTTACCATCAGGAAGTTATTTGATTCAAAACTAAAGGTACAAACACGTTGCTTACTCGTCAGTTGAAAGAAGTATGGATCTTGATTGATGTGTATCTGGTATTGGTATTGTACTTCTGTTTAATTACAGGATGTGGAGATATTGATTCCAGTATTGCCGTTTCTACCAAGAGATGAGGTTTTTCCCCCCTCCTTAATGATAGCTTTCTGCAATGATGCTTTTCTCATTTGTTGTTTGGCATACAAAATGACTTGCAGAACTCCTTTCTGTATACATTTCTATAATACAAATATCAACTCTGGCAGCAATATCGTTTGTGACTGGAACAAGTTTTTGTATGCCAGAGAACTTTTTTGGTGCTTTATCTTTTGCTTTTGCTATTTATTTTGGTGCAAATTTTGTTTCCTCAATTTAGTTTCATATGACCATATATATTTACATTTATACCTTTGCCCCTACTAATTAGAACTTTTTAATATAATTCTCAAGGCCTACGAATTTGCCACCACTGACCCAACAACTTGATTAGCTGAATTCCCAGTGTGTTTTCTATGAAGTGGAATACTGGCAGATTTGCCAAATTGTTATTGTTGTTCTTTATTCATACTTGCACAGAACTTTCTTGCTTTTATGTGCAAATATGCAATAGATCCTGTGACTTTTCATGGTTTGGGGAATTTCTCTATGTTCCCATGCTCGAGATTTATGTTTTCTGTCAATTTGCTTGATTCAAATTTTTTTGCATCTTCTCTTTGTATTGAATAGCTTATTTTGCTAGGTTTTTCTGGTTTTTCCACATTTTGTTAATCTATCACTGGAGAAGTTTCAGGCAGCTCTTGCTCGTATTGTACAGGTATCTATTTTCCCTCTTAGTGCTCCGGAACATTGGTTCTACTTGCTATTTAGTTCTACTTCTCATGTAGTCTTCTCAGGATCTTCATGCAGTATTCTCTTGTATCGAAGGATAACACATCTTTAGTGTTTATAGTAATTTTTTATAGCGTATCTGAGAACCGTGTTAGGATGTTTTATAATGTGCTACTGTTGCAGAAACTATACCATATTTAGCATGTATCATATTCTGATTGAAGAAATCGCACTTTCAAATGACGTTTATGTTATTCAAGACCTGTGATTTTGTAAATACACACACATTTTTTTTGAAATTTTTTTTATAGTAGCTGTTATGGCCTGTCCCCGAGGGCACACTGCGGGAGCCTTGTGTATGGGATTTGTTTACCTTTTTTAGCTGTTATCTAGTCTCAGCTCAATTCATACTTTTGTAGTTCTATCTGTCAATCATCTCCTTTGGTTTTATTTTTCTGGCAAATTTTTTTTAATCGTAGGCATATGTTTGAGTAAGTATGTTCTGCATCTTCACTAGAAGAATCACTCAGTTAAATCAGGCTTAAAAGTTTTAAGTAATGCCTTAAACTTCTTCTAATACATGCCATATATTTCTTTTTCAATGCATCATTTATTCGCCAATCACCAGTAGGTCTATATATTCAGTCTTCAGTCTGGTTTTCAGTTGAAATCACGCTGAATAAGGGTTACGCTGGAAGGGTGGGTCCAATGTGCCGCACCTTGTCGAAGTTTCATCATGTTAATTGAAAATATTTAGTTTTTTTCCTATTTTTTTAATAATACATTTAGTGAGGACTGTTGTTTTTGAGAGGAAACTATTCATTTGACAAGGCCTGTATGGGGTGCCTCATGTATCAATAATAGACAATACATCCAAAAGGATGGTTTCACTGTCCTCCCACGGCTACCCTTTCCAAACAAAAAGTGGTTCAATTCTTTTATCTAAAATGGACCGCTTAAAGGGTTCAGCATCCTGGAAAACTGTTTGAATGTAATATTTCCTTCATTGTTAATTCAAATTTTCGTTTACATATTGCTTATCTGTTTATTTAACGTGGAATTTCAATGCTCAGGGAACACCTCATTCTGGTCCAGTGCTCGATCCTGCTGAAGTTTTAATAGCAATCCATGGAATTGATCCTGAAAGAGATGGAATTCCCTTGAAGAAGGCATACCTTCTATTTTTCTTTCTTTTTATAAAACCTGAATAACTCGCACAAGTCAATAATCTTCTTCAATTTTCAGGTCACTGATGCATGCAATGCCTGTTTCGAGCAACGACAGATATTTACCCAACAAGTTATTGCAAAAGTCTTGAACCAGTTGGTTTGTACCCTACGAACTTGCTACTTTAAGTTGCAGGATTTTCAATAGTCTTTATCTGAGCTCACATATTATCCACATGTGCAGGTTGAGCAGATTCCTCTTCCGTTGTTGTTCATGCGTACAGTACTGCAAGCAATTGGTGCATTTCCTGCGTTGGTAAGAACTTAGATGGAAATTTGAATTTAGAGAAGAGAATTATCATTTAGTTTTGAGCTTATTTATACATTCCATTGAAATGAGCCATCTCATTAATAAAGTTCTGAATGCTGAAAGAGTATATCATCACATAATTGCTGTTTATTTTTGACCATTTTGTAGAATTGGTTACATTTTTGGTTCCAGTAATTTTAAGAACAATTAATTCCTAATTCTTATAATTCTGAAGGATCTGTATTCTTTTTTTTTTTTTGTTCATTGTTAGTGATCTTTCATTTTGTATCAGTTGCTGTTTAGACTATCTGGCTATTTCTAGTGCATCCTAATAGTGTTTGGGGCAGTGATGATGCTGGACACCTTGCACAGGATGTTACTTAGGTGGGAGCAGCACATGTTGACCTTTGCTGTTAAGAATTCTTTGTTTTGAGAGATTGATTGTTCGAAAGCCAAGTTGTTTGTCTTTATAAAATGCCTTTTTTATTGATTCTAATGGTTGCTTCATCAGTACTGTAATGAGTACTTGACACTTGACAGTCACCCTGATATTTGAATTTAGTTTCTTTATACATAATTTTCGTGGTTTATTCTTCACACCACCACTTCAATTGTTGTAGGTGGACTTTATATTGGAGATCCTTGCTCGTCTTGTAAATAAGCAGGTGAGAATTTTAATCATATAGAGCAAATTGCAAGTAACTTTATGGATTTTGCCTATTTTGTGGTTGATTTAATGAATGGTTGCAGATATGGAAGTACCCGAAGTTGTGGGTAGGATTTTTGAAGTGTGCACAATTGACCAAGCCTCAGTCATTTGGTGTGTTACTTCAGGTGTGCTATGCCATGTTCATTTTTCGAATAATAGTTTTTTGCTGGAAAAGTTTTTTCAGCTTTTGAACATTTCCCCTTTGTAATCTTTCTGGGCCTGCACCCCCTTGTTTTCTTTCAGCTTCCTCCGCCCCAGCTAGAAAATGCATTGAATAGAATTGCAGCACTTAAGGCCCCTCTTGTTGCTCATGCAAGCCGACCTGATGTTCGCTCTTCGCTTCCCAGGTTTGTGAAAACCATTAGTTTTGTTGATTGAACATATTTCACAATTGAGGACTTATAATGATTTGGAGATGACTTCTGCTTTATTCTAATTATACAAACTAATCTTTGATTTACCTATTTCAGGTCTAAGTTGGTAGTTTTGGGATTAGCTTCTGATCCTCAGAGTACGAGCCAAATACAAACGAGTCAGGCTGAAACCGGGGATGACGCAGTAAACTTGGATAAGGAGGCTGCAGCAGAGAAAACTAGAGAATCATCTGCTAGTTGATGATTTGCCTTGAAATTAGTTCAAGTGATGCTTTTTATGCATGGATCACCCTAACATATATGCTTACCCTATAATTTGGATGGGCTGAGTTATATCCTGGATTTTGACAGTCCATAAGGATGGATGGGAACAATGGAAGGCACACCTTCGCTTCAGATTTTGGGAATTCAGGAGACTACGGGAGTCCACAATTGATTATGAAAAGGTATGCTGACAAATATGCACGATCAATATTAATGGTCTGTCTCTCGTATTTTGCATTCTTCTTTTAATGCTATTTCTTACTTGCCCAAAATAAAAAGGGCTGCATGTACATTTTCTAACAGGGCAGGGGGTGATTTATTGTCGATGTAAATTAACAGTTAACTTCTTCCCTTTTACATTGAGGTCTTAAAAGTAAAATAAATGGTATTGCTTACATTTCCTCTTATTTGATTATTATGATTTGTAAGGTGAGAGGTGCAGTTATGTAAGTTACAATTGATCTTCGGGCCTTCCAAAGACAAAAGGGATTGAACTTTGGGCCCAGAATTAGCCCTATTCGGTAAGCCCAGCCTGAGGCCCAAATAACCTGTCTTGAGTCATGTGCAAGAATGTTGCGCCTATGGTTTTTGGACTGGCTTAAGTTTATAAAAACTGACTGTTGATTGGATGGCCCAGGAAAAAAAAAGACTGATCTTATGGCCTAGTAAAGGAAAGCCGGCCCGCCAATACCGTCTGTGCCCAAAGGCCCGGCCTTTGTGTTAGAATGCCCCTCACATCCTCAAGGCTTTACCACTAAATTTTTGGACTGGGCTTAAGTTTTATGAAAATAAACCGTTAACCGTCTGGCCCAGCCCAATAATATTAGATCTAAAATAAATCAAATAAGGGAGACTTATCGTAGGTCCAAATCCGTCCAAGGAAACGCCAGACCCTCCAATAACATCTGGGCCTATTGCCCAAAGACCCGGTCCTTGTGTAAGAATGCTTCACCAATGGGCTTGGCCTTACCACCAAATTTTTGGACTGGGCTTAAGTTTTATGACAAACCGTTGACCATCTGGCCCAGCCAAATAATATTATACATTAGCGTATTTTACTATTTTTATTTTTTTTTACTTAACCAAAAAAAAGTCTTTTACTTTTTTTTATGTTATCCACTTTATATTATGTTAGTGCATTTTAAATTAAATAGAAAATAATCTATTTATACGTTAATAAAGTCCCACATTGAATAGGAGAATATACAATCACTTAATAAT
Source organism: Tripterygium wilfordii (assembly GCF_013401445.1). Lineage (NCBI taxonomy): Eukaryota > Viridiplantae > Streptophyta > Magnoliopsida > Celastrales > Celastraceae > Tripterygium > Tripterygium wilfordii. The sequence continues at coordinate 12,980,394 of NC_052234.1, read as the reverse complement.
TAAGAACATTTCCTTGGGTGGTTGTGATAAGTGTGTACCCAAACGTATAATAAAATCTAGCTAAAATGTAAATTTCATAATAGCTCTAATGTTTTAGTGCAGCAAGTACATTAAAACACGTCATAGGAGAACATGAAAACTCGAAGCTGGGATGGGTTTAATTAATCCTATGTCATTCTCTAAAGCCTACTCTCCACAAACCTGGGGCAAATCATCTAATTTACTAGATATGATGGGACCCCTGAATGTGGTGACCCCATATAAACTTAATACCGTGATCAACACCTACGCCTCTACAAGAATTCACAGCATCTGGTGGTGATATGTTTCTAAACTACACATATACTCGGGAGCCTTTCAGAATGGCAACCATCCCGTATCTGACAATAGTACTCTCACAAGGGATTTCCATGCATTTGAAACCACTCAGGCATGTGGAATCTCTCATAAAGTTCAGGCCTAACATCCTTCTGGAGGGAGAGGTGTTTAAGGAGTGGAAGGATGACCTCTAACAGCTAGCCAGGTAATTAACAGGGAAATGAGCAAACATGAAGAAATATATCACATATATACAAATGAAATGAAAGAATTATCATATCTATCTGGCATTATAAACAACTATATACCTGATTATCGCATGGCTGTCCAGCAGAGAATGGAATGCACGGTATTCCATTTAGTGGTTGTAGCAAGAAACTATAGGGGTTGTTACCAACAATCACAATTCTGCAGAGATCTTTTGACAAGCTAGACAGATCCTTGATGTGTTCACGGAGTTCCCTGTCATCCACACAATGTTAATAGCTTGTGAAAAATGTAAATAAGGAACCAGTAATTATTTTGAAATTCAAAAGGATGACAAACACATTGAACTCCTTAATCTTAATTCATTCTCGGGCAGCTAAGGTAAGGATCTGGTTTTAGGCTCTCATAAATGTTCAAGTTCTATTTAATTATTGCATCCAGAAACCATCTCTTTTATACTGTATACTTCATGTATCAATCCTTGCTCAGATTTTCTCTAAGCTTTGGTTTATGAGTCCGCCTTGTCTGGACCTGAGCTGCAGTCCATCAAGCCACAACTTAGGATGAACTGTCTGGGAGGTTTAATACCCTAGGGGATTTGTGGACAATGAAATCAACTGCAAAATAACAACTACCAGCTATGGTAGCACCAATGGATTCACATCCTACGAGTTGCCTAGAAATTAGAAATTCAGTTCATTTCACTGTAAGTATCTACCAATTTAATCCCCTCCATAACCCCTTTTCCCAATTATGTTCCAGCATTCCCCTTTCCAAATTATGCTAGATAAGTTGTTCCATGCCAATGGCCTCTTTACAAGCAGGACAAACTTCTATTGTAAGAACATAACACTCGGTGTATGACCTACTCACACGAAACATAATCTCTCCTTCAAAAAACCCATATCATCTCTCTTATTGACCACCAGCAAGCGAATTATCACAAGAGAACTAAGACCCCAGCACTTTGTTGAGCGGTTGTTTGACCATAATCTATCCGACTCCCCCTAGCACTTGTTATTTATTTATTCATCGCTCGAACTACTCCTACCTGCCACTTGGTTATCCAGACAATCCCATGTTGCATCCTATTGGTGCAAATAGCATTAGATGCTCCAAACCTGACTAGTTGTTTGGCACACTAGTTATCAAGCCTGCATCTAAGACCAATGGAAAAAAAAAAAAAAAAAAAAGGAGCAACCTATGGCAGAGACTTAAACCAAATAAACTTCAAAGCAAACGCAAAATTAAGGTCCTTCAATGAAACTAAAGAACATTGTTTTTAAAAAGACACCAAAAATTGCAATCATGCAAAATCCCAAAATTTTGACTGCATTCCAGCGAATATGGCCAATATAGCATCAAACATCACACTTCTACAAAAATTAATTCATGCCATGCCTATCTACATGTATAATTGTAGATTGAGGTCAATTGAGACCTTAAAGATGTTCTCAAAGTAAAACAACCCACACTGGAGCATTTGTGTGACACATAACCTTTAGCAGTCCAACGGCTTAGTATAAGTAAGCTAAATAAAATTTGTTTACCATTAAGTAAAAGCAGTACTTACGTGCTAACAGTTGAAGGACGATAAAGACGAAGTTTGAATTGACTATCCATGTCTATCCTGTCAACAAGTGGTTTAGCATAACCTGCATTTGTTATCCAAATACAGTGAACAAAAGAACAGAGAAAATAATAAACAATGAGATCTTGAAATGATAATAAAGCAGCAAACCTTCAAGGCCGGCGGTGAACAGAACAAGATCTGCAAATTCACCAATCTGTTTCAAGAACTCCCGTAAACCAGGTCTTTCAAACACTGTCACATGATTGATCTTCGGTTTTCCTTCACATTCCTGTTAACATGAATTACTTTAGTATTTGAACAAGTACTTGTTAAGTAAACATGAATGTGTGAGACAGAGAGAGAGACTAGCCTTGTCTGAAGATAGACATTCTAACTCAAAACACTTTAATCCGGCATCTGTTGCCTGAGTGCGAGTTAGAGGAGGCAAGCTAGATGTTTCATAGGCACATACAAGTGTCTCGTCCAAGTCAAGAACAACCTGCACGCCACAAACATCAAGTTAAATAAAGCAAAATTTTCACATTCATCAAAACTAACCACATGGATTTGAGGAGCTCTATAACAAACATACACACATTACATCAATACATCCTTTCAATAAATGAGGAGCATTGAACAAAGACATGACTGAGAATCACAACCAAAGTATGAAGCATTAAGTGCATAATTTCATAGTTTACACTTTGGTTAGCATGTCGTGCTGCATTCAGAGACCGTCCCTTCAATTAGAAGCAGCCGTTAATAAGCAGAAAGTCATTGATTGACTAATATCTATGACACTCCATATATGAGTTATTACATGACAATCAAGCACAGATATAGTCCACAGAAAACGATAAGTACTACGAAATGTCAAGCACCAAAGGATTCAAGAACCTGCAAACGGAGAAAGCTCATTTCACTTGATTAAGAACTTATCCATCTGTTATCGAATCAGTCTCAAAAAAACTGCTCTCTTACTTCGATATTCTCTATAATACAAACACATCAAACTACGAAACTCAAATATCACAACTAAAACAACAATACAGAAAAAGAATCATCATAGCACATACCGTGAGCTTATCTAAGCGATGATCACCAAAAGCAACAACGTGCGTATGCGCAGGGGACAAGGAATCGTGTAAAGAGGAGAGTTCGACGTCTGGAAGGACCTTGAAAGAGGGAGAAGAGGAAGCAAGGAGAGGATGCCTAAAACCAATATAAGACAACAGAACCCGCGCCATGGAAGGTGCGCCTCTCAGGATCTGCCAGAACAATCGGAGAAGGAAAGAGAGCCAGTTGATCAAACCTCTCCATATCTGCAACGATCGCGACACGCACACCTCTCCCTGTTCCGCCATTCAATTCGAACCACGCTCCAACAATTCGAACCACGCCCGCTCTTTACATCATTACGGACACACATTGCGCTTTCTGTTACTTTATTCCTATTTCTGCTTTCCGTGATTGATTTAGGGGTAACCCTTGACTTAAGAGTCTGCCTTCAATTTATTTTTTGAATAATGCACCCCAAAAATGATCCTTAAAAAACTCTTATTTAATGTGAAGTGTTGGTTGTAAATTAGTTTTATATATGTGTTTTTAATCAATTACTATTTTAATTTCACATAAATTTGAAGATTTTTGGGAGTCGCTAGCATTATACTTATTTTTTATGCCCGAGGTATTAACTATTTATTATCTAATTTTAAACATGCTAGCCCAGGAATGAGCCCAAATATAAAGCCCAGGAAATAATGGGCCTACCCACAGAAAATTTGGGCTTCCAGAGACATTGTCTTTGTGTTCGTGGGCTTGGAGAAAGAAGTTGTCCTCTCTTCTAACTTGTCTAATGAAAACAAATCTCACGCCCTAAAGCATCTTACAGACTTACACAGTTACACTCGTTCGAAGAATCATATATTAATCCATGTACACTATTTTATTTTCTATTTCAAAACCAAGTGTGGCCTCTTCTTCTTCACAAGTGACAATGCTTCGGAAACATGTCACTGCATTGTTTATCAAAATCAAAGCAGGGAAGATGGGATTTCATTCCACTAGAAAAGAAGAATCAATCAGACCATCTTCACCGACACTCAAACATCTAAAGACATTCAAACTGTCCAATTTAGACCAGCTTATGCAACCAATTTATCTTCCATTTGTGTTCTTTTACTCTCATCAGATTGGTACCCATATCTCTGTCGAAGACAAACTCACTTGTCTGAAAGATTCATTGTGGAAAGCTTTAACTCGGTTTTATCCTCTCGTTGGACAGATCAAAGATCTTACCATGGTCGAATGTAATGATGAGGGAGCTTTGCACATGTTCTAAGCCCATTAGACCCAACATATTTTTGGTGCCAACAACATGCATGGCAGTGTAAGTAGACGTCAAAGCAAACATGTTGAAACATATTTTACAGTTGGGAAAGAACTGGCGATGGAATAGAAGCGTGGGCGACTTTGAAAGAACATGACATGAAAAAATTAGAGCATGATCCAGAGTTTATGGTGCATGTCAAGTCGAACCCTGTTACTTCTGGGTCAAAAAGATTAATGTCCAAAACTCTCCCACATGCTGTTCAAGAAAATTAAACTATTAGTTTCGATCTTTTATTTTTTAAAAAATTAGTTGAATAAGTGTAAGCTTCCTTCATGGCATGAGGTGTTTCTAAATTGAAGAAATTGATTTTGTTAGGTGCTCTCACCGTCAATATCTTCAATAAATATTAAACTCTGTTATCCTAATGAAGATAGGTAAATTATTAAGAGTGTGTTTGGATTGAGGGATTTGGAGGGAATGCAAGAAAAATGAAAGGTATATTTCTTCCAATTCCATTGTTTAGATAGTTTAGAAAAAATTAAGGGAAGAGATTTGGAATGAATTGGAGGGAAGATTTCATTAAATTTTTATCAAAATACTTGTTCCCCATAATGGAGTCATTTGGAAAGAAGATATGACTTATTAAGTTATTTATAAATTAAAAACGTATTTTACCATTGTACATAACACTTTAACATAAAAAATAAGGTAAATTAGTAAATTAAACTAATTTTTTTTCATTTTTTTGTTTATGTATCCAAACATGAGGGAAGTATATTCTCCCTTCCATTCTCTTCCTTCCATTTCCCTTCCTTTCTCCTCTCCTAAATCCCTCAATCCAAACATACTCTAAGAGATTAGTTTTCGGGTAAGTTAGATAAAATATTCAACCCTCGAGGAATGGTTGACATTTTTGGATATGCTAGTCCACTTCTTGGGATGGGAGACATGGGCGGATCACAAGCCAACAAGTCTGGTTTTTGAAGAGGCATGTTTGGTTATGATTTTTTTTATTTTTTTATAATGTGTTTGGATTGATGGATTTTGGACGAAGAAAAGAGAAGATAAATGAATTTTTCTTCTCATTTTCTTGTTTGGATAGTTAAAAAAAATAATAAGGGGATGAATTTGAAGAGAATTGAGGAGAAGATTTCATTAAACTTTTGGCAAAATACTTTCTCCCAAAAATAGGGTCATGTGGAGGGAAGGAGTGATTAATTAAGTTACTTATAAGTTAAAAACTTATTTTACTCTTGAATATAATACTTGAACATAAGGATAAATTAGTAAATCAAATCAATTTTCTTTCATTTATTTTTTATCTAACCAAACATGAAAAAATGAAGAATATTCTACTTTTGTGTGCATTTTTTAATTGCTTGGGGCTTGAGATTTGATGCTTTTATAAATACTTCAATATGAACATGGCAGCCACGATTTTCCCTCCACAACTTTTGACAACTGATGTGCCTGCACTTATACTGGCAGAAGCAAACTCTTCTTCGTAATGACGAAAAATGTGTATTGAAATTTGGAAAAAAAAATATATATTAAGTTTAAAAAATCAGGTGAGAGTATGTTCAACAAACATGACATACTCTGATTTACTTTAGTCAATCAACGTTATCAATACCCAAGTGAATAATTGAATAAAATTTTATACTCGTTCAAAATATCTTTTAGAAATTAAATCATATTAATCCATGTGAGGCGTGATGGGTGACAACTAAAAATAATGTTAATCCAGGTCATTCGTGACCAGATGACAATTAAAACAAATAATTAATTGCGTTACTTTTTATACCCTCATTTTTTACTTCTCACACCCCCTATCAGATTTAGCTTTATTAAAAAGATGAGTGTCTAATCACTGTCTTTATCTCCAGGAAGCATTCAATTGTATTCCTAAATATGAGATCCCAATTTAATAAAGGCCGTACACACTAATAGATTTTGAGAGAAATCAACTGTATTGTTTGTAGACGGTTACAAATGAAGCATCAATTCACATCTTGGCCTATGTGGTCAGAGTAAAGGTGATAACGGATGGAAGTAAAGGTAAAGGTCCTCTAAGCCCATATTTTATCTGGGTCGGCCCATGATTTTATGGGCTTCCTAGGCCCACGCCGGTGTACCCAAAAGCACAAAAGGCCCTGGGGGTTCTGCCCCACCGACACAATTGTAGGACGTTGATTATTTAGCCCAGAAAACCATGGGCTTACAACTTACAAGGAAACAATTAAACAAACATACATTGTCCTCGTGGGCTTGGACCTATAACTCAATCCGTATCGTCACTGACCAGTACCTGAAAAGAAATGTTCCGGTGATTAACTCAGTCACCCTCAGACGCTGAAGAAGAAGCGAAGGAGACGATAACATCAGGTATGGGCGTAGATTACTACAAGGTTCTACAGGTCGACCGGAATGCCAAAGATGATGACTTGAAAAAGGCTTATCGAAAGCTCGCCATGAAGTGGCATCCTGACAAAAACCCTAACAACAAGAAAGACGCCGAGGCCAAATTCAAACAAATTTCTGAGGCATACGATGTATGATATGAATCTTTCTCTTTTTTCCCTCTTGATCTTCATTGTGTTGGAGTAATCTCAATTTCCTGTTTATTGCGTTGCTGTTTTGTGAAGTACAGGTTTTGAGCGATCCCCAAAAGAGAGCGGTATATGATCAGTTTGGTGAGGAGGGGTTGAAGGGGCAGGTTCCGCCTCCGGGGTCGGGCGGTTTCTCTGGGGGCGGCGATGGCGGTTCGACGACGTTTCGATTCAACCCGAGGAATGCCGACGATATTTTCTCTGAGTTTTTTGGGTACGCTAGTCCGTTTGGTGGGATGGGAGATATGGGCGGGTCACGGGCCGGCACGTCTGGTTTCTCCAGAGGCATGTTTGGTGATGATATCTTCGGGTCGTTTAGAGCCGCTGCTGGGGAGGCATCCGGCAATATGCCTCCGCGAAAAGCTGCAGCTATAGAACGTACCTTGCTGTGTAGTTTGGAGGATTTATACAAGGGTACCACCAAGAAGATGAAGATTTCGAGGGACGTAGCTGATGCCACTGGGTAGGTTCTTCACATCTCTGTTTTTGGTTTTCAAGGAAAAAAAGTTAGGTTTTGCGAGATTTGTTAAGACTTATCCCCTATCGGTTATCGGTTAGGTTGAAGCAAATTTATAAGTTAAGATCCAATCTTTCTATCCTAAGAGGCCTTTTAAGGATAAAACCGTGCAGGCCTTAGGCTTAAAGTGGACAATTATGTGGTGCTCTCACGAGCATCCGATTTATAACTGGATTCACATTGGTTTAATCCATTTGTGTCTACAATTGCATATTAAGTTTGTGCTATGCCTATGTTGTTGTTTTTTTTTATAAATTAGTATTCTTAGTTGCTTTTGGCTTAGGTTTTGATGGTTTAAATAGATAAAGTGGAGGTGCGTTAAACTATATGGAAATATGCAATATGATTTTCTTATTTCTTATTATTTGGAATGCTATATGACTTTCTGATTGTTGTGTTGAGATTGTTTATACTTGATTGTTAATTTTCCTGCAGTATATCTTTTTAACATCTCAATAGAAATACGATATACTGATTTGCTGTAGATTTTAAGTTCATCGTTGGATGTAATGTATAGCATTGCATCTGTTATTTCCATTACCATGTAGTTTTTATGTGTCCATAGTTCCATATCCTCTGGGGGATAATTTTGCCACAATTTTACTAAAGAGGTGCATCAGGGTAATGGGTATTTTATTGCTGATTATTGCAATCTTGTTTTGTGGTGTATATATGCATCCTTTTTAGGTTTATCTCATCATCTTTCATAAGCCTGTTGATGGTGGCATGCATTTAAATCGTTGTCATTTGAACTAGTGGAAGTAAAATTCCACTTTCTTTGAAAAAACAATCCCTCAAATAGGCATCCAGAAGGTGCTCTCAAGTACAACCAAGACAAATGAATGATACCCATTATATCCACTTGCATGAGTGCATCAAATTATACCATATTACTCATATGAAGGCAGAGTCTTTAATTAATTGGTTAAAATTGATCGCAAAGAAAATCCAATGCCATCATAGCTTTGTCTATTTTGGTCACAAGAAGGATGGCTTTTTGAAAGAGCAAAAAGAGCAACTCTGGTTGGAATTTAAGGTTTCCATATGTTTTTCTTGAAACTCGCCCTTTCCAAAATTTCCTTGCTGCACCTAACTTAAAAATGTTATTATGAAAGTAGTGATGAGTTTGTTAGTTTTGATGTTTCATTGCACTAAGTTAGATAATATCCGATCTTTGTAATTTGTATTGAAGCATTTAAATTAGATGTTGTTTTGGGGACATATACCTCCAATATAGGACAGAAAATTTGATGCCCACGAATACCTTATACACTTTACTTAAATGTTAATTGAATTGCATTAAATTGATTTCCATTCTTAAAGGTGCGAGCGGAGTTAGAAAACGTATTTGTATCATGATACCATTTTTTGGGACTGTATGTTGAGCTTGTAATTGTTGTTTGCAAACTCAAAACACATTTTCTGATGTGTGCTATTGTATAGGGCCACTTCTGAGGTTTGCAATGAGGGGAAGATGGTAGAATGCAGTGGATAAGATACTCTTTCATTGTTTTGGCAGGAGAGAATTTGAATGATAGAAAAAAAGAAAGAAAAAAGTGGGAAGTGTTTTCACCCAGACAATGTTTAGTTTCTATATCAGAAGTAAAGTAGATTTGACATGGGACGTTGTGCTGATACAACTAGGAGTAGTTTTATTAAACCTTATGTATCAAATAAGATTATGCAAGGACCCAAAATTTAACATGCATAGTTAATTTCTCCTTCACCTTTTTCATCTTCTGCTTGATTTTTGTGCCATGGAAGGGAAGTTACTACATGTTTTTGATGTGGCATTTTGATTCATAATTCTGATGTTCAAAATTTTAGTTTATCAAAATGCAGGACTGCATGATCTAAAAGCTCCTGTACAGTTGAAATAATTGGTGGCTGACCGAACTCATTATGCAACCTAAATGGTCATTAGATTTTTTTTGTAGACTTATTTTCTATTATATTGTTGTGTAGGAGACCTACGACTGTGGAAGAAATTCTTACAATTGAAATCAAGCCTGGTTGGAAGAAAGGGACAAAAATTACTTTCCCAGATAAGGGAAATGAACAACGAGGTGTTATACCGTCAGATCTAGTTTTTATCATAGACGAGAAGCCTCATGGCGTCTTCAAGAGGGATGGTAATGATCTTATTGTCACCCAGAAGATATCTCTGGTGGAAGCTCTGACAGGGTACACTGTAACGGTGACAACCCTGGATGGGCGGAATCTTACAATCCCCATCAACTCTGTTATCAGTCCAAGCTATGAAGAAATTGTTAAAGGTGAGGGGATGCCCATCCCAAAGGAACCAACCAGGAAAGGCAATCTGAGAATCAAGTTTAACATTAAGTTTCCCAGCAAGCTTACTGCAGAGCAGAAAAGTGGCATCAAGCGGTTAATATCATCATAGAAGGCTGGTGGTAGCACTCCCTCCATACTATTTCCTGAACTTGTGTAACATTGCTTTATTATTATTATTATTGTTTTTTTCCCCGGTTGTTCTATTCTGGCAAGGAAATGCATTTGCTTTTGAATCAAAATCCTTCATGTCAATTATTTATTCTTCAAGTCTCCTACTATTGCTTTCCCCATGATTATAGACTAAGGTGGAGTTTAGCATTGCTTATTTATAATCCAAACTAGCAAGAGTGGAAAATGATGGATGATTGTTCTTCCCTTTTCATTTTCATGAAATTTTTTCCTACTCTTTCTATGAAGCTATGATGTTATTGCCAAATGAAACAAGTCAAGTCCTTGTTCTACATAATGGATATTTGCTTCAGTAATAGATTTTAGTTGGAATGCCTTAGTATGATCACGGCATGAATGCCAGATCTTTGTGAAAACTTCGGATTTCAACTGAGAACACATCTCCCCATTGTATGATACCGTTGTTTGTCAGGCGACTTCTCTTTTATTTCTTAAGACCGTCTCTGTGTTTCTTTTTATTTACTTTGCGTGCCAAAAAAGGAGACCATTACCAAAAAAGTGAAGATCCGTTGAAAGTCTCAAAAAGAGCAGAGTTTTAAAGTCTGTTGACATCGGTTAATGTTAGAAATCCACGTCCTGATTCTGGACTATATCGTCCGTTTTAAGGTTCCGCTTATTGCGTCAGATTCTAACGGATTTATTCCTTCTAAGTTTAACAAGTGGGCTGAGTTGGAATAAATTATATTGTCTGCTTTGAGGTTCTAATTTCCGCATCAGATTCTCACGGGTTTGTTCCTTCCAAACCCAACAAGTGGACTAAGTTCAACTCATCAAGCTAGGAAATTGATTGTAAAAGGGTGAACTTGTCCATACATCCACACATTTTTCCGGATATGGGATGACAGTTAAGTTTAATAGTGACCGCGCATCAACCGCAACCATTTTAGAGATCATGACAAAGAAGTTAATTGAAGCTCTCAACTTTGAATATTTTAGGAGAATGGTATGTGATGGTAAGAGTTTGAGGAGTATGTTATTTGAGAAGATTGGGAAATTAATTATTCTTTGGCATATTGAAACAAAAACAATTAGGGTATGGATACCTACCCGATATCACCTTTTTAACCCAGTAAAAATACGAGTGTGGATATCGGTAGAATAAAAGGGTATGGATCCAGGTCAGGATCCCCGAACCCTACCATCTAAACTCGTCCGTCTGTTTCGGTTTTCACGCTTACTTGTGTCTGTTTCTCCTCGATCCATCGTCATGGTCTCACCGTTTTTTCTCCACTGTTCGTAGTTCTCTGGAAAGTACAGTCGCATTTTCTGTAAATTCTAAATCTTATTACGGATCTTCAGTAAGTTGCAATTGAAATGGGCTCAAGTCCTCGAGCCGTAGAGGAGATCTTCAAAGATTTTAATGCTAGAAGAGCTGGTGTTGTTCGTGCTTTAACTCACGGTAACGCCTCTGTCTATTCTGTCTCTCACTCTCAATTTCTGTCTTCTTTTGAGATATGACCTAGACGTTGCTGTTGTTGTATTTCTGTCAGATGTCGATGAATTTTACGGACTCTGCGATCCAGGTAATCCGTGATCATGTAATTGTAGATCAAAATTTCGTTTTTTCATTTATAGGGTTAGGTTTGCATGGAAAAAACTTTGGCTCCTCCGAGGTTCAGATTCCGGTGAGGGGTGGAAAGTAATTTGAATTTTTGGTGTGCATTCTGCATAGTATTGTTGTCTAATAATTAGAATTGGCTGATAATATGTATGTATATTCGTAAATTTCAAATTTTCAGTGGTATTGTTTCTCTAGTTCAAAGTTGAATCTAGAGTTGGGGATGAAATTTATAGAACATGAGTAGCGTATTAAATTAAATTTGTAGTGATCTCACTAAACTTGTATTTGAGTTATTTCGAGAAAACTTAACTGGGTGAATTATTATGGGGTTTGTGACATGGAGCAGGTGGGAATCTTAGTTTTTTTCATTCATCTGCTATTCCCCTGTTTTTCTCAAGTACTACATAGTACATATTGCTTTGGGTTTCGCGTTGATTGGTTGATTCTAGTATCATTTCTATTTGTCTTTAATGGCATAGACAAGGAGAATCTGTGTCTGTATGGACATCCAAATGAAACCTGGGAGGTAACTCTGCCGGCAGAAGAAGTTCCTCCAGAACTTCCTGAACCCGCACTTGGGATTAATTTTGCTAGAGATGGCATGCAACGCAAAGACTGGCTTTCATTGGTCGCTGTACATAGTGATTCTTGGTTGCTTTCTGTTGCTTTCTACTTTGGTGCTCGTCTTAACCGCAATGAAAGGTATCTTGTAGCTCTTTTGATTTTCTGAATGCATGTGGGGAATCATGGGTGGCAATGAAAGGCAAGTGTCCTCCATCCATTTTATTGGGACATAGCTGAGAATTCATTGAACATTGAAGTTCCTTTATGTGATTTCATTGATCTTTTTAAGCTGGGTCCTGGATAGGGAAATGAGGCTGTTACTTGCCAGCAAATTTTGTGCTTTAGAAATTTTGAATTGATGGCCTGAATTCTGGCATTCCAGATTCTTTGATGAATTAAATACGCATCACTTCTGAGTTCTGAATGCCATATAAAATACAATTTCAGTTTTATGCGTCTTCCATAAAAAGAACAAGCTTTTCCTGAAATTTAGGTCCTGTTATATGCTTGCTCGTATTTATCTCATTTATTTCAGCGTTCCAAATTTCCTTAAAATGTTTTTAATACAGAGTATTGCATCAGTTATGGCTTGCTTTGTAAATTCTTGTTGTCACTTGGCTTTACAGGAAACGACTATTTAGCTTGATCAATGATCAGCCTACTGTCTTCGAAGTTGTAACGGAAAGGAAGCCTATAAAGGATAAACCAAGCATGGGCAGTGGAAGCAAATCTAAGGGTAGCTTGAAGGTTTGATCAAACAAACTCTTTTCTCGTAGTTATATTTGGGAACCATAGAAACTTTGATACTGGATGGTTTAAGACAATGAGATAATTTGTAGTCTGGATTCTGTTTCACACTTTCATATAAGATGATAATTGCAGTCAAGAATACATTAATGGTCTGGATTCTATTGGTCAATTTTAAGATCTTGTATGTTAAATGACACCGACCAAGTTTAAATTGAACTAGTTCTATATGCAAATGCCCCTTTAGGATTTCAACTCAATCTCCTTTTCCTAAAGAGAAAGATAATGGAAAATTAAAAAAATGAGAGAGAATCGTCAATTTAGAAGTTTTCATCAGCTACTAAAATCAGGAAAAGAGAAAGAAAAGTCTGTCAAGTGATAATAGTCAAGTAAGTTGCATGACAATTTTGGTTACTGTTACAATTCTAATGAGGTTAGCATAACCGTAGTCTTGGAACATTGGATTTAGTCTTTTGCCCTTTTCCGCAGTCTATCTTTTGGCTTGCTGTATATTACCATCTAAGGTGTACCACTTTCCCGAGCCATTGACTGGATTTTAATTCTATGCAGAGGTCGAGTGATGGCCAAGTAAAAACCAACCCTAGGCTCACAGATGAGATTTACGAGGATGATGGAGATGAGCAAAGTGAAACCTTCTGCGGGAGCTGTGGTGGAAATTATAACGCAGATGAGTTTTGGATTGGCTGTGACATCTGTGAAAGATGGTACCATGGAAAGTGTGTGAAGATAACACCTGCTAAGGCTGAGAGTATTAAACAATACAAATGCCCGTCTTGCGTGAAGAAGGGCAGATAGTGCTGGCTATCAGACATAACTGGAGAGAACACAGAGCATTTCTTCTGTTGCTGTAAATGTGAAATTGGAACGTCACAGTTTTATGCAACTCATATGTTAGGTCGTTCACTTATAAGGGATTGCATCTGAGAGTTCAAATTCGCCCAATTCCCTGCAAATTCGTTGCCTATATGTCAACTTGTGTCTTAGAGTTCTTACTTTTATCATACAGACGATGTCTGTCTGTATAATTACAGTTATCTTATAACTTCTATAGTAATTTAACCGAAGGAGGATGTTCTTTCCACTAGTTTTCTTAATCATCTTGACTCCCTTTTGAATTGTTCTGAATATGTATTGATTTCTTTAGCTTTTTCTCTTAGTCTTCATTGTGCATTTATGCAAGATGTATTGCACTCCTATTTTTCAATATCTATGTTTGATTGTAAAGCCCAGCCAACTCTACTTGTCAGCTGGCTAGTGTTACGTCCAATGCTCGCTAGTGAGCGATTTTGTTGATAAATCGATCAAGAATCTCCTTGAACATTGGTATGTTCTGTATCGGTAATTTGGGATCAGAGGCAGTATTACTGTTACTATCGCCTGTTTCAAAGTTGTTACCCTAACCCTTCATGGCTCAATTCAGATGGCTTAACCTGGTTTGCCTAGTTACACATTCTTTCGACGCATCAAGCAACTAGGCAAACCTTGCAATTCACCGGCCGAGTAGGATCAGAGAATCTTATTTGACTTGGAATTTAATTTGACTCTACAAAGATAATTGTAGACACTTTTGAGTTTGAGGCATCCGGTACAGATCGCCATACCACCTTTTCACTGCATAGCTGTATTTGTCTTGGTCCCCTACACTCGTAATCCTTCCCCCGTCCCCACACAGCGGTCATTGTCATTTCATTACCCAAGCTTCTGAGACAGCATATTCACTGACTTCAAGTCGCTCGGATGGCTCTGGCAAGGAACGGTTACGTTGGACAGGAGCTCCACGATCGGTTTGAAGAGGCAGTTAACAGACTTGGCGGCTTTGGATTTATGGTTCACTATGAATACATTGGCCCGCACACTTAGTTTTTTGCCGTCACACCTGAAGAAAAGCTGAGGCAGCTTCAAACTAAGCCCCGGGAAGACATCCAATCCATTATGAGAGAACGGGAATACGCACGTTTTTTCATTACCCGGATAGAAGCGAGAAGGTAAATCCATCATTCCCGCCCTGTGACCTCCTGCTCTTCAGAGAGGAGCTCGATCATTTGTAGAAAAATTCCAAAAAATAAAATAATAAACAAAGAAAAATGTTAAATCCCTTACTTGAGGTCCTGAACGGCTGAACCACTCAAGAGAGTCTGGGCTAGGTGGGTGATCAAAATTGAAATGATGAGACTCTCGGGCCCAAATAAAGAGGCTGTCCAGTCGGAACTCGGAGCCTGAGAAAGAAAAGCCTAATACAAAAAGCACGAATAAAAATAATAAGGTTAGAACTTAGAAACTTCCTTGTCCCTAAAAAGGAGGCCCCTAGCGTTGAAATTGAAACTTAAAAGAAAGCCCAATCCAACGAATAATGATCACCTGGAAAACTCCGTCATCAGTCGAGAAATTCGAACACCAACGCTTTGCTTGATTTCTTCTCTTCACTAGGTATTGGCAATGGCATTGCCTTTGCCTTTACCCTCCATATGAATCCCAAGTCACACAATGGCCAACTTGGTTTACAAGTGCGTACAATAGTCTTTGTCCACATCAAGCACCAACCCTGAAATTCTACATCCTAGTAAACAACAAAGAAACTCTTTTAGAGTCTGACTTTGCTGAGACTCTGCTTTAAATCTTGGTTTACAACGACAATTACAGACATTTTTGGGCATCAATAGTTTCCTAGTTCCCATCGCTCAAAGCTTTGTACTTGTCTTGTTCCTCATCCTTTTTAATCTTCCGCAAATGGAAGCCATTGCCATTCCATCTGATTAACTCGGATATGGTTTCAAATCGTTCGGATGGCTCTGGAAAAGATCGCTTAAGGTGGACACAAGAGCTACATGATCTGTTCGAAGTGGCAGTTAACAAACTTGGCGGCCCTGACAGTAAGTCTGAAGAATTTAATTGCCAATGTATTTTTATGCGTGATGTCTGTGTATTTTTATTTTGTTAAGGTTAATTTGCATGTTCTTGATAGGGGCAACACCGAAGGGCATATTGAAGGCTATGGGTGTTTCTGGACTCACCATCTATCATGTTAAAAGCCACTTACAGGCACCTCCTCTGCCTCTCTGGTTCTCTGTCTCTGTTTTCTTTTTGTTTTTTTTAATTATTCCATGATCTTACAATCTAGTTGTTTATCTACTTGCTCTTCAGAAATATAGGATCTCAAAATTTATTCCAGAGTCGACCAACAGTAAGTTCAGAGCATATTCGTTTCAGTATCTAATCGTTTCTTAATCAGACCAAGATCAAAAATCTTAAAAATTTATATTTGTTTCTGGTCAGGAGGCAAGTCTGAGAGGAAAAATCTCTCTGAATTATTCCCAAATTTTGGCACAACGTCGTAAGTCATACCGGATCTCCTAGAATTACTTGATGACTTTTTCTTTACTAACTCATTATTAATTTTCACAAAATTCTGGTAGCTTGGCTCAACTGAATGAAGCTTTACGAATGCACATGGAAGAACTGTGCAAACTGGATGATCAAACTGAGGTAGCTAGCCAATAATTTTACGTATATATTATCATAAATTAATTTAGTATGCTTGATGCATGTAATATATTGAAGGTTCAAAGAAGCTTGAAGCTTAAAATGGAATCCCAATCAAGATTTTTCGACAGAATTGCAGACGATCATCGAAACAGGGCAGCGATTACTGCAAAATTCAATTACAAGCCTTCCTCATCATCTTCAGCATCATTGCCTCCACTAGAGGAGTCAGAGTCTAATGCTAAAGAATTTGAATCCGATTCGGATGGTGACGTAAATCAAATACAATCCGAAGAATTTCAAGCTCTCAAGAGGATGAAGATGACCCAATACAATGATGTTTCCAGTACTCCATTGTTTAAAGTGTCAGAAGTTTCATATGGTGCTCATGAAGGTATCAGCTTTCCTTGGAGTAATATTGCATCCTGCCCTTCGCCTTTAGTGCCTAGCTTTTTCTAGCTTTGCTTCAAAGAATGTGATTCTGAAGAATAAGAAAGAAAGAAAGACTGCCATATTGTAAGATGTATTTGATTGTTTTCATGGTCACTTCTTAATGCGGTAAACATCTTTTTATTTGTGGCACGACTGCCTTTATGGGCCATAATGGGCCGAGTTAGATTTTTGTTTTTTTTTCATTATAAAAAGAAAGCCCACAAATAATTTTGGGCCTTAAAAATATGCCGAATTTGCCGACCCATAATACTAGTCAAGACTGAAGACTCACACACAAAATTTTGGGCCTTAAAATGCACCGGGCCATACGGTGAGTCAGACTCAGACACGGATGGCGGTGTCACAACTGTCAACTCATTCACATTCACGAGATATTTAATTCACGCGGGCATGACAATCTTGTCTGGGCCACCACACCCTCTTCGTTTTGGTCAATGCTTCAAATAAACGTGTTCACTCATTGTAGGCTTCTCCTTAATTTTAAGTTTTCAAGTCATCGATTTATGCTGCTTTAAGCTTTAACAAACGAAATTTACATCTTGTTAATTAAGTCTTTAGGTAATACTATTCTATTACAATAGTCTACAACCTACGTAGACCTAATCTTAACCATGTAATGCTTATCAAAAAAAAAAATCTTCACCATGTAATATATATATGTCTGTGTGTGCGCGCGCACGCGCGCTCATGCGTGGATGCAAAAAATGAAAGATCCACACATCAGTTGCTGAGATGACTGATGCAGCGACAAGCCTCTGTGAATCTTGCAAGAACAAAGGTAGAGGAAGGTCTTTTGTGGCCTGGGACACTCTTACGTTCAAATTAGTGTCAAACTTAAGAAATTCTAATAATCTTGGTTATTGGAAATTGCAGTGCGTGAATCAGAGAATATGTGTAACGTACCTTGACTCAGCCTCAGCCTCAGCCTCCTTTATATAGTGGTTAACAAGTGAGGAGATAAAATCTTTCCTTGACGGTTGATATCATCATTCTTGAGGTTTTGTGTTAGAATCAAACATGTTGATTATAATCTCCTGTTGTCCTTGGATGTTAGCTTGAGAGTTGTAAGATATATCCTGGGAGCTGAGAGTTATGATCCTCTCTCAGCTTTTATTCTTAGTACGGTTTCAAGGAAGCTGTTGCGTAGACTTTGTTCATGTAATACGTGCAGTTGGCAAGACATTGTTTATTTTTCTCATCCACAATATATATATATCCACCATACATGTTAATATGGAAGGTGGAGAATGCTATATATGAATATATGTAGCAACGGGGATATAATTAACACCCACGTGACATAAATCTAAGTTGCCCATGAATCACGCGTAGTAGTTTGGTAAATCATGAAATGTTTAGTTTTTATTGGTGGTGCAATCACAGTTTCCATTGAATTCAACTTCTACAAACAACAAAATAGATTATTATGGTCAAAAGGACCACTCGATCGCTAGTGATTCGTACCGACTATATTGAAAAAGAACTCCCATAGCCATAGGGTTATGGGCCTATTTGTGAGTGAAAGTTGACATGGACCGCAAATACAATCAACACGCGCGCGCACACACATATATAGTAATGGAATTGGTGAAAAGTATCAACACGTGAATATTTTGGTTCAATTTGATTCTTGAAGAAACCCAAGCAAACAATCACAACTTCACATGTGAACTTAACTAGTGGAGAAAAAAGGCATGTTTGGGTTCCCACAAGAATCGCTTTGTCTTGATTGTTATTAATTTCCTGAATTGACATAGATAGGCAATTTCTTTGACCGGCAAATGCTGAAGAAGAAAATTCTTCAACTTTTTGCCTGCTAAAGCTAAACATGAAGAATCATCATTACATCGTGAAGAATGCAAAATGTGCTTATTGGATATAGCCAAGCTAGCTAGCTATACCGTGGAAACTATCTTGAGGACTTGAGTGATTCAACTTGTTTCTTGCCACAAGGACCTTTTAACCTAATGTAAAGTCTGTACTGATCATAAGTCATCGGTGGATATAGCGCAGGCCGGTCTTCCGTTACAAAATTCTTCATGGGTTCCATGGGTATATCGCTCCTAGGGTTGTAGAAGAACGCCAGAGAGACACGCTCTTTATTTGAATTCACAATAACACGATGTTCCACACTCTTGTAAATTGCGTTGCTTAGTACCTAAACACGGCACAAAAAGGTTAATGAGTCAAAAGATAGATCACATTTTAGTTGAAGTATTCCAATTCAAGCTGTATAATACCAAACTATAATGGCTAAGACCTTGATACTTATAAGGGAGTTTTTTTGGTAACCGAAAAATTTATAGTCCAATATATACACAGAACAGTTGGGCCCCAATTAAAGCTTATTTGTTACTAATAAGGGAGTTGCCTATTGATTCAAAGTCATTACGATAAACCAACCGGAAAAGGAATTAAATTGTGATCCAAAGATGGAGATTATGATGGAAGTTAAACCTGAATTTGGTCTCCAATGTTGACAATGAAAGCATTAGGAACAGTCTTAACAGTAACCCAAGAATCATCGACTCGACGGACTTGTAGACCGGCGATGTTTTCGTCCGGCAAAAGAATTGTCATGCCGCCAGGGTCAGAGTGAGAAGAGAGACCAAGGGTAAGGTCTGGTTGTGGACATTTTGGGTAGAAATTAGCCCTCATGCATGCCCCAATGTTTTCACCACCAATAGCACTTTGAAGTTGATCTTCTCCCAGTCCAAGGTTTAAGGATAGTATTTTCATTAGCCTCCCACATAGTTTAACCACTTCATTTCCATAGTCAGCTACCAAATCCCTGCGTATGAAAATATTTCAGTTACTCTCCCATAAATCCCAACACTGTTTAATAAACCGATTCAACGAGAGAATAGTCTAGAAATTATGCGAGGATAAGGTTTACATTTTATCCGGAACGTGTATGCTGAGTTGTTAACTAACACGCAATAAGCATTGTGAGTGATAATTGATAAAAGCCTCAAATGCAACATGGCATCCATAATTAAGGAGACTTTCGTAGAAACTTCAAAGGCCTTTTATACGCGTATATATTGACCATTTGTGACATGTTTTTCATGCATAAAATGCCAGGATGGATTGGCATTAGTCTTCTTTTTTTTTTGGTTTTCAAACTACCAGACAATGACCTAATTCTTTTGTTAACAAAACGTGCGTCTTAATGGACTTTCAAGTCAAGCTACCAAGATTGATTTTACAATTATTTCCTGATTACGTGAAGTGCGCATAAATCATTGATCGTACTTTGTCTAAGTGAACGACAATCAAGAAGATTGAATTTCAAGGTAGCTAGAAACATCTTTTCTTGTCGAAACTTTCATGCAATTTGAACCAAAACCGTCCAAATGTTGAAAAACATTTATGCTCCATTTGATAGAGCGGAAATATTGATTTTCAATGCTAACGGAAAAATTATGAAAAAAAAAACTAAGTTTAAAGCTGTGAAATATTCTGTGAGGTGTTTGGTGAAGTAAAATGTTGACGCTAGCGGAAAATCTGTTAAAATAAAGTATTATAATATTAGATTTTTTATTTTTATATTAAAATTTTATGATTTTTATAAAAAATAATTTTAAAAATTGTTGAATAAAAAATAGTTTATGATTTTTATATTAAATTTAATCTAATAATAAATATAATTTTATTAAGAGTGATTTTAAGAATAATATATAAATATTTAAAACATTAAAAAAATTTAAATTTTTTTATGAATATGAGATCAAGAAATGTTAAGTAAAAAATATTTTAATAATAAATATTATAAAACCAGTATTTATTATGGGTCCATATTACTTTTTTTCAAAAAAAAAACAAAGTCAGGCCTCATTATTATTTTTTGAACCCAAAAAAATAAAAATAAAAAACTAAAAAAACAAAGGTTTTACCGCCTAAAGTGTCAATGAATCCACTGAACATAAGCCAACGGTTCCGTAAAGCGGGAAAGGTAGCAAATATGCTTTGAGCACCGCTGTGCCAAACAGTCACTTAATGTGCACAGTAGAGGTAGAAAGTGAGGCAAGTTAATCATCCGAAGGAGAATGATAAAGATCACAACAATTAGTATTTCAGTTATCTCATATGCTAAATTGAACGTACAAGATTCAAGTGAATTCGTGGGTTTCTCAGATCACACATGATGCACATAAAATCATTTGTGTACAATTCAATAGCTAATATAATTGAGGTACAAGTGGATGGGATCCCTATTATAACTGTAATCATACACTGCCTCTCTCATGCAAATTAAAAACCCAATTAGATAATGCTTACCTACAAGAAGTCGGCAGAGCAGGCCACTTGTTCCGGTTTCTCATATGAAGAGGCAAGAAATTTAGAAAGAAATAGTCGCTCCAATCAAGAATCGCTCCCTTCTCTACACCCAATCGACTCCCATACCCTTCGTACGTTTTAGGACTGTTTGCGTACTCTTGCTTCACCTCAGGCGGCAAATAGAAAAACTGACGCCAAACCTCGCGCGTGCGACTCATCAACTCATGGCTCACTCCATGATTCACCACCTGAAAGAATCCCCAGTCGCGGCACGCGTCAGATATGCATTTCAGTGTCTTCTCTCTCAGTATCTTATCGTTGGAATACACGTGTTGGAGATCAATGACAGGAATATTGTCGTTGTGGTGGTCGTCATTGTGGTTGATCAGTGTTGGTCTGTCAGTGGCAGGCTTGACGTAGCGTTCAGGGATTGCAGTTATGCCACCCTCTGCCAAGGACTGGACTCGAACCACTGGCTCAGGCCAACCACTCTCTAAACAACTCATGATGGGCAACGTGAACATTAATTGTTGTGAGATTTTAGAGAGACTGTGTGTTTGTGTATGTGGGTTATGATCGATCCTCTATATATAACGATTGGGATTTGATTGAGAGGAATTGGTTTCGGCGCCGTGAACGAATTGAGTTAATTGGGACACCTTTTATTACACAATATAATTATATTTTCTGGTTTCAGAAAATTATGTATGTGCAGAGTACAGGCAATAAGATATGTGGTGACTGGTGAGTCAGTCCAGGTAGACAGCTAGTGCCAATTGTGGAGTTTCTTTTACACACGTGCATTTTGAGGGGGTATTAGTATACTTTTTGGTTTTCAGTGTACTTTTACACGGCACAAGTGTCACTTAAACATTGGTGCTTCCATTCAACGAAGACTAATTTTTCTACCCCACTTTATAAAAAGATCAGGACTTTAAAATAATAAAAAAAAGAAACGAAAAATATATTACAAAATGATTTGATTGGGTACTGGAAGAAGAAATATTTTTTTGCTTGGTGCGATCGGGTAATAAATTACTGCTGTGTTTGAGGGATCGAATTACCAGCTTTGGATTCCCCCATTCAGGACGGGTTTCCATATTGTAGGTAAAATGTGCGCTTTATTAATTATTACCCGAAAAAGCCGTAATTGATTTCCTACGTAAAGTGTTTTGATTCACTGATCTCTAATGCATATAACTGAATGATTTTGATTTTTAGTTATGAATTGATAGTAAAATTAAAGTTGCAAATCTAGCTTTTAATACCAAGATCAATTAACGTTAATGATTATAATTAAGGTCCATAAATCAAGCACCAACTTTGGTTCTTTTAGATTTATAATCCTTTTGAGAACATTAAAAACGATGTGATTTATAAGAAAAATCCAAACATTTCTCAATCAACAAAAACTTTTTTTCTCGATTCAAGTACTGGTATCAACAGTGAACCGATAAACTCAGAGCGGATAATATTTGTTTATTTGCGTAAGCAGTCATTTTTGATAGGATCTCTAACTAGATTCGTGATTGAATATAAGCAACCAAGCTTATTATAATCTAAAGCTACCATATAGAGGGCCCACGTAAAACTATATATGCCACCTCTATCTTTAACTACCATTAATTATTGTTCATAACGCTCGAGCAGCAATTGCAACCACCGCTGCCGACTTGTTATGGTTGCTTTAATTCACAGGAACCAGCCAAATTCAGAAAAAAAGCAACAACAAAGAAACTCATTTCATGGTTGCGCTTTAATTTCTCCAACTGTCCTCTCTATCCATATTAAATTTAATGAACATGAAACGGGTGAAATGGATGAGGATGATGGATGGTTGTTTAGTTGAAGTGGTGGGTTATTGTTATTGGGCTAATGGCATGTCTGGAGTGGGCCTTCTTTTTTTGGTGGGGCACGGTTAAAAGGTTAGGGCAAATGCAATCGGAATTAATTTGTTGGGCCAACATTTTTGTTGACCCGGTCCCACCTCTATTACACAAAAAGTCAAGTCAAACACGAATTCTAATACAGCCACATCAGCAAAACATAAATTTCTATAGACTTTTTCTTCCCACACACTTTCTCTTTCCACCAAACCCAACAACATTCCATTCCTCCATATTATCCACAACAAAACTACATCAAAACATCAAATATCAATACATCCACATCAGCAAAACACTTATCCCAATACAGCCACATAAGCAAAACACATTTTACAATACAGCCACATCAGCAAAAGACAATATCTTTGTTGGCCCAATACCACTTCACCATTGCATTTGCCCTTACTATTGGAATCAACTTCTTGGGTTGAAAATCTCAATCATACTCACAAGGTATTATTATCGTCGGTTTTTGTAGATATATCATATCCGCACGACTTTATTCCTCTTCGAATCATTTCACTTAATGGTACTTGAGTTTAGAGATAATGCCTCATACAAGTGAGGGGATGAATTTTCTCTTATAAGCACACATCACTTGGATTAGCGGGACAAACAAGTCGTAACACTTCCTCGCACTAGTGGGTTGGGTTATATCAGACCCAATAAGTGGACAGGTCGGTGGAGGCTCGTCCAACCGGACCGAGACATTGCTATGATACCATTTTGAAAATCCTAATTTTACTCATATTCATGATATTGTTCATTTTGGTTTAACAATTCCCGTGGATACATCAATCTTGCACGGCTTTGTTTCTCTTTACACCGTCTCATTCAATGATACTTGATCCCAAAAAAAAGATCTCATACAAGTGAGAGGGGATGAGCTTTCTCTTATAAACTCACATGGCTTGGGTTAATCATGCGAAGTGGGACAAACAAGTCGTAACATTAATAATTCTTGCCTTGATTGTGAGTATGGATTTGTCGCCTTCATTTTGCGACAGATGTTCATTCTTGGACTCATGTGCTGATGGGCCTGATGACAGTAGTTTCGTTAGGCCGTGAGCCGTACTTTGTCTGTGGGTGGGTTTCTTTCCCATCGTATTAGGCGTGTGGGCGCCATTGTTTTAATTTGGCTGTGATTTGGAGACGATCAACGTTTGGGGACAAAGGGTTGTCCCACGCACATATTAGTTAACCGTGCATTTTCAGAGTCCTTTAATAAAACTCATAATTACGAGACTGAATGTGATATTAGCAAATATTAAAGGTTTGGTTATATAGGCAGTATCTAGCTAGATTCATGGAATAAATGATTGACATGCGCATGCTTTAACATGACCTGACCAGCATCCATGCATGGAAAATTATATAATATGTGTGTGTGTGTAGTGATAATGCGTGTATTTTCCATTTTTAGCCACCCTTGATATAGTTTATGCATTCATTTTAATTTGTTGCTTCAAAGCCATCAACTAACGTGCTATGGTCGATCTGATACACACAATAAAAGACAAAACTTCATTTCAAGTAGCACTACTACTGCAGCACTCTTGTAACCAGATAATGCATGTGCATGATTGCCATTTGCCCATAATGGAACAGATGAAGAGAATGTGGCGGCCGTGCCGACATAATGAGATTCAACACTTGGCGGCTTCTCCTGAATTAAGCTAATTAATCATGCCGACATATATGCATGCAAGCGTGACTTATATATATTATATATATATGAATCATCTCATAAGGTTGTAAAGCGAGTTTCTAAAATGATGTTATAACTTTTAGTATTCATTTTTAAGGTCCAAAACATTTTTTAGAAATCTGAAAAAAATATATTTTTGTGTTGATCGGTTTTACAAACCCAACGATATATTTTTTGTTCGAAACAAAAATTAAATGCAACTTAAAATGTGTATGAAATGTCTTTTATTTTATATTCAACGATCTAGGATTATCATACACTTTTTATGTTGAATTTAATTTTTGTTTTGAACAAAAAATATGTCGTTGGGTTCGTAAGATCGATTAAAGTACAAATACATTTTTGTTTCAAATATTTTGATCCCTAAAAATTATGACTTCATTTTAAGAACTCACTTTAAGGCCTTATGAGAGAATTTCTATATATATATATATATATGATCAAGGATTGATAAGAGTCCTCTATTTGAAATTTTTTAATATACCATTATTACCATACACCACACACAAGTACACAACAACTTCATATACATGAGTAAAAAGTAAAAGTCCAAATTAAGAGCATTTGCATCAATTTCTTTAAATTGATGCAAATAGGTATTTTAGATAATAAAAAATTAAGATTTAGACAAAAAATTAGTTGTACTAGAATCTTTTAGAGTTCTGTATAATAGATAATTTTAGTACTGATTATCTACAACTAGATAATCACTATTGCATTACGAATTATTAAAATAATATTATTTTCGTATCTTCTCTCATCTCTCTTGCATACCATCCCTCTCTTAAATAATATAAAATCAATAAAGAAAGAAAGAAATTAATATTATAATGAAGTAGAAATTATAATAGAAATTGTTGATGACGTGAGTAGTTGGTGTAATAGTAGTGTCTCTCCCCCACACCATCGAGGTCAAGGGTTCGAGACACGGAGGTTTAACCTCTATGTTGATGACGGCCGGGGCGACATCACCTCACGTCATCAACAAAGATATTGATGCAGTGCTTGTTAAATATAAAAGCTTTAAATTGTCAAAAAAATGATGTTTGATGAGGTAATATAGATAATCGATTAAGAAAAACTGATGAGTGCTCTAAGTTGTCAAAACCCCCTATTTTGTCTATTGTAGTTGGTCCCAAGTACAGATTGGAAACCAAATGCCGTACAGATTGTGAAATCTTGGTGGAAACGGCATCATTCATCAAGTGTTGTGTTGGACTGCTTGTTTTGAGAGTTGGGTGGTGGCAACGGCAGATACTGGAGGAGATCAATTCTCACCCACCTAGAGTGGCCGACATAACTCCAGCATCAACCCACTCAAGCTTCTAGAATTCCGTCACGTGGCAAAAATTAGCGATTAATTATATAGAAGTGCACGTGACGTTTCTGTCATTACATCACCCTCTAATTAAGTTGTCTACAACCTCTATTTTATTTTCTTTTTATAAGCTATTTCTATCAACCTTAAGGCTAATTAGTCTTGATGGCAAATCACGTGTGCAAAACAAAGAGTTTTAGGTTGGAATCTTTATTCACACGTTACTTTTTACGGAGTACGTTCAAAAGTCGATCGTAATCCGTTGATTTTTTTTGCCGTCTCTTTAATTATGAGAATTGGGGACCAATCCAAGTCTCATCTCATCCCGTTTCGTTTCACCTCTTTTATAGTCTTAGATCTTAAGACTGATGAATGAGATTTTAAGACATCAATACCCTTATAAAACACAAAGAGGGGGATCTCACTCTTTTTTTAGAGTATGATTTGAGAAATTCTCTTGAGAATTGAAGCTCTCATGGCTTTTGAGCTTTTCATCATCGTTAATGAAAAAAAAAATCTATCTAAAATAAAATATTTTCGGGTGGAGTGAAAGAAACGGGAAACATTTCATTGAACACAAATGATCACGTGGGAAGCAGATTGTGGTCACATGAAACCCATAACGCAACCCTAGTAATTACTCCCACTTCACGCAACCTATCTATTTTGCTATTTTTAGACCACAAAGGAACATAAAAATCTACGTAGCTTTCAAAAAAAGTAGACATTTTTTTGTGAGGACAGTAGAAGTCGCATTTTTTTTTTAAAAATGCTCATACACCTTTCCTTTGGTTTGAGTACGTTACGAAAAAAAACAATGATCACGATTTTTTGCGAAATTTTGGAAGATTTTCTATGGAAATATCAAGATCAATAAATCGCGATTTCAACTTATTTCAAAATTAAAAAAAAAAAAAGTTTATAGCAGGTGTAGCGTCTAGTTAGTAGATCTAGGACTCCACAATTTGTTTAAAATTGTAGAATCAACAATTTGAATTCAATGGTTTGGGAGGTGTGTCACATCATACCTATTTTTTTATTCCTCTTCTTCAAACTCTCTCTTCTTTCTCTGATTGATTCTTCTAAGATTGATAGAGATGTGAATTGTAGAATTTATGAAATTGTAGAATTCCCAAATTGCTAGTTAGCATAGCTTGGAGAATGGGTATAGTGACATATTCAATGACGTTAATTAAATTCTTTATCAAATTATCATCCAAATCTTCAACCCACCCATTTTAGGTGAGGTCGAATATAATAACAATAAAAATTGAGAAGTTACATATTTTTTATATAGTATATATATATAGTATTGAAGTCTTAAAAAACCAACATGTGTCTACATGATAAAGTTGCAACTAAATGTATACTAGATTTAAGCACGTTTTTCTCAAAAATAAATAAATAAATAAAAGAACTGTTGATCGATTGGTCCTATACGGTTTTGGGATATTTCCCTTTCCCACGCAATCCGGTGAGGTGAAGCACAGTTTCAACGCTGGTGTAGACACAACGCTGCACGTAGCTAGGGGCTATTTTGACTCTTCCTTCCTTCAAATAATGCATGATCCCACTAATGGTCCCAAGGATCTAGTTCTAGGGTCACCTTGGTATTGTAACAAAATCAAAAAAGGAGTGTAATTATGTATCGAACAAGTTTTGAGTTTAAAACATTTGATTTTAATCAAGAGAGGTTTTGCAATAGTGATTAGACTACCCTCAACATAAAGGATTTTGGGGCTCGGCACTTCTCTAAAATGTGCAGTTCATATCTAATGATGGAGAAAAAGTTAAACAAGTTTTCAAAATTGAAAAACAAAAATGTGATGTGATGTGACACATTTCAAAAATCATTTGATTCAAATTATAGATCTTACCATTCTAAACGAATTGTGAAACCTCAGAACCCAGAAGAAATTTAGAAGCACGTGCACAAAACAAAATGTAATTAATCTGGTAAAAGGTTGGGAGTCTTTTGGGTTTCAGAAAATGCATTGGCGGGCCTCGTGGGTTTGACGACATGAACTACACCAAAGCATGCAGTACTTTTTCGATCAAAAGTTGAATGGCGGGTGCATGTGCACAAGTTTTACAAGTAACTTCCACGTAATTGGTGTATATCTTAAGTGCTTTGAGTATTGACTAGCTCTAAAGAGTAACTACTGGAACACATTGGGCACTGACGACCAAATGTCGATTCATCACAACAAAACGGATCGAGGAATTTGCAGTTGGACAGATTTTCAAATTCACATCTATTGGTCTGTAAATAATTTGACAGAGCAATGTAGTGATGTGGCATAGAAATTTTTTTGCAAATCGTTGGATGCGAATTTCGGACTCTCCAGATCCTTCCTAAACTGTCATGATTCTACTAATTCTTTCCCGATTAGATTGATTAACTGGTATTTTAGTTGAATCATGTCGGTTTGGTGACTAGTTTTGCGGTTCAACCGACCGGCGCAATCCGATTTTTATAACACTTAGGAAATGTGTATGCCGTCCAAAATGTCGCGCATTTTGTACAAAACCGTCTCGAATGCACTTAATTAGGGACATTTTGTTTATCTATAGCTGAGACGATTGTTAAGGATGTCCGTAACAAGTATATATGCCGTCCAAAATGAATTCAACCCTTCTTCAGTCATTTTTTCCAATCCAGTTATCTGATTAATTAGCAAAAGCCATAGAAAAAAAGCGCATCCCATGTTGCAGTGCTGCCAAATCTTCGAGGCTCAACTGCTCAAGTTGATGTGTGTAGTACGGCAGCAAGTTGCCAATTAATCAAATTAATTCTACAATTCGCACATATCTTTCTAAGGATAATGGTGTGAGCACATTTTTCGATTTTTTCTAAAATTTAGCACGGTTTTTGTTCTTATTGGGATGTCGTCATTGGGTCTTATGATCATATATAAAACGTGTTGGTTGTGTGAAAGATACTAGACATTTGCTTATATGACACTCGGTTGAGTTTATACCAATCCGACGTGAGATAAAATCTTAAATTTTAATTCTTTCAGGCACATCATTCTTGAAGATAATGGTGGATAAACAACAGTCATTTGCGCGTTGGTGATCTGCATGTGATTGAAAGTGACATGAACATAGACTGCGCCTAACAAGACGAGAGGATCGTGCAGTTGCCGACGAGGACTGACAACTACAGTGCTCTATGTGCATTCCACTGCTCCAGTGTTGGATACTTACATATATATCCGTTAGTGTAAAAATTGTAGAATGACCAAAAGTGGAAAGATTTTGATCGGATGAATACACGTTAATATCATAATAAAGTGTCTCCGCTGCGGAACAATATTATAAACAGTGGATTGTATCCTAATAACGCAATGTGGGAGTATAAATAGATGAGTTAGTTCACGATTAAGTCAAAATAATTTGAGAATCCACTAAGGAAGCTTAAAATCCACTAAGAAAAAGAAAATTGACAGAAATCTAAAAAATATGATTAATTCATCAATTATTTTTTGCTGAACACAGCTACAACCTTATAAATATTAAAAATTATATAACCCTACTAGACATGGAATTATCAAAAAGTATTAATAATAAAATTAAAAATACTAATTTGACTAGAAATCCTATTAACAACTAAAAATAAAACTTTTAATTACACAATAATAAAAATTCATAATAATTAAGTAAATAATACGAAAAGTGTGTTAGGGCAAATGCAATGAGAAACAACTTACTGGGCCAACATTTTTGTTGGCCCGGTCCCACCTCTATTACACAAAAAGTCAAGTCAAACACGTATTCTAATACAGCCACATCAGCAAAACACAAATTTCTATACACTTTTTCTTCCCACACACTTTCTCTTTCCACCCAACCCAACAACATTCCATTCCTCCATATTATCCACAACAAAACTACACCAAAACATCAAATATCAATACATCCACATCAGCAAGACACTTATCCCAATACAGCCACATAAGCAAAACACATTTTACAATACAGCCACATCAGCAAAAGACAACATATTTGTTGGCCCAATACCAGTTCACCATTGCATTTGCCCTTACATCACCTAAATTAATGTCTATTATCCGCCTTGCCAAACGTAGCGGCCCAGAACCAGAAGATCAGGGCCCATCTCAAGAGGAATCCGAATTTACAGTTGCATACGTCAGTAGAGATGTAAAGTGGGCTGGGGCCCGGGACGAAGCACGGCCCGGCCCTGTATACAGCCCATTTATGGGTTCACGGGCCGTGCAAGGCCCTGTCCACTTTACATATTCGGGCTGGATCAGTGTTCCTGGCCCACACTAGCCGGCCCGAAAAAGATGGGCCTGGCACCACACGCGTGGCAAGTCTCTCCAAGACTGCCAACGCAGTGACGCACGACGGCACGAGTTTGGTGCTCTCCTCTTCTTCTTCAACAAACTCTCTCTTTTCTCTGATTGATTCTTCTAAGATTGATAGAGATGTAAATCAAAGCAGCAGATTTGCTTCTTATTGTACCTGTCGACTTTAGTAACTATCTTGTATACCTCTTTTTATCTTCTAATATTCTTCTTCAAGACTTCAACAGACACTCTCTCTCCCTCCTCTCCGGTCGGGTCGGGTCTCACAGTTTCCGTATCATTGTAATTTCTGTTAAAACTTTTTTTTAAAATATACAGCCAAGCCCTTGGACACTTAGCGGCCTGGGCCTTATTTTGGCTGGGCCGAATCACCAAACAATAAGGCCAGTCCGCAAACCATTCGGGCAGCATGTGGGCCGTTCCTGAATTGACAGGTCCGGCCCACTTTACATCTCTATACATCAGAGATCCAAATACCTGTCATTCAAATTCGACTTTTTGGACATATCGGGAGCCTTTCATAACTGCAATTCGAGAAGTAATTAAATAAGTAATTAAATCAGCAATGGCAGAGCAACAACAGATGTGATCAATGAAATTAAGTCTGAGAGGAGATTTTAAACTGAAAGATACAACAACTGAATATCAACTACCTCATCATCAAGAAAGGGCAATTATAGGATAAATCATAAGATCAACATGGAAGCTACAGGATTCCACACAAAGAGAGAACACGCCTAACCTCAGAGAGTCGTTTCTAATTTTCCATACTAAGAGTGTGGTCATGTGAGTTTAGTTTAAACAGAGAAAACACACACTACGTCATTTTTTGCATTTCTTTGACAATAATATATAACTGATTACATCCCTAAAGAGTTCACAAATAACACATTCTCAACCAGAAACGCTCACCCTAGGTCGAAGTGGCAGAGGACTTTATCTTACATGCTTTCATGGCACCAGAAAATGTGCTTGTACAGTTCACACCGGAAGACAGATAAGGAGCAGAAGTTGCTTCATATAGGTGCAACCCGCCAAGCAATAAGCATCTTCCATCAAGGCCTCCACTGAGGATTAATAATGAAAGAATGCAAAACCAACAGGTATGGGGAATGTTCTATCATTTCTCTAGCTAGCACGTATGAATAAGATAGGACTTATTTACTCACTCCCCCAAGTTTAGTGACCCATCTTTCATCAGCTTGACACTCAGACTATTAAATCTCCCTCTTGAATAATGACGAGATGCCTTCCTCCAGTCCGTTCCAGTTCTCATCATGGCAGCAAATTCATCATAGCTGATATGGCCGTCCTGCATCCATGGCAAAGTTAGATTGGAAATTACCTTATTAACACTTCCATGCAAACATAGCTTTTGACCTTGTCTGTATCCACTTCATGGAAGATGTCATTGGCTACATCTGTACAATCATCAGCTCCATCTTCCATCAAGGCATCACGCAGCTCCTCTGGTTCAATGTACCCATTACCATCCTTGTCAAAATAGGAGAAAGCCTTACGAAGATGCTCATCATTGGCCATCCTTTGTAGGTAGAGTGAAACAGCAATAAATTCCCCACAGTCCAGTGTTCCTTTGCCATTAGTATCTACCTGTAACAGAAACCTTGCTCATATTCAAAATACATAAAATCGAGAGGGAGAGAAGGAAAAGAAAAGATGTTCAGCACCTTTTCATAAAAGAACATGATAATATATCTGAAAAATGAAAAAGTCAACAAATGGCATAGTAATTGATAAGACATGTTCCTCTATGCCCACCAAAAATCTTATTGCAGCCTAATAAAAAACAATAACAAGTTCAACATCGCGATCTTTTTTAAAGTGTGCATGATACCACAATTCATAGCCTCATTTTCCTAGAGGGGGCAAATAATGTTTTTCCCGTAATGTCCCTTTTTTATCAAACTGCAGCACATATGTAGGATTTTGAAAAAGATTATCTAGGATATGGCTTTCACCATGTCACTAGGGATGGCAAAAAAACCGAAAATTGACATGGATGCATAAATAATTGCCAGACCATTTGAAGAATCACTGAGCCATTAACTATTTCCAGTAATGCACAACATAAAATATTGTTCATACAAAGGACAGGACAGAGTAGATGATTAGACCCTAAATCATCAAAGAACCAAGTGCAGTGAATATATTACTTCTTGTTGTTCTTGTCTTAAAAAAATCTCTCATGTCCATGTGGCCAATTTCCAAGTGAGTCTACAATGAGTTGTTTAGTGTGCATGTCACACCAAAAAAATAAAAAAAAAAAAGAGTTCCAGGGTCATATGGCTAATTTCCAAGTTAATAATAATATGTATTCAAGTATGCCAAAGCACAGATACCCACGTGCACACACATGCATGCACGGATAGTGAAAAGAAAAATCCGACTGCACTCACAGCTTCTACAAGCGTTTGAACCTCAGACTCTGCGAGCTGCGAGCCAAAATTACGAAGTCCAGCTTTCAATTCTTCAATTGAAACAATGCCATCATTATCAGTGTCTATCTTCTTGAACATTTCTTTGACATCTTCAACCTCTTCGATAGACAGGAATTCAGCAATAACCTGATCATCAAATACTTTTTCCACATAAAAAATATTCATCAAATAATGAAACTTGAAAAAGTTTATTAGGCATAGTCAACAAACCCTGAGAGCTTTTCTCTTGAATCTGTTCATCATAGAAAATTGCTTAAGCCTTGACTTGACAACATCTCCAAGTGGTACATTTGGTGCCTTTTTGGCATTTTGGAGCCAAGAATGCTCTGTTACAGGAGGAATTGTACAATAGGTAACTGGTATCAAACTCATCATAGAACTAAAATTTGTTTTAGTGTACAAATGTGACGCTTCGCTAAAATGTATTCAATTTTTTTATGCATAAACAAATGAAATACAGGACTCAAGTTATATAGGCACAACCGCACAAGCATGGACACAGAATAGCAAAACTGTAATATACAGCTCAAGGTATGAAAACCAGAGTCAAACATATACTAATGCAGTGCATGTAAGCAGGTAGATAGCAGCCTTCAAATGTCCAACAAAATTACACAATCCTTAGTGCTCAGTTTCAGTTCTTATAACAATTATGCGAAAGGAATATTGTTCAACTGGTTATAAACACTACTTCATTCAATTCTTTATCGCTGTTACAGTTTCCTTTTCCTTCCCCATGCACTTTCCATGATTTAAATGTAGAATGGAACTGTAGAACATGTCAAGGCATCCACAACATTTACACACACATAGCAACATATATCATTCATGAACTTTTACAGTGTCAGAAGTCTATTGTGCTAACTACATACTAATTTTGGCCACGAATCAATATCCAACTAGATAACATTGCTATATAGTTGAAATATGCATATTCATCAAAATACTAACTTTCCTGATTGATTTTACCAAAGCTCACATTCTCTCTAGTAGTAACTTATTGTCGAAAGTGAATGTGCAAGGCCAAACTATAGATTTCTTTACTTTCAATTTAGTAAAACAGTATTAATTTTCCTCACAATAAATTTCTACCAAGTTTCTTCACATCTAAATTAACAGTCTCTATCAAAATGCTTAATATTCTGGATCAAAAGCATCCTCAAAAAAAATTAGCCCGAAAAATAAAAGTCAACGCCAAGCCCCACACCAAAGAGTAAGTAAATAAAAGCATATGCCCAAAAGGCAACAAACTTCTAAAACAACAGGTATTGTTTTTCACTTATTAGGGACAGAGACTTTGTAAAGAGAAAACAAGCAAATTGCGAAAATCCCAAATGATAAGTGGAACAGACAAAAGGAATCAAAATTAAATTACCTAGCACTTGTTTTGCATTTAATCGTATCTTTGGGTCTGGCTCCAACATTTGCCTGACTAGACTCTTAGCACTTTCTGAAATGCTTGGCCACGGGTCTCGTTTGAAATCAATTATACCACGTAAAATGGCCTGTGCAACACCTTGCTCAGACTCTGCATTAAAAGGTAAACTAATCTTCTGATAAAAAGAAAATGCAGTATGGCAACACAAATTAGAAGTATAGAGGATTTTCTTGTTACTGAATGCAAATTCACAAAAAAAAAAAAAAAAGTTGTCAAAAAAGAGCGAGTGTTGCTAATGCAGCGTGAAAACACATAGCCAGAGAAATAGAGAGGTTACCTGCCCAAAATGGGGGAACCCCACATAGCAAAATGTAAAGAATAACTCCAGCACTCCAAATATCTATTTCTGGTCCATAATTCCGCTTGAGCACCTCAGGCGCCATATAATATGGACTCCCAACAATTTCAGAGAACCTCTCACCTACAATGTTGCAAATAAAATATCAAATGGCATCCAGTAGGGAAATTTAAGAGTTCGAAAGACCATAACAAACAACACAAAGGAGAGTCCCGAAACTTGGGGAGTCTTTAATGTCTAGACTCTAGACAACATAACTTCGTCACCATTTAGACCAAAAACTTAAAACAATGAATTAAGGCAGTGGCGAATCTTTCTTTAGAGTTTTCAAATGCATATCATGAATACTATGAGACTCTGCATGGAATGGATCAGACGACATTAACCCGACCTGCTGAACAAGTCACCAATTATTGTGGGCAAAGAGACTTGAATGGAAGTATATAAAATGACATAAATGGTTAGGTACACATCCCACATCCCACTACCCTAGACCCTCTACCCTAGAAGAAGAATTGGTTTAAAGTTTAATAAGTGGAGCAAATCAAACCTATCTTCAGATAACAAATATCAAAAGAAAGGGGGGGGGGAACTATAGCCGCTAGGAAAGCCTGGGAATTCAATGGGAAATTAGATATCGAACTGAAAGTATCACATGTTGCTTGTTGAGGCACTTCAAAGCCTTTTCAAATAGAAAATCAGCTTGTAAGATAGGGAGAAGATCATATGTTATATAAGCTTCACTAGCAAACAGACTGGGAAATAGAGAAGTTTCACAACATTGTCATTTGGTCAACAAAGGATTCCACATCAGTGAATACTAAATGCGAAGTTTAAATCATGAGGATGTAAAATATATCATAATAAGTGGAAAGCCCAAGACAGGGTAAACATGAAACTATATAAAAGTGAACTTTTAGAACTAAAAAAGATAATAACATCTCCTAGTTTTACCATTTAGCAGTGCAAATGTTGGATTACAACTTCAAAAACTCATCAATAGACACAAAAGGAAGAATCTAATAATGCTAAACATAGACTATCTAGAATTCGTTAGCTATTTGTGTCACTCTGGCATTGCTTTTAGCTATTGGCAATTGTATTCACATTGTAATAGATGACAGCAATTTGCCCTCCAAAGGTCGTCATCTATTGATCATTGGCAAAATTCTTGTGGCTGTGGGAAGGGGGACAATCCAATCCCTGTTGTTTTTCTACCAAATTTCACTTCCAAATCTTCAATGAAAATGTTCCGTCAGCAATTTTCTTTATTTACATGACCATCACATGAATTTATTTCAGTTCTTTAAGCTACCTACAAGATACATCCCAAGCTAAAAAACACAAAACCTAGCGTACTTCAACCACTAATTAAGCACTCATGAAGACACATTATTAACACCTTCCAGTTCAAACACTAACCTGGTTTGAAGAAAATAGATAGCCCAAAATCAATGGCTTTCAAAGGTGAATTCTCTTTCTTGTTTGCAAATAGAAAATTCTCAGGCTTGAGGTCCCGATGAATAACCCCATGCTTGTGACAAAGCTGCACAACCTCCATAATCGTCCTGGTAACCGCAGCTGCCGCTCGCTCTGTGTAATGGCCTTTGGCCACAATCCGATCGAAGAGTTCTCCCCCCTCGCAAAGTTCCATCACCAAATGCACTGCATTATCGTCCTCGCACGCCTCCTTGAAGCTCACAATGCTCGAACTCCTCGGCAAATGCTTCATTATCGCCACTTCTCGCCTCACGTCCTCAATATCCACCGCTGACCTAAGCTTCCTCTTCGAAATACTCTTGCAAGCCAGTAAGTCCCTGCTATCTCGATCTATGCACAGATACGTAACTCCGAACTCTCCACGCCCAAGCTCCCGGTCCACAAGATACTTCTCCTCGATGTTCTCTTTAGCAACATCAGCGAGGACGGTGATCGGAGCCTTCTTACCGGCGCCAGCGTCCTTCCTACTGTGATCGTGGCCGGAGAAATTCGATTTCACGTCTTCTCTGGCAACTGCCGCCGGAGATCTGCAACAATTCCCCATTCACACACAAAAAAACTGCTCAAACTCCACGGATCTTCAAGAAACCTAGAACTTCAGTTAGGGTCTCACATTATACGCGTGAAACCCTAACCCTAACTCCATAAAGAGAGGGCTGAGCACTGAAAATTAGCGTGAGAAAGCCAGCTGTTTGAGAGAAAGTTGGGGCATCCGTGAAATTGATGAGGCATGTACGGTAGAAGCGCTGGTGCTTTTGAGAGACTCAACTTTTCATACTCTTTTCAGTAATAAAAAAATTTTGTAGTCGTGTTTTGTTTTGAATTTCTTAATTTATTTTTTATCGTTCTGCTTCGGCTCTGTGAGCTTTGTCGGCTAACTGAGGCCGAGGAACGGGACGGCAGGAGGAAGAGAGAGGGAAGAGAGGGGGTTTCAGTAAATTTGTCTAATTTCGGATATCTTTAACAGATACGTATAGTGTACTATTCCTTTTTTAAGGTATTTTTTTTACAAAAATCCCAAAAATAATAAATATATAAAATATAAAAGAAATAATAAATTTTGACCACTAGATCATGTATTCACCTATTGAGTTTTTTTAAAAAGGAGTACGTCATCAAATCTAAAATTATTGATATTTATTATTTATTGATAATTTTTAGAAAATATTCATACTATTTTTTGAGAAGATAAAATATTCATACTATTAATTATGGCATTTACAATGGTAAAATGTTATTGGGCCAATAAAGATGTTGTCTTTTACTGATGTGGTTATATTGTGAAACGTGTTTTGCTTATTTGACTGTATTGATATAAGCGTTTTGTTGATATGGATATATTGATATTTTGTGTTTTGGTGTAGTTTTGTTGTGGATAATATTGAGGAATGGAATGTTGTTGGCCTTCATGTTAGGTGAAAAGAGAAAGTGTATAGAAATTTATGTTTTACTTGACTTTTTATATAATAAAGATGGAACCCAGAATTAACTTTGTTAGGGACGTTAACATTTGCACCATTACAAATGTCAATCAAAGAAGAGGAGGAGTTGTTCTTTGTTTTAAAGGGCAACGTACCTCAATCCTTTTAGTAGAGTCGTAATCATTGTCCAACCAATGGGATAGCTCGAGTAAAAAATGATGGGGAATGCTAACAAATAAAGACAACAGTATAATAGTAACGTCCTATTGTAGACCACCATTAATTAACCTCTGTCTAATAAGGTAACTGCATTGTTTGGTTTCACTCAAAATCTAAAATCTTTAGTTACTCTCCTTTATCAAAAATACTACGTGATTAACTAATGAGAGATTGTTTGATTGACAATCGATTGGGTTTTATATATGTGTGTCTAATGATCGATTCAAATGAAAAACATATTTATCAGTGGTATTTCAAAAAAAAATTAAGTCATATTGCCTACAAAATAGTTCAATTTGATTATTGTCTTAATCCTCCATTTATTTATGAGCATTTTTTTATAGTCTCGTGATGTATATGATGGCTATGTCTTAAGACTTTCAATGATAGTGTAAAATTCTTATTTTAATTCAATATTTTGACCTATCCACTTTTGAAAAAGTATAATTTAATGACACTGACATCGTTGGATTTTTAGTTGAAATACTAGTAATTAAACAAAACTTTCGTATGCTGAAGGCATAAGAAGAAACTAAATAGAATTTCTTCAAGAGACCTTCTAGATTGAATATACCTGGTCAGATTTTAAAATTTTTTATATTGATATGAATAATGAGATTACATGCTCAGGCTCCTGGGCTAGAGAGGCCCAGTACTACAACATCTAAAAGGCTGCAGACCTTAGCGGGAACGACTGACTTGGGCTGTTGGCCTACATATAAACTGGACTACCTTATTAACACCTTCATATTTTATATGGCCCATTGGCTGGGGCCACATTTATTGTCTTAACTTTTAACGTTGGCCGGCTAACCTATTTAATCACAACCAATGCTTCAAAGTAGATTGAATTACACTATGCAACGTACACTATTATTTCGAAGCTGGCACCATCATCTGATTAAACTTTGTCCATTGAATCTGCAGACATTATACGAGTCACTTAATCAGATTCATAAAACATGTGTGTCCTTCGCAGCCTCCAAATCTCATCCTTATTGATTCGAGTCCACGCCCAAAGAGGTGTTTGGCAACCCACCAGGCATGAGGCACCAGCAACACCGTAAAGATTAAAGATGGAAGCCTTGAGCCTCGATTCACTTAACTGGGCCATGAGCCCACTTACTATCCTTGATGGGCCGATCACTGTTGTTAAAATCATTCTAGTTGTTGGCCCATGACACTTGTGTCCTTCGCAGCCGCCAAGTTAAAAATTCTCCGGAAAACATTAATACTTTTGTTTTTCCGAAATAATAAAATGGGGGTTCAATCACGGAATTACCTCGTTCCCACTGGTTTTCATTAATTAAAGTCTGGGGGAACAATATTCCAGTACACGGTCAATGGACACCTCCTACAAGCCCCCGCAAATATCAAGAACATTCGTAAAAGCGTAGTCAAGGCTCCTTTCCCCTTTTCCGCATTAAGCATCCACATGTCATTCTAAAGTTGACACGACTAGTTTTGTTACATTTTCACATAGTCAATTATATCAATACATGGGTTGATGTATAATGGTTTAAAGTTAAATCGTGAGTTTCTTAATTAACCTCTTTTTTTCTTATTTTTAATTAACCTTTTAAATAATATATATCCGATTTGTGTCGATCTAAACTTTATTCTTTTGAAACAACGTAATCCGATAATTTTACTTATTTAATTGAAGATCTTGTGAGTATTTTAGGGTTCTCTATAATTTTTTTGAAAGACCATTGATTGAAAAATATGTTTACAATTGAAATCAAACTTTAGACTCGTTGGTAGGGTTCTCGATAGTTTATATACAATTTAAGCCTTAATTAGCAATTTTGTTCTTTTAGACACTTGTTAATGTACGCAAAGAAATCAACTAATCAAGCGTCAAGTTACTTGGGCAAGGGACCACGGTCGGTCATGCAGATGAGAACCATAGGTTCATAGGGGAAGTGGGACCCTTCCTTTAAAGGCCAAACGCCCAAACCCAATCTTACAATCTTTGCATGCGAGCCACGTGGGACAAAGACAGAATAACGCGGATTAAAAACTGAGAATACGAAGCAAAAACGGACGGCCCACAAGCTCCCCTAAAGATCATCACGACATCTTGTCACCTTTAGATCCACAAATCCATGCAGAAAAAGCCATCGACCAATCAATCAAACACTTCGCATTACATAACACCCTCCACGTACAGTCTCGAAAGCCCTTGTTAACTTCCACAGTTCACACGGTTCAAAGTAAAAGCACGAGACAATAGTTAAATAATTTTCAAAATAAAAAAATTAATCGCTTGTAGAGCAAGATCTCTAAAACCGGTAGCAGAGAACAAAACCCCTTAGACTGCACAAATGTTTTAAGGCATTTGTCGTAAGCATGACGACACGTAGACGCAATGGGAAAACATAGAGAGGAAGAGACACGAGAGAGAGAGAGAGATTGAGTTAACGCGTAAGACCGATGGGACTAAAAGAAGCGACTGCACAGAAGAAGAAAGAATGCTTTCGCTCTTTTCTTTCGTTGGGTTCGTTTTCTAAAATCTGAACCAACATTGAAAACACTCGCTTTGACACATAAGCAAAAAAGAAAAGAAAAGAAAATCTTTCTTTCTCTTGTGCAATTATAATTTGTTTTTCCCTTCTTGACCTTTATACTTTCCCATTCACACCACCTTGTTATATTTCCTTCTCATCTTTTCCCGATTTTCGTTCTATCAAAATCGATTTCGTTGCTTTCTCTAGACTCTTAGTTATGGAGGGACATCATCATCATCAACATCATCAATCTCATCAGCAGCATCACTTGAGCAACGTTGTTGTGGATACTGGGGTAGGTGATAGGTTTCCTCAATGGAGTATTCATGAAACTAAAGAGTTCTTAATGATTCGATCGGAACTAGATCGTAATTTCATGGAGACCAAAAGGAACAAGCTTCTCTGGGACGTTATCGCTTCAAGAATGAAAGAAAAAGGTTATAATAGAAGCGCAGAGCAGTGCAAGTGTAAATGGAAAAACCTAGTCACTCGTTACAAGGTAAAGAGTTCAACCAAATCAATTAATTTTCAAATATTCGATTCTTTATTTTTTTTATCAACAAGAGAAACCCTGTTATCTTTATTAGTTAGAATATTAATTAATAAATATGTGTTTGGTTTGTTGTTCGTTATTTTAGGGATGTGAGACAATGGAAGCAGAAGCTGTGAGGCAACAATTCCCATTCTTCAATGAGATTCAAGCGATTTTCGCAGCGAGAATGCAAAGAATGCTATGGGCAGAGGCGGAAGGAGGAGCGAGCGGGTCGAAGAAGAAGCCGATGAACTTATCATCTGAAGAGGAAGAGGAGAATGAAGAAAGTGATCAAGGAGAGAAAGGTAGCACGAAGAAGAGGAGAAAGGGTAAGAGTATTGCTGCAAATGTTACTGGGCCTAGTAGTGGTAGTACTAATAATAATGTAAGAGAGATTTTGGAGGATTTCATGAAGCAGCAGATGCAAATAGAAATGCAATGGAGAGAGGCGTTCGAGGCAAGAGAGAAGGAGAGGCTGATGAAGGAGATGGAGTGGAGGCAGACCATGGAAGCATTGGAGAATGAGAGGATAATGACGGATAGGAGGTGGAGAGAAAGAGAAGAACAAAGAATGATGAGAGAGGAAGCAAGAGCCGAGAAGAGGGATGCACTTATTACAGCACTATTGAACAAGCTAAGAAGAGAGGATCATATGTAGCAATGGATGGGATAATGTTGTTTTTGTTGTTGTTGTTTTGGACAAGAAAGGAAGCCCTTGAGAGGTTTGTCCTGGAACTAGATCTCTTCAATAACATTTTGTAGTTTTTTTTTTACGTTCACAGAATTCTTCTAATCATGATATCCTTTTTGCCCAATGCATGAGGGTTCGTTTTGAATGCAATCTTGTCTTTTGTTCGATCAATATTGAAGTTGCTTCTGTATATGTTACAATTTAGAGAAGTCTGGATATTCATGAACAAGAGGAATATATATAATAGCATAATGTAGTAAGCAATGAAATGTTTCGGAAAGTTAAAAATGAGCATAGATCAAGTGATCTCGAATAGGTAAACTTTTTGAACTTCTGCTGATCAACCATAGGGAGACAAAGAGACAACTTGCCGAATTGAAACACAGTAAAAGTAGTCATCATTTAAGGCACATAATTAACCCATTCTTGGTGCACTTTGGCTATATTAATGGTCCATTAATCTAATCTTCCTTCAGGTACACGGAAATTAAGACTATGTATTGTCTCCTCATTTTACGTGTTTAGTAGAAGATGTATATTTAGTCCAAATTAAAAGTTTGTTGTTTAATTAAGTACTTCCATATCTTGGTCTGCTGTGATTTATAGAATTTAATTAATTTAATTGGAAAGGGAATTAGTGATCCAAGGTGTTGAAATTTCGTCTTTTAGAAAAATCATACTATGGAAAAATTCCAGGTATATATATATGAGGGATTTCTTAGGAGCATAATAGGAAAAATATGGAACTATAGATTCTTATATATATATATATACACGTGTGAAATTTGATCTCTATTGAATTTGTAAATTTGGTTTATGATGTATATGACTCTAACTAAGTCACTTTGGTTTATGTTGTCTTTAATTCCTCATCATCATCCGAGTTTTTATCCAAAAAATTTTGGAGGTTGGGTAACACAAGTGTATGATGTAATTAATGAGAACTTATTACCTGAAGTCTTTTCCGCCATTCATTTTTAAAGGATCGTGCTCTCAACAATTTCTAATGAATTCATATATTTCCATACTATTTCAAATCACATCTTTTTAGATCTTTTTTTTCTTTCCCTTTCTTACTTTCTCCTACACAAATTATCTTGATTCTCCTCATCATCACACATTATCTATGCTTTTTATGTTGTTTTTTTTTATTAAAGGTAATTAATTAAGCTAACTTTAACGATCGAGGGGTAGGGAGGGATGGGGTAATGACCCTACATTCTAGATAATGACGCTTTTTATTTCGTTTGGGCATTTCAATTAAAGCGTTGCTTTATCATTAATGACACGAATATTTACCGACGCCTGTTTGACGTTTTGAAAAGTGCCGAGAATTACTTTTAATGACGCTTTATAAGCGTCGTAATAAACATCCCTGTTGTAGTGTGTATGACATTTTTCTTGAGCGGCTAGTTGTGTCTTTATTTTCTTTTTGCTAATTTATTCTTGCGTGTTTTATTAAACTCAATTTCTTGGTCTTGGTCGATTATTTGGCCTTTCATGAGTTGAATAGAGAATAGCAATTTGTGTTTGTATCTAACCAGGACATATTTTGAGATTTGTATTACTCTTCCATTGCATTATCACATCGGTGACCCCAGCTTCTCTCCAACGTAAGTACGCGTG
Organism: Tripterygium wilfordii; assembly: GCF_013401445.1. Taxonomy (NCBI): domain Eukaryota; kingdom Viridiplantae; phylum Streptophyta; class Magnoliopsida; order Celastrales; family Celastraceae; genus Tripterygium; species Tripterygium wilfordii. The sequence goes on along the minus strand of NC_052234.1, from coordinate 12,937,310 downwards.
CAAGGTTCTTATGCAAATGTGGTTGTCAAGCAATTGAGTTTTGCTGGCTCATGCATATATGCCATCATAGAACCGCGTATTAACCTTGGACATTGGAATGCCAGCTTTGAATTGTACGTTTTGTCAATGTGTAACAGCTAAAGGTAAAATCAAAACCGTGTTTCATCGGCAGGAGTGTTACTATTTAGCTTGCGAATTTGTCACCGACAGGTATTGTGTTCTGTGCCAAATACGTATTATACTAAAAAGGAAAGCTATTCAGCTGCCTGTTTTCGATCATGTTCAGAGATTTTGACTTGCATATACATATAGTATAATATTTGAAAATTGTTATTTTGTTCCTCTAAACGGCTCGATGTACTGGCAGTACTGCAACCTTTTAAATTAGTCAAATAGTGACCACGTTGTTTGAATCATGCACCCACATGATTTGCAGTGGCAGATTTGGAAGATGATCTTTGTGTTTAATGTGAACTATTGTTATAGAAACATTCTTTCATTGCGAACGTACGCTTTGTGTTGGTTGCCAAGAAAACAATATGAGAATATATGTTTTTTAAAGGAGGCAGGGCACACATGCGCATGATAAATAACAAGTAGGGCAGCGAACTTTGTGTGACTAGCTTTATACAAGTACTTAAAATCTATTCGGGTAAACTCTAATTTTCTTGCCTGGAAATATGTATTTCCTTGCTTTGAAATGTCAATCTAGAACATAAGAAACAATACAGATTTGTGCTGACACGATGTCACGTCTAATTTCTTAAAACTGTGAGCTCGGAAAAATCTTTGAGCTTTGAAGCTTTATCATACAGATTTGTGCTGACATGATGTCACATCTAATTTCTTAAAACTGTGAGCCTGGAAAAATCTTTGAGCTTTGAACCTTTATGATGGATTGAGATTGAATTTGAATTTCGGAAAACGAACGAATATTTTACAATGAATAAATTTTAGATAAAAGAGTTTATTATATATTTATTGTATTGGCTCATGAGTTGTACCTTTTGTTCTTTCACTGGTGATTCCTACAGTATAGTAACAAAATACAATCACAAAATGCAATATATTAGTGGATTCAATGCATAGAATTATTAGAGACCACAAGTAGATCAGGTCTATGATCCTTGTGGGGAAGCAATATATAATTATTCCGATCATTTTCATACGTACCCAAATTTTAGTGGCATAAACCTTATCTTTTTGTCTATCATTACCATCGCACATAATTCTCTCATTTTCAATCCTTTATTGGGGCCATTTTTATGGTTTTTTCTTAAATGCACCAATATATTTGTTCTCATGCTTGATTGACAAGGAAACCGGTTCCTTTCTCTATAAGAAATCTTCACTTATCCGATCATCGATGAGTAAATGGAGACAAAATCCACACAACTCTTACAAGCAATCCCAGCTGGTGGATCAAGTGACTCGTGGGTCCCAGTGAATGTGAACGGAAATTGCATTCATAACTGTTTCGTTGACTTTTACTTAGAATAGCTTCGTCAAACCTTTGAATTGACTTGACAGGATTGATATTAACATAATAACATTATACATCCACGCGATTCTCCACCTTTTTTTTTTGTTCGAGAGTCTATCAACTATCAACGGGTGTGTTGCTTTGTTCATGTCCGGATCTGGTATTCAATAATCTCTCTTAATGTTTATCTATTAGATTGATATACGGCGGGGGTGATATATGTGTGTGTGTGTATATATATATATATATGTCGTACATTATATTTCAACTTACTGCAATTTGTACATTTATATTATATCTGCGAGTCAAGGAAGTTTTAGTTATTCCAAAGTAAATGGATGTTTATGTTTTTCCATAAATTAAAGGTTAACTTATGCTTTATGTGTGTAATTCAAGGATGTAAATAATATATGTGGTAAATTATATTGGTGGGTCCAAATATTGTAGAGTCCTTGGTACGGTGACGCTTGAATATCTGAATAGACAAATCACAAAGGGACCGGAACGTCGTGCTTGGAATAAAAGAGGGAGTCAAAGCCTCGTAGACTCCGAACTTCGAAGTATTTTACGTATTAATTTCCTAATTTCTTGAGTCCTCTCACCTGTTCTGAGCTGTTGACCTTCACGCAACTGTTAAACACATAATTAACTCTCTCTCTCTCTCTCATGTGCAACTCTTTAAACAAATCAAGAACTACTGCGAATATTATGCTGCACGCATTACGACCTCGCCACTTGAATAATTCTTTCATTTTACGGTTCTTGTTGAAAATGTCAGGACATGCCGTTAGCGTTGTAGGTTCAGATTGTCAAAAGGTTTGAATCATATTGTTTTTAATATGATTATATTTGCGATATTCTTCTGCACAAAGTTTCTTTGGGTTTATTGAAACTAGTTACATGCAGAGATTGAAATGTTTGTTTTTATGTTGTAATTTATATCTAAGATTACTGTTGACTTTTGGGTTTGCTTTAGGAAGAAAAAAAAAAGGAAACAGATCGTTCCACAGTTACATACTGCTACAATTTCTTGGAAAGCTCGATTGCTCTTGTTTGATTTGTGATTGCCAAGAAACTAGAGGAAACGGAACGACTACTAGTAGTCTTTAAATTTGTTCCAGGAGAATTTCTTATGAAATGGGCCTAAGGAGGCTATATGGGCTTTTTGTTTCTTTTGACAGTCTAAAGTCCAATAAATGAAAGCTTTAGTCACACCTCAAATTTTATCAAATATTACCTCTTATTAAAGCTATCCTTAAAATTTCAAAATTTTATAAAGACACCAAAAGTACATGAAATCTCAAATATTTTAGAAACACACCCCAAGCATAAAACATATTACAAAAACAGGGGATAGTGGTTGCAATAGAGATAATCCCTTGAGCTCGGTGAGTGATTCGTGTAATTCTTAGTAGGTACAAGAAGAACCCAATTAATTGAACAGTTGAACAAACCTGTACAGTGGTGGAGCTACAGAGGGACCGGGGGGGCCAGGCCACCCCCCTGGATTTTGACAAAAAAATTAGTACATATACATGTTTGTTGACAAGTTTTTCTTAGAAGTCTGATGGTGTACGTGCTGGTAGATCATTCTTCAGCCCCGAGTTCAAGTGTGTTGGACCGCAGTCCATCATTAATTTTTTGTTTTTTTTATTTGTTTTTTGTTTTTCTATTTGCCTTCTTATTGTTATTCTGCCTATTTTTCTTATTTACCTTTTCTTTCATAATTGTTAATATTGGTTTTAAAGTTGGTAAAATAATTAATAAAGAAAGCATAATTGGTATTCTTCCTTATTCAATAATTAACTAAGATTGTTTTTTGCTCAATTTATTCATCTAAAACAGAAGAAAAGGGAAGGAAAAGTGACCGAAGATCCTTAACCAACCAAGAGTTAGAAAGCAAATCAACCACCCAACCTCCATCCCATCTCCCCGTCGTCAATAGAGGTCCTCCAATAGCTTGGAACAGACCCAGCATCTAGAAAGAAAGAGTGGAACCCACCAACACCACCATTACACAAGCAAGCCCTCCAACCTCACCACAAGCAGACCCTCCAATATTCGGAAACAGGGCTTTTAGGTAGATGTCCAGTTGCTCCTAAGCTAAGCAAGCACTGAGGCAAGAAATGTTGGATATATTGCATGCATAAACAAGTGTAGTAATAATTATATTGCATCAACAACAACCAAGTTACACAAGTAGAAACAGTAACATAAGTAGAAACAGTAACACAACTACAATTGCGTGAATTAAGAATACCAAACCAAGATGTTGAAACAACTGATAGAAGGAGCGAGGTACGTGTTAGCGAATCTTCTTAAAGAAAATTTGTCTCAGCCACTTGGTACCTCTGCTATCCGGACAATCATTTTCCACAATACAACGCTCCATACCAAAGGTATGCGGCATTGCAATACTGGTGGACTCAATCTAACCAATACAAGAACGTACTCTCAAACTCAGAATTTTCGGAATAAGAACTTGCACTCAAGAACACATGAAATATGGAATGCAGAGTGTAGGAAGAGAGTTTTCGTAGAAATATTTAAAAGTATGTATCTTCTAAATGGGTATTGGTAGGAGGAGAGTTTTCGTAGGAATATTCAAAAGTATGTATCTTCTAAATGGGTATTGGGACCTCTGTTTATAGTAGAGAACCTCCACCCACTTCCCCAAAAATCGGCAACGATACTGATTTTTTGGGTTTACTTAGTACAAAATCATCCCATGATTTGAGCCATAACCACCCCACTAAATGTGGGGTTGACTCAACCAATACAAAACTCATATTCAACACACCCAAGAAAGAGTCCCAAAGAGACTCAAATCAAAGATTTATTGATTTCACGGGATCGGCCATTACCGGTGGATGCAGCATTCTTTAAAGACATTGTGATCTTGGGGTGTTAAGAGCCCAACCCTAAAAAATAACACGGTCAATGCAAAGTCAACAGAAGTATGGGTATGCATGATAAATTTTGGGGTGTGACTAAATTTTATCTCCAATAAATCCACGTGAACGGTGAACTAGGCCCAGTAGACCAGTTAAACGGATTCGAAATTTAGATTAAGGCCCAGCCCAAAACACATTGAATTCTTATTTAATTTTTTTCCTATTTTCTTTGGCGATTGAAGTCTGATTTCAGATCTGTGGGAATCGACCCAACGCCATCAATAAACAGTTCATCTTTCACATTTGCTCCTTTGTTAATTGATAATCATGCATTAATATCAGCGGAACAGTACTGCATTCTATGTACATTTTGCTTCCAGATTTCCCATGTAAAATCAGACAAGCTCACACACTACATGATGCACTAATTGATCTAAGATTGTCTGCACTAATTCCTTGCAGATATCTTCAAAACCTTCAAACGCAAACCCATTTTTCGCAGTCCAGTTTGATTCTTCTATATCTTCTTTTGTCCATCGGCAGAGCTCACTTGTCAGTTCTGCACCATACTTTGCTCGAAGACCCAGCTTATGAGTATTCAAAACTTGAGTAGGATGTGGTGATAGGGAGTCATAATTTTCTCTTGTTGGAGGCATTTTCGTCTTTGGTATTGAATCAACAGGCTTCATCTCTGTTTGGGAAATCAGAAAGACAAATATGAAAACCAGAACTTTGTTTTTAAGCATGAAAGTTTGTGTCAAATGTTTAAAACTAACCTGATTGAAGATATTCATCAAGGGCGGAAAGAAATTTGTGATCAAGCACAGAAGCTGAACTTGAACAATCTGAGTGACACTCTTGGTCTACTTCGCTATTCACTTCCTCATTTTCTTTCTTCTTCCTCTTCGTCATATTTTTGGAACCCGCATATTTGTCTTTGGGCTTTATTGCGTTCACTGGACTTTTTGCTTTGTAGGGTGTTTTTCCTGATAGCTTTTTGCAATTATTCTCCTTTTCAATTCCATCAGCCTTTGAAAACTGTTTATGAGAGACAACCGGCCTTCTCGGTTCATTCTTCAATGCAGAGATTTTGGAGTTATTTACTTTATTTTCTTTCTTCTTTTTCTTCATGATCACTCTTCCTGCTAGGTTCTCCATGCTCTTCCTTCTCTCTTCATCTCTCTGCCTTTCCCTTCGAAGACCTTCTTCGCATTTCTTCAATTTTGATCCCACTTCCTCTGCTTTGTCTACATTACCCAAGTACAGAACCAAGAAATCTTGATCTTGTTGCACACCATGAAGCGACGTCGGTACCTCACGAAACGACACCGACGTCCGAACACGACGATGTTTTGATTTACCTAAATCAAGCTCTGAGAAGTAGTCCATAAAATTAACTGATCTGCTTCTTGTGACTGAATCTGGAACTCTTTCTCTTGGGATCCATTTTGTATCTGGCAATGAATCTAACCCCATCAGCCTTGCCACTACTCCTGGAGCCAAGGCTGGAGTATTGACCCTCTTAGTCCCTGGAGCTTGAACTTCGGCATCTCTCTTCAAATCCTTCTTTTCATGATCGAAGTCAAACGTGTTTGACTTTGCAATTTGGTCTGATGGGTGTGTCTGTAGACTGCCTGCGCAGAGAATCCGACGTAAAATTGCAGAGAAACACCCGGAATCAGCGTTGTGTGAGGCACTCATGGTTTTTGGTGAGTGTGTGTTGGAGAAGAAGTGAAAAACATAGCTTAGAGACTCTGTAGTAAATGATGTAGCGATGCTTATAAGAAGATTAATAAATGGCGGGCTCTGATTTCGAGTGAAGTCGTGTTTCGAATCTGAACGTAGACTTTGGTCGCTGCTTTCACATTGTAGTCAATTAGGTCGTGTTTGTTTTAGGAAACCGACAGAGCTTTAGCCTCGTTTTGATATAATTTTCTCTCCCAAATTCAACATATTTATTCAGGTTTTTTGAAAATTTAGGAGGTTTGTTTTCGTCTACCAAACAGGCCTTTAAGCTATTCGATCTATATTTTGGCTCGCAGAAATTGAACTTTTGAGGTGAAGAAAAAAAAACACAGTTGTGGTCCCCGGGATGTGGGCCATGGGGCCATATTACCCTACTTTCGTGGTAGGCTGTTTTATGTTTACACTGTACAAAGGTCCAATTCACCGACTCTGTTGATAGTTGACACTGATGACTTTTACGGACCTACGCGGTCTTTGACTTTGTTTACTAATGGGCCGGTTAGATAATGGGCCTTGACGGGCATTTCGAACGGGCAACTTGCCTTTTGGGTCAGGACCACACACGAGTATTGAGTGATGAGACATGGACAAATGAAAGTTAGCTCTGCACTATCAAACAATGGAGTGAACATGACAGCAAACCACAAGGATCCTTAAATTACCAATTGGCGATTGTATTGATAATGATCCAGCTTCATGTTTCCCTCCTCATCACATTCTAATTTTAAAGTGAATTTTGTGGGAAGGAGAAGGACCACAAACGGTTAGGTTAGGGCATCCTCAATTTCGCCTTGAAAAGACACATTTACCCTTTAAATCAGCTCAATATTCCTCACAAGTTCGATCCACAATATATGTTGCAACTGAACACAGTTGTAACACACCTCACAACACCACAGTTTTTTGTGACACGCCAAACAGTTTTTACGTTCCAACTCACCTCACAGCACCACAACTTTTTACCTCACAACACCTCACCACACTCCCAAATGCTTACATTATATGTCGAATTGTCCTACGTAATCAAATTAGGTCAATTATTTTATTTTAGATTAATATACAATGTAAACCTTAAGTGATTTTATATTAATATTATTAGTTATCTAATATAACCGTAATTTAGGCGCCAAACAGCTTTTTACGTTCCAACTCACCTCACAACACCACAGTTTTATAACTCACAGCACCACGCCACACCTCACAGCATTCCCAAATAAGTCTGTCTCACTGCCGTGGCTCTGCCATGGATAGAGCACAGTTGCTTCTAGAAGGGTTACCGATCATTCTTCTCTGCTCGGATATCATAAGTTTTTTACATCAGTGCCACCTTCGAAACCTGTTCACGATCGCATTCGCCCCTCTCGCCCTCAATTTCAAGTCGATCCCCAACAGAAGCCAATCTATTTCCCCGTACACTCTCTCTCATATGCGCGATCCGTCATGCATACATTGCACACACGGCCTTGGTTGCATATGAAGATAATTAAATTTTGTTATATTTTGCAGAAATCGAGCAGCATTGGAGGGCTAGGAGTGGGCGTGGGCGTTGGCAGCAACGTAAACATTAACTTCTGCTTTTCTTGTTCTTACAGGTTTTCTCATTATTCTCATCTCCAATTATCGTTTCTTTTTGTGTGTTTTTCTTTGGTTATTGAGGAGATCTGATTTCGATCACTGATCCTTGATCTAGTTTTATTTTCTGGGAATTAGTGATGTAATTGCGCTGATTGATTTATCAGGAAATCATTGTTACGTTGCTATTTCGCACTAATATCTGCTAGACGTAGATCAAGTGAACTTGATTTGCTAAGTAGTATTTCTTTGCAAGTTTGTGTGTAGTTTATTCCCAGTAAGTTATGCTTTTCCGAGTTTTCTTGTTCTTACAGGTCCTCCCATTCTTCTGGTCTCCATCTTTCGTTCCTTTTGTTTTTTTTTTCCCCTCTTTTACTGGCTAAATCTTATTTGGATCATTGTGTCTTGAGCTACTTTGATTTGCGTGTTTTACTTGCACATGGTCTTGTATTGATTAGAAGGAAACTATTGATACGTTGCCTTTATTGGTAAATTGACATCTTCAAGACTTGGATTGAATTAGTTTGATTTGCTGAATAGCAGTTGCTTGCTTCTTTGACTGTAACTTCTTCCTTGTTCTCCTTCTAGTATTTCTTGGTGAATCTCAGATAACTTTTCATTTTGATTGGTTAGAGTTTGAAATATTGTCATTTGTGGTGCTTTGCTCTGCTCATAATGTGTTGTACATAAAATGCGTATTTCGTTATGAAAAAGAAATTTTATTATTTTCCCTGTCTTCTGAAATTTACTCTCTCTCTCTCTCTCTCTCTCTCTCTCTACCTCTCTTTCTTGCATTGTACTACCATTTACAAGAACTTTTTATACATGTCCCGCCATTGATGACTAAAATCAACATCATGTTATTATTTTTGATTATATTCAGATTTGCTTATGATCGATGATGTTACTTTGTCTAAAAACCTAAGTCTGTCTGAAATAAATAACTACAACAGAGCTGATTAAGAAGAAAACACATAAAATCAACTTCATAGAAGTTTGAGCAAGTTAGGGCTGAATTGAATAACCTCAACAATCCAGTGTGGTAGATTAATTTGGAAACCATTTTAAAATAAAATAACATCCAAAATCAAAACACCTAGGATCACACGCCTCAGAGATGCAGAGCCCAATAGCTCTGTACCCTCATCACCTTAAGGCAAGATAAAATGAAAAGACAAGAATATTGTCTTACAGAAGAAGAGATGCCAATCTTTTTCTAAGACTTATGAAGAATCACCTTTCCTTAGTCCACAAGAATCACCCAAGAAACTAGATTGATATCCTATAGAAAAATTGAAATTTCAATAGAAAATATGCATTTGGTTATTGAACTATCCCATCTTGTTCTCTGACGATGTGGTTGTACGTAGTTTTCAGGATGTCCAACAGAAAAAGAGAAAAGAACAGCATATAATAGGATTATTTTTCTCTTTGTTGTTGACTAGGACCACTAGGTATTTTTAGAGGAGCAATACATTATATTATTAATAGATTTCTTGCTCGTATTAATATATTTATGTAAATATGTCATTTTTGGCAGAGGAAATGCTGTAACAATGAAAAACATGCTGGAAACAGCATTTCCTGGGATTGATGTTATTTTGGCAAACCACCCGCCACCGCTTCCAAAAGGCCTGCTTAGCAAAGTAGTACCAGTCGCTCAATTTGGAATCATTGGAATAATAATGCCGGGCGAACAAATTTTCCAAGGTTGGGATTCATGACTCCCCCTCCTTGGTATTATCACTGCGGGCGAATAGGTTTGGAAGTATTGCAAGCACATGGCTCCTTGGTAACTTTTTTCAGTCCTTCCTGCTGAGTTCTGGTGCTTTTGAAGTTTACTGCAATGGTGAATTGGTAAAGTCCTATCCCTTTACATCTCATTTTTCATGCTGTCTTCTCTACAAGTTTGTGTAAAATATATAAAGGAAATCCTCTTTTTCTGTTTTCTATTATGAATCGGATATTAAATCATGACAATTTAAATTTATAAAAAAAAGATCATGTCTGGGTAAGATAATGAATGCTCACTGTATTGTTGGGTAGTATAGTATCGGTGTCTTTGTTTCTCCGTGCTTCTCCATTATTGTCCCTTGAACATTTTTTGTAGGTTTTCTCAAAGCTGAGGGAAGCATAGATTCCCGGACCAAATTGAATTGAGGGATCTTGTCCGCAAAAAACTCATTAATCAAGCACTGGTTACCGGTGTTGGAGGTGGTATCTGGTCTTAAGCCTTCAAACTATATCTTTTAAGTAGGTCTGGTACTTACAGGACTCAGGACTGCTATCAGCAAGTCATCTTCAACATTTCAACTTGGATGGATACAATTTTTTGAGACCCATGTTGCAGTAAGTGGACCTACTAAATTAATTCTTTGCTGTTAGTAACTTCTGTTTCTCTTAGTCGGGAAGAGGATGTGATGTATGTCTCATGCTTCAGAACTTAGGTGACATGCTACATTTATTCAGATCTTTTACTTCAAGCTTTCTGTTAATATACCCATATTCCTGATATATTCTCATGAAACAAGTTATCAACCGACTGGCGGCTCTCTGACAAGGAAATGAATGCAGGTTATTTTTGAGGAACTATGTTAGACCCTATAATTGTTTACTAAATTGCAATGCTTTAGCACTCTGTAGTAGGGATGGCAAAAAAAACCGATCCGAGCACTATCCACAGGGTACCCGGTCCGTTTAAAACCCGAAAACCGATCCTATAGGTTTTGGAAACGGTTTTGGTTTTTGTTTTCAAACCCGTCATGTTTTAGGGTCGGGTTCGGTTTATGGTGCCGGGTTTAGGGTACCCGAACCGTTTAATAAAAAGATTCATTATAGTAATAATATTATAAATCATCTATAAAGATATACTACTAGGATATTAAATTATAACATGATAAAGCATATTAAAACGTATATATTTATAGAAACATACTAAGGGCATCTCCAACAAGAGTCGTAAAGCAGTTCGTAAATGGATAACGGACGATTTGCATACCCATTTCGTCATTTTCGTCAAGCCAACAGAGGTCGCAAACCGATTCGGAAATTTACGACCCCATTTCTGGTTCCCATATTTGCGACTCTGGCAAGGAGAGAGACGAAGGTCGCAAACCAGCGCGGGAGTTGAGCAACGGCTATGAATAGTGCCGAAAACCAGGTATAAATGTTCACACTTACGATCGCTATTCGCTCACCAACACTGTCATTTCTCTTGCTCCCGCATCACTATTTCCAAATTGGCAGAGGAATAGTTTCAGATCTCTGCATTTGCATGTTTATAAGCTTCCGATCTACCGAAATTGTGTTGAGATTGGATCTGATCGTAGCTTCGAGTTCAGGTGCCGTACGGTGGCCGAACCGGAAAGGAAGGGGACAGCGAACCTCCTGCCAAGAGGCCAAAGGTTGCTTGCTAACTCTCAGCCACTTGTTAGAAGGAAGTGCAGCTTTATTGTCGGGGGGAATCAACAGGAAGGAAAAAAGAAGGTAGATTTTTCTATTCTATTTCCTCCTTTGATAAGGATTGGCTTTAAGTGATAGAGGATGTGATTGGAATTAATTTTTTATTTGGGTAATTTTATTGTGTCTTTGGTAGTATTTGTGATTGGCTTTAAGTGATAGAGGACAGCGAACCTCCCGTCAACATGATTACGTTGAACAATTCTATGGCTTGTAATGGAACCACGGTGGCCAGTTCGTCTCCTCCCATTTGCTTCTTGATCATCTGTCTCTCGTGCATTAAAAAGCTGCTCCAACTCATCTTCAGAGTCGGACTCAAAGGCAAGGAATTCCCTCAAAATCTCAGAACACTAACATTTGGGTGATCCATGGAGAAGTTTGAAGTTTGTGATAAGATTTTTATGTAAAATACACAATGATTTGACAGAAAATGATGAATGAAGGCTACACATATTTATACATTAATTAAAAATAATAAAAAAAAGTGGTAAATTAGATGGAAACCAATTTTACATACTCATTGTTGGAGTGAGATTCCATTAAAATATGTATATGGGTTTGTATATCACTATTCAAGTATGCATAGTACAATTATGCATATCCATTTTTATACCTCTTGTTGGAGATGCCCTAATAAAACTATAAATTAGACTAATTTGAATTATAAAATCATAATTAATATAAATCATACTCAATATTAATTTATATTAATATAATCTTCAAATAAAAAAATTAAAAATTAAAAGTTAAATGGTAAATGGGTACCCGATGATAAACGATTATGGAACGGTTCCGGTTTTGGAAATTTAAATGGTTTTGGAACGGTTTTGGTATAGAGTATATTAAATGGAAACGGTTTTGGTATTTTATAAATGGAAGGGTACCCGACCCGTTGCCATCCCTACTCTGTAGAAACCCAAAAGTCAAGCCCTAGGTGTGAAAGTCAAAACCTCCAAAATGGTTGAGCGGAGCATGTATGTCAAAAATAACGGAACACCTTCATACAATTCCTTGTCCCAAAGAAAATTTCCGAACTTAAAAGCCCCCATTCCACCAACCTTCTACGAACCGTAAGTCAAAAGTGTTAATTTAGAGTAATGGCAGCTGCATATTAACTCATCTCAAAACTTACTTTTTAATTTTTTTGGTCCTCAATGACCAATGAACTCTGTTCATCCGACAGGATCTTAGAGGTGTAACACGGGCCCGTTGATTAGGCCCGGCCCAATATTTGTAATGGGCTGGACCGGGATTTCCCGCCCACATAAGCCGGCCCATTACAGAGACTAGCCAGGCCCGGGTCTGGGCCCATTACATAGTTGTCTCGAGTTGACGGCCTTGCATCAAAACAAAAATTCAAATTTTCGTTAAAAGAAAGCTCGGCCTGCCAGCCTGGCCCTTGGGCCCTAAGCATGCCGGGCCAATTCTAAAATTTGCGAGCTGGCCCATGAGACCTCCGGGCCACGTCAGGCAGGCCCACTTTACACCTCTAGGTGTATACTGTATATGAAGCTTTAAGGGCTGAAATATCTAAGAATAGCAGCTGCTGTGGACATTCTGGTCTATCCAATTAGTCAAGTAACAGCATGGAACCTGTAGATTTATCAATATCTTCAAACCTTGTTAAAAGAATTATATCTCAGAAAGTCCTGTACAATATACATGCATAAAAAAACCCGCAACTTTTACAAACAAACACCAATATCTTGAGCTATGGCAACATAAAATACCTCAAATAAAAAATGAAAGTCTGCTCACGGCCATTGAACAACAAATTTCTGATAACTTATAGGACAGCTTTGTAAACTTTGAACTGGACACCGACAATTTCCATGAAAAAGGGGAAATACCCCCTTGCTCAGAGATGAGTTCCAAAGGCTATGAATACAACTAGCACTTCAATACTTACTGTTCAAATGTGCCACCATTTCTTAGCATTTCGAGCTTCCATTACCTTGACTAGCTCATTTGCCATTGATGCAAAGTCTTCAGCTCCACTTCGCAGCTCTTCAGTCTGCCTGCTGATTCTCTGGTCACAAACATTTAAAAGAAAAAAAAAACAATGCTCAGAGGTTACTATTATTAGGATTTAATAAGGTAGCAGTGCCTTTGCCAATTGTTAGAGATCTTGAAGATGGCTAGACGAACGGAGAATTATTTAAGAAGGGGTAATTTGGAAAGGGAATCTCATTAAACCACCTAGACAAACAGAATCTTAAGTTCTCCTTAAAGAATACAACCTCCAATTTTTCTTGCCTCTCAACAAGCTTGTTTCTTGCATTTGCAGCCGCTGATGAGGCATCCTGAAATTATTTACCGCGTTAGACAAAACAGTCCATTTAAAGAAACCATTGCAAGTGAAAAGAGAAGTAGGTTAGCTAAAACTTGAAATCATCACGTATCATTACCCCAGTTTTTCTATACTGAGCAATAATTTCTTCAGGTGTCCTCATTCTAGGTTCTACATCATCACTTGCACCTAATAACTTTTGCCTTTCGGTTTCCTTTTTGCGTTGAAAAGGGGCTGATGTTGAAGGTTCATCTATTTCAATATCGTCTGTGTAAAAGAGGAGGCATAAGCAAAGGACAGAGTCAGACAGATATAAAGAACCAGGGGCAAATGCAACAGAACCTATATTAAGCTCCACAGGATCCTGATCATTTATAGCAGCTGGAGATGACTCTGAGAATGGTGAATTCAAAAAGATGTCCTCCAAATGTGTAAAATTGGATTTGGCAGTAGCAATATCATCCGATCCATAGGAATTTTTTCCACCTTTAATACCTCTGATAATTCCCCCCATTATCCCAGGTCCGGTGCCCTGTGGAAACAAGAGTAAGCTACAAAACAAAAATAACATACTCTGCCCTATCCCATGGGGGCTGATGTTATTGATTTCAACCTGCTTCTTTTTCTGATTTGAAGAAGAGAAACTAAAGGCAGCATCTGCTGCAGCTGCAAGAACCTTATCATGAAGACAAGGAAATGACTCCGGATTCCTATAAAGAAAATCTTATTTCTGTTAGAAACTTGTTCATGTCTAAACCCATAATTTATAGCACATAATTTGTTCAAAGTATAACAAGGGTACCTGAAAGCAGTTTCACCAGATAACAGAGAGAGAAATACCAGTTCATGTCCATTTACCTATGAAATTCAACATCACACGGTTAATATCGAAGGAATCATCAAAATTGAAGAATGAAAGAGAGAATGTCTGTGGATCAAACCAACATGTGATCTGGGTTAATTTTAACATGCAAATAAACCAAGCAGGACACAAACTGTTATTCTGGCTATAAAAGTCATGAGTGATACCAGTGTAATCTGTCCATTGTTATCAGAACTCATCATCTTGTCCATGCTTGCCTTAAAACTCCACCTTAGAATGGACATTAAGGAGCTTTCTTGCACCAGTTCTAAATCTGGAATTGACCTGTGACAGACAAGCATATCAAATTTCAATCCTTTGACAAGTAACTAGCAAGTGGCTAAGCAATAATGAACGAAACAGATGCCCCATGAACAAGGTTTTAATCTTAGTTGAAGAGAACTCAGTACAATACCTGATTTCGACAACTCCAGTCTGAAACAGCAATACCAGTCCACAAACCTTTTCAGCTTTCTTAATAATTGAAGCCCAACAACAAGGTTTCTTGTGCTTCGTTTTGTGAATCGGCTTATTGTTTCCCTACCATTATTTAGCTTGTGAAAAGTAGTGCAATGATTTTTTGATTAAGAGCAGTGCAATGATATCTTGAGAAAATAAAAAAAGGCGGCAAAGCTTACCTGAATCAGATCCTTGGTTGAGTATAATCGTAGTGAATCCTCACAACAGAGCAAAACAAGTGACTCCAATAATCTTTCCCCTGCATGTGCAGTATCAAAAGAAAAGCCATGTTCATTCTCATGTGAATTGCTCCCAGTCGAAGGCATGTCAGGCATAGACTCTTCCTTCGCAGTCATATCCATGCTAGACTCCCCTTGAGGATATTCATTGGGGAATCCAGCAACATCCCCTGTGCCACAAACTGCAATTAGTATTTTGCTTAATCGTACTGTAGAAATTCTAGGCCCCCATTGTCTTCCCCCTAAAAGGCCTATTAGAGGGAAGGAGGACTTGCTATTATATACAGGATTTTTGCTGGGTTATTATTCGATGTGGGACTTTTTGTCCAACACTAGGCTAGGTATGTCTGCCCAAGGCCCAACGAGTGGATTTTTTATCAAGAACGAGTACACACTTGCTCTGATACCATGTAGATAATTCTGGGCCCTATCCACGCTTCCCCCTAAAAGGCCTATTAGAGGGAAGGAGGACTTGCTATTATATACAAAATTTTTGTTGGGTTATTACCCGATGTGGGACTTTTTGTCCAACACGTACATACAGCTAGACAGAAGTGCATCGCTGCTTCTGGACCAAAAAAATTGTACTTGCCTATAACATACATGGAAATTGCAATTGATTCCTTCTTTAAGTGCCATGCATCAGGGTTGATCATGCTGCCATTAGTGCTATCAATGATGTTAACCTTTGCATCCTTTGTTAGCATGAATATTATTTCATCCGTAGGGTTGACCACCGTTTTTGTTTCTGAACTTTTGGGACTTTTAGCAATGCTATCGGTACTTGTATAATCTTTCCAAGTCATTGATACAACTGGAGATCCAGCTACACAATCTGTACAGAACAAAACTGATGATGAAGGTGTGTGAAGCACGGCAACCTGAAATAGAGCCATCAAAGTTAAGATCTGAATTAACAAAGTTCAAATACAGGGAAGCGAGCTACTTCATACCAGAAGAATTAGCAAGCAAATCAATATAAACTATTAAATATACGATGGACAATATGGTGTGTAATGTTGGCTGTGAAGAGACAAACACCCAAAGATAAACGTAGTAGAAATGAACTTGTAGTGATAAATTTGTGGAATGACAGAAAAATATGATAAGAAACAATACTAGTATCTGTTTATCAAAAACAAAGAAACAATATTATTTGATTTATAGCAGGGATTGTTTCCATCGAAGATCAGAAGGGAAATAAGCTACCGCAGAGATTTTAGGGCTCATATGAAAAATCAAGTGAATTCAGTGGGAGATAATAAAAAGCGAAAAAGGAGACCAATGAAGAAATCGACAGAAGTGATTTTAAGAAAATCGACTCTATGGATTTAAAAGAAAGTGCAGTTGTACACTGAAATGAATGCCGTGGGAGAATTCACATGATTAAAAAACTACTTTGCTTCTTATGGACTATTGTGGCTGACCAGTGACCACAAATTGCTTGGGATCAAGGCTTTGATGATGACAATGATGAATTAGATAGAAGATACTCACATGGCCAGACTCAAAACCAGCAGCAACTTTTGCTCCTGAATTCGCAAACTGTAGCACTCGAACAGGGGAATTAACGAGAGAGAAAACAGCTGTACAATGAGGTCCTTTCCCTTGAGTTAAACTCTTAACTGCTGGATATATATAGGGAAGACTTTTAATTAGAAATAGAGCCTAGCCCCATTATCTCAATGATGAACCATTACAAACTTTCATGGCAAAAGAAGCATCCACCATAGAACTTTGCATGCCAATAAGTCAAAAAGGATCATTGAGAATTTCCGGTTATTTAAATGGCACTGGTCAGACCAGTGATTACTTGAGCTTAGTCATCAAGGCATACAACCGAAATAGCTGAGCACAACTGCAACTATTGCTTCACAAGGTGGTAGGTTCACTGACCCACCTTTGCTCAGAATATCCTGTGTTAGCCCAGCCATTTGAGCAGTTCTTCTCAATTAAACAAATGCCAAGCTCTGACATCATCTCTTTCTTTTTCTTTTTTTCCCTTTTTACCATATCAAATATCAACTAATGAGTTTTCAAGTATTGTTCTCAAAATGGTCCCAGGGTAAACTTATTTTCAAATTATAATATTCTGTACAAACTTGGGCCTTCCATTTCCTGCCGAAATTCATTATAAATATTTTCACAGAAACTTTGAACTCTTGACGTTACAAAATTTATCATTTTCTTATAGGAATGGAAAATCCACAGGATAATGATGGATAAGAAAGGTCTTCATTATGTCAAAATTTTTAATCCTGACCCTTTTCCGCAAAAGGGTAATCCTATAAGCATACCATGGTAGTGTGCTCATAAAAATAGAGTATGTGCAATGTACCTTCACGTTTAGTTTCCGTTACAAGGAACATGTTTGTCTGATCTGAATTGCTACTCAAGTTATAGACACGAACCTAGACAAGTCAATGCAAAAGCTAAGTAAATATGGCATAATACTGTAAGAGTCCAAGTAGAATAAGGAAAGAAAATGTCAAAGAAACATTTCTGACCACACCACATTCATCGCCCACAGCCAAACTTAAAGTGGGGAAACAGAGGTCCAAATTTGACACTGGAGCACTTGAATCAGCAACTGTTATTGCCTGCAGCTAGCATTCATGTGAGTAATTTGGTTTATGAAATATATCGAACTTTAGAAAGAGAGCTCTAACCTCGCCATCAAAAATGCAAATAAGCGATAAGACAGGATACGTGGCATCCCATATTCGTACAGAGCCATCTTTGTAACCTGCTATAAACAGCCTCTCAACACCACTCTCTTTTGTAAAAGACAATTGACTGGGTACACCCCCAGTCAAAGGCCACTTTGCACAACCAGCTGGAGTTTTTGTGGAGCCAACTTTCGTGGCTGAGGCGATCTGAGTGAACACAAATTGATACTATCTAAAATGATACCTGGAATTGTACAAATCATAGAAGACAGAGCATGATATAAGAATTGCTTCTGCATAAATGCTGTACCTCTGACAGAATTTTTGATGAGTTCCCACTGATAGGCAATGCTATGAGCTTAGCAAAGGTCAAGGTCGGATCAACTGTAGGTACTACTACAGGAAATCTCATAGCAGAGACAGATGCCTTTCTCTCTTGTCGAGACAATGAGGCAGACAGGCTATCATCATCATACAGCTGCAGTTCTCCAGGGTTTGTCAGTACAAAAAGATCAACTTTTTTACTGCCCCCTGTTGCCCCAGCCCTTGGTAATAAAATCATGTCAGCAAAAAAACCGGTGAGTGCAATGTCCACCCTGCCAGAGCATCTCACACTTTCCATTCCAGATGACCACTCAAGAGTCAATATCTGTAGATGCAGATCTCATTTAGTAGCACCTTCCATGGCTAATCATATAGAAAATTTCAAATAAATGGAAACACCGCCACTTAACTGATGCAAAAGATACAGTAATCAAATGATAATACGACAAGACCAAATTACCATCATGACTCATAAAATTTTGGCCACTGAAGGTATGACGATTAAAAGAAACTTCCCGCAATGAGAAAAGTAATGCAAGTCCTCGAATTTAATGGTACGGAGAATAACAGAAAAATAATAATGCTTACACATTGATGCGATGAGAGCAAGTTAAACCTCTACAGAAACTATTCAGCAGAAATAATATGACGACATTTACTAACAGAAATAAAACAGATTGTTAAAAGCTGTGGAGCAGATAACGTACAGTTAAAACTTCTTCAGACCCTATTTCGTCACCACCATAGATAAACAGCTCACCATCACAACCACTATGTGATTTATCTTTTAAGGACCAGTGTAGGACAATCACTGGGAGTCTCCTTTCAGCAGATGATAATTGTATCTTAACGATATTTCTGCTGGAAAATTCAGTTTGCTGACTACTGGTAGAGACAGCACTTGAAGTGTTCCAAAGCAAAATATCTCCATCTACATATCCCACCGCAAGAATGGACCCATTGGAGGATGCCCAGCAAAGAGCGCTAATTTCTTTCTCTTGTATATGTTGATCAGACATATTTTCAGGAAGACTAGCATGCAGTCCATCCTTCAATTCAAGATCCTTACCACCTCCAACAAATAGAACATGAGCTTCAGAAACATCCAAAAGAATTATCAACCCATTTTCATATGCAATTAGCACTCTGCAAAAGAGCAAAGCTTTCAATAAATAAACAGGTACTGATTCAACCCATTCTCACAGACTCTAATTTGATGAAGACAAATTCTCTTTTCAATTAGAGAAGAATTAAAGAAAAGCCATATAACATGTTGAACGAAAGCAAAGGCTAGATCTACTTTCTAGACATGAACCAATTGTCCAACTAGGTATACACAACCCAGAACAAGCAATGTTATCTGGTGCTTACGTAATTTTGTTCCAATCATTTACGTTAGTAGTCTGAATGTTACTTTATATTGATCTGAAATGACATCCTAAACTTTTTCAAATTCAATAATAATAAAATTAATTAAACTAGAACATCCAAACACTCTTTTTTGCATCTACTCCTGTAAAAGGAATAGCTATTTTGTTGGCACTTTCATCATGGAATAACCTTTGATCATGAGGATGTCACTTTTAATATCTAAACGATAAGCTAATTTAAGAGACATGAAAACACGGGAATTCAACTAGGCCTTCACCATTTAGCTGAAACATTTCCATCTCTATTAGCTGATCTGGAATGAGAAATTTCTCAAGTAGAAATCAAATGCATCATTAGTACCATGTCGGTGCAACTTCATATGATGAAGAAGAAATAATGCGATCCAAAAACAATATTGATTAGATTTCAGCAGAAGAAAGCCACAACTCTAAGGAAGAGTAACACAATATGCCTGAGAAAGCAATCAAATTGACTCATTCTGGTTAAAAAATTAAAAGTAGCAACTGGAATCCGATGATATAAGTTCTTGTATCTTGCCTATTCCCAGAAGAGCAAGGTTGGAGAAGAAGTCCAACAATGGGCATGGCATCAGGTAATGTAAACTCAGCGGCTTCTGCGAAATAGCACAATATGGTGGCGTAAGCATGGAGCGAATTAATCCAGAGCAAGCAAAGAACTTAAAAGATAAGGACTTCATTACAAAATAAAAGCCATTTGCCTTTATTCTAATGGCCGAACATGCGAGGAGACTTAAATCCTTTGACCATTTATGTTTAAGTGTGAATTAAAAGCCTTGAATGAGTCTGATTAAATGTAACTTTGGGAAGTGACGATGCATGGGTCATAAGAAACAGAAAATGTGCAAAATAATGACACTTGAATGTACATATACAAAATCAACAGCCTGTGATAAGCAACACCATAAACATACATATTTTCTGGACATTGTTAAAATATAAATTCATGTCCAGTGTGAAAAGATCAGTACCACACCACCAAATAGGAGTAGATTGACTAGTCTTATTAAGTGCTAAAATGACAAGACTTAGACAGATAAAGTTGAACAGGAATAAAGGAATATGAGGAATTGAGAAAAGAAAGCCACCCGGGAGAAGTGATTATTTGACAAATAAATCTGGGTGTTAAGAAAGTTTCAAGCCAACCTCAAGCAATCAGGCATTCTGGTATCACATTCTATAGGCTTTTGGTAAATAACCTATTAATTTGTTGCAAGAGCCGTATGTGGAAAGTAATATTTATTTAGTATACTCTAATGACAAGGATACTACATTTTTTATAACCTATTACAGTAAAAGCATCAATACTAAATATTTGGAGAGAGAGAGGGAGACAGAGAGAGAGAAGAATTTACTGCTTAAAGCATTTGGAGACATGTGAAATGGCAATTGCAATACTTTTCCCTCTTCTGCATCATACTTTAAGACGGACAGAAAACCGTATTCATCACCAATATACCTGTGTGTATAACAATAAAGTAACGGTGTTATGCTTCACAAATTTGATACAATTCTGACGAGGAAACAGCTAAAGATTTGTCATAAACTATAATCAACACCAGTATCGTACATGTAGTGAGAGCCACTAATGACAGAGAAAGCAGTTATATTGGATTCCCATTGTAAAGAACATGCTAGGCATCTGCTCTCCAGATTCCAAACCTGCAAAAATTGCAATAAAGTAATCACGCCAAAATTTTGACTAAAGCAGTGAACGACCTTAGTACCAGGTTACTCAGCCTACTGCTTGCCTACTCTCGCTTATTAACTACCTATAGGTTCTAGACTGGAAAGTTCCAACTATACAAGGGACTGCCAAGACTAATATATGGTAAAAGAAAGTCAATGATGAAACTTCATGAATATAGAATCTTCTCAGTAGAACAAAATGCAGGTGATCAATGAGAGGAACTTGAAGAAAAAAGCTTAAGCTATACCGCATAATTTGTTTCTGTTCCATTAGGGAAAAACCTTCTAAATGAAAACAAAAAAAGAAGAAACATAGACTATAAACCAATACCTGAAGGTCATTGTCATTTGAAATGCTGACTAAAAAGCCCTGGTTTTGCAGAAACTGTCAAAATTATAAAGAATTAATCCAAGTAAAAAGAATATCCTGAGAAGTTCTGAGGTAAATATGAAAATTACGTCATAATCTCCCTCACAATTTTGGCAAACGTACAATGTAGTATCCCCATTAGAATATTATCTTTGATGATTATGAAATATGCAGCCACTAAAACAGAAGTTTCATTTCCAACTGTAAATTATTTTGTAAGACAATGATGAAATATACAATACTCAGTATTGCTGTTATTGATTCATTCCATCTTATTAAAATAAACCTATTGTGTACATATGTTTATATGTAATACTCGATATATTCATTGATCTTAATTCTTACACATACATATTCGTTCCCACTGTCGTCGAGCAGAATTTGTAAAGGCCACAAATCAACTTCCACTACATCATTTCTCTATAACTACTCAAAACAAATGGAACATGGAAGAAAGATGACATTTGCAAATTCTAATTCCATCTGTAGGGTCAAATAGGCTATACCTCTAAGTTTTTGAATGCCAATTGCTTCGGAGATATGAGAAGTCCTTCAATACCATCACCCCCAATTACTTTGATTCTGCCATCCCTGCAAAAAATTGAAAAGGAATAAGAGAGTGCATTGTCATCAGTTGGTTCTGGAATGTCTCCTGAGATATTAAATGTTGTGAAAAGTTGAGATCCTAAGTATGGCTGCAAAGAACTGAGTTGCTAACAAGTAATTCGGACCTTGGTCCTTGGCAAGTTAAAAGTTTCTTACATATGTCTATATTCCTGTTACTCGACATGCTTGAGTTCAGGAGCTCATATATAAGCGCATTTATTATATACACATGTGAATCAGCTCTTTAATGAGCGAGTTCATTTAATCCTTCATTTAGGCTTATCAAAACACACATTCCTATGCTCACAAGGGAAAGCTTTTCTCTCATGAAGACCACCTCCTTCCTCTACTTCATTTGTGGAAGCTGTTTATATCCCACAATAAGAAACTATGGACCTATGGTATTGCGCATGCACAACAAGTACAACTCAAAGTAAACATTAGAACTCACAATGTGCCAATGGCCAACAATCGTTGTATAGGGTCAAAAGCAAGTATTGATGCAGTAGACGGAATACCATTGTGAATTGCAACTCGGAAATCCAAGTCTCCCAATTTCAAATTTCCATGTCGCACTTTATGCTGCATCAAGGAAGTTTATGAGAAAAGCATTTCCCAACGTTCAGATAAACAACACAGAAAACAGAAAATGTAACACAAATAATCGTTTTCGTTTTTCTAAGTGATTGTGTATGATTGTTTGGCTATCCAATATATGATTCCAAACTAGCAAAGCAACTAAATGAAGTATTACGGAAAAACGAACGGAATTTTTTTAAGCAGTTAAAAAAAGGGAAATGAAGATAAGGTGATACGAGTTGGCAGCATATTAACATCGGAAGTGTCTGATACTCTCATCAACTGTTTCAGTGGATCTAATTCTATTCCTTGTTCGCAAGCTGTCTGGACTCTGGAGCCTTCTTGCATGTTGCAGATGTTGATTGCAGTTGATTAGTGGCACTCGTAAGTCCACTGAGAAACAATGTAAATGTGAAAATAATTATTATGATTCTCTCACGAATTGGACCAACAAGCAGCATCAGCTATGCGTAGGATATTTTCCATTTCCTAACCAAGCAATACTCCACTACAGAGTTTACACATCAAAATCAACTGCTGATCGACCTACACCACATGAAACCCTTTCTTGATTTCCTCAATTAGATGCAACTATCTGTGACCGATGTTACCAATCAGAGCATATGTGATACAACAGTACCAAATAATTTGTTGCTTACAAGAACTGATGATAGGCAGTGCGGTTTTTCAGAGCTCTTCAGTGAGCCTGAACTTGTTTGAGTCAAGTTTTGCATCGTGAATTATTTCCCTTCCACATAAAACTGGACTTATTTTAATGTAAACACGCCAGTGCAGATCTTGACATTCGCTGTGAGGTAATTAATCCCTCTCCATTCAAAATTTCTACAGGTACTACAATGTGTGGGACGTATCCTGGAACATGTTGGATGTACTCTACCTAAACACAAATTATGAAACATGGTACAGGTTTGTTGTTCCACAGTGAAGATACCTATTGACTCTTGAACTTTAAGACTTGACTCGCAAAGAAAATTTACATGAAATAGCTGTACCGAACAAATTCCAGCCAAACGACTAAGTGCGAATTGCTTGTTCATAGTATATACGATATTCTTAATCTCGCATTACATCCGTGGACGAAATACAATGAGCACCGAGCAGGAAAGGAAAACAGAACAAAACAATACATAACTATGACAGCATACGCAAATTGAACATAAAACCCTAAATCGCCATCGTTGTCGTCATCAATAACAACAATAAAGACAATTCTGTTAATTCGATAAGAATTGATGTCTGGATTATAATACCTGATGACTATGACGATGATTGACGGCCTTCTCTATGAGTCGCTTGGCAAACATGGCAAAATCAGGAAAGTGAAATCGAACTCCGAGGTTTTCTTTGATGATACTGATCCGAGTATTTCTTTTTTCTTCGTTGCATCCGGAGCCTGCAATGCTCACCTGCTTTACTGTTTCGATGCTTTTATAGTCAATGAAATAGCTTTCTCGACCATTGTTGCTGGGGTGCAATTCGGTGCTATTCCTTATTCTCCCACTCCCTGAGGGAGACTTTGTTGCACTTTTTTCCTGACTGAACTACCCTTCGTCGTAACGGTAGGTAAAGCTGTCGCATATTGATTGCTTAGAAAATACGCACCGTATAATAGCGGTTGCATATTAATCAGACGCCAGTCATTTTAAAAGTTTTAAACCCGGACCAAAAAGGAATCAAGCCGCCGAATTAAAATGGCCGTCTGTCACTCTGTCTCAGACTCTCTAATGTTTTAATTTATTTTTTAAAGCTCGACGCCTTGACAGAGGCATGAGTATATAGCTCAGAGGTGTCAAATGGGCCGGAAGCCCGTTAGTCCGGAACGGCCGGCCCATTTACCTTTTACGGGCTGGGCTGAGGTTTCCAGCCCACCAGGCCCTGCACGTGAGGTATGGTAGAGCACCTTGCGTGACAGCGTGGGATTAGGGGGTTCGGTTCCGCAAGGATAATGCTTGGAACCCCAAAAAGTGACTTCCAAAAATATCCTCATTTAATATAGAATATTGGATGTGAAGTGGATCCCACATATGTGTTTTTAATCAATGATCATTTTAATGCCACATATATTTGGGAGATTTTTGGGAGATTTTTGGGAGTTATATTTTGAGGGTCTTTAGTATTGTTCGTTCCGCAATTCGTTTAAAATTTATCATTTCAATCTAATAATTTGGGAGGAGTGTCACATCACACCACATTTTTATTCTTAAAATTTTCCTAACTTTTTTCTCCATCATTATATGTGAATTGTATACTCTTAAGGAATTGCGGAGCCCCCATGTAAGAGCCCGCCCCTTCACACTAGTAACACTTTGTCTGCTTTGGACCAGCCCATACTGACCCGCACAACTTTGTCTTTTCAGAAGGTCACTCATCTCATAATTGCTCTCGTAGAAACACACTTAACTGTGAAGTTCCTAAGTTCCTATGGGATACGGCTCGCTTATTCCAAGGATAAACGATTATTACTAATTTGAAAGTTTGACATATTATATATTGTACTTCAAGTATTCCCCTAGGAGATGTGAGACAAAAACTTTACTCCTTCATCACTCGGTAACTCGCTCAATACTACCAAACTTGCACTGTAGAGGCTTGTGGGCCCGCCCACTCGAGTCGGATGTCACGCCCCAAATCCAACAACGTGAGGTATGGTGATCAATAACCCGCATGTTCAAAGTGTTTTTTTAATATTACTAAGTGTGCGTTTGGTAGAGATATTGTGTTGATTTTCAACACTAGTTGTTAAGATGTGAAAAAAAAAAAAAACTGAGTTTAAAACTGTGAAATAAACTATAAGGTGTTTGATAAAGCTGTTAACTGTTATTAGTGATTAAATTGTGTAAAATATGTGTTGTTTGTATTTTTTTATTTTAATAAATAAATCTATTTAATATTAATGTCAATATATTTAATATCAATAACATGTATATAATATAAATATATTTAATAAAAAGTTATGAACACACAGTAAAAATTTTTAAAAAAATAAAAACAGTATCTTTTGAAACAACCTCCAAAAAAACTCCATTTCGGAGCTTTTTGTTGGAGGATGGTACCGTCATCCCGTTTTGTGGGTGGTACCTTCCTACAAAATGATATGTTTGGTGACGAGGCCTAATTGATTTTTGTTTCGCATCAACAAAAATCAAAGGCATTTCCATACGAGTTATTTATCTCGACAAAAATAATTATGTGTTTAATATTGCACCGGTCTCAACCCACCAAGAATGGGAGCTTCACAAAGTAATTATGTGTTTGTTTATATATAAAATGACAAAAATTCTTGATAGAAGAAGACAATTTGAAAAGGAAAAAAAAAACCTATTCACAAAAAAAAAAAGGAGGTATTTAAAGTAGTATAAAATTTTCAATTTAATGATTTTTCAAAAATACTACTAATTTTGTTGGGTATACCGTATACATGAGTTAAGGGTGGAAACAGTTCTGCAGTTTACACTCCAGCCGTCCGATCTGTCTGTCTTTTAAGTGTGGGACCCACACTTCCTGCACCCTCTTCCAGTAATACAAACGTAAGGGGCACCTTCTTCGGAGCCAGCCGCATACGGTTTTGACGTTATCCGTTTGGTTTCAACAAAGTGTGGCTGGCGCCCAATCATGGACTTGCGTGCCGGGTGCCTCTTTTTAGACTCAGCTTCCGTAGTTATTGGACTTCGTAATCTGAATCTCACTGCGTCATTAATTGCTTTCTTCCGGCAAACCGTTTCATTCCAACAAGCGGAGCGTTATCCGATTCTTATTCACCATGGCAACCATGAACCGGCGCTCATCGGAAAATAAAGGTTGGTTTTCCCCTTTAAAGTGTTTCTATTGACCAGTTAAATTCGCGTTGTTTAAATTTTAAATGAAGATTAAATGATCAACTTTGGTGTTCGAGTGATTTCTGTCGTAATAATTAATGCTAGGTCAACGAAATGACAGCTGACCTATTTGAGGAGTCCCATTAAGAGTGGGCCATATTAGTTTAATCGTGTTTCAGTTATTAATTTCAATCATCAGTATTGAATTCTCGCTCATCAATTTATGTTGCAATCTTTCCATTTTCAATTGTGGGATTGAAATTATGAGATCGGACTCCAAATTTGTTTCACAGTTTGCATCCATCCAAGTGTTTAAGGTTGTGACCACGATGCAATTCATTCATTCTATGATACTTTACTGTTTTGCAGACGATATAGGCAAAGGTCAAAAGAGTTCATACTTCAATTTGCCACCGTTGGATGTTTCCATTGCATTCCCTCAGGCTACTCCTGCATCCATCTTTCCTCCTTGTGGTAAGAACGATTATCACTTTGCATGTGTATTTGGGTCTGGCTGTCTGAACTATGTTTTGTGATATATCTTGGATTTTGTGGGTGTGGCTGTCCTATGGATCAGTTTTGACATATTATGGATTTTGTGGATGATGTTTCTGATTTAGTAGTTGCTGATGTGAGCAATCTGTACAACATAGCATTCTGGATTAGACTTTAAGTTAGATACTATGGTGTATACGGCCTTTCGGTTAAAGACAATTTATTCCACTCCTTTGTACCTGTAGCATATTGGGTTGGACTTGAAGTTAGCTATGGGGTTTGCTTTTAGCCTTTTACTTGATATTGTTTTCTGGAAACTTACCTTTCTGTCTCTGTGAAAAATTGCAGCTTCAGATTATTATCAGTTTGATGATCTTTTAACTCCTGAGGAGCAGTCTATCAGGATGAAAGTAAGAGAATGCATGGAAAAAGAAGTAGCTCCTGTAATGGCAGAGGTATCTTTACAAAGATGCCGTCATATTCATATATGTCTGTCTAAATATCAAAATAACAGTTAGAATTTGGCCGCACTGTTTATTGATATTCATAAATGAAGTGAAATATTGGGATTACGTGTCTTTCAGTATTGGGAGAAGGCAAAG
This sequence comes from Tripterygium wilfordii, assembly GCF_013401445.1. Classification (NCBI taxonomy): domain Eukaryota; kingdom Viridiplantae; phylum Streptophyta; class Magnoliopsida; order Celastrales; family Celastraceae; genus Tripterygium; species Tripterygium wilfordii. The sequence goes on along the minus strand of NC_052234.1, from coordinate 12,909,727 downwards.
TTTCCTTTTCATGTTATTCCAAAGCTTGGTGCCTTGGATGTTGCTGGTGGTACAATCAAGGTAATGTATGCATCTGATTATTGTTTCTTTACTTTGTTTCCCTCGTGTGGGATAGCAGGTAAATAAGAGCCAGTTCTGATCTCAGGGTTATGGTTGTCCTGGTCTCTCCATGACTGCATACGCTGTTGCTGTGGCTGAAATTGCTAGAGTTGATGCAAGTTGTTCTACTTTTATTCTGGTTCATTCATCTCTAGCAATGCTCACTATTGGTGAGGTCTCAATATACTTTAAGAATATATTAAAATTTGGATCTACATCTATTCAGCTAATTATGATTGTGTAACAATTTGTCTATTCATCGTGGACTGCCTAAAATAGCACTTTGTGGTTCGGAGGTGCAGAAACAGAAATACCTACCATCTTTGGCCCAATTACAGACTGTAGCTTGTTGGGTTAGTATCTTACTTTTTGCGCCTTGTAGAATGTAAAAATGTGGTTGTATCTGTTTCTGTCAATGTCAAGTGAGTCATTGAAATATGTTTTTCCATATATGAAGGCTTTAACCGAGCCTGATTACGGAAGTGATGCAAGTTCTCTGGAAACAACCGCAACAAAGGTTCAACTCTAGGCCTCTTATTCAATTATTAATATGCAACTTTATTTTCTCTCTCCTGTCTCATATCTATTTTTGTATTGGAATGAATAGGTGGAAGGAGGATGGATACTTGAGGGTCAGAAGCGCTGGATAGGGAACAGCACCTTCGCAGATGTATTGGTTATATTTGCTAGGAATACCACCACAAATCAGATAAATGGGTATGTGATTTTCATATAATATTCCAGACCCAGCAACTGCTGGCACAGTGAATTTTTGTTGATATTGGATAGAATCCACCCTATTCGGTTGGAAATCATGCTGGAGAGCTTTTCCTCATGATGTATGTATAATTGTATACAAACTGTGATTAAAATGCATGTTCAAGAAGAGTATTGATTATGCATGTCCGCAAACGCATTCATCATGCCCATGCTAAGGACAGAATGAGAGAAGCTGCAAACATGTTCAAGAGTATTGATTATGCATGCCCATGCTAAGTAGGCAAGTGACAGAATGAGAGAAGCTGTTGGACCCTGTAGGTCGTTTTAAATTAACTGTCTGCGATGGATGTTCTTGTCTCTACTTTTTACTGGTTATTGTATGTCTGATTTGGTTATAACTTACGACTAGAAAGGGGAATAATTTCAATGTTTGCGTGCTCTTTATCTTTACAGTGCTTTTTTGCTCTGTTTCAGATTTTTAGTCAAGAAAGATGCCCCTGGATTAACAGCAACAAAAATAGAAAATAAAATCGGTCTCCGGATTGTACAAAATGGAGATATTCTTTTGAAAAAAGTCTCTGTCACCGATGAGGATAGGTTACCTGGTGTCAATTCATTTCAGGATACTAACAAGGTATGATTTTGGCAGCTTCGTTTTCAAATAACGTCCCAACCTCAATCATTTTCTATCATTCTCACTAACTGTAATTATAATACTAGAGAATGCATACTATGCCTAGTATGCACCTAGAGAGACCCGTCTTGAATGTGGTTGCTTTATCCTTCTATTTAATGCCACAATATTGCTGCTTTTCTTCAGTTCCAGCCTCATAAAGTGTCGATGAATATCATCATGATTTACTGCTGTAAATAGGGATTTCCCATCACTCTAAATTCTAATTCACTGTTGTAAATAAGGATTTCACATCGCCCTAATTTACTGATGTAAATATGGATTTGATTGGATATTCTTTCCCTACATATTAGAAGTAAATTGGTGAGCCTTAGCAGCTATAGGCTGACAACTGTGTTCTGTTTAAGGTGAAAGCTCAAAAAAGAAAAGAGCCAATTTTTGCAAACAAACTTTTGTTTTGACTTTGCCACTTTCTTATTAACTTGCCAAAAAGTGACAATTCTGATATGTTTATAATTAATTTATTGTTTCTCTTTAATGTGAATGTAGTTGAATATCATGTTGCACTTGGGCTTCTGATGTTCATGCTGCTACCATGCTAACTGCTAATTGAGAACAGGTTTTGGCAGCTTCTCGTTTAATGGTTGCCTGGCAACCGATTGGAATATCAATGGGTGTCTATGACATGTGTCACAGGTACTGTGGCATATTTTTTTGTTTTATTTGATTGATGTTTTTGATATGACCATTTATAAGTTGTTAGTGATTTAAAGGTATCTAAAGGAGAGGAAACAGTTTGGAGCCCCATTGGCAGCTTTTCAGATCAGCCAACAGAAACTTGTTCAAATGCTTGGTAATATTCAAGCAATGGTCCTTATTGGTTGGCGCCTTTGTAAGTTGTATGAGGACGGCAAGATGACAGCAGGCCATGTCAGCTTGGCAAAAGTATGATAGTATTTCAAAGCGTTAGGATATATTTGACAAATAGTGTTGCTTCTTGACCTTAACTTGGTTTTCAATTCACAGTCATGGATCACCTTGAAGGCAAGGGAAACTGTTGCGCTTGGGCGTGAGTTACTTGGTGGCAATGGGATTTTGACCGATTTCCTCGTTGCAAAGGTTTACTTGCTTACCTTCTTGTGCATAATTTGTTTAGTTACTCTTAACAATGAGAAGTTTGAATGATCTAGGTAGAACTTTCATGGTTTTTGATAGGACGAGAACCAGGCTGTATCATTTGAATCACATTGAGTATGATAGGTCTGCCCAATATACATTTATTTTTTTCTTTCTACTTGGTCATGTTGCAGGCATTTTGTGATTTGGAGCCCATCTACACATATGAAGGTACCTATGATATCAACACCTTGGTAACGGGCAGGGAAATCTCTGGTCTTGCCAGTTTCAAGCCAGCCGCATTGGGCAAGCGAAGCCGCTTGTGATAGTGTAATGTTGTAAACCTTTCTGCCTATCTCATAGTCATAGGAGAGTTACGGGAGACACTCATACAAAATAAAATTCTTGCATATGTTGTTTGGTATGTACCACTTACCCTACCACTTACTATGGATCTACCATTGATATGTGGATGTGTCATTCTTGGGAACGAGAGAAATAAATGATATGAAACCTTACTTGTTCAAATAAAACAACATTGAAGTTTAGTCATGTCCTCGTCTTTTGGCACTGCTTCTCTTGTAATTTGGGACTTTTTACCTGTTGATGCGCCTATCCTTACAGCAGACCAGCCGATCCCCAAGAATTCCACTCTTAAGAGTATTTTGCATGTCCATCAACTCTTTGATACGAATGTGATTCACTATGCATGTTGCTTTCCGGCAGGGGTTGAAAAAAATCGGTTTCATGTTGGTTCTGGATCTGACAATGTCTCACGTTTATAAAACATTTACATATTTGGATCCTAACTCGGATTGGATTTCGGACGTAATTAATTGACCAAATCCGGATTGGTTTAAATCCAGGCAAGTAAATTGGATAATAACCTAATACGGATTAGGATCCAGATAAATAAACCAGACAAGATTTATGTGTTTGGATTCGGATCCGGTTTTAAACCATACAAAAAAAATTATGTTTGAACTCGGATTTCATACATATAACTTATGTACAAATTTGGTTTAATCCGAATCGGACAACCATTCCTGGTGGCATTTCTACCTCCTGAGGTGTATAGTGTTGCAATTGCAGAATATTGATACCAAGAAGATCAGCATCAAAAGTTTGATTCCTTCATATTATGCAGATGGCAACATTACATTCTTATACATCAATTCTTCCTCAATTACCAGTCAATTACTTGATTAACATTTTTCTTGAATTTAGACTTTTGCGAGAATTAATGGCCCAAACTCCGAAGACAACAAATATACAAAGAAACAAAAATACATCAGACAGAGTCAGAGTCCAGTGACGCAACCATATATATATACCGTGTATATGTGGAAATATTTGTACAGGCTAATGAACGACTAGTCAAATATTGAAAATTTTCTTCAAAAATAGGGGGAAAAAAACGAAATTTGTAATTTTTAAAAAAATGATCAGATGCTAATTAAAGAAAATTGGAAAAAATCCATCAAGGAATTCAGCCAATTGTGTCCATAACATCTAAAGTTATCCGTTATCAAAGGAACCAAACTGCATAAATACAAAATATATAATTACAATAATTATTTTAACTGTACATAAATACCGTATTCTGTATAGGAATACCACAACTACAAGCTCCATGGCTTCACCAAACAAACTTGAAATACTGATCAACTAGTTAATTCCCTAGCCATACCGTTAAAGACAGGCAAGTAATATAATCTCGTCACAGTTTCTTTTCTAGCATTTCAGAGTGAGTCGTTGACGCCTCTTTCAGCGTCTCTCTGCAAGCCCAAACTCCTGATCCTAAGCTGAAGCTGCGTCGCAGCCGCCAAGAACCTCACGTTCTGCACAGGATTCAGTATTTCCACCATCTTCACCGCCGTAGTCATCCTCAACAAGTCCGCACTCGCCACCACTGACTCCATACTCGATCTCATTGTCTCCGTTGCCCCTGCCGCCTCCACTAATGGGTCGCTCACTCTTCCGTGCGTTCTTGCCACCTCCAACAACGGCGGCGACGCCACGCTCTCCTGAATTTTGGCCAATTCGTCGTTCAGCGATCGCTCCTGCACTTTAGTCTCCTTCGATAGGTTTGCAATTTTTACCCTCTGATCTTCTGCTAAATCTTTGATTGTTTCATAGGCCAGTCGAAACACGAGTCCTGGCTTGAACCCGGAGATCCAGAGGAAAGTGCGTTCGAATGTGGTGAACCACTTTGGAGAGAAGACCAGGAAGATGTCCCGTTGTGCAGCACGTGATTTCTCGACATAGTATTGGTGGTAGTGAGAGAGGACGCGATCGATCAATTCTCGAAGATCCTCGTCTCGGGATTCATGAGAATGTTGTTGCGAGGAGAGGAGCTCCTCAAGGTAATGCTCTTGGCGTACAAGCCAGATCTCGAGAAATGACTCGAATGAACCAGCATTTGTGGTAGTACTAGTTCTTGATGATCCGGAAGACATGGAGAAGTGTAAAGACAAATAAAAATAAAAATAAAAATTGAACAAGTAGAACGAATTTATAGAGGGTTAAAAAGGAGAGGTAATATTTATAATAATATATTGGGGGAGGATAACTTTGGGGGTGGGTTTTGTTTTTGTGTATTTTTGCAAAGTGAAAATGTTGAGAATTCTGTTGTTTTTTTTCTTCCCTATTTCAAATTCTGAGATACATACACATGACACACATGATATCCATGTGAATTTGTGAACCTCACTCACATGAGCGTTGATTTTAACATTAGGATAATACATACAGAAAACACTAGAATGTATAAGACGCCTGATGTGTAAAGTCTTCCCTAAAAAGGAGATATGCTTCAGGAGGGAAATTTGACTAAGGTGGCCAAAGAAGATGTTAATCGAACATCAATGCATTTAATAACGAAAGTGTTAGGACTTGGGAATGGGTGGGGGGAGTGAACAAGGACTGTCTGGTGCAGTGGTGTCTTTCATATAATTCCACTCCGTCAAAAAGAGTGAGGAGGAGGAGGGAAAAAAAAAAAAAAAAAAACTGAGATATTTTTGTTGATCGGTGAAGCTTGTCGGGTGGCAGGGGTCTGCTGTAGTTTTTACTACAGCAGACCCCGCTGTAGATGTTTTGAATGATAAAATTTTTTTATTTTATTTTGAAAAAATTATAAATGTGTAGTTTATGATCTAACGAACTTAACGATATTTTTTTGTTTGAAACGAAAATCAAATTCATCTTGATCTAGACAACGAATGTTTTTAGTTTATATCCGACGGTCTAAAATTGTTGAGCATTTTTCATGTAGCATATGATTTTTGTTTTGAACAAAAAATATATCGTTGGATTCGTTAGACCATAAACTACACATCTATAATTTTTTCAAAATAAAATAAAAATTTTTTTTGTCTTAAATTGTTATTACAGCGGGGCCTGCTGTAATTTTATTACAGCAGAGCCCCGCCACCCGAAGCTTGTCTTGAAGTAGGAGTAAGAAGCACGTTTTGTTGATGCGAAACGATAGGCTCGTCGAGGGTATTCGATTTGGCAGCTGCCTTGTTGGCGACACATGTCCATGGTGCAAAGTGGAGCAGCGACATGAGGCCATGCCATCATTTGCCCTTTTGAAAACAAATTTGGTTTTTCATTTATCTTCTTGCACTTGAAGTATATGCTAATGGAGACACAGAGACAAGAGAGATCACATTGATTCCCGTCGTAATAGGTAGATAATTTTGGTTAGGTCCTCGGAAATGATGAAAAGAGGATGATACTGACACATAAGTCACAGATACCGATGTGGAAGGGTAATATGCGAGAGGATACAAATGAGAGTAGTGTGTAAAGCTCTGATAATGCTGATGCAGGTAATCTCATTTAGCATTTGCCACCGATGAAACACCAGTACTCGACTAAGCAGTTGGCCACAGATGAGGCAGGTAATATCATTTGCCACCGATGAGAGTGTAAAGCTCCGATATTGCTGATGCAGGTAATCGGATTTGCCACCGATGACACCAGTATTTGACTAAGCAGAGTTCGCCAGCTGCTGTCGTTGAAGTTTGCGAAGCACGACGAAGGGAAAGTTTGCTGGAAATTCTTATACAGAAGAAACAAACGGATTCCTTTTGGTTCAGTAAGTAAAGCATCGTTTTACTTTTTAGTCTCAGAATTTTTCAACGATTTTCTCAATTTTATTTTATTTTTCAATCATAAATTCTAATCTAACCACACTACTGATTTTGCGTGTTTATTAATCACTTCTGGCTGAAGGCTGAAGAAATTATATCTGATCTGCGAATTTGGTAGGCCCAAACCAAATCTGTGAATGGGATCTCTGTAGCGTTCTTTTTGACTGGAGATGCCTTATACTCCTCAGAGAGGATGTTTTCCTTCTGAAGCTCACAAGACACGATGACTGCAATGAGCAGGCAGAAGAAACACTTGGGATCGTTTCAGACTAATATCACATTATACATATATGGAAATAGAGATGGTACTATATTTCAAATTTTATGAACAGCTGAATAGTTAGATATTTACTCATAGAAGGCCACACAAGCGTGGCCTAGAACAGAACTGCCTTCCATTAGCTCTGATAACTGCCATCACTCCAGCAGTCGCACCGGCCAAAAGCACTGAAGACACATATTGCTGTGCATTTCTCCCTGCTGTAGAACAGAAAAGAACAATTGACCAAGTATTCTTTAATAACCCCAATGCGTTTGGAATACCAGTCTATATGAATTAAGAACAAACTGTCACGTATGCTGCAAGAAATCCAGCAAAGATAGGCTTATACCTTGCTGTAGTGTCAAGGATGTAACTGTCAAACCTCCAATCAGCAAAGCTGATGCTACTGGGAGATACTGATGCAAACAATTTTGTCCACATAATACGATATTAGTGATGAACAAAATTCTCCAACAAAAAATAAAGTCCTAAGAATTTGAGATTTCTTTTTGACCGATGCGATGTCATGTCAACGGTACTTACAGAAAGAGATTCGAAGCTATTAAGCTGAAATGGTGAAGGATTATTTCTGCTGACGCTATAGCGACCACTTATAAGATCTAATGCATCCTGAAAGACCATCAATTTAGTTGATCGTTATTCAAGTACGTACTGAGTGCTTTAGTTCTCATGGAGAGGATGAATTCATGCAGGCAATGAAGAATGCAGCTTACCTGCCGGAGTCCATCTTGAAAGTTGTTTAAATAGTATCTTGAAAGAGCACTCATGGCATCTTTGATTAAGCCACCGAATGTCTGTTTTCCATATCTGCAGAGTTTTTGTACATCCACAATGTATGAAAAATAGAAAATACAATGGACTATTTCTTTGGGAAGGAGGAAAAAAAAAAGGACAGATACTTATATCTCATTTACCTAACCATGTCTCCCTTTAGAGCATGAGTCCCAGCATATTCAAGGCTTATTTCGTCACCTTGCTCAGCCCACACTGATGCAAAGTAAAATTGAGTTCAGAATGAAACAGAAACTAAAGAATGAGTTCAAGTAAAAAAATGTGAATGTAAGTCGGGTCATAGCTTGGTGACACTCACTGACTCACCCTATAAACTTGACAAATGTACATCAATAATCTAGTTCTTTTTACTTTTTTTTAATATAACCTCACTGATTTAGGCCATAAAAAAGGGAAGTCCCTTTTATTCAGGCTTGTACGGAGCCACGGTAATTCTGATATTTTCTTCTCTCCTGATTATTCGAACTTAAAAATAAATCCCATCACGATTCTTCATTTAAGAGAAGAATCTTGAAGTCCCAAACTTTCTATGTTCAAGAGTTGAGCAACTACAGAATTGGGATTGAATTTTCAGGTTGAGGGTTTTTAATGGAAAAAAAAAAAAAAACCACCCCTTTTTCATGTAAGTAATTTTGAATGCTACGCTAGCCTTCTGAAGAAGTCGAGCATTTAGGTGTAGTCTATACCCTTGCAGCTAAAGTTACCAGTTGCATCATCTTCAGCTTAGTGTCATAGTTATGTCACGGATGTTCAAAGTGGCTGTCCTTATTTTTACTCTTCTAATAAAAATAAAAAATGTAAATGGGGAAATAAATATAAACAATTAACACACTTCTTAAGAAAGTGACTTTTTTTTTTTTTTGAAAAGAGAAAGTAACTAATTGAAGCAATGAATAAAAATATACGTACATGTTCTGAACTTTTCATAATCCTCATGAAACAAGGAAATGTCTTCGGTGGCAGTGAGTACTCCAATCCTTTGCAATTGTACAGTTAAAGATTTCCGAGCAAGGAAACTCTGTTTAAACAAAACATAGAAGAAGCTTGAGAAATAGCTACATGCAATGTATCTCATGATGGATAGGAGCAAATTTATCCACTTGGAGCACCAACAAAAAGTACGAAGCCAAAAATGTGCAAGGGTTCGGCAAATGGGTGATAGAAAATGTCACTATTTTTCGCCAACCTGCGTCACATTTGTCCTATCAAGGCAATCAACACAATTACTTCTAACTATTCCTCTCTGTTCCTCTAGCACATTTCCTTCTGCATCTACGAGGAAATATCTGCTCAGCTAGATTAGTAATGATTAGAAAACAGCATTATGAACTGTTAGCATGGTCGTGGAATATCAATTGTGCAAGAGTTTATACATAATTCCATTCAATCAGATTACCCTTGCTTTTCGAAGTCTGCCGAGATTTGATCGTATAGGACTTGTAGGTTATTAAAATTTGAGGAGCCACAAACTTGATGGAAGTCAAAAGAGATATATCTGCGATAAAATAAATGAACAGATTATTTGATAGAAATGACCACTAAAAAAATGTTACTTGAAGAGCAATATAAGAATTGATTAAGAAACTAAAAGAGCTAATAAGAATTAATTAAGAAACTGAGACAATGAAGGAAACAGATTCTTCGTTGGAATTTTCATCACTCTACTGATAGCAATAGGAAACTAGTACTCTAAGAATAGCAATGGGCAACTAGTACCCTAATGATAGCAACAGGCAACCAGTAAACTCAGTTGAAGAGCAATATAAAATTATAAATAGATATATAGAAGTGCAAAATGTCACCTAACATTTGGAAGCTTTTGCATCTCTGCAGCATATGCAGAGCTTAATTGACCTTCATCACCTTGCTAAAACAGTAAAATAAGTAAATGAGAAACTTTTGTAAATTTCTTTCCCTCCATCGCGTCCTTGAACTCATGATCAAGTTAAAAGAACTCTTAACCAAATTAGTTAGAGCCGGCCAAAATATCTGTCATAGCAACTAGCTTAAATATGAACTAGCAAAATAGATCATAGAATAAAGACGTACTTTATCAGTTAGGTCAATTGCTATAGTCTCTCCATATCTTTGTAGGAGATCTTGAAAATGGCGGGCCACGACGTTTGACTGGATGTAGAAGGAAAACATTCAGTTACAAGTACACAAACAAAACTCAAATTGACTAAAAAAATGTAGTATAAATATACCGTTTGCTCATGATTAATAGTTCTAAGTTGTGGTTTGTAACTCAAATCAACAATTTGCTCCCAAAGAAGTGGAATTGAACCTCTAACCTGCAAAAGAGAAAAAGCAATACATTGGACCACATTAATGTCTTCTCTTAATCGGAAGGCAACCCAAATTATTGTGAAAAGAACTGTTACATGCTAAAACGAAAAAATACTCTAATCAGGTTTTGGAGTCAAAAGACACAGAGAAAAGTGCATAAAATTATTCTTCAGCCTGAACGTAGATGATTTCATAGACAGAGGGAAGCATGATAGATTAGAAATGCCCATATCTCAAAAAGGAAAGAAAAAAGGGATTCAAAATGTTTAAGAAACTTCAATCTATATCACTGCTTCCAATCCAGAACATATCCATTTAATAATAAAAAATGAAAATGATATATTAAACATCATCATGCGGTATCCTCTAGCCACGAAAAAAGAGTGCATCTAGATTACAATTTTACTATTCAAACTTTTTTCATTTTGGCCCTAAAACATCAAGAAGTAAACCCAGATATATAACATTTAATTTCATCAATATGTTCTCACATGTTTGTCCAAGCACCTTACCAACATTGGGAGCACAATTTGTTTAATTAAATTTCATTCACACAAGCCACATAAAAGATAGACGCACCACAGCATCGATAAGAGATCTTTTACAGAATAAATAGGGAAAGGAAAACAACTGCAATAGATCACATTTAGATATAGAGATAAAATAGCAACCACGCAGCATGCAATTAGTTTCTGAAATCCCAATCACATATGGTGGACGTACCTGCAATAAGGAGGACCTGAAACCTTGAAGCTCCATCAATTGCTCAGTTTCAATGAAATTAGCAGTGTCTCCTTCAAGATTAGCTCCCCGTCTCCACATTCGTGTCCCTGAGTCATTGTGTCATTGTGCCATCAGATAGTTCAGAATGCTGTAAGTAGCATCAACAAAAGAAAGAGAATGAATCAACCACCTAACATTATACCTAGACGTCGAGTACACCTCCTTGAAATCAATGCAACTTTTGCAGGTTTGTCTTTCAGATTCATCTGTGCCACTTGAAAGCTTGAACCTTAGTTAAATGAAAACACTAACTACAATTTCAAGAGATAATACAACACTAACTTAGCTTTGGTATCTCTATTTTCCCTGTAAAGACTGATGAATGAAAAACACATGGAGGGAGGGAGGAGGAGAGAGAGAGAGAATCAGGAATATAGAATTCAGGATATTTCCTTGTAGTAGAGGAATGATAAATCCATCAAGCTGCAAATACAGGAGAAAATTTGTCAGAAGTAAGAGAGTGCTTTGATGATCTTATTTGCTAAATTGACTAGGATATGGCATTCCAACCTGTGGAAATACTTTCTTTGTTCTTAAAACAACAATGGAAGGGCATTCATCAATAAAAAAGAAAGTAGTTCGGAATTGTTGATCAAAACGATACCATAAGATAGATTGCATTCAAACCTTAAACTCAATAAGTTCCTCCAAGAGATTTCTGTTCCAAACAAATCTTGGGTCAGCCTGAAATATATAAGAGAATTAGGACTCACTAAGAAAAAAAAAAAACTCCTTTTGTCTAATAAAAAGCAATTCCTGACTTCATGCTCTTTAAATAATGCTTTAAGTATATTAGAATAACAAAAAAAAAACACTTCATAAAGGAAACCTCAGTTCTTCTCAAACTGTTCATCTTCTTTCCCAGTTCAATCATTTCTTGGAAAGGGTACTCACAAAGGAATAAGGATTCATCAGTAAACAACAGAGTCACAGAGGCCTAGAAGCAAATCTATTGTTCACTTTGTTATTTGAACGATGGTTACAATATGAGATCAGGCATGCCTATAATTATTGACAGGCAGTTTGAATCTCTCAAATGCACGCCCACCCTGTGCAATTGTTGTTCAACGTGTAACTCACTCATCAGACATGGCACTGCACCTAAGATCAAGTATGGGCTGAATGAAAGGGCAAAGCAAGCAAAAATGTGTACATAGAACAGCGAGGCATCAGTTTTTGAATCCATATGCATACAGAAATTTCAAAAGACCTGTCAAATGCAACATATTTTTAATGTATTTAGATGTTATAGTATCCATGCACCCCAAGCATGAAACTAACCTGCTTCCAAATTGGTTTAGCCTCCCATCCTTCTGCTAATTTCAATCTTCTCTGTAAGCTGGCACAAATGATTGACGGTTGTGGCATGAATCAATCCAAACAGAACAAAAAATGATAGAAACCCCAAATGAAAGATAAGCCTGCGCTAACAATTACAATCAACTTAAAGAACAAGCTACAAGGTAAAAGAGTTTACTTAAGTGTTATATCTGTTTCATATGAATAGTACAACCCAGGCGATAATTCTACAGTCTTCAACAAAGTAACAAAGTAAGCCTCATCTTTTTTCTGCACAAAGCATATTCCGGATAGGCTTTAGGTAATAATCAATTTGTTGTATCTTTAGAGAGTATAGCTAAATGATCTTGAAAGGGCACTACCTAGCTTTTCAAGTATCAAAAATGTAAATTCTTACTTCTTGCATGGTTGAAAATTTCAATGCCTCATTGCAGGGTAGGAACTTCATGGACGTTACAAGAAAGATGGGAAAACCAAGAAAGGTTCCCACTTCCCTTTGCGAAGTTATAACGAGTAAATAAGTCCCTGCACCAAATTATTTACAATTTCAGCAGAATTATCTTTGTGCAACCTCCAAAAGCTCATAATCCCTAAAGTTTGTTGCTGTGATAATAATGGCAGTTAGCTCTAGCACATAAAGGGTCAAGACTCAAGAGACCATTAATGAAATCATATCCCTATGGTCACTTACTCTAGTTGAAAAAATGTACAAAAACATTGGAACAGTCAGCAAGCTTTTGAAAATAAGAAACACAGCCATCCATGTTACTACACATGCAGATACAAATTGAATTTATATCAGACTAGAGGTAATACCTGCAAGCAATCTAATGGTTCCGCCAACGCCATAAATGGTAGAGACTTTGGATGGACTTCCTGAATGATCATCTTCTGTGAGAATTAACAAGGCAATGAAAATGAATATTCCCGGCTAGAAAAAACAAACAAATAATAGATAAATAAACAACAGCATAACTTATGGACTTCCTGAACGATCATCGTCTGTGAGAATTAACAAGGCAATGAAAATGACTATCACAGCCTAGAAAAACCGAAACAAAACATAGATAAATAAACCACAGCATAACTTCAATGTCCTTTATTTGAAACACAGAGACTTAACTTACTAGTTACTACACACGAGTTCCTACACAGCATTAACAAGTTTTCCGGGTTCAGAAATCAGCATAGTCTTTTCATACACCAACATGAAAAGAACAAACACGATTGTATGCAGTTTGTGAAAATTCTCAAGTCAGAACGTCCCACATGTTGCAGAGTATACAATCCAACAGCGGACACCAAATGTAATACGAACATCTCAGGCATACATACTCAAAAGAGGTCAGTATGATAAAATTTACTAACAATGAATAACCAATAAGTTTAACAGTCCACCTAAACTGAGCCAAAAAGCTGCGTCGAGAATAAAATTTCGCCCTCTCGCTCACAACATTTTCTCAGGAAACAAACAGCTCATAAAACAAACTTAACAGTATACAACAAATACTACCCTCAAGTGGCTCGATATTCCCGTCGTGACGACTAATCGAGAAACCTTGACCGGGGGATTCGATTGATTTGACCACATACTTGTCTTGAAATTCCTGCAATTCCAACTTATCGTGAAGCTTGAATCTACCTGAAGAGGATCCAGTTTCCATAGTCGTGTTCTCAATCCTCTATTCCAACGCGGGAAGAAAAAACCGGGAGAGATCTTGGATTTCGATCTTCTATTCGTTGATTGATAAATTGATACTTGGAGAAAAATTAGAAAACCAAGGAAAAAATCGTCAGCTTGAAGGAAAAGAACTCGTATATTTTAGTAAATGACGTTAATAGCCCTAATCATCTCTAATAATTCTGAAATTATCTGACAATTATGTGCAACTGTACCGTATTAAAAAAAAGGCAGAAATATATAAAAATACAAAAATCTCTCGATTTTGGGCCCATAAGGCTTTTAAATAGCCCTCAATGTATCGATTTTGTAGCATGACCAGCGCATTTCTTGCTATAGAATGATTTTGGATTTTGGTATCCATTAATATCTCATAATTTCAGGTGATTTAGAACTTGATGAATATGAAGTTGCTGTGGATATATATTTTTGTATTCAGGTATTGTTTGTTCAGAGATACCTCTTCGTCTTCAAGTTTTCTTATTTTATGGGTTCAATAGTGAGAGACGGAATATATGAATTTCTCAAAATAATTATTCACAATTATCAATGCATATTTTTACATACAAGTACTGTTTGCTATGGGTTATCTCTGTGGGTATTTCTACCCTACGAAAGTTGTTGTGGATATATATTTTTATATTCAGATATTGTCTGTTCGGAGATACCTCTTCGCCTTTGAGTTTTCGTATTTTATGGGTTCAACAGTGAGAGAGGCGGAATATATATGAATTTCTCAAAATAATGATTATAACAATTGTCAATGCATATTTTTACATATAAGTATTGTTTGCTCACGGTTATCCCTTTGGGTTTTTCTACCCTATGAGTCATATAGTGGGGAGGGTGAATGAATATCAATTTTTGAAATAATGGGTTTTAGCAGTGGAGGAGGTGGAATGAAAATGAATTTTTCAAAGAAAAAAATGTGTGCAATGGACCTTTTTGGTTTAGAATTAACCAATTCTTTATATTACCTCTTCAAACACTATTTTTTGACAATTTATAGCTTATCTATCTAACAATCACTATATCAGTATCTATGTTATAATTTTTACTTCATTAAAATATTAATTTTTTCTTTATTAATTTTATATTATTTAAGCGAGGAATGAGATGCAGGAGAGAAGAGAGAATATAAAAAATATTATTATTTTAATAGTTCATAATGCAATAGTGATTATTTACTTGTAGATAATCAATACCGAAATGATCTATTATACAAAACTCTAACAATCAATACTAAAGTGATCTATTATACAAAACTCTAACAAATTCTAATGCAACTGGTTTTTTGTCCAAATCTCAATTTTCTATTATCTAAAATACATATTTGCATCAGTCTCTCTAATTCGTCAGATTTATCCATACTAGCCCAGCCCACGTTATAAAGGCCCATCCATGAAGTTCGGACTTTAGACTTAATTGGGCTACTAATTCCCATTTGACAAGCTAATTCGTCAGATTTATCCATACTAGCCCAGCCCAGGATATAAAGGCCCATCCTTGGAGACTGCTAATAACCAAAACTAATCACGATTTATATCTCGCGCGACTGTATCTGTAAGACTGTAACTAGTTTGCTTCTCTTCTCCGACGAGACGTCTATCAATTTCTCCCCGATGGCAACAATCAACCACTCTCCATTACAGGCCTACCCTACTATTCGCGTAGTCTCCTTTTCTTCTCTCCAAAGTTCCCCAAACCTTGCATTCGGTTCACACTTCAAATCCTCTTTTACTTTCCCTTCTATATCCCTGAAACCCTTCGACGCAATCAAGTTCAGACCTCGCTCTTTAGTCGTCGCTGCAGTTCTCAAGAATCTCTCGGAGACTGAGCTAGTTCCTGTGCCGTTGACGTCAGACGAATTTTCAGCGAAATTTCCAACGGATTCGGGCGTATACGCAGTGTATGACAAAAATAACGACCTTCAGTTTATCGGTATATCGCGAAACATTGCCGGGAGCGTCTTAAATCATATGAAATCTGTGCCGGAGCTATGCAGTTCCATCAAGGTACGTTTCCGTGCTAATTTTCTTGGCTAAGTTTCTTCTGAAAAAAAAAATCAATTTTCATTTTATTGCGATGACATTGAACATCTAGTCAATCAGTAGAACGTATTTCGTTTTTCTACGGAGGGAATATACTAATAGTCAATAACAGAAACCATACTGTATGTGGCAGTAATTTTTCATAGAAACTTGAATGTTTTAGGCAATTTGAGAATGGTGCTTGTGCTCAATTAGTGACTGGAATGGTACAGCGAGGCCTGCAGAATTAAACTGTTTATTATTTGCATCCCAACGAGTATAATGTGAATTCTGAGGAGACCTGTAGGGCAATTATAGTTGGCGCTTCTAATGATGAACATGAATGTTGCGGCCTGATGAGTTATACTATTATAGTCTTAATTCTTTGACACATTGAGGTTACCAGAATTCTTCAAAGACCATTATATCCAATTGTATTTAGGTTTTGTTCTTTATTTGGAAATTCAATGTGGGATTTTCCAACCATTAAGAAATGACACCATTAGCTGTTTGTTTGATTGAATCCTTGGCAGTCTCTAGTCCTTTGAGCATCTTTTCATTGAGAAGTCATACTACTCTCTCTGTAGAAATACCTTTTAGTTCCCTTGTCCTTGATCAAAATTGCTCCAACACACTTTTTTTGGGTAAAAGAGATAATATATGCCTTATCACGAATTCTGGTTTGATCCACTAGGGTTATATGCTGTTTCAAACATTTATTTTTGTAGTATAGCACTATAGCTTTTTCAACTTTAAACTTCAAAATTAAAACTCATGTAAAATCTTTGAAAGAATGGATGACAATTATGAAATTGAGGATTACGTTGGTTTTGATTGATCTGGAATATGATGGGATTTGAATTTTTGTATTGACTAGCGGGAATGTCAACTATCTAAAAGTCAATGATATAATTTGAAATCCTGATTAAAAAAGAATTGAAATCTCTGCACATAAAGAGTTAAAAGTCTCATAAAGCTCTAGCTTAAATGGAATATCGAGAGAAGTTTATAATCTAACTTTGCTGGACGCATACTCAGAACTGTGATTGCTCCTTTTATATTGGTTTCTGATGAACTGGTATTTGGTTTGCTCTACCACTATATGATTGGTGAGTCTCTAGATTACCGTCCTCAAGTATGTTTACTGATTTTGGCGTGTATTTATTGGTGTGGATTTGATTTGGGCTATCCATGAATAATATGTTATGTAAATTGATCCCTGTTTGTCAATGTTGCTAGGCAATTGAGTTGATTGCTTTCTGTCTCTCTTTTCATATTTCTTAAAGTGTTCAATCATTTGAATTGGTGCCAAATGTATGTTGAGAACTTTTCACTTTGACGCAAAACCAAATCCTAACTCAATAAACTGAAAATTTCGGAAATTTTGGATGCCCTGTTTGGTGTCACTTTGGGTTGGTAATATTGAAGGTCTCGAAGTCTTTGTATATTTATTGTTCTATTTTATTTTATATGATGAAAATGTGCATTTGTGTGCATATTAATTACTGAAACAAGTATTTAAGTCGCAGCCTTCAAGGTGATGTTGTCATGAAAAATTTATGTAGGCTGGGGTAGTAGATGAACCTGATCGGACTGCTTTAACCCAAGCTTGGAAATCGTGGATGGAAGAACACATAAAAGCTACTGGAAAGGTCCCACCAGGCAACAAATCAGGGAACTCTACATGGGTTCGGCAGCCACCAAAGAAGAAATCCGATCTTCGTCTTACACCTGGTCGTCATGTACAATTGACAGTCCCAGTAGAAGAACTCCTTGATCGATTGGTAAAGGAGAACAAGGTGGTGGCTTTTATCAAGGGTTCACGAAGTGCCCCAATGTGTGGGTTCTCGCAAAGGGTGGTTGCCATCCTTGAAAGCGAAGGAGTGGATTATGAGAGTGTTGATGTGCTCGATGAAGAGTATAATTATGGATTGAGGGAGACACTAAAGACATTCAGCAATTGGCCAACATTCCCACAAATTTTTGTAGATGGTGAATTGGTTGGAGGGTGCGATATTCTGACCGCCATGCATGAGAAGGGGGAGCTTGCCGATCTCTTCAAAAAGTAAAGGCTTTAATCTTTCAGCAATTGGTCTTTTTAGTAGAACTCGAATGATTATATGACTAGGAAACAAATTCGCTGTATTGTTGGTCAGTCTGTATTTCTGTGGATGCTTTACAATTACAGGCGACAAAAATGGCTCGATTGTTCTCATGTTAGTTGTTGAATATCCATCTGCATTGTAATCGGCGCATTCCATGTCCGATTCTTCAACTATTGGAATTGGAGTAATCAACATTGGAATTCTCATTCTCGTTCCCACGACTAACCAAACATAGTGATGGGAATTAGGATACATATATAGATTGTCAGATAGTAGTTGGCTTTAACAAACCAACCAATCTATTCTAGTACACTGATCACGGCCTTATTCATTTCCACTCATGATAAGAGTCTTAATATTCAAGTTTTATAGCTAAGAGACAGATTAGGAATATCCCCAACGTTAATCCTAGAGATAAAAAGACAGACTAATTAGGGGTCTCCCCGACCATTATTCATTTTAAAGTTCATCTTCGTCTGCAGCTGCAACAACATACATCCCACCAACATATTACATCTGGAAAACCTTGCTGATTTTGGCTTGTGGGATTAAATTCGGATTCATATATCGTTAACTTCATGATGTGTCGTTCCATAATTGTCAGTAGAAGTAGGTTGTCATGTCCATATCGAACACAAAATACTTCAGAGTAAGGCCGGCCATACCCAAAATATTTGGTTGGTCTTACTCTAATTTGATACTGAAAGCAATAATGACATTACTGTGTGCTCTACATCGCTAGTATAAACTCAAATTACAGACTACAGAAGGATCTCCAAACTACCTGCTGATAGGTACAGTGACATGTATAAATTCAGAAGTATACATAAATGTATCAAAATGCTAAGAATCCATGTGTCTTTTTGTCCCGACTTTCCCAAATGTTAAAGATAGACACACATGATCCATGTGAAATCATGAATCCCACATGCCCCACATGAAATTGTATGCATATATCTCAGCATTTGGGATAACTAGGAAAAAAACAAGAACAAAGGACGCCGTAAGGCTATCGTAGATGTATATAAGTCCGTACATAACAATTACCTGCACACACACAAGTCAAAAGAGCGATACTATGCCTATGACTCTGCATCAACAGGGAACATCCCTACCTAACGAACATTATATATGGCTTTATGATAACAAACAGAATAGGTAGGGTCACTACACATATATATAATAGCTTCAACTATTAGTAAAAAACAGGAGGGAGCCCAGGATGTTATCATTCCAACTTATTATGTTCTAACCTCCATTTCATATCCTAAAAAAAGTCGTAAAAATCAAGCCATACATGGCTTTAGCTTTACTCCTACTCAACACAACCATATATAATTTATGTCCCAAATAGAGCTCAGAATCTCTAACAAAGTCCTCATCAATCATTCTGTTGCGCTTTGAAACTATATATCTTCTTTATTTCTGCTCTAAGCTTCTTATAATTTTCTTCTTCATATTCAACCATGAGCTTAGCTTCACCTTCTCCTTCTGCTACAATGAAAATTACTTCAAGAGGGAAGCTCCCTCTCTCGATTGTCGCTGTCGTCGTCTGCAGTTTAGCATTTGTAGCTCTCTTATACAACACAGAAAGAATAAGTTCCATCTCTTCTACTTCTATTTTCAAGTTCAAGTCTTGTTCTAAGAGACGCAGTTCCACCAAATCCAGTAAGTTCTTCAAACCCAGTAAAATTAACGTGATTATTGGTTTGTTTATTAATTTTACATTAATTTCATCAATGAATAATTCTCTTGTTGCAGAAGAAAAAACTTCGGAGGACTATTTTAACACGGCAGCTGACGATAGGTTCGAGTTTGATCCAGAAGAATGCAGCATAATGCACGGAAAGTGGGTGTTCAACAAGTCATTTAAGCCTCTCTACACCGACAGATCATGCCCATTTCTAGATAGGCAAGTTTCTTGCGTCAAAAATGGACGGCCAGATTCGGATTATCGTCACTGGGAATGGCAGCCCGATGACTGCACTTTGCCGAGGTACTTCGTTCATCTGCATGCGTATATATGCAAATTGAATATACACACACTCACACACACATTAATATGTAGGCAAATGAAATGTGATGAGTTCATGTAGGTTTAATCCAGAAGTTGCCCTTAAGAAACTTAGAGGGAAGAGGCTCATGTTTGTGGGGGACTCGCTGCAAAGAGGCCAATGGGAGTCGTTCATATGCATGGTTTCATCAATAATACCTGAACACAAGAGGTTCTATAGATTTGGACGCGTTCATTCAGTCTTTAAAGCCAAGGTATGATCATTATATATATAAATAAACAATATATATACTTACATGGAAAACCTGTGTACAGTACCATGTATAATAAGTCTCACCTAAATTAAAGTCTTCCTTAGCTTTGAAGTGAAGTACTATAGTTTTTGTCTCTCATCATGATAGTACCCTTTGCCAGAATTCAAAATTCATTATCGAAAATCCGAAAGATTCCAGTGTTTTTTGTTCGATTTCATGTAAAATCATGAGTCCCACATGTCCTACATGATCCATATGAAATCATATACATCCATTTCAATCTTTGAGATAGTTGAGAAAAAAAAAAAAAAAACTTCCTCAACTGAAGTTACATTAATCATGGTAAACATGTAATCAACCTTGATTAAATGTGCCTAATTATTACAGGAATACGACGCTAAAATTGAATTCTATTGGGCACCATTTCTTATCGAGTCCAATACGGATCTCCAAATCATAGCAGATCCCAAAAAGAGAATAATGAAAGTGGATTCCGTCGCCAAACACGCCAAAAACTGGGAGGACGTGGACATTCTTGTGTTCAATACTTACGTTTGGTGGATGAGTGGTCTTAGGCTAAAAGTACTGTAAGTAATTGTATTTCATTAAAATCATTACACTTTGAATTATCAAATCAAATGGTGTCTTACTAAATTCCTTTTTTTTTTTCCCCTTTCGAGCGCAGATGGGGCTCGTTTGCTAATGGGGAAGAAGGGTACGAAGTCCTGGACACACCTATTGCTTACAAACTTGGCTTGAGAACTTGGGCCAATTGGGTCGACTCAACAATAAATCCTAACAAGACTCGTGTCTTCTTTACTACCATGTCGCCTACTCATACAAGGTTGCTCTCTCATACTGCTTAGTTTTTTTTTTAGATAAATCTCATACTGCTTAGTTGTAATTAGATAATGTTGTGATGAAGTGCATGAAATCGTGGGTCCCATATGATCCAAATGAAATCGTGTGTGTCCATTTCATCATTTGAGATATATTGGGATCCATAAGACTGTTGATAATTAATTACTATTTACTAACCAAACATCGCATTTTTAATGTTGTATTCAGGAGCGAAGATTGGGACAAGCCGAACGGGACTAAATGCTACAACGAGACAAGACCAATCAAGAAGAAGAAGTTCTGGGGGAGTGGTGCAGATAAGCGCATGATGAGTGTGGTTGCCAACGTCGTGAAGAGAATGAAAGTTCCTGTTACAGTCATCAACGTAACACAACTCTCCGACTACCGCATCGATGGCCACGCATCGGTTTTTACTGAAACTGCGGGCAAATTGTTGACGGAAGAACAGAAGGCTGACCCAATACACCATGCAGATTGCATACATTGGTGTCTGCCTGGAGTTCCTGATACGTGGAATCAAATATTCCTTGCACATTTGTAGTCATTGCTACGCAAATTGAGTATTAATGTAATTGATTGTCTTTTCTCAACCTTAATCTTTTACCACAAGTGTCAAACGTTCTTTCATTCTTTTTAACAGCCAAGTTAAAATGAAAAGTCATTTATTGGTTCGTAATATGTTGAGAACTCGTTATCAATTGATCAATATCTTTAGCCGCCAAGTTAAAATGAAAAGCCAAATTTTAACAGCCAAGTTAAAAAAATTGAGACCCCAATCCATGTGAAGGGGTAGGCTGTTAAAGGGACCATACATATGTTTTTATATGTTTTTATAATCAACTATCCACATGCCATGTATCATTGTGAATAAAACGAGGATTGTAATTAAGGATCCCTTGTAGAGATTATTAGACAAAAAGATCATCTCAGATTATAGATTTAAAAAAAAAAAGGTCCAAAATTCCGTGGATGCCCATCTATTGGGCTTATACTCGGCCCAAAACTGAGTTGATAATCCAAAAATTGGGCCGGTTTAGAGTTTGGAAGGCGTGTCATGGGCCCGGGATCATGTTGATTGTTGACCACCAAAATCCAGACACTTCCGTTTACGAGTCTTATAAGTAGATCGAGACTCATTTGTCGCAACGTCGTCTGGTTAGTGATCTATTCTTCTCTTTATCGTTCTAGGGTTTCCGATACCGGCTGGTACTCCTTAATTTTATGCGTTTGGTAAGTGATCTAGTCTTCTCTTTATCGTTCTAGGGTTTCCGATACCGGCTGTTATAATCCTTAGTGTTCTGCGTAGAATACGATTTAGCTTCACTTTGTAATCTCGACTTGCAGATTTTTATGTTATATTTCTTTTTGCAGGTCACGGTCTTTGTATAGTTGGAGATACGATAATGGCGGGCGGTAATTTATTGCATAGGGTTATGTCTTACGTGCTTAATCAGCTTGTCGTTGATACCCTCTCTAATAGGTACCTTTTAATCTGTTCATTTAGATTATGTGCCCTAATGTTTTTTTACTATTTCAGCTTGTGTTGCTAAAGTGCAAAGGGTTCTGTATCTTGGTTGTTAGATTCATCTGGGATTCATTGCATATGTTGGAGAAAATTTTATTTTAGGTACAATAGATTTATTGTTGCTGTTTTAACTGTGGCGTTATAAGTTTGGTGGTCGGTTTTTTACCCGGTTTGGCATTGTGGTCATATGGTTGTCATTGAGAAATTCGTGAGTAATCATGTTTAGTCTTTTGGTATTTTAGTGTTGTGAATTTTTGGGCCCCTCTGATAACACAGAGGACAAGTTAAGTGTGTGATGCTATTAGAGAGTGAATCCTCCTTCAGTCTATTGAGGCTGAGGGGAAAACAACATCAGAATTTGCAGTCTTTTTATCATACAGCACTGTGCAGTGGAGTGTGCTTTATCTGCAATTTTTGAACTTTGAGAAACTCTTTGGCTTAGTAGGTTAATTTTGTGTTACATGATTCATATTTTTTCCTTTCCTGTCTATCTTATTGTGAAAATCATGATGAAAGCTTTGCATTATACGATGTGATGATTTCTATGGTTATCTTAAGCTTCTTTTCGAGCCGTCAAGAGTAATGCTCTCCTGTATGGTATGTTCTGAAGCAAAATAATCTCAAACGTTTCACTGTTTTTTAATCTGCTGCATAACATTCTTTGTGCTGCAGAATATGAAGTTTGAAAAATCTTTCACCATTGTGTTGAGGGTTGCTTGTATGATTTCTCCCGTATTTTGGGTTTGGCAGGGATGAATAGAAGTAACATGGGGGTGTGTTTGCTGCTAACATAATTGCTTCATTGCTGTTATTTCATGTCTTTTGTTTATATTATAAAAAAAAAGCAATTTCTTTCCTTGGAGAAGTTTGTGGCTGCGAGTTAAATGGATTCATAGATTTTGTGTCTCTGACCATGTCAGTATATGGGGAGCTATTCCCAGTTGATGGATTGGCTTAGATTCAGAACCATATTGGTTATTAGTTGATTGACTGGGAGGCAGTTAAAATGTGGTTGGACTCCCTGACCTTTTGACTGCAGTCAGTTAAAGCTTCTTACTTTAGGCCATTGGAAATTATTCACATTTCCAATTGGTTTGCTCGTAGAAGCAAAACTTTTCAAACTTCTGACTTTTAATCTACAGTGGAGTCTTTTGTGTAATTTGTTTTTTACTGCAGATAGGAGGTTTGGGAAATTTCACCAATATGTTAAGTTTAATTCCCATCTTCTTTTATTTGGCCTATTATGATATTTTATTTTTGTTATTCCATGTTGCCTATACATGGCTATGATGTTAGACATGAAATATTTTCCTTTTTAAGTTTGTTAACTTTAGAGTCATGGTTTTAAAATGTATATTTGCACAGAACTGCTGCTAGGGACTTTTAGTAAAATTTATCTGCAATGTCAAGAAATTCTTCATAAATGCAAAAGATTCTTCTTCCATGTACATGGTGAATAGTGTTATTGATCTAGTCTATCAAAGCTCCTTATTGGCAATGGTTCATATGACGATTATTTAAATTAGAGGATGTTTTCCTTTTATTGACAGAATGGAAGTCAGGTTTGTGATTTCTTGTGTTTAGAATGATTCATCTTTCTGGAGCCAACAACAATAAAATTAGTCTCAATGAAGCTTGATTTATGGCTGGTCGTTATTAGTACAACCTTGTTGTGGCTCAACCTTTTTATTGTTTGTAGGGTTTGTGTTAGTGATAATTCCATCTATTTGTGAGTTACTAGCCGTGATCGTTTGTCCGGTTGTATAATTTGTTATCTCCATGTATCTTAATGCTGGTGTATTATTCGTACTGAAGATTTATGTTGTCGTTATCTTTTGGATTCAAGGATTGTTGGTTACTATTGTGGTTTTCTTTCAATTTTCAAGTAGAGGATTATATTTGAATCTTCCAGTTGTAGAAAAGCCGACTATAGTTTCTTTTTTTGTCAACTTTCTGTTGCAGTATCGCATTCCAAAGGTTTGCTGTGAGGACAAATAAGAGAATTGAGGCTGTGTCCAAAATGGGTATCTCTCATTTATCACGTTTCATTTGTTGATTTGTTGTTTACGCTTTGCTAGTCTCAATGATGTAATGTGGACTTACTCCCCTTTGCAGCTTCACAGAAGAAGCAGGAACTTTCTGAACAGATGAAAGATTTCTCAGAAAATTTCCAGGTTGGATGCTAACCGCTACTTTGGTTTTTATAATCTTTAGTGGGTGGTTCTAATAAAATACCATTGTGTTTGCTGCAGTCGCCGCCCAAAGATCGTTGAATGCTGTGGTGATGAACTGTTCTTGCAATGAACTTTGAATCTCTCGTCTTTTAACCCCCCCATGTCCACTAAGATGAGCTTTGTAAATTATGATGTGGAGGATGGTTATTGTTGCTAGTTATTTTTGCCAATACAAATAAGCTGTTTTTCTGATGAAGCTGATGCCATCAAGAATGGCCATATAGCAGCCTTCTTCGGTGGCAGTTACCACAAAGCTGACCAGAGAGTAAACAAAATCCATCACAACTCCTTTAACCCTTTTCTTTAAAGGTAAACAGAAATCTGAGCACATAATTCTGCATTCCATGGCTGTTTATATTAAGCATCAAAAAAATTCTGCCAAAATTGCAAAGCAAGCAATCATCCTCTTGCCACAAGGGTTCAGTATTACAGGAAGCCACTAAACAGCATTCAGAAAACTTCTATTATATCTACATTTTATATTATTGTACTTAACCTTAAAAGCTATATTTTAGGTGTTTGAGCTTCCACCAGCTTCCTGTTGCTGCAGATCTAATCCACATTCAAGTGTCATTAGACCTTTTGCGCATCTCCCGGCTTAGTTCACAAATTCTGTTTGGCTTCTCACCAACTTCATTTTCAAGCCATTATGGAGTTTCCGCAGTAAGAACATGCCATACTCTGCACACGCAGGAAAGCAGGTGGAAATGTAGATTCCTCACCCTGCAACAAGGGAGATGCGTGCTTTATTCAATTTCGTAAATAACTAGTCTAGAAGTCCAACTAACTTGGGATGAAATTAGTACCTCCAAAAATTTGGAAACGTTTTAAGATTAACACAATTGCCTTGCAATTACTTGTCTAATTCTTCAGAGATGATGGCCTTGCCCAGGTAAACCAGTTGCATCTCCTCTCTCCAAATCTGGAAACACATCCATAAATTGCTCTCTTAGGCTCAATCATGTTTACATAGACAGTATAACAGGAAAAGAAACAATACCAGAGTAACCTATGCCACTGATTATTGCGTTCTTCACATAATCACTTAGATGAAAAAAAAAATTGAGAGCCAGTAGGAAAGATAAAGGTGGAAAGGACTGGGGGTGAGTTCCAGTTTTGGAGCATAATTAGCAGTATCAAAGCACAAATGCTCCAGATATAAAAATTCAAAACAAACGAGAGAACAAAAGAAGGAAAGCAAGAAGAAGATCCAAGTTAAGCTTAAGCCCCATACCGTGTCACGAAATTCCACCCGGATATGAGGTACATTTGTTCTATGAATGTCATTTCCATTTGGACCTCTCTTGTAGTACTCTTTTCCAATCCAGTGTGACTGAAGCAGAAAATTCAAGCCAATATTAGAGCAGCTATCATATATCCTGTAATTCTTTTACAATCTAAAAGGTAAAACGATTGCTTATTTGACTTGGAAACACACTAATCTTATAAATGGTGGTCTGTCGCCTTAACAATAAGTTGCTCTGTGCCATAGGGTAGCTATTGTACAAGTCAAGTTCTTACACGGTTGGGATGGATCATATACCTTGAAAGCATGTGAGAAACCTGACTGGTAGACCGAATTCCTAGCAATTTCACAGAGGTCACATGAACTCAACTTCCAGACCTGTTACAAGTATTTATAGTTATAGACAAATCTAGGGGTAAGAACATGAGAGGAAGAAAAAAGGTGGAAAGAGAGCTACCGAAGCAGCTATGCTATATTCTTCCACTAAAGGTTCCTTTGTTAAGTGGATTTGGAGTGGATCATCCGTAGAAAGTGAAACATTGAGGCCCCGTAGAAAAAAAATAGGAAAAGGGTTCCTGTGATAGTCTAAAAATAACGAATTGTTGCTCAGAGGAGACATAGCAAGGCCAATCTGAAAAATTGCACACCATCATGTTCAATAAGAAATTGCTAAGTGGAGAACAAATGTACAGAGTCTTTAGTATGTAACCATGGAAGAAAAAGAGGAATTATGTTTCTTGCCTGTGCCAGATAGTACAAATACTGAAGGACTGGAGATTTTCTCAACTTGATGCCATGTGCTATATTATGAGTAGTAAGAAATGTGGCAGCAAGGTGGTCAATGTCACCAGCCTGAGAACGATATAAACATCTTCAGCACCAAGACACTGTATACATATTAATGTCAACAAAGTACCATAGTACCTCTCCTGAATGTGGCCGAAATTTGATAGTTGTCATGCCCTTTGACTCACGAAGCTGGAAGGAAACATTTACAGGCAAGCAAATGACACATAAGTAACCTAATTAAGGAAGAAAGAAGCAAGTTTAAAAGCCAGCACAAAGGCTAACCACCAACTTCTCAAGTCACACAACAAGATCTAGACAAGGTCATCACAAGTCGGCAGATTTTAGTTACAATAGGGGCAAAGGCTGAGAAGATTTTTATCATTTTCTTATAAACATAAAATGTCAACAAGTGTGAAGAATGCGCTCTGTCAAGCATCCGAAGCAATCCTGATAGAGAAGTAAAATTGCTTTTAAAAGGAGCACCACTCACCTTGTTTAATGTGTATAGATTAGCATAACAGTAATACACATAGTATGAAAATGCAGGATTGAACACATTGGTCCATTGAGCAGGAGTTGGCATGTGCTTTGTAGGGCGTCTTTCAGGCTTGCTTTCATCATCAACCAAGTCTAATCCAACCACCTAAATGCATTCAAAGAGAAAGGCAAGAGTTGGGAACATAACAATCGAAACTTTCAATGGACTAGAAATCTAACACTTATATGATAACATATGTGCATCATCATATGCATGCATGTCCGAATATCTCTATGCACATATGTGAAGGCACATCCACGCCAAGAAAAGTTCTCATCAGAGTGAGAGCAATGATATTAAAGGAAATAAGAAATGTCTTACATTCATAAAGCACAGGTGTACATATTAGGCACACACGGACTCATGCTAGATGAATATGTACTAAATATCCCATTTATAGCTTGTGGGTTTTGCCAATCGCATTTCATAGTTGATCCACCTAAACCTCCTTGGGATTGTGAAATCACTAAAACCTAGCAGTCATTTCCCAATAATACCCATTGACTGATATTGCACAGTTGCACTATAGAGTTTGTAATTGCATCCAATTAACAACCTCGTCAATATATTGCAGCCTCAGTAGAATCCTCTAGATTAGATGAAAAACTGGAATGTCAGAAGTTTCAATATGAATGGTGAAGCATCCATCCATCGTAAACTTCATGACCGAAAAATGAATATGAGCAAAATTCAACATGCAAAAATGAAAAAAAAAAAATTCATAAAATAGCACAAGCAGCAGCATATATGAACATATTATCAAGCTGATCTAAATCAGCTCACCAACTTATTAACCACAAGAGATGAAAATTGAAAATTACATCTAGCCTTAGATATTTTCCTTCGATCCACCAGCACAACCCTTTTTATGGATAATTATGGGCATCCTTGGAATTCCTGTTGAGTTTAAAATTTACTCAGAAAGTTACAATCATATGGAAGTGCAAGCCTTAAGGGGGAAAACAAAGGTGAGAAAAATTCAATGCAATAGAAAAATCAAACTGCACACTTTGGAGGAAATACAGGAGAACCAAGTGTTAAGCACAGAATGCGGAGCAAGAAGTTCAAAGAACACAAGTCATGACCATCCTATCCAGATATCATCTATGCTAATCAACCATTGTCTACTATGAGGTTGTCGTTTCTTTTTTTAAAAAAAAAAGATAAAAGAAAGCATAGTCCGCCTCGTGAAACACAGGAATCTCTGCATAGAAAATACCAAACCTGTTTCAAGAAAACATGCAACTGAGGATGTGAATCTGGATCCACCGTAACTTCAAATAATGGAATAAAGATGTTGTCAAGGATATTCTGAAATGATGTCACTATCCCCATGTCCTTGTAAATATTGTATAATCTTGGAATCTGAGGAAAAAAAAGAGTAATAAATAACAGCAGAAATAATTTAAAAAGAAAACAATATTCAAAGGTATTCATATGTGGAAAAGGTCCAACGAAAACAAGACAGTTCTTGAAGGCTGAATGCCAAGCCTTGTATCGACAAAACATTTTCTCGCATGTATTTTAACATAATGTAACACCCTTCAAATGAATTCACATCAACCCAATTCAAAGAATAAATATTAGTGATAGATATAATGTCCTAACAATAACTAGATGAATATAGTATACAAAACCAACAACGTTGTGCCAGAACATATGTTACTTGACATTTTCCTTTCTTTGAGAAGAGAACATATGCTACTTAACATGCGAAATGTATCCCCGCATATCCATACATGAAAGGCATTTTACAGTCTAAAAAGAAAAGAGAAAAAATGATATCCCATCCTACCAATACATAACAAACATTATGGACTTCAAAGAAAGTTGTGAGCACCTGAATCAACCAGACAACATTCTCGCTGTACAATTCATTATTCACTATCCAACTAGCCAACTGGTCCCACTCACTTTGCTTCCTACCATATATGGATATTCTATATTCAGCCATCTGCAGCATTAAAACAAGCAACAACCATATTAAACTATCAAAAATCTACATAATTACATACATGGGTGGAGAGATTTATGCAAAATTAAAAATGCCACAAACTCGCAAAAGGGAAAGGCAAGTGCCCAAGCACTTAGGAGTCGAACTAGCAGGTACACAATTCTTAACTAGCACATCTTCCTACTTACTGACAGAAAACCTAACAAGGAATGAATGTACACGCTGAAAAAGTAAATACATATATGTCATATATATAGGCAGCACCTGATATTTACTTGCTTCAAGATCAGAAAACACTTGCTTTGTCAATTCACCCAGGAAACGGCCTAGTCAAGAATGGACATAGGTATCAATTTAGAGGTTCTTCGCAAAAAGAAAACTACTTCTAGGGAAAGCAAAATTCAGATATCAAAACCACAAATTCACTTAAGGAAAAATACAGTATTAAGACTAACTAATTCATTCATATGTTGATGGAATGCACGTTAAAAAAAAGATGAATATGAGCACTAAGAAGGTATGTTTCATCCTTGCCAGGGCCTAAACTAGTAAGGATGAGAACAAATACCTTGGATAAGATTATCCTGCTTTAAGAATATCTCCCTGAGCCTGCTTTGTCCACAGGGATTATACTTGAGATTGAATTTGTCGAAGCGATGAAACGTGCTCTTGTCAGCATGAACATCCAACAGGTCAACATTCAGGTCATTCCTGTTTGAACATATGTAAATATTAATCCGTTTTTCTAAGATCTTATGAGTATAAGAAGAATAAATAAATGGCAGTGACAAAAAGCAATCGTTTTGCTTAAAACCACTAGAGCAAACTTTACTAACCCCGTCAAATCCAAGCTCTCAAAAACTTCTTTTAAGGTCAAGTATGTCCCATCTCTGAATATTACAACCTGGATACAGCAAACAAAATCAAGGCGTCACTGAATATGAAATGGTTTATTACAACCAAATTTGCACTGACTACAAAATTAACAGACATGGGCACATAACAAATTGGAGGATATTAGCTTCTTTTTTCAACAAAAAAGAAGAAGAAGAAAGATTGTGAATTAGTTTAGCACCAAAAAAAATTGATGATATATTAGAAGACAAATCAATATTTATTACCTCATCGGGCTCTTTCCTCAATTTAGACTTTATAAACCTCAAAAGATGCTTCTGGTTCATGCATGCAGAGTGATGTACATGTGTATCAACTTTCCTTACGTTATAAAAGTCACGATGTGGGGCACTTTTCTGAGCAAGAAATTCCCTATCCGCATTAAGCATCAAGTGCAGATTGAACTTCTGAGAAGCAACCAAATGACCATAACATCAACATATAATCATTTTATTCCAAGCAATCACCAAAAAGCATTCAATCAACTAGTTTTGAACTTCAAGAGTAACATAATTACTTGTTCCAGAAGATTTAACCGATGATGACATAAAGTTCTCGTATTCCCTGCGGCTATCACTCGAAGAATGTGATGCAAGTCAGTGAAAAAGGTTGTTGCATCAGCAACGGGGAAAAGCTCTTCTCTAGCTGAAAAAGAGAGAAGAAAAAAGATAAGCATGCACAAAAATGTAATCCGATCAAAGAGAAGTCCATAAATTAGAAAATAGAAAATAATGTATGATATCAATTCTCATGTTTTCTTACAATCTTTATTTGGATAGACATGTATGACCCCATCATGCATCTCAAGGTAATGCTGAGGAAAAAATAGACAACGTTCATGAGTACAAAATATTCAGCAACAATCCTAAGTAAGCAGAAATTGAGAATATTGGCATCAAATAATAGCCTCACATCAGATTTTCTTTCTGAAGTATAAGCAAAAGGCTCAGGGTTAGGCTTTGGTGTGCTGGGGTCAGATATAACTTCTTTCTCCCATGGAGCAACTGCTTCCATGAATAGATATCGTTTTCTCATTTCGAGACATTCCTGAAGAATCACATAAACCTCTGCTTCATCGGGAGATGGTACCTCTGTTTAATTGCAAGAAATAAGCTGTAAGAACCACAACCTTTATTTAAGGAAACCATAAAGAAGTAACTTAAAACTTAAGGGCACCAAGAGGGCGTCACCAATTACAACCATCCACAATAAATAAGACCATGGAAACCAAAAACAAGCTTCTATACATAACTCCTTGTCCAACAAGCCAATTAAAAGGCGTGAGTTCAGCTACACAAGTCCATGACAGAAAATAGAAATGGTGGTTAGCCATTTATCTCATGAAACCACACAGAGGCTTCAGTTTTCCCACCATCTGTTTTGGTCCACTTCTTCCAACCTAACCAAAAGATAGATGACGGTTCAAAAAATCAAAAGTGACTGTCCTCTCACAATCCTAGCTCCTTCAGTATAGTTTCAAGCACTAATATCCTTCTCCGTTTGCTCCTTTGAAACTCATAAGGCAAAGGTTTAAAAAAAGTGAGAGTAAATACACGAAAACTAGCCAAATATACTTCTAAACCTGTCAGGGTGGTCCTTTAGTTTTTCTTTACTTTTCTTTCCCAAAATGATGCTCCCGAAAATTGACACAGCAGGGATACTGGTACATCTTCTATTTGAAACAACAGGAAATCAGCAACGTTGAAAGGAACAAAAATGGGGAAATGTAAGTTAGATATTCATCAACACACCGCTCTGTACTTTTGCTGTGGCATATTGTTGCTAACAATGTGTCACATCAAATTGTGAGAAGACAGAACCAATACCTGTAGGGTTAATTTTAAGTCGTGTGAAAGATTCCTGCTCAGGCTCTTTCCGTAGAATATCAGCTGCAATAGGATCAGGCTGCACGCCATGGAGGTCACCAGATATACTATGGGAGCGAATCATGCTTGAAGCAGCAATAGATATTTGTTCTCCATTGGCATTGACATGCTCCGGTAAATTCTCATAACCCTGGACATGTGATGTTCAAATAAATTTATACTTTTTAAAAGTTCTAAGAGCAAATTAAAAGATACCAGAGATAGTCTGACAGCATTGAAATTCTCTAGGAAATAGCAAGCATTGACTCATTCCTCAGAAACCAAGTTTGGGCCTGGCACCCAATAAGGGATAACACTGGCTGACCGGTGTCTAAATCTGCACTCTGTGTTTGTGTGTGTATGGGAGCACAAGTATAAAAAAAATTGTCAAACTCACAGAATTTCCATTGGGATGTAGGAATGTAAGGTCCAACTTAGAGTTGTCAGTCATATTATCCTCTTCATCGGATCCTTCTACACTTTCAAAAGCACTAGCACTAGCCATAGGGGACTTGGGAGAAGTTGTTTTCATAAAACTTCCAGATCTCTTCGTTGAACTTGTACGCCCAGTAGACTTCCCTGCTAAAATAATCATTTTGTTAACTAGACAGCACATTAGAATGCGAATCCCCTACCCCAAACAAAGAAAAGCTAATAATAAAGTCTTTCTGTTCTATCTATTAAAGGTAGCTCACAAAGAGCAATAATCTGAAAAGTAAGAAGATTCAAGACCACAACGAGAGGCATCCCGAATATATTGGAAAAAAATAATGAAATTAGGTGGATTAGGAAGTACAAAGAAAACTTGTTGAGTACTCTCAGTTTTTTGATAAATACCAATTACCTTCATGGTATTTTTTAGTCAGGCTCTTGCTTTAGGTTCCTTGGAAGATTTGACTTTGAGGCGGTTAGGTCTTAAGCTTCTTTTCTGATAATGATTACTTTTACCTCAGTTCAGTTCCAGGAGCACCTATATTTCTTTTCTTAACCAATTGTAAAAAAAAAAATCTGGTTCTTAAACATTTCTCTGTCTACTTTTAAAAGGAAAAGTTAAAGAACTACAAATTGTTTATACTTTATACTAGTTCCCAACTTCCCATCAAAGCACAAGTTCTAGAATTATACCTACACATTGGACGGCTGGGTACTTCTGAATCGGTGTATCACACCCAAACTAAGTAAATAAAATAAATTCATAGTATTGTTGCATTGGATGAAAAATAATATTGTAGCATTGGGAATTTGGGATGAAAAATACTTTAAAGTTGACCCAAGAGAGCCTATTTTAACTAATGATCCTCGATAAGACTCTCTGACAAATGAAAGGTGTAACTCTTCTACAAATTTATCTTGCTCACCAAATAGTAAAAATCCACAATAGTCAGAGCAACACTCGCAGCTAAAAAAACTTACTAATTAAAGGAGCCTACCACTAAGCACATAAGTTCATTACGTTCGGTTCATTCCTAACATTCACTTCTTACAGAATCATATTAATTATCAACCTTATAATCATTTATGACACAACTAAATTTGGACAATCCATATGGATCTACGCGTAATATCATAATCAGTGGGAAGCCGAGTTTATCACTCCGGCGATAAATCCGACATGTCCATACCTTCCGGGAGCATGTGAAGCCTCGGCAATCCAACCGGAATCCCGTCCACGGGTATCTGACCATTCTGCTTCTCGTCTCCGTCAATCTCCCCGCACTCTCCCGAAACAGCCATAACATCAGGCAGGGAAGACGACCCCCGCCGTTGGTACCCGTTTCCCTTCCTCCGACCGCCGGCCCCACCACCACTGCGCCTCTTCTTGATCGAATGCTGCGGCGAACCGCCCTCCGAGTTATCTTCCGTCTCCCACTCCCTCTCCACCGCCTTGGCCAGCTCCAGTAACTGTGTTAGGGTTTTGCGGTGCATGACGTACGCAGATACTGCCACGAACGACGCCCCTACCAGCGCAGCCATGGCAAGATGCAACGGATACGCATCCATCAGCCCGCACTCTCTCTAAAACGTAACTCTCACTTCCTCTCTCCCTCCGGATGCTTCAGTCGCATACAGTGAGAGTGAACTAGAGAAAAACCCTAATGAACAGACTCGCGGAGGAGAGAAACAGATAACTTGTGTTCTTTTGTTTATCCCGGACAACCCCCTCTTCTTCGTGTATTTATAGGCAAACAGGTGGAGGAGGAGAACATACTCATTTTCTCCACTTTTAATTGTTTTTTCCCCTTTTTTCTCCACTAGTTCGAATCGTGACATGAAAAAAAAATATATATGCATATATAATAAAATAATTGAACGAATTCATTTTTCCACTTACAATTATGAGATGTAAAAGTATATTATAAATTAAACATGTTTTCACAAAAATTTGTGTTACTGTCAGTGATCTCTCTGTCTCATCGTATCTTAACTCAATCAGGTTTTATTAGTTTAATTCGGGCGAGGTGGAGAGTGCGGTCCCTTGGCCGTGGTGGTTCGTGTTGGTGGAAGTGTGGATTTATGAGTCATTTTCGTTATCCAGACGTATATGCCAAAGAGGCAAAGAAGATCCAATTATGTGGGCCTTTGGACAGTACTTTTTGGAGCTGCAAATCCCATACGATTTTTTATTCACTTTTTTTAGTAGTTTTTCATGCAT
This sequence comes from Tripterygium wilfordii, assembly GCF_013401445.1. Classification (NCBI taxonomy): domain Eukaryota; kingdom Viridiplantae; phylum Streptophyta; class Magnoliopsida; order Celastrales; family Celastraceae; genus Tripterygium; species Tripterygium wilfordii. The sequence continues at coordinate 12,874,912 of NC_052234.1, read as the reverse complement.
AATAAAATTTACAGTAGACAGATCAAAATTTTTATATACATCTTTCATTATTGTTCAAATAGGTTGTGGAATGGTATTATTTTACAGGACCACATGCTGAAGAATACGAGTATAGGTGAGCTCTTTCAAGAGTTTGTACGACCAAAAATAAACTAAAAAACAACGGGTTAAGTAAACTTTTGATCACTCAACGATATCCAAAAGTTCATTTTGATCACTTAAAGATCAAACGTTCAAAGTCAATCACCCAAAACTTTTTTTGATACACTTTGATCACTCGGTCAAATTTTCTCTATTTTGGGTAGTCAACCCACTTACATGGCAGGTTGACTAGACGGAAAACGTTACACTTACAGACGTGGCTTAACGGTTTTGCTTACTGGATGGATGGTGCTCACGTGGTAATTTTGCACGTCATTTTCTCCCAAATAATCAACAAAATCACACAAAAAAAATTAATTTACAAAATGTAAACCCGATTTCCTCCTCTCTCAATCTCTCATTGTTGGTCTACCTTCTCCGCTTTGCTTAGACCCGAGACGACCATTGTTGCCATCTCTTTGCATTCTCCAGAGAAAGGGTCAAGATTCGGGCCAGAAATCGAGCTTCATACTCATCAAACCCTCGTGGCCGTACCTCTGAAAATCTCAAAATTCAATAACCTGGTCGACTTATCTGATTCATATCTGGAGAGAGAGGAGAGGACAAAGATCACACTTGATACCTGATAAGATGCTGAAATTATTCGATTCACAGTCTCAGAAAACCAAGGCTTTGTAATTTGGTGTCAGATGTGAAATTAGGGCTTGTATTTTAAGAGCCTTGCTATGAAGAAGTGGAATATGAGTACGGCTTTGGAATTTGGTCTCAGATCAATGTAGATGTCAAAAGGCTCAAATGAGCTAGAGGTAGGATTTACAAAGGAGGAAAGTTTACGGTTTTGGGATGAAAATTGAGGTTTTTCTAATGGAGAAAGAGGGCTAGTAGGGGTCGATGAGCTGTTGAGAGAGGAGGGGTAGAATGGAGAAAAAACAGTTGACTGGTTAAATATTTTTTTTGAAAAAAATATTTATTTATCATTTTGGTAGGTGTCATGCCACATAAGAAAAAAAAAAGGTTGTATTTAACAGTCAACATGACACATCAGCGCGTTGACTGACCGAAATTCTCAAAATCTATTCGAGTGGTTAAAGTGTATTAAAAAATATTTTTGAGTGATTGACTTTGAATATTTGATATTTGAGTGATTAAAATGAAATTTTAGGTATTTTTTAGTGACTAAAAATTTACTTAACCCAAAAAACAACAATGCGTAGGAAATGATTTGGTCTTTTCATTTTTTAACGTTCATCTAATTAATCAAAATCTATATTTTTTATTTTACTAAACACGGACAGTTTTAAAAAATGTCAAAGAAAATATTAATTTTATAATAATTAGTAAAATAAAATATATGTGAGGTGTTTTTTTTTATTTTCTTTTTATTCTATGTTTTCATTGAACCCATACCAGAGTAGTCAATTCCTTTTCCATTTATTTTCGTTTAGATAGAGCCAACCACCCACTTAGTGCTATTTTGTAAAAGCCAGATATTAAAGAAATGAAATGTTTTTTTAGTACATCTTGAGACACAAAGCCAAACGATGATATGTGATTGGGTCCCATTTGTTGGGCCCACGCAATTCAGAACGAGCAATGTTAATTTGTCCATTTCAAGTGACATGTAATTGGTACTTGGTAGGAATATTGACACTGTCAAAGTCGTGGCCCATATGAGGACCAGCACTAGAATTGAATCCAATGTAGGTAACCATACATAAATATTGTAATTGTTAAAAAGAAGCACAAAATTACAGCTAGAAACTAACCAAACACAAGATCCATCATTTAAAAAGGTAAATCATTTAGTGGGTGAATGGGACAAGATTTTGTAATATTTCCAAATAATAATGAATGGATATATCATATATATATATATATGTGTGTGTGTGTGGTTCTCCACCTGTAAATCTAGTGAGAGGTAAGGTCATTGACAAAGCGACAAATTTCAAATGTTATGAATTGGGCATATCCTATCCATTGAGACATGATTGAGGAAGACGTTAAATAATGTGTATAAAAAAACAGTGCAAATATATATTTAATAGAAACCCTTTGATTGTAGTAGTGAATATGGTCACAATTCCTGATTTAAAAAAAAAAGAGAGAGAATATGGTCACAATTGTTGGGGTAGGGTGTTGCTTTTGATACTTAAAGATATCATGATTCAATTCATGAAAAGTATTTAAAATATTATAATATCAGTACTTTCATACACAATAATTGTAAGTTTTTAATAATTCATTGCTTGATTTTGTTAAAGATAAAATGTCTCACATTGAAACTTTGAGGGAAAACAAAATATTTTATAATTATAAGTCAAGATCCAACACGTCTCAATTATAGAGAACCCTTTTAATAATAAAATCACTTGGGGTTTAAAGTCTAAAGTGGACAATACCTCTGCAAATTGCATGGGTTGGGTTTTATTATTGTCAATCCCTTAAAATTTATCAAATCAAAAGATAAATTGCGCGTGTTATGAAAAAGAAAGGATTTATTTGTGTAGTGGAGATAAGAATGTTCATGCATATTGTGCCTGTAAGATTCCTTGAAACCAACCCAACCATGCCGGGTTGATAACCTAAAATAGACGGGCTGGTTGTCAAAGAGTCCAGAAATTCGCACAAAATTCCCCTTAAAATCTGAAGATGGTGACAAAGGAGGGTACACAAGAGCCCTTGAAGGTTTGAAATAAGAGGAATCAGGAATTACATTCTCTTACAGGGATGGAACCATGGAATATAGTTATAGTCATCAGCTGCAGCTACCAAGTTTGGAAAAGTAAAAACAGATAGGCAGAATCGATATTTTTATTTATTTATTTATTTTAAGGAGAAGTGGAGGGGTGGAGCATCCACCTTAAACTGGCTAAGATATTGTCTTCTTCATATGCTTCTGTTTCAGGCTAATTAATTAGGAGTCTTTTAAAGTATTTAATTATAAAAAAAAGGTTAAAGCAATCATGTTAGCAATGATATGATCCAAAGTGTCTTTTTCTCAAAAAAATATTTGCTTGGCATGGGAAGTACATCCACCCAAACTTTCTCTCTATTGCAAGACTGCAGTTTGTGGTGTGTGGGCCTACTTTGTTCTATTTATTTTTCGCTCATGGTAATAAGAACAAAATAATTTGCTTTCGAATGTTTCTTTTATTTTTGAAAAAAGAAAGGTGGAAAGGAACATAGGGTTATCCTCGTATAACCCGGCCTTGTTCATTTACATTGCTAGTAAATGTGTAACAATTCTTATGGGCTTTGATCAGCCCAATATACTGATGGAGAGGCCCAAGATTGACTAGCCAGTATGTATGATTTGTGATTCCTGTTTCCTGACTGGCGAAGCTATCAACATGGGCCGACCAAGCCCTCTAGTGATATGGGCAATATAACTCAGATTGCTTTCGTATTGGGTTCAAATTTTGGCCTCTGCTTTTCATCTACGACTGTTAAAAACAACATTTTCTGGGCCATGCCGAATGTTTAATCTCAAGGCGAAACGGACTACACGATTGGCCAGCTCGCATTGCCACGCTTGTTTCTCCCTACTCCCAAGTTAGGAGGAGAACAGGTTTCCTCATGCTTGTTAAGGTGTACAATCGTAACAAATCCTCACCAAGCTATTTAGCTAACGTGCCTTGCAATTGAGAGTTGATGAGGAGAGTTTAAATTTTAGGTAGCCCATGGAGAATGACTGACCGAGAAGGAAGGGTCTAGGTCCATGGTCATGGTCCTGGTCCTGGTCGAGGTCCAGGTCCATCTCCAGTAGCTCCCTTTGGAGTTTGGAGCCTTAACATGAAAACTGTGCCGTTCATGTCAGGTCTTAAGTTCCGCAAACATAGGGCCCGTTTGGCACTCCGGTCACCACTTACCGACCGCACCTAGGTGAGGTATACCGATTGTTTTACAGGTTTCTTGTGTTTGGCTACCCGGCCCGTTGAGGTTCCACCGCTCCAACTACAGGTGACATGAGAAGCATCTGGGAGCTACTTTTCCTCTTGCCGCGGTACAATGGCCGCTAGTTACTGTTACTACACGCTACTTTTCGTAAACGACTGAAGATTTTCTTTTCTTTTTTTCTTTTTTTTTAATCTCAAAGTTGTATACGTGGCATCCTTACAATAGTTTTGAAATTTTATTATTGTTTTTATTGTAATCGTGGCATCATATTATTACAGGGAGGCATGCCGTTTTTTTTTTAGTTTAACAATATTTAATTAAATAATAGTTGAATCATATTTTTTGGATTGGTTTTTTAAATTTATTTATAAACTTTATTTAGTTATAAAATACAAAAAAATTAATTAAATTATTAGGATGTATTATTGTATAATATATTTTATTGTTATAAAATAAATTAATAATGTATTTTTTAGAAAATAAATCATCATATAACAAATATTAATTAACTAAACTAGGTTCACAAAATCATTTATTACAATGTATAATTAAAATTACACAAATTTCATGATTTATTATGTCACCTCACATTACCATACTTTTGTTCATCCCAACGCTAAACTAGACATCAACTCACCTCACCATAGTTTTTTTGTGACATGTCAAATGTTTTTTGTCAACAAAACTCACCTTAAATATAAAGCACTCCCAAACGGACCCATGGTAGACGTACGAGATTCCTCGATCAAACTCGTGTGAAGAAAGGTTTCGGCTGTGATTTCCTGATTGGGTCCCATCATATATCATCGTACGGCATCAGGTAACCAACAACTTTTTATTGGAGTATTCTGGCTTACACGATAATAATCCCTCATTCTTCGAATATTTTGCTGGTCGCATTATCACCATTCCGGTGCTTCCAAAGTCCCCCACCAACTCCAAATAGCATTTCTCTGCGAGCAGAGTGAAGCTGAATTCAATGGCGTCCCTACTAAACACAGTTTCTTCTATCAGATTATCCAAAGTCTCTACCAGACGAGTTCGAACTCAGTCTCTTATCTGTCCGATTTCTATTTCTGTCTCCAGTGAGTTGACTCCACGATTTCACTCGGTTTCCGAGAATTTAGAAGAAAGGAAATTGGAAAAAGAATTGAGGATTCGTTCATTACACAACTTTGAATTCTTTTTCTTCTTCTTTGAATTTTTTATTTACACTTTTTTTCTTAGCTTCCAAACTTCATCTCATATTATCTTCTTACTGAACTCGAGCTTGAATTTATAGTCTATTTATACAATTTCTGTGGCATTTTCAGGGCGTAGAGTGAAGATTAGAGCAGCAGAGACAGATGCAAATGAAGGTTTTAGTGGACTTTTTATATGCTTTAATGTTGTTTATATAATGTCGATATATTTAGAAATAGAACGGCTTATTGAGATTATTCCCCTTTAATCCCTTCTTCCTTTCGATTTTCGATTCTCATTAAATGATTGCTAAGTATGTGCACATTGCAGTTAAATCTCAGGCACCGGATACGGCTCCCGCAGCCGCTGGTGGTGGTTCAAGCTTCAACCAGCTTCTTGGCATCAAAGGAGCGGCACAAGAAACTGTGAGTCCCCAATTTGTTTGTTTTCTTTATTGCTTTTCATTTTTGTTTGCTGGTTTTGCAAGATAAATTTTATTGATATTTAGATGTTTCCTTCCAAGCTAAGTATGTGCCCTGTCTGATGCTAACATAAGCTCCGCTTGTTTGGTTGGAATTTGATGAAATTTAGTTTGCTTACAACTCCGGGTAGATATGTTTGATGCTTTTTTTTTTGATTGAAGAACACTGATCATGCGGCAAGAAGATGTACCACCTAGGCCCGTGTTATCGTTACGGTGGGAGGTTATTGTATGGGGTTGAAATTCTGGTTGTTTGATGTGGGTTAAGGTAAACAACTCTCGTACACAAGACTCCCGCAGTGGGCGGGTTCGGGGACAAACAAGATGGTTGTATGCAAATCTTACACCACATAATATATGGAGTGGTTGTTTATAGGAATTGAACTTGTAACCTCTTGGTTGCACCCCCTGCAACTCTAACATGGGGCCACATGTTCGCACGTTTGATGTGGGGAAAGAAAGTAAAATAAGTTGAAGTGTAGGTTTCTGAAGATAATCATTGTTGAATGGAGATTTAATTGTTACTACATTTAGCCACATGCATGCTGAGAGTCTGAGACGAAAGTTGATTGTGGCATCAATGTTTGCTATACCAAGCTAATGGATGTATGTTTCGGGGATGCAAATTATATGAATAAGGTAATATAGAATACTTTTTGTAGGCTCGAATTTTAGTTCGGCAAAAGACTAGCGGTACAATGGCAACAAGAAATCCTTTACTTTAACATGAAGAGTTTGGGTAGGGAATAGATGTTCCATTGGAAGATCAACCTCCCCGATCCATATTTGGTATCAAATTTTCTCCTGCATTTGTAAATAATAAGTTTTCTGCTCATCATATTATTAATCTGATGACGAGATGATTGGGGAATCATCTGCTAGAGATACTAGCCAGAGCTGATTTCTGATTCTTTCTGTGCAGAATAAATGGAAAATTCGTCTACAGCTTACAAAACCTGTTACATGGCCTCCATTGGTGTGGGGAGTAGTTTGTGGGGCTGCTGCTTCTGGTATTCCGTTTGCATGTGCTGAGCTCTACAGCATACCTTATCTTGATATTTGCTATTCTTCTTGACACTGTTGTGTTAGTATATACCAATTCTGCATAAGAATCACTTCTATAGGTCTCCGGTGATTAGAACCACCCACGCCCTTCCACCTGCAACCAAGCATGTGCTATTGCATTTTGAGGGCCCAATTTTAGTATTGTTTGAATAGTGCACCATTAATCTTTTCCTGAGCACATTTTCATTGATGTTCTTCATCTTGTCTGCTACTCCACATCTCTGCAAAAAACAAAAATATTGTTTAAAAGATAATGCCAGTGCTGGGAAGCTCTATTCTTTTTGGTAGTTTCTGCCATACCATTAAAGTTCACTTTATCTTTTGCAACTTTTATTGTACTATTCTAATTTTTCTAAATTCATATGTATAATTATAAATTGCATGGTGGTGAAATCCTCTGCCAGTGTTGTTTTCATCTTAACACAGTGGTGGAGTAATAATACCATTACGTAGTGGGTTAACTCATGGTTTCAACCTTTCTGATAATTAAATAGAGAATTAAGGGTGTGTAGTGCCCTCTCTATATATTTCATGTTGTTTCAGAATATTCTAAAGAAAAATTAAAATTAAAGAAAAATACTTAGTTGACTGCTTTGCTGACAGAAAATTTTATTTTCTGGGGCAAAATGAAATGAAATGAAATTTTATTTTCTGGTTTCAATACATATGTGTGATCCATCTTGTTTATTGATCGATTCCATTTAAATCAAAATGCAGGAAACTTCCACTGGAATTTGGAGGATGTTCCAAAAGCAATTGTTTGCATGCTTATGTCTGGCCCTTTTCTCACTGGTTATACTCAGGTACTTTTTTTTAGGTGTAGAATTTGGTTTATTAATTATTATACTTGGAGATGTCTTTGAACTCAAATAATCTTATGTTGTCTTAATTTTGATTTTGTAGACTCTCAATGATTATTATGACCGAGAAATTGATGCAATTAATGAACCATATCGTCCAATTCCATCTGGGGCAATATCTGAGAATGAGGTATATGATTCTTGTGCTTGCGTGTCTAAGAGAAATGGCAATGCAGCTTACTGCATGTTTTGACTTGATGCACTCAGTTATAGGGGGGGAATTAATTAATTGTTTTCTTGAACATCAGGTCATTACCCAAATCTGGTTGCTGCTCTTAGGAGGCCTTGGCTTGGCTGGTCTGTTGGATGTGTGGGTGGGTACTAAAAATGTTTAGTACATTTTATTTCTTGAAAAATATGTGAATTAAATATAGTTTGAACCATTGTCCTGTATAGGCAGGTCATGACTTCCCTACACTTTTTTACCTTGCTTTGGGGGGATCATTATTGTCCTATATATATTCTGCTCCGCCTTTGAAGGTAGGTAGTTTTGTTCCACAAATAATTTGTTCTTATCCACGTACATCTGCTTTCACCCTGATGCAATTGTGAATCTCGTTGCAGCTGAAACAAAATGGATGGATTGGCAACTTTGCCCTGGGAGCAAGCTATATCAGTTTGCCATGGTGCAATATCCCTTCTCTTCTCCATTTTTGCTAGATATAATGTGGAAACAAATGCATAATAGTAACAGGATCAATAGTTATATTCATGATTGTTTGTTATTTATTATTGTATAAAAAATTGACAACTGCAATGACATGGTTAGCAATTTTGTACTCTTGAGAAGTATATAACTTTTGCTCTTTATCCCTGTAAAGAACTGGGGATTATTAAAAGCCGAATGAATGTTATAGTTGCTCAATTTTATTACCACCTTCAGTAAAAACAGCCGTCACATGCAGTTTAAGTGGACTTCTAGGCTATTCAGTAACACCACTTCATATTCCTCTCTTTTTTTTCTTTCATCTTCTCGAGGCTAAGAAGCTGTTTCGGCGATTATGTTGCGTTAAGTAGTCTGATTCATTTACCCTTTTCACAGGTGGGCTGGTCAAGCTTTGTTTGGGAATCTTACACCAGACATCATTGTTCTGACACTTTTGTACAGCATAGCTGGTGTATGAATTGAATGAATCATCTTCATACTTATGTTATGTGTCACAATCCGACAAGTGGTAACTTATAAATATTGTTCACATGTCAGCTGGGCATTGCCATCGTAAATGATTTTAAAAGCGTTGAAGGGGACAGAGCGCTGGGGCTTCAGGTCATATCTATTTTCTACACGTAACTGTAACTGTCCTCTCTATGTTCTCGTACTTGTAATTGGAAGTAGCTTACATAACCTTTGTTATGGCAATGCTGTCAGTCTCTTCCAGTAGCTTTTGGTGCCGAAACTGCTAAATGGATCTGTGTTGGTGCTATTGATATAACTCAGATATCCGTGGCTGGTATGTGAATCTCATCACTTGAGCATTTATGTTTGATAGATGAATATGATTTGTTGATGTTGCTGAAACTGTGCCAAATGAATTTTTTTCCTTGACATAATTTTTTTGGACATCTTGAGCAACATTTTTCTGTTATCTTAGAGCTGTACGATAGTGCTATGATTCAATCCACCTATTATTGCTTGGAGCAATTTGACCTGCATAAAATATTGGTGAAAATTGAAATTGTTCTTCCAGTTGTAATTCAAGTGTCACTACGAAGCTAGCTAATTGCATTCATTTTCTGTGCAATTACGAAGATTTATGTAATTCAGACAACCAGCGAGTTAAGTTGCGGTAACCATATTTTCAGACACATTTTGGTTGCTGTAGGAATTAAAATGAACGATTATAAACTAGTACATTTTTAGCCTCTAGCTGCCTTTCTTAACTGGCATTTACATATGAAGATGTCATGGAAAAACTGGCTTATTCATTCCACGCAGTTGGGCTTTTAGATTTTACCAGTGAAGGAGTGATAAAAGGATGTCATGTTTTGCCTCCGATCAACCACCATAACTTAAGTACTAGAGACAAGCCTTGAATATTTCATACAAGTACTAGCTTACTGAAAAAAAAATATATATATATATATACACACAAAATCGACGACACTGATTACTGTGAATAGCAATAGAGCTCCCTCTCCCCTCCCCCCTTTCTCTTTTATGTGGAAATACACATATATCTCATAGTGGTGTAAATGGTTGATTTCAGGTTATCTGCTTGGGGCTGGTAAACCCTTTTATGCGTTAGCCCTGCTCGGTTTGATAATTCCGCAAATCGTTTTCCAGGTGAGGCGCACTTCTGTAATATGATTTCATTTCTGAAAGCAGCTATTAGTTGTCTTAAATTCATGTGATCATAGATTGGAATCCTGTTTTAACTTTATATCATTTCTCTGCCATGTTCTTCTTCTTCATTTTCTTTTGTACTTTGACTTGTCTGCTGATAGGAGGATCAGGTTTTGCCTTTTGTGTGACTATCACATTTGTTTTCTGAGTTTCCTGAAAATAATTCAGTTGAGACTGTTAACTTTCAGCTTGGGTTTCCTAAGCACTGCCAGAACATAAGCTAGGTATGCCAATTAGTTTGGCCCTGCTGCATTACCATGTTTAGAAGAGCGATCCAAAATATTGTAAGTCTGCTGCATATTCAACTATAATTTATATCTAAGAATGGAATAATTTATATCTAAGAATGGAGGTCTAAGCCAACCTAGATAAAATGATACTTTGAGTTTCAACGTCCGCATTGTATTTGGCATATTCCTTCAAGAAATGGAAGGTCTAGGGAAAAACATGTAATACTTTTCTTTCTACCTCTTTTGTGCCATCCCAAACAATCAAGCGTGTGCAGAGACCAGAGATACAGACACTCTCTTTTTATTAATATTTTTACCGCCCCTATATCATATCTGTAAAAACACAGAACATTGGGGAGCTATGCATTTTCTTATCATTTTGCATTGATCTTACTTTAGCGACATCTTTCACATTTTTAATTCAAATGAGAGAACATCTTTTACATATTTAAATATGAGGCTAATGCCTAATGTAGCATGTTTTTGTCAAATAGTTTTAGTATGTTTCATGAAGCCTGGTAAGGGATATTCTGACATCTTATATCACCTATGTGACGCAGTTTCAGTACTTTCTCAAAGACCCTGTCAAGTACGATGTAAAATACCAGGTATTACTTCTATCTTGGATAAGATGTTGAATCTCATGATATTGGTGCGGTGTGAACCCAAAACATATTTGCCGTACAAACAGGATTCGAAGAACTAATACTCCCTAGATAAAGATGTGGGAGAAGGCCTTCTCTTGTCCAAGGCCCCCTCATAAAATTATAGAGTTCTCCCTAAGGTCTGGCCACTAAATTTCCGAGGTATGATTGGCTTTCCCTTGTTCAAGCTCATGGTGCGTCGGGGCATATGCCCCTGTGAGGGCAAGAGTCAATAGGATTTAGCTAGGGCTTTCCATGTTAGATGTTTAACTATTGGTAGCATGCCAGTAGGATGGGTAGACACCATCAACATTCTGGCCTTTGCTCTCAATAGTTCCTGCTGATATGATTCGGGAAGTCCTACAAAAAAATTCAACTTTGAACACTGACCTCTGATGCAACTTTTTTGGTTCAGCTTTGCATTTTGTGAAAGTATTGGCAAATTGTATTTCCCCAATTTCTTGCCTTCACCCTTCTATCTACTCATTCGCTTTCAGGCAAGCGCACAACCATTTCTTGTGCTAGGTCTGCTGGTGACTGCTTTGGCAACCAGCCACTAATCCTTAGACAATGAAGCACTTTGAGGCCAAAGAGGACAACCATCGGGAAGAGGAAAACCATATAAGCAGGCGGATTTTTTTTCCTATTATATCAAGCATGTCCTCCTGAAAAGGAGCCGCATGCTTTGCCTCATCAATCATCGCTAGTGTATAATAACATGTGGAATGACGTTCCGGTGCAAGATTGGAGATAAGACGGGTTCCTTGCCACCTCCAGCATGCAACAGTTGTTTTTATTTCCGTCTTTTCGTAGAGAACTGTTTGTTTCATGGAAAACTACAGGTGCAGAAGATAATTTGTTTTGTTTGTTTTATGTTGGTATTGAACCCCTAATGCCATTGATGAAAAATTGAAAGTGGTTTATAGGGCGGTTCTGCTGTTTCTACCGAGGGTTTTCTAACGCTCTTAACGAGTCTCGCGTGCTTAAAAGTAATGGACAGCAGCGTTTCAAACACATACAGGTTTTGGCGTTTTGCTAAGATGGCTTAGAGGCCGCTCACCGCATCTCGTGATTGACCCCCATATTCAGCAGATTGGGGTCGAAGAGGTTGACCAGTAGACAGTGAGTGATTTTAATGCAAGCTTTGTTCTGATTTTACAAGAGGAAGTAGTCACGACGCTTACTACACAAATCTCGCCAAGCATCATAATCCATAAGAGTTGAAATGTTACAAAGGGTCAGCAGAGTCAACCAAGTTGCGAGCAAGGTCAAAACCCGTAGCCCTACAGAAAACCTGGAGGAAGGAAAAACGAAAAACGCGACTGGCCAGCAACCGAAACATAGGAGCAAACTCCTAATACTTGAACGTAAATAAGACCTAGAACTCAAGAAACACTGCTAAGCTGAGCCACCTTGGTATTTACTAGCATGCATACTTCCACGACAACATCTATTATGAAGAACGGGTTTTGTACTTGGACTCGTCAATCTCAATCCCTTCCTCAGCAGCACGTTCCCCTCCAGACTTGTCAGTGGTGCTGAGTCCACCTTTGCGGCCCATCTCCTGGTAACCCTCATGCCCAATCTGCTCCTTTCTTGTCTGCCCTCCTTTGTGGCCTATCTCCTGATATCCCTCACGTCCCAGCTGCTCTGCCCTCACCTGACCTCCACGGCTCCGCCCTTTCATTAACATATTCCGTACAAAGATAGCACGTTCGTCAATATATAAACAAGTTTAAAATAAACAATCTTAATGATCTTATAACCGAGCACAAAATATATAGCTACAAATTTAAAGATTATACAATATGTAACCTTCAGCGAGGTGTTCTTGTGCTTCAAGGCTCTTGCCACCAGTACCACCAGGAATAACTGTCTCTCCTTGCCTTGCCCTGGCGTCAAGCTCTTCTTTTTTCTGTTCTGAGGCCATTTTTCACTCTTGATTGCTTACTGAAGGTAAAATAATAACGGCAAGAAACTTTCAACCGATCTATATTTTTCAAGCTAGTACTGTCTGAAGCAAGCCGCTTGAGTGCTCTCTATATAGCCTGAGAGGAAGGAGGACACGTGGATGTAAAGGCGGCCATGGAGGAATTGAATGAAGAGTTCATGCATTGACGACACGCAGGAGCTCTAGTCAGCCAACGCAGAAATTTTGAGTGCATGAAGAATGACACGAGTCATCTGATGGTGCACATCTTGATGTGTGTGCCAGAGATGATGTTAAATCAGTTACATAGCGGGTGGCTGGGACCTGCTGTAAATTTTTTACAGCAGGTCCCGCTGTAATTAATCTAAAGGATTAAAAAAAATTTATTTTTTAAAAAAAAAATTATGGATGTGTTTTGATCAGGTTTACGAGTGTAATGGTATATTTTTTGTCCCATACAAAAATCAAATTGAACATGAAAAAGAGATGAAAATTGTGAACCGTTGAATATAAACCCTTAACATTATATGTCTATCTTGTGATGAATTTGATTTTTGTTTGGGATGAAAATTATACCGTTAGATTCGTAAACACGATCAAAATACATTCATAATTTTATTTTATTTTTAAAAAAATTTTAAATACTTCTTATTTATTAAAGTGGGGTCTGCTGTAAAAAAATTTACAGCAGACCCCCGGCATCCTTACATAGCTAGTTGAGAATAGAGCTATGTAGTTTGTAATTTAAAATCTTAAAAAGTACACGAACAACACACCGTATGGATTAGTACCATCCTATATTCCTATTAGTTATGATACACCACATCTGCAATATCACAAGGTATAATAGGACCATTGAATAATTTTTCATATTTAAGTGCGTGAAGGTTTAACATCTCCCACGTGTGCAATATCACAAGGTATAAATATAATAGGACCATTGAATAATTTTTCATATTTAAGTACGTGAAGGTTTAACATCTCCCACGTATCCATGAAGATAGACCAATCTCTTTAAATAAATATATTCAATTCAATTTCTTTGTACGTTGCAAGTCAATTTTTCCTTTTTCCCCTTTCAAGTTCTTTTGAAAATGCAACGAGTACTATGGATTCAATGACTAATCTTCTAAAGACCATTGTGTTTTTTTACTTTTGTGTAGCACGAAAGACCATTACAAATCTACATGATATTTCAGAGAAAATAAGTAAATAACAATCTGATATTATGCCGGTGACTCATGACAGCAGACTGAGGAGGAACGAACACATGGACTGATTCCAACACTGGGCCGATTAAGCAATTTACTCTGATTTCTGGAAGGCTTGTTTTTTTATTGTTGGGCTACTGAATAGCCCAAACACAAAGATATAGGCCTGGTCTGTAGGGGATGCTTAAATCTCCAGGGTACGATGCATTCCAACGCCGTTAAAAGAAAAGTGCCAAGAATTCTAGTAGTTGGCTCTTCCAATTGCAACGATACACATCGCCATTAGTTGTCTAAAAATCCAATTGCACTCCTACCTCGGCTGCGCAGACGCTAAGACATTGTTACCAGACCAGCAACTTCAACCACCTCACAAATCTGAAATTCTAAGAAGAAGAAGAAGAGAAGCACTGCCCAACTTCTCTTCTTCTTCTTCTTCAAATAAGAAACTCCTGCGCCAATTAAATTCGCCCAAATCATGACGGACCAAAACACTCGAAGCACCAACGCGGATTCCAAGAAATCAATCCCACCGTACATGAAGGCGGTCTCTGGGTCGTTCGGAGGGATGGTAGAGGCGTGTTGCTTGCAGCCGATCGATGTTATTAAGACTAGGCTTCAACTGGATCGTACCGGGACTTACAAGGGTATAATCCATTGCGGCTCCACCGTGGTGCGCACGGAGGGCGTGCGGGCCCTGTGGAAGGGTTTGACACCATTCGCGACGCACCTGACCTTAAAGTACTCGTTACGCATGGGATCAAATGCGGTGCTGCAGTCCGCGTTTAAGGACTCGCAGACCGGCAATCTCAGCAATCAGGGAAGGATGTTGGCCGGGTTCGGTGCGGGGGTTCTTGAGGCACTTGTTATCGTTACTCCATTTGAGGTTGGTGCACTTTAGGCATTTCCCCTTCCCTCTCATCGTGGAATTATAGAATGTTCTTGACGCTACTTGTAATTTTTGTACTCTAATTTATTTTTTGGTGTTGCATTTCTGTAGTTGGCTTGCAATAGATTAGAATTTATTTCATGCTCGAGAAATCGGTAAGTAGGCTTCAGTCCTCCATATATTTTTTTGGTATTAGAGTTACCGTGCATTTATGTTCCAGTAAGGAATCAATGATAAATATATAAAACGTTAATCATAGAATTCCTGCACTGAAGTTGGTGCTAGTTCGAACTTACTGCTACCTAGTTTCTTGCTTACTCTGTCGTCTAGGACAATCCTGTTTTGGAGGTTTGTTTCTGATAATTTGGTGAGTCTGGTGAGTTTACTTGGTTATGTGGTCAGATAGCTAGAGATTTCTGAGAATGTGTGGTAGGAATGAGAACTAATAGCAATATTCTCTTTGAATTCGATAAAAGAATTACATTTTTTGACAATGGAGAGAAATAGTTGATAGTTTAAAGAGGTACAGTATCGAGGGAGAAGGCCGACTTCACCCCATAAAAGAAGGGTGAGAGGGGTGAGTTAATCATGTGTTTCATGTCTCTATTAATGTGAACAATAAGACCCTCCCTTTGGACCATTTCTACAAATTTTCAGCTTGTTTTCACCAAAGTGCCACCCTATTCTTGTGTTGGACAGATCATAAATCTTACATGCAAGTTCTTAACCCAAAGTCATTCAATTATCCTTACCTTCCTTGGTAAAGAAACTCATTGAAGAAAATCCTAACCTCTCCTGAAATGGTTCTTTGGCAATCATTGTTGGAGTTGAAAAGAGCATTTGTTGGGAGTCTCAAGTTCTTGTTTGAGTTGGATTTACTTGTGTCTTTTTTGGTATCTGTTGAGTATGGTTCCATACTTCCATCTAGTTATCTCTCGTTTTACGGACATTTGTCAATTACTAATTTACTGATTTTATCATTGGAGGGTAACATATAGTATCAGCTTCATTTGTGGTCAATGCTAAACTGTTAATTTATCGATTACCCACTCTTCATCATAGGTGCTGGATAATCTTTGGAAGTACGATTTTCCTGGTTTCTATCTATATAGTGGTGCAAAACAAATGTTATCTAAATTAGTCTTCTTGCCCGTTGTTCTCCAATCGGTTATTGCTGAAAGCCTGAAACACATACAATGAAAAGAAATGAATATTTCACTAACTAATATGTATTATAGTACCGCCAGGTTCAGATAAGAAAGAGTAAATTTTAGTCAGATAAAGAGTTGATGAAAAAATTATTATGAACTGTCGTTGAAATAAGTTCCTCTTACAAAGAGAATTGTTTGGATGCGTGGACTCGGGATTTCGCCTTGAAGTGAAGTAAGCAATCCTCTTCCATGTTACTAGAAAATGGTATAAGTTATAAAAATCTCTACATCCTAACTGTATTAGAGAAATAAAATTGAAACTACCTTTGATGATTAAAGTTTGTCGAGAGCATTAAACCGCAGCATATTTTATTTTCATCATCTGTTTTACTTATAAACTGGTTGCGATTTTATATTGCTCAGAGTTTGATATTGGTGTATCCTAACTGTTTGACCGTGAAGATTGAATTGGAATTTAGCAGCACCTACAGAGTTTTTAAGAAAATATGAATTCAATTGTATGTTGGTGGTTCTCTGACTTGTGCAGGTGGTGAAAATAAGACTGCAGCAACAAAGAGGATTAAGTCCTGAGCTTCTAAAATACAAGGGTCCCATCCATTGTGCTCGTACGATCATCCGTGAGGAAGGTCTCTTTGGGCTCTGGGCAGGGGCAGCCCCTACTGTAATGCGGAATGGTACCAACCAGGCTGCCATGTTTACTGCAAAAAATGCATTTGATATATTGTTGTGGAAGAAACATGAAGGTGATGGTAGAGTACTTCAACCATGGCAGTCTATGATATCAGGATTTCTAGCTGGAACGGCAGGTCCAGTGTGTACGGGCCCCTTTGATGTTGTTAAGACAAGGCTGATGGCTCAAAGTCGAGAGGGGGGTGAGCTGAAGTACAAAGGTATGTTCCATGCCATCAGAACAATATACGCCGAGGAAGGGCTTCTCACCTTGTGGAAAGGATTGCTACCCCGCCTCATGAGGATCCCACCTGGCCAGGCTATTATGTGGGCTGTGGCCGACCAAATTACTGGATTTTATGAAAGGACATATCTTCACAATGCGCCCTTATAGGTATTTGCATTGTTTTGGTTCTTAATTCCATTCCAAGCATGAAGTTTAGTCAGGAGTTGTTTATGTTTTTGCCGAAGTAGTTTTGGCTTTGTGGACCAATGCAGATACCGTATTTGATACATCAGATCAGTAGATGTAGTCTTTTGGGGTTTCATTTCATTCTTTTCTAGTCCAGGGTAATTTCCAGATCAGAGCACTGAAATAAATCATCAAATTTTTTTCTTTCTCTATAAGTTATAGCAAGGTATTCTTTATTGTAGATTCAGTTGCATGCTTTGTTTGTACTCCATGTCCTCGTGAATCCTACGTTCGAATCTGAGTTGTTTACTTCTTAGCAGAAAGTTGTAATCAATTTTGAAAGGCGCCATGAGTTTAGGTGTCTCCCTACAAGCAAAACAAAATTGTTTTACCATTTGCCTTTTGTCTTACAAATGTCTTGTGATGATATTTTTGCATCCATATATTGTCTGCTCCGAGGTATTAGTAGGTACTTATACGGGAAATTCCTATTCTCCACTCACGTATTTATTTTAGAAAATCATTTCGCTTCCCACACTCGAACTTATAATCTCTTTAGTTTTGTTCTGAAATAATTCCGTGAGGGAATGATAGGAATTTCACTATGGTGTACCTCCACGAGCGTTCCTACCCTCCCGTCACGGATTTATTGAAAATATTTTTACTCATTTGCTTGAATTCATGATCTCATGGTGACACGAGAGTACCTATGACTTTTTGGTGATGGGGAGTGAGTACAACTTACCATGTACATGTGTAGCATCCACGTGATGTGCTTATGAAAGGCTTCATCTTTATGAAAACATAAAATAAAATAAACGCATAACAACAAATGTCAAAATGGTTTTGCAAACTAAGCAACGGTAACTTTTGTTTTATTTTTCACTTGCAGTACTCGTGTTTTGTTTTCTTTACAGTTTACAGTATTGTTTTGGAGTATGGATCACGTGCATCAATTTGAAAAAATCGCGCCAAAGGGGTTAAAAAAAACCAACGAAAGCAAAATAAAAGGCAAAAACAGCGTGACGCTCATTTAATCATTTATAATTACAATAAAAAATCTTTAAAAAGAAAAAAAAAAACAAACCCTACGGAGAAACCCCTTCGAAGATTTCTATAAATGCAAACGCTGCCGTCTGGTACGCAATGCCAACCCTAGCTTCTATCGCGCCACTTCATATTTTGCTGTCTTTCCTACCACCTCTTCTTATCCCTGTTAAACCCTAGCCTTCGCCGAACAGACGCTCGAAACATTCACCGTCGTCAACACTTCCTGTGAGTTTTCTTTTACATGTTCATCAAATTCTCTCATTCCGGTTGCTAACATCGTGATCCTGAGGTCGTTTATCATAGTTGTTTCAGGAGTCACGATATTCAGACAAACCGAAACGATGTCGTCGGACGATGAAAGGGAGGAGAAGGAGTTAGATCTCACTTCTCCTGAGGTCGTCACCAAGTATAAGAGCGCAGCCGAGATCGTTAACAGTTACTTACTCCCTCTCTATTTCATTATATTTGCGTTGTGTTCGCACAAAGGCACACAATATCTATATTGATGGCTGTCGACGATTCGGTTTTATGTAACTAGTTTTTGTATTTGCGCTTTTATTTGGAATATACTTCTGTAATATTCTACTGTATTGATTGCTGAACTGGGAAAAATTGCAGAGGCTTTACAGTTAGTGATATCAGAATGCAAGCCAAAAGCAAAGGTTGTTGACGTCTGTGAGAAGGGTGATTCATATATCAGAGAGTAAGTTTCTAATTCATTTCCGTTTTTGGTCTTATTTGAAGTGGAGTTTGATTTATCAATGCGACTTGTATTATCACTATTTTTTTTTGAAGTTTGGAATGATGTGTTGAGAGTCCGGTTGTATTGTGTTTTAAGGCAATCAGGCAACATGTACAAGAATGTTAAGAGGAAGATTGAAAGGGGCGTGGCATTTCCTACTTGCGTGTCTGTAAACAACACTGTTTGCCATTTCTCACCACTTGCCAGTGACGAGACAGTTTTTGAAGAAGGTGATTTGGTGAAAATGTAAGCCTTTTCAAGTTTGTGTACTAAATTTCTTAAATGTTTGTATATGCTTACACAACCCAGTGCTTTTGGTTTGCAGAGATATGGGGTGTCACATTGATGGGTTCATTGCTGTAGTTGCACATACCCATGTTCTTCAAGGAGGGCCAGTTACAGGGAAAGCTGCAGATGTTATTGCAGCTGCAAATACCGCTGCTGAAGTTGCCTTGAGGCTTGTTAGGCCAGGGAAGAAGGTATTTTTTTTGTGCAAATGTTCATATCTCTTAGGTCTTTACCTGGTAGAGTTATATTCGACTAATCTCTATAGCACGTGGACAAACTTTAACTGTGTCAGTAAGATCCAAAAAAACTGTCAGTGAGACATATTTTATTGCAGTAAGACAGAAGCCTCTGTGATTTCTACTATTTTGAAATTTTATTCTAGTTGATGTGATAGCATCCCCTAAATGATGATAATTTTTTGTTGGCTATGGATTAAGATCCAGATGAAACTTGTCTTTGTCATAGTTACTCTGATAGGGGTTGAGAAACCGTGACAAGAGTTGTGCCAGA
Source organism: Tripterygium wilfordii (assembly GCF_013401445.1). Taxonomy (NCBI): domain Eukaryota; kingdom Viridiplantae; phylum Streptophyta; class Magnoliopsida; order Celastrales; family Celastraceae; genus Tripterygium; species Tripterygium wilfordii. The sequence continues at coordinate 12,855,237 of NC_052234.1, read as the reverse complement.
TTGGTGTAAGCAATACTTGAGGTCTATGCTAGCTTTGTATTGTGCTCGGTGGCTATTTTTATTCTTGCTACGGTTCTTTGAAGATGACCTTCTTATGTTGTTTATGTGTTGTAATTAAATTATCTACTTGACTTTTCTTTTGGATCCTTTTTGTTTGGTAAGGTTTATAAGTAGATCTATTTTTGATGATATATAAAAAGTTGGATTATTTGATAAATCTTGAGTGGCGACTTTGCCTAGGTGATCGATTCCTTGTTGATTTCCTCTTTTCCCTGTTGCCAATATTGTTGGGCATCCCGGTTCAGCCGTAGGTTGATATATCCTATGCTATCATTACCTATTACCTGGTTAAGCCAATATCATTTGCATCATATTAACGATGCTTTCATGAAGTTTATGTGAAATTTTGGCCTGTCTATTTTTTCTTGTTGCCTTCCCCAAAATGGTTCATGTGGGATTTCCTTTGTTTTCTAAATTGTTAACATTGATAGTTTAGTGCATTTTTGTTTCTGAAAATGTCTGCTTCTAGGCCTGCCATTTCCATTACACTCTTTTTTTTAATTGTAATGGTTTTTAGAGCATTCCTAGATACCCCCAGTATACCTAGATGTCTTTTTTTTATATTAGATAAACCATTTCATTCATTTCATGCTGTATTGTCTTTTGCTTGACGTGATCTCTACATGATGTGAACTGCCTTGGGCTATGGATTACTCCAATGAAGCCACTTTTAGTCATAGTTACACTGATAGAGCATCATTTATTTGGTTTTGTTCGTGTCATTTTCTTCTCTTTCTTTTAAAGTTAAAAGCCCAATGGATTTAGTCTCCACTGTTGATGTTCGAATGAAGTCTGGAAGAGTAGGCGGGTTTCTCCTATATTATTTATTAACTAGAATGCTTTGTATGTTCCATCTGGGGGGCAATAGATTCTTATACTAAGCCATTCATTCATATTAGAGACAAAAGTTATATTATATTATATTATTGTACACGAATGTCTCTTCTCCCTAATCTTCAATGAACAATGATTCATGATTGTGGAAAATGGTTATTCGGGGAGCCCTAATTTTGGACTGAAGGAAAAGGCAACTTTGCCGAGGTGATCAATTCCTTATTGGTTTACTCTTTTCCCTGTTGCCGATATTGTAATTAGCTAGTTTTTGGTGATAGGCGGGTTTCTCCTATATTATTTATTAACTAGAATGCTTTGTATGTTCCATCTGGGGGGCAATAGATTCTTATACTAAGCCATTCATTCATATTAGAGACAAAAGTTATATTATATTATATTATGTTATTGTACACGATTGTCTCTTCTCCCTAATCTTCAATGAACAATGATTCATGATTGTGGAAAATGGTTATTCGGGGAGCCCTAATCCTGGACTGAAGGAAAAGGCAACTTTGCCGAGGTGATCAATTCCTTATTGGTTTCCTCTTTTCCCTGTTGCCGATATTGTAATTAGCTAGTTTTTGGTGATAGGTACCAATCTTTATGTAATTGGTACAAGCTCATTCAATTCAGCTGAAATATTTTTTCTCATTAGGTTGGCCATGAACTCGAAATTTGCCCATCCGTACCATTTGCATTTATTTTCCTCATCTTTTATCTCTGTATGTTGAACCACTGTCGCAGTTGATGGTGTCTTCAGTATTATTATTTAATCTCACTTGAAGCTTTTCGGTTGGCCATATGATTCCTTTTTACTGAAGCTCTCCTTTCTTTGCAGAACAAAGATGTAACAGATGCAATTCAGAAGGTTGCTGCTGCTTATGACTGCAAAATTGTTGAGGGTGTTCTTAGTCACCAGTTGAAGCAGTTTGTGATAGATGGGAACAAAGTTGTACTTAGTGTTTCTAATCCAGATACCAGGGTCGATGAAGCAGAATTTGAGGAGAATGAAGTGTATGCTGTAGATATAGTTACAAGCACAGGTGATGGCAAGGTAATCAGCGGTCAACATTAACATCGTATTAATCTCATGTTCTACATTTCCCTCTTACTTTCTACTTTTAAAATTGAATTTTTATTTTTTGCCTTGTCTATCACAGCCAAAGCTGTTGGATGAGAAGCAGACTACTATTTATAAGAGGGCAGTTGACAAGAACTATCACTTGAAGATGAAAGCTTCCAGATTTATTTTTAGTGAAATTAGTCAGAAATTTCCAATCATGCCGTTCTCTGCAAGGTTTGTTTATAGTTCAGTGTTTTGGTATTTTTGCTTGCACATATTGCTCAGCATCTGGTTTTTTTCCCCCTAAAACAGGGCTTTGGAAGAGAAAAGGGCTCGTTTGGGATTAGTGGAATGTGTGAATCATGATCTCCTGCAGCCATATCCTGTTCTTCATGAGAAGCCTGGTGATAATTTACTGGCACCCACCTTTAGTTTATTTGGTTTTGCCAATGATGGTACTTAGCCTGGCTTATGGGCATGGGTTGTTTGTTTTGCAGGTGATATAGTCGCGCACATAAAATTCACAGTTTTGCTAATGCCAAACGGATCAGATAGGATCACATCCCATTCTCTGCAAGAACTGCAACCCACAAAGATCGTTGATGATCCTGAAATAAAGGCCTGGTTAGCATTGGGCACAAAGACAAAGAAGAAAGGAGGCGGAAAGAAGAAGAAAGGTGAGTTGGGAGGAAAAATCATACAAAATGAATTATTATAAGATTGATAAAAATAGATACAGCAATGGGTATTTCACCATGTATTCTTCTGAATCCAGTTTTTGTAGTCTTGTATTTATTGAGATTTTGCTCTTTTCTTTTGTTGCAGGTAAGAAGGGCGACAAGCCTGGGGAGTCGGCGGAAGCTGAGCCTATGGATGCAACAACAAATAGTGCATCTCAAGAATGAACCTGTTTTAAATTTGTCACCACCTTTTATTCAGTTTTGTTACGTTGTTCTCATTGTAACTGTTTGGTAATGAGTTGATCCTTAAAAAGGTATAGTGCTTATTGACGATCCTAAGTGATTCTCCTTTCCTACTGATGAAGCCATTAAAATTTCAGAACTTAATTACTGACAATTGAGGATGTAAAATTCAGCTGCAAATGCCGTTTTTGACGTGATAAGTGATTTGTACGAGTGCTTTGAGGTTTTTGTCTTGTGCTGAAAAATGTTATTATAAGCATGGAACTTTTGAAGAAGTCTTTTTCTGATCGGTCAAATGAGCGTTTCTTTTTGATGAATAAGCAAGTGCGACTCATACACCTGTTACGTGTAATGTTATAAGAAGTTAGGACCCACGCCCACCTCGCACGCCATCGCATTCTCTTTCGGTTGAATTGGGATCCCTCGAATTCCAAATTCCAATTACTCTCTTTCCCTCGCAATCCCTCTAGTTTCCGTCCTCTCTCTCCCTACCAGAATCTGCGGCAATGACGAGTAGCGAAGCAGTGCAGCACCAAAACAACGATCATAGAGAAGATGATGAGAACGCACCAGCAGAAGACGAGGATTCCGGAGCTCAGGTGGCTCCTATTGTCAATCTCGAAAAAGTGGCCGCCACCACGGGCGAGGAAGACGAAGATCCGATTATCGATCTGTACGGAATCAGTACATCTCTCTCAACTTTCCTTTAGTCCTAGGGCTTTGTGTTCTGTTCTCAGGATTTTTATCAATTCGTGTCTATGCGTGGATTGATTTTTACAGGAAAGCGAAGTTGTATCGATTTGACAAAGAAGGTAATCAGTGGGAGAGAGGCGCCGGAAATGTTAAAGCTGTTGAACTTGAAGCACATAGAGACTGCAAGGTTCGCCTTGTAATGCGCCAATCGAAGACACTAAAGATCTGCGCTAACCATCTAGGTTGTCATTCTCTTTTTATGGATTGGTCGATCTTCTTCCATTACGAGTATTTGCCAGTTTGATAACTGAGAGAATATGCCACGAATCATTTTGAACTTTTTAGTGCTTGAAAGTTAAGTTCAATTACTGTATTGTTTATCTAGGTAAGTTATGCCGTAATATCTCCATTTACCCTATCCAATGTTAACGCCTTTCGTTAGCTATTTCTTTCCCTCCTTTTTCGTGTTTATGTGTTTTATCACGAAGTAAGCATTGTTTAACTCAAGGAAACGTAGGTTTTAGAAACTCAATTCAAGGTTTCAGTGACTGAACGGAGTACCTCCTTTTCCCGATGGTTAAACGTTCTCTCCAATTTTCTAATGGAGTGATTTTTTCCCTAGGTGAATGAATCATTGTCTACCATATTCTAACTTCCAAAATTTTATTTTCTGCAGTTCTTCCTATAATGACCGTGCAAGCACATGCTGGGAGTGATAAATCGTGTGTCTGGCATGCACCTGATTTCTTCGGATGGGGAATTGAAGGAGGAGCTATTCTGCATTAGATTTGCTTCCATTGAGAGTGAGTATTTTGTTTTTTAATTTTTTTCTCTTTCATCTGGCCTTCTCTTACTTTGTACTGCTTGATTTTGTGTAGTAGATTATCTCAGGATGCTTGATGTTGCATTGAGTTCAGTTCTTTCTTTATTGACCACCTTCAAAAAATAGAATGCAAAATGTGTCTCTGAGGACTGGGAGCTTCATTTTTTTTATGCTGTCAATCTATGGCTTGGTATTTGATTGATCTGTATAAAAATGTTCTGTGCTTTCTAAGTGACCCGAAACTGATGATCTTTAGAAGTATTTGCATGTGCTCTATGGAAAGAATTACACATAAGAGGAGATTCGTGAACAAAAGTGCAACTCCAATTTCGTTATTGGTAACTATTAATTGTAAATTGAAGCTGATTATAATGAGTGACACTGTGACAGAACGTTGTTCCCAATGGCTAATAGAGATTTATATTTTTCACCATTTGATGACTCCCGATGTGCATTTGTTTAATTATTGATGATTATACATTGAATAATCTATTCTTGCTGTGAGAGAATGCTCTCTTTTGTGCATCTCTGTGTGTGTCTGTACGCTTGCATCCTCTAGCGTTCCAAAATGGGAGGAATGCACAAGTTGAATAACGGTAGCAAAATTGAATTCTGGTTCTTGTTGTGGAATGAATGAAACAATTTATTGGTAACAAGTTGTTTTATGTATGGATCTTCTAGAATGTAACCTTGAGTAATCATTCATTGGAAGAAAATCAACATGAGTGGGTTAAGGGTTGTGACTTGCTGTGGGAAATAATGTTTCCTTGATGGTAATTCTCTTTTGTCAGCACTTTGTAAAATGCGCACACAAAGAATTTCCTGTCTTTTGCTCGTGTCCTTCAGATTTTTTCTTCAACATTACAGTTGATATTGATTAACAGATTTTGCTCCAGAAAACAGCTAAACTTGAAATTCCCAGTCATTAGCATATGAAAAGTTCTGTTCTAGGACAGACCAGCAGCAGAGAATGTTGAGATCTGATAGTTCCTTTCCTATTTTATGCTAGGTGTAAAGATCGGGAAACAGATGTTACAAGTATGGCCTTCACAACTCATTCTTGGGTTTTTTTGCCCTTTTTTTAAAAAAATTCGGATTGCAAAACCTTCATGGAGATGGTTCAAGAGGTTGCTGAAAGTCAATTAAAGAAAGAGGAAAATAAAGACGCTACGGCTGCCGCTGCACTTCTTGAAAAGCTGCGCGTCTGAGATAGTGAAAACCAAGGGGAAAGAAGAGGAAACGGTGCCTGCTGAAGCAAAAAAAAAAATAGAGATGTTGAAGATGAGAAAGCAGCGACTGAAGCAGATAAAAAGGATTGACCTGCTTCACTAGTATTTGCATTACACAGGTGGTTGTGTTGTGTTGTTTTGTTGCATCTGAATCAGAACGGCTTGAAAATCGTATACATTCCGTCAAAAAATTGATCTGGGTTGGACTAAGTTTGGGCTGGGCCATAAGAAATATCACCTATACTACATTGCGCTAGGCTGAATTGGGCCTAAGGGTTCAATTCATGAGGCCCCTAGTTGGGCCCAAGGCCCAACTCATGAAGCCCACTTGTTTTTGATCTGGGTTGGCCCCAAATAGGCTCAAATGATGAAGCCTCTGGGTTGGGCCATGTGGCCTACTTGCTTTGGATCTCGGTTGGAGAGTTTTGGGATGGGCCGTAAGAAATATCAGCCGTAATACATTGGGCTAGGCTAGATTGGGCCAAAGGCCCAACTCATGAGGCCCACTTGTTCTTGATCTGGGTTGGACCAATTTTGGGCTGGGCCTTACGAAATATCAGCCATAATACATTGGGCTAGGCTGGATTTGGCCTGAGGCCCATTTGCTTTTGTTCTGGGTTGGACCAGTTGGGCTGGGCCTTAAGAAATATCTGCTATAATACATCGGGCTAGGCAATTCATGAGACCCGCTGGATTGGGCATAAGGCCCAACTCATGAGGCCCACTTGAATTTTGATCTAGGTTGGACCAAAATAGGCCCAAATGAACGGCCTTACTTATGAGGCCCACTTGCTTTTGATCTTGGTTGGTCCAATTTTGGGCTGGGCCTTAAGAAATATCAGCTTAATACCTTGGGCTAGGCTGGATTGGCCAAAGGCCCAACTCAAGAGGCCCCCTGGAATCTGTCTAAGGCCCAACTCCTGAGGCCCACTTGCTTTTGATCTGGGTTAGACCCAGTTTAGGCTGGGCTTTAAGAAATATCTGCCCTAATATATTGGACTAGGCTGGATTGGGCCTCAGGGTCCAACTTAAGAACTTTTGAGGTAAAAATTCAAGCCAGCCCTTGTCCCATTTAATTTTTTGTTTTTGTCAAAAAAACTTAAGTGAGATAGGATTTATACCAAAATAATAAACAGAAAAGACATATTTTGATCCCCTCTCCAAAAGCACCATGCAAATTTACTTCCCCTCTTGTAAAATTTCAAAAACGCCATGCATATTGCTTCCCTCTCTGGTATAATTTCAAGTTCAATAGGTGATTGGCAATAAAAAACCTATGAACTCAAATGCTGCAACCCTTCTGCCCCGAGGAAAAACAAGGCATGGAAGGATCAGCAAGCTATATACAGCATGCCGAGGGCCAAAAGGACATTCAAATCGAACTTATGAACAAATGAAACGAGCACCCATCACTCAAAACAGTTGCACAATAAATATAAAGAATGTAGAAATTATCAACCCACCTGGCAGAACACCTCAAAGAAACATCAATGCCACCTGAGACAAAAAATCACAGGTTAGTGCAACCTGACTGGGAACGCAAGAGAGAGCTACTCATCAATGATGTATGATATCCAATTTCCGTAATCAGGATAAGCATTATTCTATATTCTAATGCAAATAAAAGTGGCATAAACTGGTTTATTAAACGTACATAAACCTTTAATATGCATGTCATTAGCTCGATCTGGCATTTTGAATATAAAATAAGCTCATGTTTAGTGAGCGTAACTTGCACAGGGAGCTATATGCATCACATATCTACTAAAACTTCCACAGAACAAATAAGAAAATAATTTCTGATTGAAGCTATACGGTTTTTGCAGAGGATTAAGGTACTCACCATATATCCTCTCAAGCATGGAAAAGTGTGAAAGCCTGGAGGCCACCAAGCACGAGAACACAGAAAGATTACGACGAGTAAATTCAATGACTATGGCATCTTCAAAGCTTGCTTCACTTGAGCAAATAATGCAGGATGCATTCTACCAATAGCTGAATTAAAAGATTCTCCATGAAGAGAAGCACATGTTTGAAGGTTGTCTCTCACTGAATTCTCTAAAGATAACTGGTTGATAGGGTCTGAAAACTTAATCTGAAATGGTGGAACAATCAATTAGAAAAAGACGACGGTTCGGTATTAATAGGGATCATTACACAATAGATAGTATAGTGGAGAATTAGGAGTCAAATAGAAGTGGAAAAGGCTTCGTTTGACGGAAAAGGTAAGGAGGCCCATTTTCACTTTTTGATAGAGAAGAGGGACTTCCAGCATATTTATCCTTATATCAATACACCCATCAGACAGAAGGTTTGAAATATTCCAAGAATGTTCACCTGTCTACGTCTGAACTCTTTACTTGGAATAGTGCCCTCACCATGGAAACTGCTGGAGCTTATGTTATCCCCACTGCCATCAATGACAAAAAATAATAATAATTTCATCAACTCCTAAAGCAGCTGAAAAAAAATACAAAATAAACTCATAATTAATGTTACCTCGACTCTTCTTCAGTTAAGTCATCATTCACACCCAAAATTACACTAGTACATACACTGCAAGAAGGAATGGAATCATCATCACATGAATGCAAATATCATCAAGTGCCTGAAAAGAAGATAGCGTATCCAATATGCAATTCAGTCACACCTAAGGATCTGATCAAGTTTATCAAGAACTTGAGGCACCCTTAATGCAAGGATGATGGAAAGGGCCAAACCAAATATCTTTCTTTGAGTGGAAGATACATTGTCTACCTGCCACAAACAGAAAATAGTTCTCAGAATCAATAGAAGAAAATTAGGAGTCAACTTATTCATAATTCCAAGAGTACCAAACATGGATTACCCAGTTACCGTTTTGCTTGAGCAACAAAAAAAGGAATTAGCAATTGAGTCATGTGGAACTTGTAACTCCCACCTAGCTAATGAAAATACATGATCATGGATTTACTTAAACGAATAGTCCATGCAGAGAATATCTAAAAAACCAGGATCTCATAGTTTAAGCCACCCCTATACTGGCAACACAAGCCTCGCTGTTGAGGACAAATGATTACAAGAGAACGTCATGACACATTAGAAAAGACATAAAAACTTTAGAGATCTGTAACAGTGGAGCCTGCTCTACTCACCTTGTCAAGCCATACGTCAACTAGACATAGAAGTATATTTTCTTCTATAGGGACACCAGCCTGCTGTAGGAGTACTGAAAGCGATGGATCTGATGCTACTTGTGCAAGGTAATTCGTATTCATCACTAAAATCCTAGCTAGGATAGCAGCAGAAGATGCTTTAACAGCTGCCTTAGAAGGATCACGGTCATCTCCTCCACTTAAGCAAATAACAACTAATTTCTAGCAGCATTCGACATAGGAAACAAGGTCAAAAAGCCTCCAAAATGCATTACGTCACAGTACTTATAAAACTCAATAAAGCTCATTAAAGATCCATGCTGACAAAGAACCATGCTTAGTTGCTTACTTGTAATGTACTGTTAATCAATGGGGGCACTTCTATTGGGAAACACTGCAAATGTGGGAAAAAAAATTAACAGTTAATATTCAATACAACCAATTGGATTTATGGAGAGAACTATGCACCAGGCTTTAGGGACTCATAGGGACCAGAATAGTTCATCTGGCTCTTTGAACCAAATTAAAGCTTATATTAATTCTCAGTTGTATTTATGGAGTCATGACCACGGATATTGCATATTAAAATAATAATATTATCCTCTGCATAAAAAAATATAATTTAAAATGCTCATCTTAGAAGCCATAACATGAAATGCAAACAGATATCAACTGGTGAAAATGAAAAAGTCATCAATTTGTAAATAATAACCCAGTGGGCCAGCATAGGCTTTGAAGCATATAATTTGAAGGCAATGCCACCATGAAAATCAGACTTCTATGAGTCATCTGCAGTGACAGATTTTACCACTTCAATAGAATAACCCCATGAAGTTAGCATCTAAATGTGTATACAACCCTGAATATTTATTCTTGTGAGCTCAAAACCTGGCTACCTGTACTAGAATATCAATCACTGGAAGAGTTGCAAGCAGTCCTTTATCATTAACATTTCCAACAATCAGATCAAGCAGCTTAGCAAGAGCGGATGCATGCACGCTAAGAAAGTCAGATCCACCCAAAACAATGTACCCCTCAATGATATTGACAGCAACCTGGAATTCGTACTTGAGTCAGAAAACCATTGATCAAAGCTTAAAAAAATAACATGAAGCAACAGTTACAACAATGCAAATTTACTTCTACCATTTAGCCTTTCTGAAAGTCAATTTCAATCATATTCCAAGAAGATGGTGAAAACCACATGAATCTATTTCAAATCTTTAACTCATGGGAAGCCAATTCTCATATAATTAATCAAGCACATCTTTGATGCTGTCCCAACCCTGCTAATCTCAGCCAATATTCACTGCTACGATATCAAACATGGCTTAAATATTTTAAGATGCATCTTGTGATCACCAGCTGGCAGCTGCCATCCTTCAATCTATACACCACTTCATACTTTCCGCTATCTCAACTAGGCCACTTCTTCTCCCTTAAACTTCCCCTTTCCAAAATCCCCAGATCTCGAGACAATATGTTGTGAAGGAAAAAGGAAGAGAATAAATAAGACAAATAATTAAAGACGAGTAAAATAAGCTTATACTTGTATTATGTATAAGGGGGACCAAAGTCCCTGAAGGCATATTAATTTATCAATTAACTTGCAGTAACCTAGAGAAGATGATTAATTAATGAACATAATTAGAATTGGACCACAAGGCCCTTGGTTCTATTCTAGCTTCCATTCTCCACCTTCTCCATTTCTGATTAATTTGTCAACACATTTTAGGCTACATATTGTCAAGGGATGTCATGACCACGGTTTGGGCTCTTACCCTACATGGGATCTCCAGTACCCACATGCGAGCTTCCCCCCATGTAGCATGTCAAATTCCCTCGTGTGAGCTTAAAATTAAATATTCATGTACTAGGCCTCTCGCAGTCGAAGGCTTGTCCGGCCCATATGTTAGGGGAAGTGCTGGAAATATGGTTTAACTGAATAGAATACCCTACCTACTCGATTAACCTATGGCTTTGAAATGGAAATTTATTAGGACTAGTACCTACACTGACAAAGGATAGAAACACATTACGAGTCTGCTTTGAATCTAATTGAGCCAATGAGCACCCAAGTGTGCATTACTAAATCAAGATCAACCACAAAACAACAGATATGTAACCCCTATACGCAAAGAGGTATAGACTCTTGCAAGAGAGTATATCGAAATTCATCCACTATTCCTAACCTGCAAGTGATCACACCTTCTGTCCATGATCTCCACCAGACAAGGAAAGAATGCCAGTAGTTGAGGAACCATTGCAGGTGCATGAGAAAGGGTGGCTTCCCACAACTGCACATTTAAATTAATTGCATTTATCATGTTACACAATCTAAAATTTTCTTAGTGAAAAAATCAGAAGGAAACAGGCCTACTAACCAGCATACTATCTTCTAGAAGATTGAGTTCATCTGGGCTATTAATATCAATTCCCTTCTGGAGGACGGGCAGCAGCACGTTGTAGCAACTTGGCGAATGATGGCCAAGAGCAACTACAAAGTGGCGCAGAGCAATAAGAAGCTGAATCTGCAGCAGGCTCTCACCCGAAGACTCCTCCCAGACCTTTCGACACATATTTAAAAAACAATGATAATAAAGAACCAGTGCTTTCCAAAATGGTGACACAATATTGCCCTTCATCATCATCATCAAAGCCTTATTTTTAAACGTTTTGGAGTCGGCCTAAGCCAAAACATAAGAAGGATTGCTATTTAAAAAAAAAAACATAAGGATTAGTTGGAATCCTAACTGAATACTGCTTCACTATTATATTTTGAATTCATGTTCGTAAGATCAGTTGGAATCCATTATGAGATTCATCATAATCAAGATGGTACAAATCCATGTTTCTGCTGCACAATCAAATGTGATGACTCTTTATAGTATACACTTTTTTTATTCAGTTATAAAGGAAGGTAAAAACTATAGTAACTTAGCACGAATACTAGTGAACATTATGAGATTCATCATAATCAAGATGGTACATACCCATGTTTCTGCTGCACAATCGAATGCGACAGCTCCTTATAGTAAACACTTTTTTTATTCAGTTGTTAAAAAAGGTAAAAACAATAGTAACTTAGCATGGGTACTGCTGAACATACAGCATCTCATGCCACCAATTCTAATAGGGCAGAGCAGGAATTCCTTTTAACTGTTTCATCTAACATTTTTAGGAGGTTCATGTGTCTTTGTAATCAAATTCTAGTTATGGAACTAAAATTTTGTGTGGCTTAGAACATAATACTACTCTTTGATCACTATGCCATGTTCATGTCAATACAACCAGGAGCCAAAAAATAAAATTAAACCAGACTATAAAAACAAAGCTATGATACCTTCTGAAAGAACTGCACCAACTTGTTTGCAAATGGAATGAGTTCACTGACACGTCCAATAAGAACAGATATCAAATTCAGTACCTGAACCTGAAATTCAATAAGAATACCACAAGATTTAGTAAAGTATCCAAAACAGACTGTTATGTTCTTCCGTCAATGTTCCTTTTCCTCCCAGCAAAAAGATCCCCGCATCCCCCCAAACAAAAAAAAAAAAAAAACAGAAGCAGAACAGAGAAAAGCTTGCTTTAGAGTTTCATATGATGTCTTTTTTATTATATTTTTTTGATTACTATTGGGGTGCGTTCTTCCTGTTGGCAATTATGCTTCTACATGTTCCATTTTAAAATAGGAAGCTCCAAGCACAAAAAAAAAACCTAGGAGTGCACCTTAGGGCCTGGTGCCTCACCTAGATGGTCAGAAGAGGCTTGCTTGCCTCACACAATCACCAAGGGACTAAGCTTTTGAGAACACCGATTAATATTACTAACAAATTCAGAATCTCTTAGCAGGTACTATAACATCAACATCATAATATACCTTTGAGTCAAACTCTTCAACTTCCTCAACCAACTTGAAACAGGAATCCCATGTGGTAGGAAGAAGATCACTAAAGTCTTGTTCTGAAAAATTTGCATCTTCAATGTGTGAACACAAAGCTCGACAAGCTGCCAACTAAAAAAATTGACAATGAAACTCAGTAGTAGGACAGTATACAACATCAAAAAGGAGGCAGAAACCGACAGGAAATTTTTTTAAAAAAAATGCAAAATAATAATAAGCAGCATATTTCACATGCATCATAAAAGCAACCTTAAGAACCATACCCTGACAGATAGGTCTTTGTTCTGTAGCAATCTGATCAAAGCACAGTAAACTTGTCTTTTTGTGTCATCTTTAACCTGTCACACAGACATCAAAAACCCATCATTTAGAAAAATTTTTGAACAGAACTTAATTACGAAAACATTTAGAACTTGATCTCCATTTTGAATCAATAAAGATGAAGAAAACTTGCTGCTAAGACGACATGAATTCACACATGAATAAATTGCCAAAACATATTTACCACCTCAACCAATTTTACAAACTTCAGAAGATTTGTTAGTACTTGCGAGATTCCGAAGATACCAAAAGATCTCTGAAAGCTATAGCCTATAGCAAATTATTTGTAATTGATCAAATATTTTGAGGCAAATACCAACTTTCCAGCATATACGTTCCAGTGTTCCACATTTAGCTGGACTTGCACAAGCTTTCCCAACCAGACCAAGTAATTTTCAAATCCATTTCCTTTTAAGTAAAAAAAAGATTATTAGGACATTTAGTAAGCCTGAAAACCTTCTCCAGTATAAGAGATGAACTAGAACTATTTATTCAGTGGAATCACCATAACCAAGGTTACAATCAGTAGTAATTATTATCCATGCACCATGATGTATGAAGGAACATAAAGAAAAATGGAGATCATGCATGCACAATAACCGCAAATGCTGATGGCCTACAAAGGCATGCATGCTCTGCATGAAACTGAGATATTATAATGCATGCACCAGAATATTGTGAGGCTACAGCTAATTCAGTTCATGTAGTACACAACTCAGAAGACACATCACCTCAGAAACCCACTGTCCCAATATCATTGCAACTTTCCGATGGATAAAGCGCAAATTTGGATGATCATTGGAGAGTTCAAAGGATAAAGCACCATTAAACCTGCAATCAGAGAACAGAGGGAGAAAAGTACGAGTTAATCCATGATTTACACAAAACATAAGTGACAGGCAGCCCGATTTACTTATAGTGCAACCGGACAAACTTTACAAACAGAATATGTTAACCATTGGCTAACATAAAAGCATTGCAATCACATATGATTTTAACTTCTTGGCCTGCAGTACAATCTTCTGGCCAAAATTGCACACATATTGCCTCCTATCGACTTGCATTATAAAAATTTCCCCATCTGCGTGACAGAGTTAGCAGAAAAATGGGGAGCAAAAGAACTATTTCCCAAAAATTATTTATCATGCAGTTTAAAGTTGTGCTACATGCTAGTTGCTTTTATCTTTTTAGAGCATTACATACTCAGTATATGACTACATCACACCAAAACATGGGATTTGTCCGATATGCACGATACAAGCATTCACCAAAACCTTGATAGCATGATGTAGAAAGGACACACCAATCTTTGAAGCTCAGGTAATTTGAGAGCTCATAATAAACATATGCAGCAGCACCATAAGCTGCATCCTTAAGTAGTAGTCCCGGAGTGACTTCAGTCGCTGAAGTTGGGCAACCATTCATTGCCTCTTGAAGGATGGAGACCACAATAGGACCTAGCAGCTAAAAGAACAACCAAGATCAACAAATATGAATCCTCTACTAGTAAATACTAAAATTCTAGGCATCAGTAACATTTATATAGCACATTCCACTAAGAACTCTGTGACACTTGATAATCACTTACTTGGCTATTGTTTTCAAACAACACAATGTATAAAGCTTCAGCACAAGGCCTAAGTTTCTCTGTCCACTGAACCATATCCTGTTCGTGATGAAAAGATTCCGGGTTCTGGTACCATTCCTCCAAATCACTTGCTCTAAGAACAAAATACCTGTTCACAGATGAAGGCCAGTAGGCCACAATTTAAGGGGAGCAGTTACAGAAAGAGCAGATGCCACAACCAGAGGCAGACAGACAGCATTATAAAAGTTCTTTTGTAATAACTATATTACATTGCAACTGAAAAGTATTTACTAGAATACAAGCTATAAACCAATCTATTGGTATAATCCATCTCTTCAAGCATTAATAGTATTTAAATCTAAATGTGCACTTGTTCCATCCAACTTGATCTCACCCCAAAAAGAAAGCAAAGAATGATATAGCTTGGCCCAATGATTTTAGACCTACAAGCCTCACTTTAACCCCCAATACGATCATCAACAATATCAAGTCCCTTCATGTCCATATGCTATTCCAGCTCAACCGTTAACTGCACTCAATGATTTCAGTTAGAGAGAGGCAGATTGTCATTATGATTCTCAGTGCCAACAAACCCATGTAACTGCTTTTAAAATAATAAATGAGCACAGCAATACTTGGTGATCTGTGGGTTTTTGTATCACTTTCACACCTATAATCCATAAATGGAGGAATTTTTCATATTTGTAGAGGAAAATATCACACAAAAGATGCACGCAATGTAACATCACAAAGTAAACCATTAACTGCACTCAGTAATTTCGGTGAGAGTGAGGTGCATTTGTCATTACAATTCTCACGCCAACAAACCCAAGTAATCAGCTGTTTAAAATATAATAAACACATTAATACTTGGTGTCGTGGGTTTATTTTGTGCGCCGTTACACCTGTAATCCATACACTATGGAGATATTTTCATATTTGAAGAGAAAAAATTCGCAAAGAAGATGCAGGCCATGTATCGTCTCAAAGTAACAGCATCTTTATGTAACAAGCTACAAGCCAACACATAAGTACATGTCCCAGAAAATCATGACCAAGATCATTACCAGTTGATAAAGAATTTCAATAGAAGCGATAACAAGAACATATCCATAGGAAACTCACCCACTACCAATATATGATTGGGAAATAAATTAATGGGAAAGAGTATATGTGCACAAAGTTGATCAAATATACCTTTACACCTCACATTTTCAGTGAAGGGACAAAGTCAGAAAGCAAAAGGTAAACTGATAAGTGAAGAAAGGAGCAATAATTTACCTTCTTATCAAAACATTACAAAGGTGTATTATCCTCTCAGGCGGCAAAAGGGAAGCCAGAATATCACCAACATTATTAGAGATGGCTCTCTTTGTCTGCTCTACTGTAATCCGAGTATCTTCCATCACACGACCAGTGATGCTTGGTTTATATTCCTTACATTCTAGTATGCGCTTCACCATTACCATACACTGAATTAGGAATTGTTCATGTGATACTATCACTGGCTCAGGATCTGTTATAGTAATCAAACAGAAATCCATGACAGGCCCAAGCACACACTTATCACCAAATGAATAAGGATGTCGGATATGAATTGCAACCAGAACCTTCGTCAACTTTATACAAGCCCTCTTTACAAAGTCCCAAAATTTAGGATGTTCCTTCTGAAAGGATGAATCTGGCAAATAAAGTAATTCAGGCATGAAATTAAATACTGCTAGTCTGCGACACATTCAATAAAGGGGGAAAGGCAACTTAGCATTATGTCAAAAATACATTATGCAAGCAACCAGTTAAGGTTCTTAAAGGATCATCCTTGCTTTTGAAAATTTTCATTCCAAGCAACTTGCATCTTGCTAGGGAAGACGGTAATGATATAAGCTAAAGCTAAAGCTTAATGGAAAGCATTTTAGATATACACAGTGTAACTATTTCACTGGGACTATACATTTCCTTTCAAAGATAGGATCGCGTTGTATGCATTTGCTGCTCTACACATCAAAGGAAAAAACAAACCATAGACATCTGGAGATGCAGAAGAAATTGGAAAGTACTATTGAACTGCAGCTCAGTTCATTATTATTATATCCAATCAGTTTACTAAGCAGTCGAAAAAAGAAACTAAATTCTAAAAGCATTAAATTAGTTTTGCTATCTAAATACATTATTTTTAGTTCTCAATTTTTTAAATGGATACTTAATTCTTATTTAACTATCACATTTCAGAAATCAGACAAACAGGAACACAGCACAAAGCGCAGACCAATGCAGATGTCTATTTCAAGAGCAGAAAATTAGAACGCGCACGAGAGAGAGGGAGGAGAAAGAGATCTCACAGTACGGAAGCAGTGACTTTATGGCATTCAAGAACACAGGACAAACCTGCTTGACTGGTTGAACCTCCTGAAAATTTACAATGAAAAAGAAAACATGGCCAATCATTCTGTAATTCCACATAAGGCAGAAGAAAACAAAGAAAACTATCACGACATGGGAGAAAGAACTGAATGAATACCTGTACACATTTTGCATCACTTGGAAACCCCGAAATAACCAACTGTCGTATTATTTTTAAACACAGCAGCCATCTCTCACATGTTAAATAAAGTTCATCTTGATACTGCTCCAAGGCATTTGACTTATGGCTCTGAGCAAGCGTACAGAAACCATGCAATATGGTTTGTATGTCGTTCTGCCATAGATGCCAGCTATAATCAAAGAAATGGGAGGATATCTGCCGAAGGAAACAAGTGAATGAATGGCATTATTCCCACATTATAAAGATAAAAGCATAAGCTAGGGGTAATGAGAATAAAATTATAAGTTGCAACTGATAACTCATCATCAACATCACAAAAGAAAAACAGAGGTTTATTAATGTTTCTGAAATTATAATCACAACAATTATTTATTATAGTATTGGATAAAAGAAGACGAGTAGATAACAACTTAAAGTACGTGAAGCAATTCAACTGACATAGCTAAGCCTTCATCCCAAGTTGAATCAATTTCCGGGATGCATGTGAAACTCAAAATGAGACACTTAATGGCTACTCCTAATAGTCCAGTAGTCAAACATGACTGGAAGTAAGATTTGATGGACCAAATCAAGGACCATTGAAGAAAAAACAGTATTAGCAAAATAACTGACTTAGGAGGGGAGAGAAAAGACATAAAGAACACAATATCAGTCATATAATAAGAATCACATAACTACCACGGCCACTTAATCCAGACCTCTAACCTTGTTGGTGTGCATAGACTCAAAACACAGACTTATACTTCCACATAGGATACCTCTCTGTAACCGTGTGATGGAAGTGGCTTCACTCTTTACATAAGATAGACAGCTTAACTGGATGGGACAAACATGACGCATAAAATAACAGGAAGAAAATACAAGATATGAAGCTATTTATCAGAAAGAATATAAGCAAACTTAACAACCGAGCAGAGTAAATAAAACACTGTATACCTCAGCAAAGTGCCTCTGATCTGCAGTTAAGCGTTTAGTGGACAATTCCTTTAAGGTTCGGAAAATAATCAGAAAAATCCTGTGGGAAGCAAGAATGTCTGTTGACTGAAGCTGTTGTGCTAAGAAAGAAAATAGCTCCGGCCTAAATAAGTCATTGAACCAGCGGATTAGCACACTCATGAGCTCAATTAAAGAACATTCAAAAAATGATCAGAATTGGATATGAAACCTCTCTAGAACATTCTACAGAAAGAAAAATAGATGCACCACAAGAATTTAGTAGTTTGAGAACTTTATCCAAAAAAAAAATGTAATAGAAAAAATTTAGTACTTGGGAAGAGAACTATGTGAGAGCTGTAGCTTGTGACATTGCCAATCAATGAAAATGTCAATAGAGAAATATGGGGCAAGACTGTACCATTCTTTTGGATAATCCACACGGGCAATTTTTGAAATGAGCACAGCTAAAATCACAGCTATCTGGGCCAGAATAAAGAAAAGGAAGCAAGGTTAGAGAAATAGACAACCCACCCAAATGAATTTGTGCGAACATTTTATAGCTGGATGAGAAGAAATTCACATTTCAAAGAGCATTACATAAAAGGTAGAGCGAGGGAGGCCTAGAAGCGTCATGGCCCCTCAGCTATCCCTTAGGATTTCTACTAATAAAACTTCTATGTGTTATTCAGAAGCCTCTCACCTTATATTAATATGGTTCCCCAGCCCCATTATTTTCCCTTCCATTTTACCTCATAATTCTAGCTTGCAATAGAAATTTCAGCCAAAATTGAAATGAGCTGCTGATAACCATGAAACTAAGAACAAAAGAAAAGCAAAATGAGGTGAATATACAGAACTCTGGAAATTTGTGAAGTGTTCCTTTTTCCTGTAAAGAAATCACTTACAATTTTTTATTTGATAATGTGATTTTGATAGTATAGCACAATGGATGTTTCTTCATTATACTTTCTAATAAATGACTAAAAAAGACACTTAGACAAGCATCAAGGTAAATAAAAATTAGAATAAGCTTTCTATGGTCCAAAAAGAAATAACAGAATCTTTCTTCACAACCTGGTAGTTTTCTTCTCTCAGGTGTGACAGCAATTTTTGCCTGAGATGTAACTTCTCCTCGTTGCTAATTCCTCTGGAAGAAAAAATAAGGATTAATGTCTAGGCTAAAATCAAAAGTAGTATGAAGTTTTCTATAACAAAAGGCAGCACTAATTAAAGCATAACGTAGATAGTAAAGTAGAGTAATGATTTATCTCACACAGAATCGCGTCTGGTTCTCCAATAACGATTAATACTGTTTTTGAAGTACACCGAGGCCATCAATCGAACGTCAACCTGAGGCGCTAAATCCTTTGCAGTTATCACTTCCTGCATATACATGAATTCAACTTCGCCGGAAATATTCTCGACATAGGCATTATGTAAACACATTATGCGAAAAAAAAGAAGCCAAAAACCCTCGAAACGGAAGAATCGAAGAGAATACCATGAGGCAAGAGCAGAAGCCAGGCCTACTCTCAAACTGAGAGAGCGCCGCCTCAGCTGGCTTGCGCACGCTTTCATCGCCGCTCATCGAATTGGTCAGCAACGAGTATATGGCAGTCAAATCGGAAGCGGAAAGCGCCATGGCTGTCGCTCTCAAATATCTCCCTCCCGCTCTTTGTAGCTAATTGAACCGAATTCCAGAATCAGATCGTTGAATCTTTGAACTAACAACCAAAAATAGCCAAGTGATACTGATTTGCAAAACCTTGATGTTACGTTTCTGATCGATAATGGTGAAGAGTAGCGACGAAACCAGTAGAAATCTTGATTGATAAGCGGATTGAATCTTCGCGACAGAGAGATAGAAGTAAGAACTGAATGGAGCAGAAAAGTAATGGAGGTCGCTACTTGGCCGCAATTGTATGAGTACTCCTCTTCAAACGGCCAGGAAGGTCTCCGTGCTCTATAACAGTGTGTGTGTAATGATCGTGGTCGACTCTAGCTGTTTTATATCGCGTCTCAGGAACACAAGTTATGTGCTGCCATCAATGTAAATTGCCAAATGCAAGGTTTCCTAATTCCTATTTCCTATTTCCTACCTGAGTTAGGTTATGATTTATTTATTTAATTCATTTTTAAGGCGGTTTAGCGAAACAAAATTCAAGGTTTCCCGTTCCCGTTCCCGTTTCCGTTTCCTAATTCCTACCATGTAAATTTCCCCTTACTGAATTCAAATAACGTAGATTCCTATAAGGATTGGGATACGATCGACTTTCCCATCTAAAAGTTTCCTCTCCTGATTTCAGATAACGGGCTCAAAACTCTCTTACTCCTCGTGTTTATTTTTATTAATTTTGAATATTAACAACATAAATAAATATAGACATATTTATTTTTTAAAAAATAAAATTTTCATTATTCATTCAATATCCAACAATTTTTTTTATTGCTTGGATGATCTTGTCACCATTGTTGACATAAAAGGGACAAATAACTATAATTTGATACCAATTTCAGGTCTCTAAAACATTCATGAGAATACAAACACGTCTACGTTTTTAATTAACATGCCCCTTGAAATGATTGTATTTCCATGGAATAACCAAGAGTACGCATCTTTCAAAAAATTCGCAGTTTTGCCTTACTCAGTTTCATCTATGATTCATTGCTTATTAAACGTAAATATGTCCATAAGTGCTTGGGGGTTGAGAGAAATGCTAGTCAACGAGAAATACAGAAAACATTCCCACGAGTATGTCCTTCAACTCTTATGCTCTTTGTAGAGGGTTATAGATTTTCGTTCCCTGAGTTCTAATTTAGTCCATCTACTGTTTTGTAAAGCATTCTAGATGCAATGCATGAGAAGAAAAATGAAATGCCTGTGGTGTGCGGATGGTGGATCCCTGTAACTCAAATAGTGTAAATGGAACTATGTCGGGGTCTGGCCCATGGTTTAGTGAAGCGGCCCAACGAACAGATCGTTTTTTCAAATCTATGCTAGGGTCCAAATTTATGATACGATGTTTGTCTGTTTGGTCGTATTGGGCTTTAAGCCCCGTTGCTTTCTTTTCTCCTACTAATATTTTGTCTCACACAGAAAAATAAAAATAATTGTGGCAAAATTCACCTGTGTTTTGGTAACCCAACCCCCAACCTATTTCGCAAAATTAAATTTAGTTTGTGGTTCTCTTAAATAGAAAACAAAAAGGGGAAAAAAAAATAAAGAAAAAGAGAGGCAGAGAGTTCCATGATATAAATGGTGAATAATGTCGCCTTGAAGCAAAAGATATTGCGGACAAATTCTGTCTAGCTTTAATTCGACGTGGCATATTTGAAAAGTCAGACCAATAAGGCAACGAGACACGTCTCCGTCGCAGGCGCGCTCTCGCTTAATAAACCAGACGAGAGTCCGCTACGTGTTTTGCAGGGTCGGGTGCTGTTGTTGTTGGTAAGTTTGTCTACAACTCTTCATTGATTGATTAATTTAATTAAATGTCAATAAAATAAAGATACTGCAAGTTGCAATTACCAGCAACGCTTGTATAGTTCTATGGTTTCTGAAAACCACTCGCTTTCTATTTTAATTTTGAACGCGAAAACAAAAGCTTGCTAATAGTTTATTCATTCTCTCGTAATGGGCTGTCAGCAATTAATCAACTATCCTCCAAAGTGGACAACAAAGATTGGCCACATCCCAGCGTAAAATAAGCGTTGTACTGTTTTTATTAGTAAAATAAAAGGAAATCCCAAATGAACAAACCATGGTCAAAATCAAAGGCCCAGCGCAGCTACCACAATGTTACAATTGATGGTGTTTATTGTTGGCTCTTCCGTTGATCTCTCCTTAAATTATGGCCATTTAGGGTATGATAAGTCTTACGTATCTTAGTGTCTAATTATCTCAAAATGTTGATAAAGGCACATGATCTATGTAAAATTATGAACTCTACGTGATATGAAATGGTGTATTTATCTTAACATTTGAAAGAAAAACAATAGTGACAACCTTAACATTTTCGTTTAAGGTACCCATCTGATTTGGCAAGATTAAATTTGATAAGCTCGTGCTTCATTTGGATTCCTTGGCCAGTACATCTTGGATTGGATCCATCTAATCCGTCGTCGTAATGGGATCCAAAGAGAAACCACTACCTCGCTACAAAAGATTAACCGCCCCTGGTATTCCATATTCCCACATTCCGCCTTCCAAACTCTCCTAATATAAATTCCCTCACATTTTCATTCCTTCTTCACTCTTCAATCTCGCAATACCAAACAAGCTTTCTTAAACTTTCTTTTTTCTTCAATAACTCGACACTTTCTTTGTTCTTGTTCTCTATCTAAATTTGCTCTCATGGACACCAAGATAGGGTCCCTCGACACCTGCAAGGCAGAAAGCAACAACGTTGGGTGTCCATCCAACAGTGGTGTTTCGGCCATCCAGAGCTCCGTCCCCACCACTTGTATCAACTGGTCCGAGTCAACTCTTGGTCGCCACCTCGCTCGCAGGTTAGTCCAAGTTGGCGTCACCGACGTGTTCTCGGTTCCCGGCGACTTTAATCTGACTCTTCTTGACCATCTCATCGCCGAACCGGGGCTCAACCTCATTGGCTGCTGCAACGAGCTCAACGCCGGGTACGCTGCCGACGGTTACGCGAGATCGCGCGGCGTCGGTGCTTGCGTTGTCACTTTCACAGTTGGTGGCCTCAGTGTTATCAATGCGATCGCCGGAGCTTACAGTGAGAATCTGCCCCTCATTTGCATCGTTGGTGGGCCCAACTCCAACGACTACGGTACTAACAGAATTCTTCACCACACCATTGGATTGCCTGATTTTGATCAAGAATTACGGTGCTTCCAGACTGTCACTTGCTACCAGGTAAATCACCCACAGTTTCCCGTGCTTCCTGTTCTTTTCCTGTTATTTGTCAAATAATTTGATTACCACTGCCTTTTAAGATTATGAAATTGAGAACATGAATTTTTATGGTGATTATTTATACGGAATGTGTATGGGGGTGTTTGATTCCTTCTTTCTTAGGCTGTGGTGAATCATTTGGAGGATGCACATGAACTGATAGATACAGCAATAGCAACAGCGTTGAAAGAAAGCAAGCCTGTTTACATTAGCATAAGTTGTAACTTGCCTGCGATCCCTCATCCTACTTTTAGCCGAGAGCCAGTACCATTTTCACTGCCTCCCAAGTGAGTCATTTGTTTAATTAAATAATTGATTGTTTAGAGGTTAAAGAATTAGATATTGAATTATATGGAATGGATTGCAGAGTGAGCAATCGGATGGGTTTAGAGGCAGCAGTGGAGGAAACTGCAGAGTTCTTGAACAAAGCAGTGAAACCCGTTCTGGTGGCTGGGCCTAAGCTGCGATCTTCCAAGGCATGTGAGGCCTTTGTTGAGCTAGCTGATGCTTGTGGGTATGCTCTTGCTGTGATGCCATCGGCTAAAGGGCTTGTGTCAGAGCACCACCCGCATTTCATTGGGACTTACTGGGGCGCTGTGAGCACTGCATTTTGTAATGAGATTGTGGAGTCTGCAGATGCATACCTGTTTGCTGGACCCATTTTCAATGACTACAGCTCTGTGGGTTACTCTCTTCTTCTCAAGAAAGAGAAGGCAATCATTGTACAGCCTGAGAGGGTCATAATTGCTAATGGCCCTGCATTTGGGCATGTTCTGATGAAAGAATTTCTAAAAGCACTTGCGAAAAAACTCAAGCGCAACACCACTGCTCATGAGAATTACCACAGGATTTATGTTCCTAACGGACATCCTTTGAAGAGTGCGCCTAAAGAACCTTTGAGGGTTAATGTGTTGTTTGAACACATACAGAAAATGCTGTCTCATGAAACAGCTGTGATTGCTGAGACAGGGGATTCTTGGTTTAATTGCCAGAAACTCAAATTGCCAAACGGTTGTGGGTAAGAATTATAGTTGGGTAGTGTATTATATTTGATTATCAGTTGTATAAGGAGTTTATAATGCTGACAGTTGATCTGAATTTTGAATTTTTAGGTACGAGTTCCAGATGCAGTATGGGTCAATCGGTTGGTCTGTGGGTGCAACCCTTGGATATGCACAAGCTGTGCCAGAGAAGCGTGTTATTGCTTGCATCGGTGATGGTAGCTTCCAGGTATGGTGGGCCAAATAGCAGTAGTTATCACAGCAGCTGCTGCATTGAACGCACAAGATTCAAGTGAATTCGTGGGCTTCACATGTCCCATTTGATGCACATGAAATCCTATGCGTACAACTTAATAGCAGAGATTATTGGGATACCCATAGCTGGGATCCCTATCATTTTGTAAAGTTTTCTAGTACTAATATGTAATTAATGGTTGGTTATCAGGTAACAGCACAGGATGTGTCAACGATGCTGCGATGTGAACAAAGGAGCGTCATTTTCCTCATAAACAATGGTGGATACACCATTGAGGTTGAGATCCACGATGGGCCTTACAATGTGATTAAGAATTGGAACTACACTGGTCTGGTTGATGCAATCCACAATGGTGAAGGCAAATGCTGGACAACCAAGGTGAGTTTAAACTTTTTATCAACCCTAAATTACTCCACCTTTAAATTCCACAAATTCTGAGGCATTGAAATTTAGAATAATAAAACTTCATGTTGAATTAATATTGCAGGTCTTATGCGAGGAGGATCTAATTGAAGCAATAGAGACAGCAACAGGACCTAAGAAGGATTGCTTGTGCTTCATTGAAGTGATTGTTCACAAAGATGATACGAGCAAAGAGCTATTGGAATGGGGCTCCAGGGTCTCAGCTGCCAATAGTCGCCCGCCAAATCCTCAGTAAACTTACCTTAACCACATCAGAATTGTTCAATACCTACTAGCACGCTGTGGGTGACTATTATTTTTGAGTCGACTCTCTCTATTTATCGTCTATTTTTGCAGAACATTTATCGTCTATTTTATGTTGTATTATCTTTTCGCTATATCCTATATGTATAAAAAGCATCATTGTTTATAAACGAGAAGTCAAAGCCAAAGGTAAAGTACGTTTCATCGACAGCTCCTTCATCGGAAATTAATTTCGAACCTAACCAAAAAGCAATGCGTATGCAAGCCAGTTGGAGATCGGGTAGCTTCCTTCGAATGCAAGCAATCATTATAAGAGTGCAACTCCACGGCCAAAAGGAACGCAAGAAATTGAACACGATTGAAGAGGTTCTAGACTTCTAGCAAAACTTTACGGCCATAATTTGTACAGTGCAAGATTATAGACAGTAAAATTTTCATCAACCACACTGCACACCTGCTGAAGAGCTAGGAATGAGATGCAATTTTGGTTGGTGCAAGCACTAAACGGCTACTTTCAAGTAGAGTGACAGGAAAGGGAGCTCGACAATTGCTAATATGGGACTTCAATCTGGGTATGTTAGGATGTGCACTTCTACATCGGTGGCAACGCAACTCCATTGCCAACAGGCTATCATCCTCTTTTAATGTTGCCTTTCCTGCAGTCCTGATATCCTCAATCACATCCACAGAATCACGAAAAAAGGCAGTAGTAAAAGAGTTCCAGTGCTTCTTATTCTTAAGATGATTTGAATTGAAATCCTGGCTGATAACGTGCAGGTGTAATTGTCGCATGGATGGTGCCTGCAATTAGAAAGAATTTGAAATGCAGTGTCATTTTTGCCACTCCATATGGAAGAAACAAGCAGAAAGGGCGGAGAATTAGCTTAGGCAATGACACGTGAGAAAAGCGCAGAAGACCATCCGTCAGATGATAATGAAATAAACCATAATATGCACAATTTGCGGATGCTCATTTATACATCAATATAATACTGAAGCTCCTATGTTGGCTTAAATTATCCTCAGCTTCTTGGCTCTTTTATTTCCAGATCCGTGAAAATTGGGCCAGAACATCGCATTTAAGCATAAATTGTTCAACTTGGGGGGGAATGCAACAATAGGCATAATCTTAATATAAGCACTGCATACCGAGTGATATCCAAGGCGGAAGATTAGCGATGGATCTTCATGCAAAAACTTTTCAGCCCATTCCAACCCCTTGGCATGCATCGACATTAACAATTGAAGGTGATCTTTACCTACATCTGCAAGGGAATCAAGACCATCACATCGTGCCACCACCAACAGGTGTTTCTGAGCCTGCAGAAATTCCATGTCTACAGGATCAATTTAAGCATAGCATATCAAAGAGGGAAGAGCAATAGATCACATACAAAATTTACCTTGGGATAGAGATCATTGAGGACAACAATATCATCAGATATCTCCAGCACATCATTCTTGTGCCTTGCAGGATGCATGGCAATGTGATGAAGAGATTGAGCCCAAGAACCCCAGGCCATTGTCCTGCTTACGTCATTCTCATGCTTATTTATATGTCTAGCCCTAGAATCTGTGGTTGCAGCTCTAGCTTCATCCTGAAATCCCTTGCATTTTTTGCTTCTCTCAGACTCATAGTTATTATTTCTCTTAATCTTTTGATCGGTATTCGATGAGAAAAAAACTGTAGGTGCATCATGAGAAGTATCCCCTGATTTCAAAGGCTCGTGTTTAAGGTTTTCACTGCTTCTCGTCGGAAAGTTTGATTGGGTCCTTATTATAGATACAAAACCTTCAAACAGCGATGTATAAGCATCGCGAAGAATTTTGCAGCCTCTATTATAGTCATCATTGAGAAAGTTAGGTCTCTGGGGGTTCATATTTGGTCCAAGAACATGTATGACATGAGATACCCCTTCCCTACCATACAAAGAGGAAGATGAAGGGACAGGAACAACAACAGCATTCCCAGGGTGTAGAGAGCTTGCCTGTTCCTTCGTAGCAATCTCTAGGGATGGACCAGCAGCGCTGAAAATTGCAGCATTGACACCCCCACCTCCAGCTTTTAGTCGCCTGTACAGATTCTCTCTCAATCAAGCTTCTTAAAATACGCATAAAAAAATTATGTAAGTGTAAGGCCATCAATTACAGAATTGGCAAACTTGAAATCAGGATCTCTAAAACTAAATCCGGGAACGATTGTCTTTGTTGTTAGGAACAAAGGTCACGAAAACAATAAAATATACCCATTATTGCACCTATGCCTCTCTACTTCTATATGTAACATAATATGAACAGAGTACTTGGGATGTACTGGTTCTTGTTTGAAAACAACAATTTTTTTCAAACTCCATGCATAAATTATTAGACATACTGAAAATAGCGAAAGCTTACCAGTTGGCGGCATTAGCTATCACATTGCAGCGTAAACCTCCTTTTGAATACAGCTGAGTAATATCACCCACAAATGTGAAAAACTTTTTTGAGTCGATGTTTCTTTGAGCAACCTTAGCCCTAACCAAAGACAAAATTTTTGATCCATGATTCAGGTCAACCAGAACAAGTCTGCCATTACCAACTTTCTTCACAAATTCCTCAACTTTCTCAACAATAATATCAGATGCCTTTTCATGGTTGAACTGGAAATCTGCAGTCGAAATAGATGGAAATGCCAGTGTAGGACCATCATCAGCAGAAACACCGGGACCAACGGACCCTAAGGCCAGCTGGTCGTTACCTTCCTTAACCTCCTTATCTGCAGCACACGATAATGAAGAGATCATCTCCTTACCTGTGCAACTACTAGGATTCTTTTCCTCAGAAATCTGAGACTCATTATCCCGAATGCTATTCAAATTAGATTCAGTGTTAGAAGGAGCCTCCATTTTCTTTAAGAACTTCATTATACCAAGTTGAACTTTGGAATCAGGGTTCTTCTGGCCAAAGCACCCATTTGGAAGGATATCCAATGGAGCAAGCAAGGTATAAGTATTGAGAGCGGCCTGAACGTCGGTTTCATTATGGCAGAACGTAATTCGAGAAAACCCTTCATTCAACTTAGGCAATTCTTTCTTTTGTAGCATTTTATTAACAACTGCTGCAGCTCTTCCACCTTGCAGATTGCCTTCATGCCCAGTCCGCTTAACAGACCGAGATATACATAGCTGAGCCGGAAGATCAATTACCACGGCATGTATGTCTACTTGGGGACCTCCAAGCTTAACAAAATCCACACGCTGCTCTCTATCCAGGTTGCACCTATCAATAAATACACTCTTGCCATCCTTCAGAGCAATGGCCGCACTCTTCAAACACTGAGCCTTTGTTCCTGATTTACCATTATTAATAGTGTCCTATAAAATCAAATCATAATATTATCAACCACCATAAATACCAGAGTTCTAACACATCAAAACGTCCTCAATGTCAATACAACAATATAAAGTGAACAAATGCAGGGAATCCTATTTAACAATAACTTAACATCAGAAGTAGGAACGTAAAAGCAAATTGCCGTAAAACAGACTCTGATAACCCATAAGTTACGTAAAATGTCAACGTTAAGATTTTACACTTGAAAAAAACAAAAAGTAGAATATCAGGCTATGCTTGGCAGGGGTGTTTAGCCTCATATTTCAAGTTCACAGTTCTTCCCATCCTTTACACTCTCTCTCTGACACAACAAAGGGCACTGCTTCTTTCTTTT
Organism: Tripterygium wilfordii; assembly: GCF_013401445.1. Classification (NCBI taxonomy): domain Eukaryota; kingdom Viridiplantae; phylum Streptophyta; class Magnoliopsida; order Celastrales; family Celastraceae; genus Tripterygium; species Tripterygium wilfordii. The sequence goes on along the minus strand of NC_052234.1, from coordinate 12,826,637 downwards.
GATAAGCACAAATCGCAAACAACACTGAATCGTAGTTACCTTACCGGACACATAAGAACGAAAGAACATTTTCGGATGAAAAACCTAAAGAGGCATTTTATCAAACATCTGTACGGCATTAATTTATGCGTACGAGTACAAGACGTGAGAGAGAAAGTGACCTGGCAGACGCGAACCCAGGGTCGAGTGGAAGAGCGCATGACATGATCGCAGAAGGTGGACTTGCCACTACCAGGTGCGCCCACCAATATCACCACAATTGGCTTCCCCTTCTCTTCCTCACCTTCCAATACAAGAAGAAAAGTACTGTATCAGGTGTGACAACCAAAAAAAACTGAAACCCCAATGAAACAAATGAGTTTTGGCATGAAATAAATACCTTCGGCATTCGAAGTACCTTTGATATCAACATCCATCCTTAGATCTGCTTACCTCGACGAGTTGTGTCTCTCACAAATCAAATTCGAACGATTAATTCATCGTGCTTGGGGCTTTGGTCTCGCTGCGCTATGCAAGCTTCGGTTTCAGCGGAAAGGTGTGTTTGGCATTCGTTCGAGACCATCCTAGACTTAAGACGGTTAGACCCAAGACATGACCGGTTCCGTCCGGTTCTATTTCTATCCTTGCCCCCTTTGTTAAGGACCTAAGGTATCTGCATCATTTTTTAAAAGTTATATGCATGATATTTGTTTTCACTTTTCAAGGAAAGAGTTCATTTTCCAGCTTTTTTTCTCAATAGGTGAGTATGCACTCAAGTACATGAATTTTTTTTTGATGAACATTATTTACACTTATTTTTTACTAAATATTTATTAAATATACCTCATTAACCCTTTAAAAACACATCAGAGTGAAATATACTCAATAAAAAATATTCTTTTTCTTTTCTTTTTGGCAAGGCAACCTTCAGTCAAGAATAGTTGTGTATCGCGTTAAAAAAAGTTCTTGATACTAATTTTTGATATTCTTGCTGGTTGGAAAAATAAGGATACATAAAACCAGTTGCCTTTAGAACCTAAATTATGCCTGCACATTGCATGAGAACAGTCCGTGGCCTTCTACGAGTGGTTGAAGATCTGATCTTGGCACAAAAAAAATCTAGCCTGAATAGCCACAATCATCATGTTTGAAACACAAATAGCAGCAAGAAAAAAAAAGCACGAAGAAACAACAAATATTATCAATAAAATATAAGCATCAACTGCATAAATAGTAGCTCCAAAAGCTATAAGCTGGAACCAGGTAACATTAATCTACAACAAATCAAGTTAATAGATGCATTCAAAAGGATACATACATTGATTAGCCTTCCATCCCTTATAGAGATTCTAATATTGTCTACCAAGATTCAAAAATCAAACCACTAGTTATTAACCAAAGAACTTATGAATCGATTCTTCAGATGAGAAATAATACTCAAATGTCGACAATCATTGTACAAAAACATAAAGTCGAACAAAGATAACTTCCTGCAACAATTGTACAACCAGTTGGTCTCCCTTGTGCAACAGTTTTAGAAGTGGCATGTCTAGAACATCTTTGAAACAGACACACAATAAATATAAGCAATAACGGGTAACTCCAGTAATCTATATAGCAAACTCGTACGTTGATAGTATATCCAGAAAAGGGATGATTCCAATCATCTTCCCATGTATTACCAAACCCTAAGCAAACTAATGGGAAGAAATCCCTACAACATAGCATATCAGAATCCTAATTTGCTCAATAATAAAAATAAATGAGTGTGCTGTTTCATCTCTAGTACAGATAATGCAATGTTGCACATCAATCTTTGATGTGCTATCGTCCCAAACAGCTAGATTACCATAACTCAAAAATATACCATTACATAAGTCAAATTCCAGAGAGACTAAGTGCCGAAACTAAACCCATATCAACATTTCCATTATCAATTCCAACCATAGATCATGTAAAATCTCATCAGATCCATAATTCAGGGAAACAGGCTCTTTACGTGAGAAACATTCATCAGTACTGACATTAGTTCAATTGTCCTGAAGCAGAACTGTTAATATGTATTCAAGTAAAGTCCTAATACCTATTATTGATCAACTTAAAGATTTTTACCGAGTGTTTAACTCAAATCCAAAAAATGAATAAGGAAATACAAGCAAACAAAACCTCGTAAATTACAGAGGACACAATTTACGTCTGTGAATAGGGTCTCAGGCAAATGCATACGTCCGCAAAGTTAAGATTCAACTAAATAACCATTTGATACATAAACTAACTGGTAACAGAACAGCAAAATCCAACATCGTTGATTAAGTTGCAAGGAAAAACTCAAAGAACAGAGAATTGAAAACTTAAATGTCTCAAAACCTTCCCATAGGACCAAAAACGGCAATCAAAGAAATAAACCCTAAGAAAGCCAATCGTCTACTTGGATCTCTGCCTCATCTTTCGGCGCTTCCTCTTCAATCTCCTCATGCGCTTCTTCTTCCACTGTAACAGAGAATTAACCAAAAGATCCCGAGTGAACGAACTGAACGAATCCGAGAATAAAACATAAAGGAATTTTCAAATGAATTAGACAACGTGTTGCACGGTTTGATTTAGAACATACCTTGGCTCTCATTGTCGTAGGGCAAACAGAAGCTCGCGCTCACTCTTGCTTAGCCGCTTTTGTAACCCTAGTGACGCTGCGACGGAGGAAGCACGGGAATGTGGAAGAGGTTTGATATTTATACCTAAACCCTAGTGACGGGTCAAGTATAAATCGCCCTCCCCGGTTCAAACATTTTTTTGGGCTTTTTAATAGAATTTGGGCCATGAGACTTACCCTATCAGGAATAAGCCCAACTTACTATACAGCCCAATTTAAGGCCCAATTTGAAGCATAGTTTTGACTTTTGAAAACCAATTTTTGGGTCCACACCCCCCTCCATTTTTCAAGGCAAAATGTTTTATTAATAATTAAACAATTACGAAATTCATCCAGAATTCACAAGAAAATACAATTGGGATCACTTACAAGTTACAATCGTGGTGGGCATTGGGCAATTGACCAATAATCAAAATTGGAAGTTTTTTTTTTTTGAGGATAAAACAAACTTGTATGAAAAACATCAGACCGGAATACATAGAAGAGGAACTCCTCAATAAACTGTACAAGATAAAATCATTCATAAATCAAGAGTAAAAGATTGATCCAAAACAACAATAACAGGTGTCATAGACCAAAGTTGGGGCGGCTAGTTATTTACATTTGGAGCAGCTGGAGACGACGATAGTCAAAGCAAAGACGGGAAATGTCCCCACTCCCCACTAGTGTGTTTATTGTCAATGATCTTAGCATTTCTACTCATACATTACAATATGGATACGACTTTTGTTGCCAGAACCACATAAAAAAATATTATACTTTATTAGATGGAAAAATGGATGTGGACGTTGAACCAACCTTGAAGAGTTGTCTTAGGGTTTGAATTTTTTTCCACGATCCACATCCTTCGCCGTCTCCATAACCATGGTCACCTAACCAGCTGGGAGAGGTTAGATAGGAAGAAAGATGGGGGGTCATTTGAGGCACAGATGTTGATTAACTATTTAGAACAGAAAAATCAAAGAAATGGACCCATCGTGAGCTTGAAGACAACATTGAACCAGTCAAATTTTACCAAGGTGCCATGCCTAATTGCCTATCAACTTAACATAAGAATATAAACAACAAACAAATATGTCAAACTCATCAATGCGTTCACACATTTATATTTTATTTGGCTTACAAATTCCACATTTTCTCACCTTGGGATTTTGATTCGAGTTTTGGTAACAGACTCTCCAATCGAGCTCGAGCTCGAGCTCAAAAATAAGTAAGCACTCCCCTTTAAATGCAGTACAGTGATATGTGTGTTAGTCGTTGGTTGAAATTTTATGAGTGAAAGTTTGAAAAGCTACACCAAAGACGAGGACACAAGGGCCTACAAAGAAACGCGTTCCCACCAATAATTAAGGGTGACAAAAAAAAACAGTGACAAGTTAGCTTCGAATCGGACAATAACATATATGTTTAAGAAATATTTATATGTTTGGATTTTAATTCATACTAGATTTTGAACATAATTAATTGTTTAAATTCGAACAAATAAATTAAACAATAATTTAATTCAGTTTAGGATTCGGACAAGATTTTTATGTTTTGAACCCAGACCCGATTTCAAGATTGATAAATTTTTTTTGTTTAGACTCAGATTTCAAAGATATAACTTATGTTAACACTTGGTTTAACTAAGATGGAGCAAATTAGATACTCCGAACAGGACATGGTCTTGTCACCCTACCAATAATGGTGTTCTGACAAAAAAATCAGATACAAACTCACTTGTTTACTTTGACGGCCCGATATGTTGCCGACCATCCCCACCACTTCCATTCCCCGCCTCCTCTGCTTCTTCTACCTTAATCCACTTCCACTCCATGTCAACTGACAAACCCAATTTATAATTGGTCCTGTTCATGGGTCTTGACTCCTCCACCAGAGCAACAAACACCTGAACCAGTGCATCTTTTTCTTTGTTACATGGGTGTTCCTGATGCTTGATTCCAATGAGAATCCGCTGCTTGTCATGGTTTTTCTTGATAGCCTTCGTGACAGTTTTGTCTGATGCAGTCTTGGTTTATGGCGGCCAATGTCAAAGTGATCAGAAAACGTTGTTGCTTAGATTAAATGCCAGTCTTGTACTTGATCGGAGTATATCAGCAAAACTGGTGCACTGGGATCAGACCCAAGACTGTTGTAATTGGCACGGCGTAAACTGTGATTCCGGCGGTCAAGTTATTGGTCTCAACTTGAGCAATGAATCTATTTCTGGAGGGATTGACAATTCAAGCAGTCTCTTTGATCTCCAATTCTTGCAGAGGCTGAATTTGGATAGAAACAATTTTAGCTCCGAGATTCCATCTGGGTTTAGCAAGCTAACGAATCTGAGTTACCTTAATCTGTCGAATGCCAGGTTTCTCGGACAGGTTCCAATTGAGATTTCACGGATGAGAAACTTGGTAACTCTTGATTTATCAAGCTTTCCGTTGCTTGGAGCAGGTGCACTGAAAATTGAAAATCCAAATCTTACAACTCTTGTTCGAGATCTTTCGGAACTAAGAGACCTTCGTCTTGATGGCATCAATATATCTACACTAGGGACTGAGTGGTGTCAGATTATATCCTCTTCACTTCCTAAGCTGCAAGTTTTGAGTTTGTCCAGGTGTTCTCTTTCTGCACCTACGTCCTCTTCCATTGCAAAGTTACGGTTCCTGTCAGTGATACGCCTGGATCAGAACAATCTGTCAAACACCGCTCCAGCAGGCTTTGCTGATTTCTCCAATCTGACTGCATTGCGTCTCAGCTTTTGTGAATTGAATGGAACATTTCCAGCCAAGATATTCCAGGTACCAACCCTAGAGACTCTTGACCTGTCAAACAACAAATTCCTTCGTGGTTCTTTGCCAGTTTTTCCTCAGAATGCATCATTAAAGAACCTGGTGCTCAGTGACACAAGTTTTTCTGGGACATTACCAGACTCGATTGGCAGAAATAGGAATTTGTCAAGAATAGATCTTGCCGGTTGCAATTTCAGTGGACCAATTCCCAGTTCAATGAGAAATCTCACCCAACTTGTTTATCTGGACTTTTCATCCAATGCATTCACTGGTCCAATTCCGCCATTTCATGGCTCCAAGAATCTTACCTATTTAGATCTGTCTCGTAATAAGTTAAAGGGTGTGATTTCTTCCACTCACTGGCAAGGCCTTCTGAACCTCGTCAATGTGGATTTACAAAACAATTCTCTAAATGGGTCTATTCCTTCTTCTCTGTTTACATTGCCATCATTGCAGAAACTTCAGCTTTCTAAAAACCAATTTGTTGGCCATTTCCCTGAGTTCTCAAATGCATCTTTCTCCTCACTAGATACCCTGGATCTGAGTAGCAATAGATTAGAAGGACCAATTCCCATGTCTGTCTTTCAACTCAAGAGACTCAATCTTCTTTTACTTTCTTTTAACAAGTTCAATGGCTCCATAAAGCTAGCTAGGCTTTGGAATCTGAGTAATCTCACTAGCATCGACCTTTCATACAACAAGTTATCAATAGATGCAAGTGGTAACTACTCCAACTTTTCCTCCTTCCCCCAGATTAGCACATTGAAATTGGCTTCATGCAATTTGAAAGTATTTCCTGATCTAAGGAACCAACAAAAACTACGCCATTTAGACCTTTCAGACAACCAAATTACTGGGGCAATACCCAGTTGGATTTGGACAGCGGCTAACGAGTCTCTCCAACATCTAAATCTTTCACATAATTTTCTTGTGGAACTGCAAGAACCTTATTCTTCTCTCAGTTCTCTTCCTAGCCTTGTTGTTCTGGACCTCCACTACAACCAACTCCCTGGCAAGATTCCAAACCCTCCATCGTCTGCCACCTACGTGGATTATTCAAGCAATAACTTCTCTTCTTTCATTCCAAAGGACATTGGTGTCCACCTTTTTGTCACTTATTTCTTCTCCCTTTCCAATAACAGCCTCAAAGGAGTTATACCAGAGTCGATATGCAAAGGTGGTTATCTTCAAGTCCTGGACTTGTCTAACAATGATTTGACTGGGACAGTACCCCCGTGCCTAATCGGGAAGAGCAAAACTTCTGTAGTTCTAAAGCTGCGAGGAAACCGTCTAAATGGGAGTATTTCTGATGAGTTTACAAGAAATTGCACTCTGCAAACGTTGGATCTCAATGGAAATCAAATAGAAGGGAAGTTTCCAAAATCAATAGCCAATTGTGCGAAGCTGGAGGTTTTAGACCTGGGGAACAATCAGATCAATGACAACTTCCCATGCATGTTGAAGAATATATCCAGTTTGCGTGTCCTTGTTCTGCGAGTCAACAAGTTCTATGGTGACATTGTTTGCCCAGAGAACAATGCTAGCTGGCCGATGCTTCAGATTGTTGATCTGGCTTCCAACAATTTTAGTGGCAACATATCACAAAATAGCATAACCACCTGGAAGGCAATGATCGTTGGAGAAAATGGCGCACAATCAAAGTTGGATCATATCCAATTTCAGTTCCTGCCCCTCAGTTTCTTGTACTACCAGGATTCAGTAACAATTACCTTCAAAGGTCTAAATATGGAGCTCGTAAAGATCCTTACTGTCTTCACCTCCATTGACTTCTCGTGCAACAAGTTTCAGGGGCCAGTGCCAGATGTGATAGGAGAACTCACAGCTCTTAAATTCCTCAACTTGTCACAAAATGCTCTAACAGGCCCAATTCCATCATCTTTGGGGAACTTGCGGGAACTTGAGTCCTTAGACCTCTCTCAGAACTACCTGACGGGGATGATTCCGCAGCAGCTGATACACATGACTTTCCTCTCGGCCCTGAATCTCTCACACAATCAACTTGCAGGACGTATCCCAAATGGTGCACAATTTAACACATTTGACAATAGTTCATATGAAGGCAACCGAGGATTATGCGGGTCTCCCTTGTCCAAAAGCTGCAACACCATCAAGGTAACTCCTCCTGGCCCAGAAATTCAAAATGAAGATTCAAGAGATAATTTTGATTGGTGGTTCATAGCCATTGGACTGGGGTTCGGGGTTGGGGCAGCAGTGGTCGTGGCGCCCTTAATGCTCTGCAAGAAAGCAAGTAAAGGGGTTGATGATAACATTGACAAGATCCTTCTGGTGATCCTTCCAATGCTGGGGTTAATGTACACAAGTGCAAATAATGGGAGGATTCAACCAGATGAAAGTTCTGATGATGATACGGAAGAATCCAATAATGACGATGAAGAATCGAATGGGAGATATTGTGTGTTCTGCACAAAACTTGACATGACCAGAAAAAAGGTCATTCATGACCCACACTGTACTTGCCACGACTCGCCACATATTTCTTCATCATCTCTATTTCCATCCTCGTCTCTTTCCCTCGAAAGATTATAAAGGTTTTCCTCTCCTTGTATTTTTGCCTAGTTTTGTGCATATATACAAATAGCATCAACCCTGCAAGAGGGGTGATGAAAACTGAATCTGAAGATGTAATATTGTTCAATAAGAGCTTCTATTTTTCCTACATCACGAACTAGGTTTCAGTTTTTAAGTGCTTCGTTGCCTTAGGAACTTCGCAGAGTGTTGCAATCAGGTCTCGTTCAGGAATTTCGACAAACACATTAACAGCAATATCTCAGCAGACAAAACGATGCAAAAGACGAAAGTATAGATATCTTCAAATACAAGCGCGCAACGTAAACATGTATTTCACACGAACGAGGACGCAAGGAAAATCCGCGAATACATTGTGAGTATCACTACCTGTCCACCTCTCTGCATCTCATAGTTGCATTTGAAGTTTGAACACGAGCCAGCACCAGCTGCAGAATGCAGCGGACCGTGGACTTTATTTATATGGGCCAGGACCCGGGTTAGAATCAACAGATTGGTCAAAGTTGTAAGTTGGGCCTGTAAGGGAGCCCGTCTGCTAGCCTTAAAGGCTAAAACTTGGTTATGAAAGAGTCCATCAGGCTAATTAGTTCAACGACCAAGTCCAGGCCTACTTCATCTACTGGGCTACTGGCAGTCTGGCACAGCTAAAAGCCCAACTCAACTGAGTCCTTACAAATATCTATATCTAATTCAAATTAAAACAAATATATACAAAATAAAGATTCAATATGTTCATTGAACGGTCCTGGCGAGGCTCGAACTGACCAACGTTCGTCTCATAAGAGCAATGCTCGAATTTTATTAAAACTAAATTATTATCTTCTCCGTCCATAACACTGCCTCGCTGATCCTACCAAAGCTATATAGAAACTAACTAATGACATGTATTTCCCTCAGTAAACACAACAATAATTACTATCTATTCCACGACTACGTGCTTCCAAATTCATAGTCACATACACATCCTTCCAATTAATACATCGATCGTTCCAAAACAAAATAGGCGGTCAGTAACAATCGAACCACACCAACAAAACCAGTCAATTCACGGACTTATATATATATATATGTAAAGGAGCTAGAAACACTAGGTAGTAATTAATTTATAATGCTATATTAAGATCGACAAACAACTGAGGGATCGAACTAGCTAATTATTCATAAATGGGTCATATGGCATGGCATCTTCCCCTTGGAAGCAAGAATTTTCTTCTTGGATAGGTAATGACATTGAAGGTTGCAGTACTGCTGAGTCTATAAAGTTGGTATCCAAATAAACTTCTTGTTGTGGAGGAAGAAAACCATTAAAGTAGAGAGACGGGTCATCATTATTATTGATGATCAAGTTTTGGTGGATCCAAATCTGAGTCTTCAAGAACTTAACGTAGTGAATGGCCTCTTCCAACATAGAAACTGTGTCCATCTTTGTCCCACCAGGAACCAAGCTTTGCAAGATCTTGAACCTGTCACTGATTCTATGCCTCCTTTCCCTGGCAGCCACGCTTTGAGGATCAGTTGATAGCTTCACTCCTCCTCCTTTGTTACTTTTCTTGCAGCTGCTACTACTACTCTTCGTCTTCCTCTCCTTGGTCGTCACTGAAGAAGACCCAGATGAGGTAGGGTTTGTTGATGAAAAAAAATAGTCCATTTTGACCAACACAATCAAACACGAAGACTTAACTAGCTTACTCTGATAGGGGCCGTTGGTCATGTGACTTATTTATAGGGAGTGCGTGGGTTCTAATAGATATTCCTGTTATCATAGTTGTTGAATTGTATACATAAAATTTTATGTGTATTATATAAAGGATATTTAATCCACAAATTTACTTGAATTTTATGCGTATGACTCCCCATATCATGAAATAACTGAGATATCTATCTTTCATCATTTTAGTAAAATTTATTCACCATAGGAGTCAGCCAATCTTTGGCGCAAGATACGGGTGCATGTCTATCGTAGGTGCCTAAGCCAGCAAGGAGAGTAACCCACGCAAAGTTTTTCGCTTTTTTTCTTTTTCCCCTCTTTGTCGTTTTCCTTGAGCTTTTGTGACGTATTCTTATATATTTGTGTGACCCACTAGAGAAAAAGGGGACCATTTGGATTGACCATGGAGTCTGTTTGTGTGTGAATTTGGTCATATGTGTGTGGGGGTCCGGCAGGCGCTCTCTGAAATCGAAGTGGATGTATCTTGGGTGCAGGTGGGTCTAAATATAAAGGACTAAATTGGTTGTTGCCGGGTTTTTTAGTGTACGATTGATGCCTTTTTCTCCATAGCTTGGACACTGTTTGTTTTATATTGGAGGAGTACCACAACTATTTCCGCGAATTATTACCTTAAAAGAAAGAAAAGGAGACTTGTCTCAGCTCTTCTTTTCAAGAGAATTAGGAGCAACATTGGTTCAACAAATCCTAGATTCCAACTAAGTGCGGTTTAAAGAGTAACAAGATCCCCACATTAGTTACTTTTTATATGAAAGTGTCGAAAAAAAATACCAACTCTCAACAGATATAGAGTAAAATAAAAAAATCAACAAGATTTTTTTTTGGTGATAACAAAGAATATTGTGTAGTGGAAGACTCAAATCACGGCAACAATCCCTAGTCGAATTGATTAACACATATACTCAATTTTGTGATACCCAAATTCGAATCTTTCGCCCCGTTAACTCACCAAAAATGCAAGAAGACTCAAATCACTCAAGGGATAATAGGATGATATCTATAATCGTTCTCACATGTCATCAAAATTTAATTCCTATAATTTTAGGTCAACTACACAAATTCCTACTTCACTACATTCTTTCTAAGACTATCTACATGCACTTCATTCAACCAATTTACAGTGAAATAATGGAAATTTTTTGTGAGTTCAAAATTCAAATTGTGAGACTTCTTCCTGGAGAGGAGTAGCCAGTTCAAGCAACAAGAGCACATGCAGATCTATACAGCTTCGAGTGTTAAAACTAAAAAAATCAACAAGAGAGAAGGCAAATGAAAATGCACATGCATGATGTATTTCTGGTTTTGACGTAATTCTGGGGTGGGGGTGGGTAGAACCCTAATTATTCTTACTTGCTCGATCAACCAAATAAACTGCTTTCCTTGTCTTCTCAAATCATGCTTTTTCCTTCGTCAACACCACATCAGTCATCAGCTTCTGCTGATGTATATGATGTTACCGCTGAAACATCATTGTTTTACATAAAACATAACAACTCCATCGAAGGCTTTTGATCATGAGCAGTCTAGCTATACCTAGTTATGGTCTTATGGAGATGGTACCCAAAAAAATAAAAAAGACAAAACGTATGAACAGTGCTAAGACAGAAGTAGGTGAGCTTTAGATAAGCTATTTGATGTAAAATATGTTCAGGTTTTGGTCCCACGTCTAAGGTAACTTTTCTACGATGGTTACTAACAATGCACAAATGTCTCGTAATCGTCGGAAACTTTACTCCAAAAATTTGAGATCTTCTATGCTGTGCTACATGAACAAATGAGAAAATCAACGAAACTGCGTCTACGTATATTTCAAACCACATCTTTTAGACTCTAGGATCATCCTCTATCACTATCATTCTATGTAGTTAGGCTTTTCTCCTGATCACTTTACAATCTTTATAAAATTTTCCAACCATTTTTTGCGTATGAATTAAATATGTATGACTAGAGTCATACTCACTCCCGTAAAAAGTCAAAACTGTGTAGATCACTAGATTGTACTGTTGCTTGTAAGTTACTGTATAAGACCAAACAGGCACTGTTTTGAACTGTTTATGGTGAAGACAGTTATAACTAGATGTTAGTACTGTTGTCCACCAGTTACTGAGAAACACAAACGTTACCAAACATCTGTTGCCTTGTTTCCTTCCCCTTTTAATTTGATCCTCTTATCTATGAATTTTAATTTGCCGTTAAAAGGGTAGTATATATGTTGGCCATCTCGTGCTTGTTGGAACTTAATTGGTATATATTTGTACACACAAATGCCTTGATACATTCTTTCAATTTTATGACCTTCTACGGTGGAAAAAACGAAAATGATAAATATTCTAATAGGTTGGCATCCTAATTATCTTAACCATTGAATTAGACGTAGAAGATTCAAATGACTTCGTAAGCTCTACATATCCTATGTGATAGACATGAAATCATGTGCATACAGTTTAATAGTATAAATAATTGGGATACCACATGTTGGTATCACTATTATAACTGGTGAAATTTTTAGGCTTGGGCCAGCCTTGTGATTGAATAAGATCAAACTTGTCCAAGCCCGGTCTTGTTTAGTGCTCTAAGGCCTTTGTTAGATATGGGCCACATGGCCCAGGATTGTGCTATGGATCTTGAACTTTTCGGCGAACAGAAGAACAATTGAGAAGTGTTCTTCCAAGTTCCACCATTGGTTCTACAAATTCTCCATCGTCTCCCAATAATAAGTTAATAACAATAGAAGTGTTCTTCCTCCATTGGACCTAGAAAGTCTCCATCGTTTCCACGTGTCCTTTTCGTATCCTCACTCCCTCCACCTGGCTCCTTCTCTAGGCGACACGGAACTTCTTTCTCCACGTGTCATCCACCCACCAACCCGATAATCTGTCTTTGTATAAACCATTTACACATTTTTGACAAAAAACGGTAAGGTTGGAACTTTGGCTAATCGAAGATCAAGAAATCGATCCACCTTTTTGTGGCAATGGCGAGTGATGAATTCAGGCTTGTATCGCCAGCAATAGACAACCAAGGGAGGCTACCAAGGCATTTCACAATGGAAGGTCAAGGAGCAAAAAAAAACATATCTCCACCACTAGAGTGGTACAATCTGCCAGAGGGGACCAAGAGCCTGGCCGTGGTGGTTCAGGACATTGACGCACCTGACCCAAGTGGTCCGATCGTGCCATGGACCCATTGGGTGGTGGTTAACATACCACCTACCTTGAAGCGACTCCCTGAGGGGTTTTCCGGTAAAGAAGAAGAGGTGGGTGGTGATTATGCTGGGATCAAGGAGGGCAATAATGATTGGAAGGTCCCCGGGTGGCGCGGACCCAAGCTGCCATCGCATGGACACCGGTTCGAGTTCAAGCTCTATGCTCTGGATGATGAATTGCACCTTGGCAACAAGGTACGCACAACCTCAATTATGTGAATATTAGGCTTCATTTGGTTCGTGCGGGCTTTAGGCCCAAAGCGAACAATCTAGTGTAGTTTGGGTCAATCTCTCTAACTTCCATCTTCTACTCCTCTCTCTCAACTTCTTCAAATTATAACAATTTGTAATAATTTTTTGTTTTTATGTGGTGGGACTGGATGCAGGTGACAAAGGAGAAGCTGTTGGAGGCAATTGAAGGTCATGTGCTGGGGGAAGCGGTCTTAATGGCCTACTTTTAAAACCTTTGGCTTGTTTAGCGACTTTAGTCCTCTCAAGTGTGACGTCTGTGAAGAACGTTCAACTTTTTTATTCTCCTAATTAACATAAATAGTGATGGTTCTTGTATTTTTGGCTCTTCACTTGACTTCTTCGTAAGTGAGGTGAGGTACTACTTTCGGTTAAATGAATAATTGTATATCAAACAAGGCAAAGAGGGTGTCGGATTCAATTGCTTCGGATGATAATTGACAAATTAAAGCCCAAGCCTCTTAACATTTCTAATCGCTCAACAGATGTCCCACAGCTCCACATGTACGTGAAGTACTGATTTGGTGTGATTAACATATCTAATACAAATGACTCACTTGACACACAGTGCCAATTGTGGATCACAAAAAACATCGAATGAATATAATTGTCTTATCTCCTTCATTCACCACGTATGGAAAAAACCAGATAACATGAATCGGTACTGAGTTCAAATTTTGGTATTCACAATTTAAACTCTCATTTGTTGTTGTTTGTGTAGTTTTTTTTTTTTGTTTTTTTTTGTATATGTTTGTTATTGTGAGAGTAGTTCGATTGTTCGGCCTTGTTTATTGTATACATGTTGAGCATGCACTTTAGGGCCTTTGTTGTGTACGTATTGAACGTTTAAATATGTTATGTTCACCTACTAGCGACCTTAACTAATTTGCTCTTTAGGAGATTGTGGGTCGTTGGAGGCGCTTAAATATGTGATGTTCAAGTACACTAGCGGATCTCAACTAATTTGCTCTTATAAGAGATTGTGGGTCGTTATGTTTCCTTTGGTCTTCGACTCAACTCTGTAGGAAACGAGCGGGTCTTTTTCGAATGTTGTCGGTTACGGTATGGCTAATGGGCCTCTATATCAGTTCGGGCCTTTTAACAGAATATCTTGCAAAGCCCAAGTCTAAAAAACAAACTCAAAAATCAAAATAACACCGATTTCCGCAAATACGACGTCGGTTTGGTTCTCAGTTAGCACAAGGCAAAATTGGGGCATGGAGAAACCTAGATGGTATCAGCCACAAAAATTTTAACTTGCAGATACTTTCTTCTTGTGTCTGATGATCCATTACCGCATCTTCTTTTACCTACCAGAGTACTGAGTACTGCAGAAGTAGAATCAGTAGTCAACTTAATAGCGATAAACCCTTGAATTGCAACACTTCAGATTTTACAAAATTCGGATTCGAATTCGAAGAGCAGAATGAATGAAGAGGAACTCGAGTGGGAGGTCAGGCCTGGCGGGATGCTGGTACAAAGGAGGGACGATGATTCCCACCATCAACATCAAAACGGTGGCGATGGTGCCGTTGTGCCTCCGATCAAAATTAACGTCTCTCATGGCCCTGCCCAGTATGAGCTTTCTGTCCCCGATCATTCTACTTTTGGTAAATTTTCTTCTTTTCTTTTTCCAGGATTTCGGTTCTTTTTCTCGTCTGTCAAATTTTAGATTATTACGGAAATAAGATCCCTGTATTTATATGGGGATTTGATTGAATATTACAGTAACATTAATGGATCAAATCCTTAATTGGATTGATGATATTCTTTTAACGCAGATATCGTCTCTCTGTGTCTTCTTTTTCGCAGTCAGTGAGAGATGAAGATGGGATTTGGTAGATACCGGCAATTGTTTATTGTTGTCTGCATTTTGTGCGAATTTTTCTTTATGTTATAGTGTTGCTGTTATTAAGCCTCACCTTGAGGTTCAGTCACTTTGGTGTTCTATGAGAATGATCAATTTCTACTTGTTCGGTTTGTGCTCTAAAAATGTGATGGGAGATACTTTGTTTTGTTGTGTGATTGCTGTGTAACCTCCAAATTTCTAGCTATAAGTTTTCCACGAAAGAGATCTGAGTATGATAATAGCATCGGGTGCTGGAGAGAGTGAAAAAGTTATTGGATCTGTGTCAAACCAGCAAGCAATGTGAATTGATTGAAAATTTTGTCAGCGTCTCTTTTTTGTTTTTTTGTTTTTTCATGTTGATAGTGGGAAATTTTTCTTTGATCGAATTTCATTGTGCTTATCAAACACCTGGAGAAAAGGATTCTATTGATAATGTTTCATCAATACCATTTTCCTTGAGACTGAAAAAATTGTAGTGATTAACACTGACTTTCGAGCAGAAACACATATATGTTTGCACATTTGGAGCTGGATATTTTTAATATCACATATGTATTTTTGCTTTCTTGCTTTTCCTTTTTGTGGTACTGACTTGACTTTACCTTGAAAAACTGATGCATTTTCTTGTGGTTGTCTTTTCTTATAGCAAAATTCTGAGAAGATTGGAGTTAATGCTGTTGCTCTTGAGCACACATATTATCTAAGAGTAATTGCAAGTGTTATGTGATTGCTTTGATTGGAATTTTTATTACAGGTCACGTAAAAAAGGTTCTTGAAAAGATAACTGGACTTCAACCCAGAAAGCAAAAGTTATTTTTTCGAGGGCAGGAAAAAGATGACTCAGAGCATTTGCACGAGGCGGGTGTCAAAGACAAGGCAAAGATTTTACTTATGGAGGAGCCAGCCAGTAAAGAGAAGAAGGTTGAGGAGGTGAAACAGAATGTTGACATTTCTGAGGCTAGCAAAGAAAAGAAGGCTGAAGGGGTGAAACAAAATGCTGATATGTCTAAAGCAAGCGAAGAAAAGAAGGCTGAAGAGATGAAACAAGATGTTGATATTTCTCAAGCTAGACGAGAACAAAATGCTGATATGTCTAAAGCCTTTGAAGCAGTTGCTGGAGTTAGAGAAGAGGTTGACAAGATCTCGGAAAGGGTAAAAAGTTAATTGGTTTCTTGCCACTGTCAATGCAACTTATTGGATTCCACTTGTATTCATTCGAAAAATCTCTCTTTTACAGGTGGCTGCCTTGGAAGTAGTTGTGAATGGTGGTACCAAGGTTGCAGATGAAGAATTTATTGTATCATCAGAATTGCTTATGCGGCAGTTGCTGAAATTGGATACTATTGAGGCTGAAGGAGAAGCAAAAATGCAGCGAAAAGCTGAGGTTAGCATTTCGTTGCTTTAAATTTACTTTTCTTTGTATATATTAATGGCATTATCAACTCTATAACAAATCTTTCTTATATATTTTAGCACTGATGTTAAAGGCTGCATTCATTTACAATATATTTATTTGTGTGTAAACTTGCATAAGTAAGACCTATGTGCATATGTATTACTTTGTCTCACAAATTTTGAATATTTTTCTCCGTTGCACAGGTACGCCGTGTCCAGAAGTTTCAGGACACACTGGATGATCTAAAGGTCAGAAATTCCTACCCCGTTGGCAATACTACATCAGTAACAACTCAATGGGAGACCTTTGACTCTGGAGTGGGAAGCTTGAATCCCCCACCACCCATGCCATCATCAACAACAATTTCTCAGGATTGGGAACAATTTGATTAGTTCATACATGTGAAAAATTACTGTTTGGTTACAGAACTCCTTCTAAGCTATATTGTTATAAGGCAAGAATGTACTTATTTTCTTTCTACAACTGAAATTTAATAAGGTATTGCATAATTTATCAGACATTGATGCCTTATTTTGTGAAATGTGTTGCTTGTCTATGTGATCAATGTTAGCTGCATTGTCCTCAGCTCTCATCTCCTTTTTAGGTATGTGGAGGGGTATTGACAATTTACTTGCCCATGGGATGATGGATGTGAGCTCCACCATGACTTCCCACCAATTTGTTGAGAATTTTAGCTTCATTATCCACAGAGACTACCTCCTTTTTCTGGTAGACAACATTGAATCTCACCCATAGATTATCAAAAATTCTACTTTACAGTCTCGTTCGATGGTACAATGCAATTGCTGTTTTTGTTTACATAATCTCATTTACAAACTGATAGTTACGCCTCTTGCACCATTTACATAGGGTGATGGTGCTGTTTGCTCTGGATCGAGTGAGGCCTGCCAATCATGCCTGGTTGGGTCATACTTCTCTCCATCACCCCAAAGAGCATAAGCTTCCTCTCCATGAACAGCATCGTCTCCGATCGCAAGCTGCTCCTCAGACATTCTCAACGGTATGAACAGCCTTATAGCTAGAAGAATTATTGTGGTTGAAACTATGTTCCAAGCAATGATAAACAAGGCTCCTACTACTTGCTTCATCAATTGCCTCCAACCACTTCCACCGTAAAATGCACCTCTTGTCCTCTTCGGTAGAACAAGGTTACAGAGTTCTGGCTCTGCCAAAAGCCCTGTAACTAGACTACCCATAAGCCCTGCCACAGCATGTGTGTGAAACACTCCTAGGGTGTCATCCACCTAAAAAAATCACAAAAATGAGAGCAAATTAGGACTTTGTATACATGTGTGTATATATATTTATATATTGGTGACAAAAAATCACTCAGCCCAGCATACTTTCGTACAATTCAATAGACACGTAAATCTCGGACCATTACAACAACCCACGCTACGCCGACAATAGAACTTTTCATTTGCTTCTCTTTATCGATGTTATAGGGTCAAACTTATCCATTCATTTTCTTATTTTCGTTATTGATGTTGTCGGGTCAAACTTATCTGCGGTGGATGGGGTCATGGAAAGAATTATTGCGATTAGCAGCCGAGGACGACCTCTTAGTCAAATCTCAAATCTAGATTTATATCATAAAGAACCTCCACCCAAAAGAAGACCAATTAGAATGACTTACCTTTTGTAGGAGAGTGGACTTCTTGTGGAGGACCATCATTGACACCCATGGAATGCTACCACCAAGCGTTCCCATCACTATAGCCGCCCACGGTTGCACCAACCCTGCAAAAAACACAAAAAACAATCACAAAACTCACTTTCACATTTCAATGGCCGCCATTGAAATAGTACGATATTTATATCAAGTTTCATACCTGCTCCTGGTGTGATGCAGACAAGGCCTGTCATCATGCCCTGAATGGCTCCGATCACCGATGGTTTGCCAAAGAAGATCACATCAAGAGTTGTCCATACCAGAAGGCTAGTCGCTGCAGATACATTAGTGTTTAAAACTGCTATAGAGGAAGCAATATTTGCTGCATATGGGGCTCCTCCATTGAAACCTGACCATCCCATCCACAGAAGTCCTGCACCAGCAAGCATAAGCAATACATTGTTTGGAGGAAACCTCTCTCTATCGCTCTTCAGCCTCGGTCCGACCTGTTGTCATAAAAGAAACCCAAGTGAATTGTGTAAGATAACTGCTCGTATATAAACAAACATAATTGTAAATTAAATAGAGGTTTTTGTGAACTAAATTTGTTCGTACCCAATATGCAGCGGTGAATCCAGCGATTCCAGAGGAGAGGTGGATGACATAGCCGCCGGAGTAATCGATGACACCCCAGTGATAGAGAAACCCACCACCCCACAGGCTGAAAGCACCAACAGTGTAAGAAAATGTGAGCCAGAGAGGGACAAAAGCCATCCAGGCCTTGATATTCATGCGGCCAAGAACGGACCCAGCTAGCAAGATCAGTGTTATAGCAGCAAAGGTGAATTGGAAATACACAAGCGTCGCCATCGGATACAACGGCTCAGTCGTCTCAAATTCACCAGAATCAACTTCATGTCTACTTTCAGGAATTTTAGCTTGTTCAATAAGATACTTCTGACCCAAAGCCGGTGCACCCTTCCCCCAAAACGGCAAGAGTTGATCACCAAAGGCCATCCGGTAGCATAAAAGGACCCAACAAAGAAGGCAGGCTGCAAAGGCATAGAGAGCCATGAAGGCTGAATTCACTGCCCATTTTTTCTTCACCATGCTTGCATAGAGGATGACAAGGCCTGGCATGCTCTGGAGAGAAACAAGAGTCGATGCTGTCATCTGCCATGCGTTGTCGCCTTTGTTTAGCCATTCAGGGACTGCAGGGAGGTCTGATAGATAGGCTGTGGAGGTGGCCATGGCTCAACTAGTTCTGATCGAGGTGGGTGCAGTTTCTCTTGGGCTATATGTAATATGTCTGTCTTACATTGTGGTGTGAGAGAGGAAATAAGAATCCATAAGCAAGTGGAGTCTTATCGCACTTGAAAGTACTCCTACTTTTCAATTCTTCGAACTTCCTAGAACTTTCAAATGTACTTTGGTGGTTAGTTATAATTGGGAAGAGTATTTAAGACTGAGCATATGAATGCATAAGGACTTTGACCAAGCTTTAAGGGGATGAATTACAAAACCTTGGTCCACCATGAAACTACTCCGAATTTGCTATGTAAATGCATGTGGCGTGTCAAGGCTTATAAAACACATGGAATTGTGCAAGTTTGATTACCTGTATACGCATATGTGCACGTGGTTTGACTAAACATTCATTGCATTTTCTTTAGCGAAATGATTGTTAGAAAATCTAATATAACTCAATATTGTCTGTATTGGGCCTAAGCCCGCATGATTTTATTCTTTTAGACAGTCATCTATGGAATTTGATCCCAAAAAAAACCTTGGTTATTCAAGATAGAGTGGATATTTGCTTTATAAACCACTCGGTTTGATTATACCAATATGATATGAGAATTTTAGTCTTGAGAATGTGCATAAAATAAGGACACAAGCCACATCTTGCCTTACCATTCATTGTTTAATGACATCCAAATTTGACCAAAAACATTCTATTTATAAGCTAAAAAGTGTAAGTTTTACAGTGACATATCTTAGAAGCACAAAGCCTAACCATGAGAACTAGAATTCAGCTGCATTGATCATTCAAGGCTCTTTGTAGTTGTTGAAAGTCAGGGAGGTCTTGATCAAAACATGGAGATCTCTGGTAGATGAGAGAGGAAGCGCGAATAAGAATGCTTGCTGTTAAACCTCGAATGAGAAAAACCCCTTGCTCCGATTCATAATCGAAACGATGGAGATTATATTTCCAACCCATCCATTCCTTCTTTTCAAATCTATGATTATCTTCTTTCAGAAACATCTCCATGGGGACATCAAATATTGCATCAACTTCACTAGTGTTAAGTATGGGCTTGAATTCTTCTACCCTATCAAGAAGACCTACCACAGGCACAACCCTCAATTGGTGCTGAAAATGGTCACATGTCATGAAAAATATGTTAGAATCTCAAAAACATGACTACTTAATAGCGTTGGAAATCTTGATTAGATTAACATTTTTTTTGGGTAACCGAGAAATACCCAGTCGAGCATGCCCTTTGAACAGTTAAATGGGTGTAAACCTAGAGTAGTCAAAACAACTTGCACTATACTGAAGACAGTTAAGACTGGATCGAAACCGATACTGATAAAGGCTCGAAAGTGAGACAAACCAACATATCCAAGATTACACAAAGAAATATCTCAACTCAACATATCGAACTCTTGACCTAGGGTACTTTACTCCCAAATTCAGAGATATTAACAAACTAGACATTTTGATTGGAGTAAGATATTTATACCTGAGAAACGAAAGGCTCTAGATTGGCGACGACTTGAATAAGAGCAGGATTTAGGCCAATTTCTTCCATGGCTTCTCTTAATGCTGTGGCAGAGTAATCTGCATCTCCTTCCTCCATCTTTCCACCAGGCAATGCTACATCTCCTTCATATATACTCAAAAATGTTTCATATAATTTTTAACTGGAAAACACATCTAAAAATTTATCATAATGAAACCAAGAAAATCAAAATTCTTGTTTTTCTGTCATATACCTGGATGAGAAGACAATTCCATAGATCTTTTTGTAAGAAGTACACGTAGCTCGCCTTCATGCCCTTCGAAGAGGCAAATCAACACAGCAGCTCTCCGGTCTCTCCACTCTAGACAGCCACACCTCTCATCTTTGGCCTTATTACACTCCATTTCACACTTTGAGCCAAACATATTATCATCATTGCTCTCTAGTTTGGAGTTTAGACTACCTGGGTTGTAAAATTGAAGCTGCTCTGCAACAGTTTGGAGATTTGGACTGTTACGCACATTTTCTTGCATCTCGCTCAAATTTATTGCAACACTACAACAGTAATTTTCCTCTATATATGGAGAAGATAAGAAGCTATATCTATCGATACAAGAAAGTGAATGCTTAAAGATGAACACTTTGCTAAAGTGGATGCATCTTTTTGTGGCACAAGTATGTTCTTTTGAAGCATTAGAATGAGAATGGAATTTGATCGACTGCCCACAAAAATGACTTGAGAATATATTATCATCTGCAACTTTTGATCCGAAAACGTCTGCTCTGTTCATTCACGAAACAGAATGGGCCTCCACGATGGGCCTCCTGATGTTTAGGCTTCGAATAAACGTATTCCGCTAATGTATCAACGTTGGCCTTCTAACTTTAAGGGTTGGTCTGCAGGCCCTTTGAAGCAGATCTTGTCTCTGGATAACTGGACTTTATTTAAGCTTTTGTTGGGCCAAAAAGTCCTTCATGGCCTCATGGGCAATCATCAAGAACAGGCCCACATATTTGGGCTTTGAGGCAAATTGCTTCCGGACGAGTGAGTTTGGTTACGAACTTTCTGCTGGGCCTAGAAGTCCAATCCAAAATTACATGTAGAGTGTATATAGCAATTATTTCGAAATGCTTCGAGACACACTTCAGCCTAAATATTTATACGATAAAAGTAAATGATCTAGAGTTACTTATTTTTCTTTCAGGTTATCTTTTCTTATAATCGTCTGCATGGCTAATTGGGCGAACAAATGTAAAACCAGTCATTTTTAATTATTAGTATCTCAATGCATATTCAAAGACAATGACTACGAGTTTTCATGTCAAGAAAAAAAACGAACCTCAAAACTTAACAAACGTTACGTTTGTTTGCTTATGGAGGTTGTTATTTGGTGAATTTAAATAGTGTAATACACATGTAACGGGACGGATGCAGTAATGAAAATATAATTAATCTGTACATCTCTCTATAGCAATCCAATCCATTAGGGTACGACCAATGAATTAAGCATAATATTTAATGGTATAACATATATACCCTAATGCATATTCTAACCTGGATATGCCTTCTATTATAGATATGGGTACCATTTACAAATTTAATTATAGATTCAATCTTTTAATGGCCATATATCCCAACTATATTACTAGAACAAATGTTTCTACATAAAGATTTGACTTTTTTTTCTTCTTATGATCATTCGCTGAGCCTGCAATACCTGGCCTTGATCAACATCTTTTCTATGATGAAATGCTCAAGCGAGAGCTAGACAGAAAACATGTAATTTGATAATTTAATTTGAATGTCCATAAACGCACAGGCATATTCTATTGTCTTTGGAAATACAAATTCATTATGTTATAAATTTATAATATATATATACATATAATTTGTATTTTTTTTTTGATGATTTTTTATAGTATCCATTATGTTACAAATCCATTATGAAATTCTGAACTATCCTATAAATAAAAGAAATAAAACGATAACAGTAGTGTAATGACCTTCAAATGTATATGCTTCTTGACCTGAGAGATTTACATTTTCAGTTATGTCAATTTAGTCATTCACTGCTGGCAATAATTGTGTGATATATAATTGTATCTGTACTGTAGTTGACAAATTAAATTGAATCTACATACTGTATAATGCAAACAAGCCAGGAAAGAAATAGCAGTGGCATGACATTAATTTGTATAAGACAACATATATATATATGATCAAGTGCAATTGCATGCATATTCTTAAATACTAATTTGGAGCAAGTACCTCAAGATCTCACTTAGAATTGTCTCATTCATATAGTCAGATCCAGAGTACTTACCCTTTTTGCTTCCTCATCCCCTCCTCCCTTATTGACTCTGCTAAACTTCTTGGACGAAGAAGATGAGAATAAAGACAGAGACAATTCAGTGCTGTCTACTTCACCTTCCTTCGCTAATCCTGCCTTTCTTTCGGCCTCAGCATTACCACTTGACGTTGTTGGCCTCAACGACAAATCCAAATTGAGGTCGCGATCAATCGCCTTCCTTTTCAAAGTCTTCCACTCCTGTAGATAATTACTAGTTGTTGCTTTGAAATTTCTTGAGCTAAACTTCATGCTTGGCTGTGATTCAATTAGACTTGAACTTGATTCTGGCTCAATCCTTCTGTATCGATCGCTGTGATTTCTTGATCTCAAATCATCCTTCATGTCTTGTGTTGTCCAAGTAATCGGTTGTGCATTTGTGCAGAATGTGTGGTTAGTCCGATTGACATTGTTGCTGCCGAAGCTCCTATCTCCATGTAATATGCCAGGTCTAGTTTCCGGGATCAAACTCTGGCCTATTCGAGAACTATGCATAAAATATTCGCGACTAGCACTCCAAGAAGCATCTCCATACCTTGGAAAATGAGAAAATTTTGGTCGTTACTACCACATTTAATTGACCAAGGCAAAAAAAATTTCAGTAAATAAATTAATTACTTCATGTACGTATACCTGGAGACATGAGTTTGGTTATATCCTTGCAGCATAGGAATTTGGCTTAAGTTGTAAATATTTCGATCTCCACTGCTTTCCACAAGATGCCTATGATCACCTATAACTGAAAAATCTAAAAGAAATTAACTTGGTTGCTTCAAACCCAATTGAAAATTTTGAAAAATAAGAGAATGAAATAAGCGATCGATCATCTTTACCTTGGCCTGTGTCATCAATCTTCTTGCTCCTATACATCTAGTAAAGAACCAAGAGGGAATAATACAGATGATGAAATCATAAAGAAATCAATATGAAATCAAAATAAAATTTATCAAGCTATTATAACTTAATGATCAAAATATTAATTAAACCTGTAGATGGCTCTTCACATGAGCAATACTAAGTCCTTTAATGTTCATCAATTGGAGGACCAACTTAGGTGTCGCTCCTGCACCACAAAAAACTTCCCTGATTTTAATTCTTTCAAATTGATCTATATATATATATAGGAACTAGAATCTTTGACTCACTATCTTGTCCACCAAGTCTTTCCACAGCATGAACAAAGCGAAGATGAAGATCAGGCGTCCACCGCAATCTCGGCATCTTGGATCTAACATAAGGCCTTACAGATGATGATGACTTCTTCTCACTATTCTCTTCAACTGTGCTATTGCTTGAACTTCCTCCATTTTTAGGCCTGCTACTTTCATCATCATCATTTTCCCCGCTATCGCTCCCTTCTTGATTTTGGTTAGAAGGGCTCGTCTTCGAGCACTTGGTGTGGCCAGAACTTCCCTCCATCTTTTCCAAATCCATGTTTGATTAGGAATCTAGTTCCATGTGTTGTGTACTGAAGATCTACACACACAGGCTTTAGGGTTATATATAGATCATACTAATTAACTAGCTATATCATAGTATGATGTCTCAAAGGACATTGAGAAGAAAGAATATATGTTGATAGAATGCAAGAGAGAATGAAAATTCAGTCAGCTAATTATGGAAAGACAAGATATATAAGTAAATTACTGTGTAGTTAGTTTTATGCGATGAGAAACCCTAGATCTGGACATAGAAGACAAAAAACTCTTGTCTCTCCCGTTTTCTCTTGGGACATGTAAACAATTCCTCACCTAAATTTTGGTAACTTATACTAATTTTTTTATCAAAGATTTTATATTATACATATATACATGACATGCCTGCTATGGCATCGATCCATATATGCATGCATGGATGTCATAATTAATTGGCTCACCATATGCATTCAACTCTTGGTCGACCTAACGTCGTAGAAAAGTCGATCTCGTGGTAGAGCAAGCAACTGTACAGCAACTTTCAGGCCAGCTCAACACCTCACTTTTTTGCAACATTTTGGTGGATATTTGGTAATTTGACAAGCAAGCAATTCATAATTTTTAACAATGATAATTACGAATTTAATGAAGGTTTTGTTTCCCCTTCTTTCCACCACTAAATTATAAACTCTTCCTCCAATTTATTCCTACTTTTGAGTTGCAAGGGAAACCCTTTCATTCCTCCCCACGTGTATAGGCTCCTTGTAACTTGTAAGGGGAACTCTTTCATATTCCTCCCACGTGTATAGGCTCTTAAATGTATTACGACCCTGATTGCATGCGATATGGAACAAAAGTGTTGTTTCCCTTTAGTATGCTTTTGTTCATAGAGATCTTGTGAGCGGACATGAGAAGAGAAGATCCCATATATCTTGCTCTCTTAACTTTTGATCTCTTTTACATGTGTACACACATGTGTCTGTGTGTGTATATTATATATATATACTTTTATTTGCTCCAATCTCCACCATAGTCAAACAAAGATGACTTAAAATCACGCATAGTATCTTCAAAGATGCATTATAGATGAACACATGCAAACTAGCATGTGTGAACATCAAGTGTAATTAAATGAATAAGTAAACATGTTGAGATTATGTGTGTTTGGACTGGGTCTTTGATTCACAAGCGTTGGTCAATTAATGGCCACAACCCAGTCAATGGAAATTCGCACTCCAAAAACAAGATTAACTAATATATATATATCCCAATATGGGCTATGACAATCGCACCCCCATCTCAAGATGATGAGAAAGAAACCCAATTCAATTCCTTGATAAAATTTACATCAAAGAAATTGCACGAGAACAAAGTAGTTAAATCTCCCAGCCCCAACTTCTCCGAAAGCTAGCTAGCTAGGCAGGCAGGCACGAACATAAATCCAAAAAAAGTGTTTGTTTGGTGAGAAAAGAATCGCTCCAACACCCAGAGCTTGTGAGTTGTGAAGTCAACTCTCAACAGTACCTTTTTGTGCTATTTTTCTTGTCATTTCATATAATATATTATATTTGCATGAGAATACGTGAACCTATTAATGCGGATCTACTCTCAGTTGAGAAATGAGAATTGAGGATGAGGATGTCTGTCTTCTTGTGTAACTCGGGTGGTCACTATGTCAGATTTAATATTCATTATTAATTGATACTCCAAAGCTAAAATAATACCAATATTTTATGCATGTATATATATATATATATAACCCAATTAACTAATGTATCATAAACATGGTAGTCATGCATGCCATGCTTACATGTCGATTGTAGCAGCTTTTCAAGTTTCAAAGAAGTTTCCCGGCTACGAGCCAATTTTTGTATTTTATTTTGATTTTGTTCTTTAGGTCAAGTTGTATTTCTCATCTTAGACTATGAAATTAAATGGGGGATACTAACATGCCATGAAATTTTACTAATTAATATGAGAGAAGGATGGGCATAGAATATAGTTGATAGACTGCTGTTTTCCTGAAGGTCCACGCATGCATGCACTTCATGCATATAATACTAGTCCCACCAATCACCGCATGACAACCAGCCTCACAAGGATTAAGGGGCTCCGCAATTAGTTTCAAATTGTAGAGTCTACAATTGGAATCCAATGGCTTAAGACGTGCCACATCACACCACATTTTTGTTTTTTCATTTTTAAAATTTATATGACTTTTTCTTCACCATTAGATATTAATTGTAGACTCTAGGGAATTGCGGAGCCCCCAAATCCACCTCACAAGGGGATTTTTTTTTATTGTGATTTTCTTTCTCATATTAAGTAGAATAATATTTTGATCATTCAATCATTCAACACCATTTTTATTTTTCGGATTTAGTCTTTTTGTTGAGCCTGTAACTCTGTAAGACAGTCCTCCTCTTTTCTTTTCTTTTCTCCTCATAATTTTTTTTTTGTTTATTTTCTTCTTTATATATTGTACATAAGGTTCGTTGAATAAGTTTAGTTACATAGCTGTATTGTTGTCATCTTTTATCTTGTTTGTGTTTGCAATATACACATATACTCTACATAAACACTAACAAAGGAATAATTAGGACATAGAAAAATAATTTCTTCCTTCAAACATATAAATAATAGGTAGTCTTCAATTCAACACATAAGCATCGTTGAAAAGCATAATTAAAATTATTTAATTAACGTCAAAGGTATAAATTGTCTCCTTTTCCTACACCTTGTGGGTTCCCACATAATGTTAACATCTTACCTATTTTTAGATTGTCCAATTCCTTTTGTATTTTGATTCATTCTCTAATCTAATTTCTTTTTCATTTTCTAGCTACTTTTTTTTTATAAAGGTTCTAGCTACTTCTTTGTTAATTCTTGTATTTTATTGCACATATAATACATATCATCTTTTGGGTATTATTCTGCAATTGGGTCAGAGGCAATGTCATCCATGGTCATCACAAAAATAATTTAAATTTATTGTCAGCTTGCTCCATTTAGAAATATAAATCAGCCCCACCAGCTTGCTTATCACTTAATTAATTTGAAAAATAAAACATCTTGCCTAATCAAGTTTTAAGAAATTCCCTGAAAGAGTGAAGAAACCGTCCTTCCAAAACAATTCAACCATTGGAGTTGCAAGTAAGACTCAAATTGGACACGTTAATTAATAGTTATATCTATTTTAATGAATGAAGATTAGACACTAATGAATTGATTAATGTAACAATATATTGGTCTGCTCTTTGGACAACCATTAAGTCCAAAGTCTAAACATGAGATTGTTAGGCACGCGCAAACTCACCCAATAGGTTAGTTTGACCGATGCTCCATGCAAACCATTTGAAATAGTTGCGTTAGTTTAAAATCAAACTCCTGATTTCAGACAATATTCTTTACACTTCAAATCCGGAGAAATAACCAGGTAGACTATCCTCAAGTGATTTAACAACACATTGCTCTCGGGAATATACATTTATGCGTGTAGTAATATTGAAGGGGTAGTGCAGGTTGAATATCTACGTTCATGAACCAGTTTAATTATTCACAAACGAGAATGTCACTATCTATCTCTAGAAGTTTAAAACAGTATGTCAAATGTAATATTGTTTTTTTAATTAACTTTAATTAGTGAATTTGCCATCAAATTGCCATGGATTCATAAGAATGCCGCCAAACTAATGGGCCTTGGCCCAACTAAGCATAAAAGTGATATAAAAGATTCCACAAAGTCATGCTTGAGATAATTAAGTATTACTAATATTCAGCGCAAATAAGGTCATTCACAATTACGTACTAATTAATTACACATAATCAATGGAATTACAATAAAGAAAGTTTAAGTCAATTGTAGTGTCATCTATCAAGTCACCTTCATTCGCATTTTCTTCCCTTAAAAAATTCGGAGGGTAGGCATCTTCTTGTCAGTCATATTCTACATAAAATAATCGAAGATTCTTGGGCTTGGACTTGGATTGGAAAGGAGTTGACCACAAAGTTGATCATTGTATCGAAACCTGAAAGGAGTTGGACCTGGACTGGGCCTGTCTTTTGGATTCCTATGGGCTTATTTGGGACTGGGCCTTTTAGGGCTGACAGGAGGTCGGTAAGAGCAGTTTTGACTTAGTCTGGGCCAACTCTTTCAAAGCCTAAACATAATGGTCTTTTGGTCTGTCCGGGCTTTTTTGGGCCTCAGAAAAACCTTTCCTGTCTTGCATGTATTGGGCTTGGGTTAGTAGTCCATTGAATTCGGCCCAAAAATATAAAAACCCCTATATAAATATTAATGCCCAAGGATTGCAATCATCAAATTGCTATATAAACAATATAGTGTACGATCCGTGCCTAGTACAGAACAATCTGAGCTGTCCTAATGTCGGATACGTGTTCTTTAATATTTGTTACCCATCACTCCGATTCACAAAATGAATACTAATAATGTTCCAGAGATCCAGAATTTGCATGTTCGCATAATGTGCCTCTCGAGGTGGCCTGCACTGCACATATCTATGCTTCCCTAACTTACAACCAAATAATTCTCACGAACATGCTCTTGTTTTCTCCTTTTTTTTTTCCTTAATATTTCTCATTCTTTGCCCCCCTTCACCCGCGTATGCCCGTATACATGTAAAAGATGAGTCAGAAATTATTAAAAAAATAATAATAATCTCTGATTGCAAGTCATGGGGATCGAGTTTTGTAGGGCCTACCAAGATCACTAAGTTATTATTTTATCTATGAAATAGCCTAAACTCTAAAGTAGGCTTATCTAATTTGGACCCATAGTTATGGCCCAAACATGGATTGTGGAGGCCCATTAAAAAAATTTACAGCCTTCTTCGTCAATCGTGACCCTTGGATGCGGTGTTGTGGCGTGTGTTCCACAAATCTTGTCCTGTGGGCCCCCCCCGCATTCAATGGGGAAGGATGCTCCGAGCGCCTGCCTCGTCTTTTCATGGCGTGAAAGACAGGCGGCCCGAGTTCAACGCCTTCCTCTCTCTCCTCCGTCTCTGTTTACTCCTTTTAGATTACAATCAAATCCACATATATAAAACAGAGAGAGACGAGAGAAACTCCCCTCAGCTTAACTGGAAAGGGGAAGCACACATACAAACACAAATAAAAATAGTACATCAGTACAAAAATATACAGAGAGAAAGAGGAGAGGGAGAGAGCCGAAGATAGTGGCCGTTTCAACGGCCATCCCCACATCAACAATCTGGTTGGCATAGACCACCTAATCCCATTGCCCATCATCATCCATTCCTCTCCCAAATTCGTTCCTTTTTTTCCTGGAAAATCTACAGCAACAAGAAAAGCAAAGAAAAGTTGGGAATTCTTTTCGTGTTCTGTCTTGCCATTAGCCTGCATCCACCATACGGGCTTGCAGGCTATAAGGTAATCTCCGATACCCAATTCTTTATACATCCAGATCTCTCTCTGTTGTTTTCATTTTTTCCTAGTTTCCGCTCGTTGAGTTTTGTACCGTTAGATTATATAGGAAGAGGTAGAGAGAGCAGGATGCAGCATAATATATTCACTTCAATGCGTAGCTTGAAGCTTATAGATGGGTGTAAAGGTACCCAGGTTTACGCTATCAATCCAACCGGTCCACCCCCTCCGGCTCCAGGTGGAGGTGGTGGGGGAGTAGGCGACAAGCTTCTTCACCATTTGCAAGATCATCTTAGAGTTAATTCTGTTCGATCGAAATCGAATGGAACCTGCCAAGCTCCAAATGGTCACACCACAGTTAATGTCGTGACCAAGAGCCTCCTCCCGTTTGGCCTTCCGGAGATTGACCAGATCGAGCCACAGATCGAGCCCTGCCTCAAGTTCGTTGATTTTGTCGAGACCCTCGCAGACTTGTATCGCCGGATCGAGAGTTGCCCGCAGTTTGAGAAATCGGGTTTGTATATTGAGCAATACGCGGTGTTTCGGGGATTATCGGATCCGAAACTCTTAAGGAGGAGCCTCAGGTCCGCGAGGCAGCATGCAGTTGACGTGCACGCGAAGGTAGTGCTCGCGGCGTGGTTACGGTTCGAAAGGAGAGAGGATGAGCTGATTGGCACATCTTCCATGGATTGTCACGGAAGAAATCTTGAATGTCCTAAGGCCACTTTGGTATCTGGGTACGACCCGGAGTCCATTAATGACCCCTGTATATGTACCAGGAATCCTAGAGAGGATATTGATGACGATACAATGATGGAAGGAGAGGAGTGCTCAACTTCGGAGGAG
This sequence comes from Tripterygium wilfordii, assembly GCF_013401445.1. NCBI lineage: Eukaryota > Viridiplantae > Streptophyta > Magnoliopsida > Celastrales > Celastraceae > Tripterygium > Tripterygium wilfordii. Next base: position 12,795,849 of record NC_052234.1, on the reverse strand, counting down.
GAGGGTGATATGTCGTTTTGTATTGGAGATCAGGAGGTAAGGTGCGTGAGATACAATATCGCTTCTCTTTCGAGACCTTTTAAGGCAATGTTGTATGGTGACTTCACAGAATCACGGAGGGAGAAGATAAATTTCACTCAGAATGGGATTTCGGTTGAGGGGATGAGAGCTGCTGAGATATTTAGCAAGACTAAAAGATTAGGTTCTTTTGATATACGGCTTGTTTTAGAGCTTCTGTCATTGGCAAACAAGTTTTGTTGTGATGAAATGAAAGCTGCTTGCGATGCTCATTTGGCATCATTGGTTTGTAACATGGAGGATGCAATGTTGCTAATTGAGTATGGATTAGAAGAGAGGGCTTATCTTCTAGTAGCCGCTTGCTTGCAGGTGTTCTTGAGAGAGCTGCCTAGTTTGATGCATAATCCTAAAGTGGCGAAGTTGTTTTGTACTTCAGAAGGTAAGGAGAGACTGGATCTAGTTGGGCACGCTTCCTTTTTGTTGTATTATTTTTTAAGTCAGATTGCTCTGGAGGAAGAGCTGAAATCAAACACCACTGTGATGCTTTTGGAGAGGTTGCTGGAGTGTGCAACTGAAGCTTGGGAAAAACAACTAGCCTATCATCAGTTAGGGATCGTGTTCCTTGAAAGGAAGGAGTATAAAGATGCCCAGAATTGGTTTGAGGCAGCTGTTGAAGTAGGTCATGTATACTCACAAGTGGGAGTGGCAAGGGCCAAGTACAATCGTGGTCACAAGTATACGGCATACAAGCTGATGAATTCGCTCATTTCTGATTATACACCCGTTGGGTGGATGTATCAGGAACGTTCTTTATATTGTATTGGGAAGGAGAGGGTGGCAGATTTGAACACTGCAACAGAATTGGATCCAACCCTTTCTTATCCATACAAGTACAGGGCTGTTGCCTTGGTTGGGGAGAATAAGATTGGAGCTGCAATATCAGAAATCAATAAAATAATTGGTTTTAAGGTGTCTCCGGATTGTCTTGAATTACGGGCTTGGATCTCAATTGCCTTAGAGGATTATGAAGGCGCCCTTAGAGATGTCCAGGCACTCCTGACTCTGGACCCAAACTACATGATGTTTCACCGGAAGATGCAAGGTGACCACTTGGTAGAACTTCTCAGCCCTCTTATTCAGCAATGGAGTCGGGCTGACTGCTGGATGCAGCTGTATGATAGGTGGTCCTCTGTTGATGACATAGGCTCACTAGCTGTTGTGCATCATATGTTAACACATGACCCTGGGAAGAGCCTCTTACGGTTTCGACAATCTCTCCTCCTTCTACGGTATGTATACCTAAGTTGTAGTCTTTTATAGCTGTAATACTGATTCTGCCTTCCATTTGCCATCTTATTAGAAGCTCTAAAAGATCAACACCATTGGTGAATTTAGCTTGAATATCGTGTTGTTCATCTTTTTTGTTTATGCAGTAGAGTTCTAGATTAACATCTTTACAGTGCAATCTGTCTGAAGCATGGACATTCTGAAGGCAAATAATACTTTTCAATGATGCCATGAGAAGATCAAGCTTTTAATGCATTATTCGTTATTACTTCATTATCCATTTCACGAAAGATCTTTGATTGTTAGATGGTTTACCGCTCTTCTGTCTGCATTATATGCTGGCATGTGAGATCTCCGTTTTGAAGCTTTGGTTATTTATGTAATTATTGTTTGGTTTGTTTCCCCGGTTCTGATTTCTATTCAATCGAGAGGCACTCTGTCCACACTGCTCAACTTCTTACTAGCTAGGAATTGGAAAATGTCTATTTGTATCTCAAAATTTGTGTTGCAATTGTACAATCGGAGTCTAAATGGACTTTCTCGATAGTTGCATTAGAAGCTGCTTTAATTGTCTGCATGAATTGATGGGCCCTTCTATACAATCTCTTCTGCACAAATTGATGAAAATTCACCCTCTTGAATGCTACAGGCTAAATTGTCAGAAGGCAGCAATGCGTAGTCTGCGTTTGGCAAGAAATTGTTCTACTTCCGAGCATGAAAGGCTTGTGTATGAAGGTTGGATTTTGTATGACACTGGCCATCGTGAAGAAGCTCTAGCTAAAGCTGAAGAATCCATCTCTATCCAGAGATCATTTGAAGCTTTTTTCCTCAAAGCCTATGCTTTAGCAGATTCAAATGTTGGTGGTGAGTCTTCAACTGATGTTGTCCAACTTCTAGAGGAAGCTCTCAGATGTCCTTCAGATGGCCTCCGAAAAGGACAAGTGAGTTCTATGTTTGAAGCAGTTGAAATGTACTTATTAATGGCCTTAGAATATTGTTTATTTAGTGGTGTTACTTTATTTTGCAGGCACTGAATAATCTTGGGGCTGTTTATGCTGATTGTAATAAGTTGGATCTTGCTACTGACTGCTACATGAATGCACTCAATATCAAGCATACACGTGCACATCAGGGTCTGGCTCGTGTATATCTTCTAAAAAATCAGCGGAAAGCTGCATACGAGGAGATGACAAAACTGATAGAGAAAGCCTGGAACAATGCCTCAGCTTATGAGAAACGTTCAGAGTACTGCGACGGTGACATGGCAAAGAGTGACCTTAATAGGGTGATACAACTAGATCCGATGAGGACGTACCCTTATAAATACAGAGCAGCTGGTAAGTTTCACCGCCTACATCCTAGTTTTTCTATTGCAATTTGTTCGTACTTGGAACCATTTCTTAACAACGTAATTATATGCTGACAATGAGGTCCCTCATTATGCTGCTCAAGTTAAGGGAGATCAGTAATTCTCAACTCTGAAAATCAAATGACTTATAGTTAGGCATTTCCTTTCCATTTGCCCCTTCTAAGCTGAGCTCAGAAACTTGAGTCTGCCACAAAATGAAAACCATTCGCATTTCCAGTACTGAAGTTCAATTTGACTGGAAATTCATGGGCCAGTCTTACTTTTCCCCTTATCTTTAATCCCGTTTTCTTGTAGAACCTCTGAAATTATTTTCTCATGGAGGAAAGTTATTCTCATCAAAGTTATTTTTTTCTTTTTTGCTTCTCAACAATGAAGCTTGGGCATTTCATTTCATGCATGAGATTCTATCTTTTTCATGTGAGTACTTGCTTCCTTCCACCACCTGTGATTGCCTCTTGAGTCTTGACTCTTGAGTGACAATGGATGACGGGGAGATCCTAATTTGGTGAATCCTGGTTATCGATTGCACCTGTTATTGTTATATCTTAGTCACGATTGTTTCTCTTTATTTTATTTTCCTCTCTATACATTTATTTGCTATAAAGCCTATAACGCAGTCTTGAAATGGGATATACTACAATTTAGTGTGCATATAATGAAACTGATTAGTGCAGACCTGTTCCAGTGCTTGACCTGGATTTTTTGCCTGCATTTCTTTGATTTCTACCGTCCTATAGTTGTGAGTGTTATAGAAACACAGTCAACTTAATTTATTTGATTCTCCCAGTTTCTGATTGCTTTTGCGGACATCAAATAGGTAGTAAGGTTGTGATTGTCAATTCATGTTTCTTAGTGCAATTCTATAAAATATGCCAACGTGTATGGACTTGATTGTTTATGAGCTAAATGTGACATATGTAAAATGAGCCCCCTAAATTATTGAATAATACTCTGTTTGGGTGGTTCATTTTTTCCTGTTATATATTTTTTCTTGGCATTTTTCTGTTTAATGATTCTGATATTGTTTCTTTTTTAGCCTATCTGTTGGATTTAACTTCCATTCACCTTCGATATCGTAAAATTTTGTTCTGGCAGAATGAGCATCTAAAATATGTTTGTGATTCATTCTAGATTTTTGCTGTAACCATTTTGAGCTTTTTAGCTATGCCAGTTGGATCAAACTTCTTCAAAGATGATTGGCATGTCTTGATATTTGGAAAAAAAAAATAGCATTTGGGTCATCTTTTCACGAGTATATATTTGCTTAGTCAAATCAATTGCTTATATCCGGTTATCCAGTTAGCTAGTAAGTTGGATCCGAAACCAATTTTTCCTGAAAAGAACCATGGTCTTTGTTTGCGACTGCTTTACTGACATTTTCATGGAGTAAGAAACTGGCATTCCAACGGATAATGCTTTGACTTGGGGTGAAATTAGGGGCAGGCACTCATATTGTAGCGGAAAAGAAAATTGAGAATTGGGTGTAAATTTTCTTTTTCTTCTGTGTCAAAAAATGTAGTTAGGTGGAACAACAAAACAGTCAGGGCTATGGTTTTCATTTGAGAACCTGAATTGGCATGCAGTTTGTCATTTTGTGTGTGTATGAGCACATATTGGTAAATGCATGTTCAGAATACTGACATAAAAATTGTGCCCCCTACCAGTTTTAATGGATGACCATAAAGAATCTGAAGCCATAGCAGAGCTAACAAGAGCCATAGCTTTCAGGCCGGACTTTCAGCTACTGCATCTTCGAGGAGCATTTCATGAATCAATGGGTGATCATGTCTCTACCATTCGAGACTGTGAAGCAGCTCTCTGTCTCGAACCCAGCCATGCTGATACTCATGATACCTATAATAAAGTAAGGGAGCATATTGAGGAATAAAACAAGTGAGGGGTAGACATTTGTAGTTCTGCTATATCTTCATTTCATTACATGGGCAACTGGATTGTTGCTGCTCTTATCTTCCTTTTTTTTTATTTTTAATTTTTTTGGGATGAGAGAGGCCAATATTTGTGGGGGGCGCAATCCTCTTTTCCGATAATTCCCAGACTAGGAACATTCAAATGCAGATCTGCTGTGGCCTGCAGCAGAGAAGGAATGTTGGGAAGAAAGAAGAGTTGGGTTTGAATTAGGGGAAAGTTAGAGAGCAAGTTAACTTGTAAATATCTGTATTATTATCTATACATGGGGATCAGTTACAATACAAACAGTGCAGTCTGCTCCTGTTGTGATTGCCCTGACATTCCATTTTTGCGAAATGGGTTGAAATAGCCGTGAAGCCCCTGATTCTGGAGGAACATATACGAAATGGCAGATTGTTATAATATCTGTCCTATTTAGAGATCTACAGTGTACAACTTTTGCAACATGGTGTACAATAATGTATCATATTACTTTGAGCATTGTGTATTTAAAGTGTATTACAAGCTTCACAATTTTCCTCTATGAGAGACATGAAGGTTCTTCTTATTTTACAAAAGACAAATATAAGACACGTACTGATTTACAGAAACATCAGTGTTTTATCTATAAGAGAGAGAGAGTTGTCTTTTTTTCTACTTCACCTGTGACTGACTGCTCTAAAGTAGGAAGGGTTTTAATGATTTGCACGAGATACCCATAGAATCAACTGCTTTGTGATAATACGTGCCTCTCAACCACCTGCAGTTCTCTTGCTTTTCCTTTCTTCCTAGTTCTGTGCAGGTTTTCTATCAGAAATAGTAGCAAAAGAAGAAGCAGGCAATGGATGCACATGGACGGAAAAAGCTAGACTTCAACTTGCCACTCTTATCAACTAGGCGTCCTGGCGGTCATGCTGACGAAGAACCTTACACTATCCGTGCACAGGTAAGCGCAATGCAGGACACAAGTGAGAGGATTCCATTCTGTTGGGAACAAGCTCCGGGCAAGCCCAAGGTCGACATGGAGAGAAGCAATAACCCTGATTGTGAAACACCTCGTCCGAAGCTCCCTCCTTGCAGATGGCATCCATCAAGAACTGAAGCATATAGTGTTGATGATCAAAACGAGGGTTGTGAGGCCGATGTGGAGGATGTTGCTTTCTCCGATGCCATGGACACGTTTTCGTTGACAGAGGCAATAGACATTGCGCAGAGAGCAGAGGATGATCATGGTTTAAATGGGTCAAATTTAGAGAGTTTAAACCTTAGTCACAGTCCATCCCCAAATTTCATGATGGAGAGGTTTCTTCCTGATGCCACTGCATTGGCTGCATCAACTGCACTAACAACGCTGCCCCATTTATGCAGTTATCCTGAGAAAGTAGTTGTTTCAAACTCATACTCTTCTTCACACAAGGGTTGTGGCCTTGAAATCTTGTTTCCTTGGCGCATGAAACACAAGGTCTGTGGTATAAAGAGCCCTGTGCGGCGAGGCTCACCTAATGTTGTTGCTTCTGCCAAACCAGACAAACATCCCTCATCAACCAAAAAGCACTTCAGAGGTGTAATTAATTATAGATGATGCATATATATACAGTTCTTTCATAATCATAATGCAAAACTCCTCCTTTTTTCCCCCCTCTAATGTTAATATTTTATTAGGGTTATCATCATCACCATCTAATCATTAATGAAAACTATGTAAGATGCACAATATCATTCCTAACATTTGTTCGGTTATTCCATCTATATATACAACATGGTGTCTCCACGACTCCTCTAATCTACTTAAGAGGTGAGGTATTGTTCATATTCTGAATTTACGACTCACGTGATTTTTCGTCTTTCAAAAAGTGTTTGAAGTGTTTGAAGCTGATCCCATTTTTATAAATTACATAATTACCTTATACCAAACCGATCTGATAATTTTTACAACTAACAAAAATGCAAGGTGTTTGCCGTTTGGACATCTACGGCTCCACCATGTAACTTTTTTTTAAGTAATAAAATAATATATATGACAAAAAAAAAAGGTTTTACGCTCTCGTTTTTTTTTTTCTTTTAAAAAAAAGATATTTGGTACCCACCAATCATATCCATACCCATGACCCGTTGGTTGTGTCCACTGTCCACACGTGGGAAATTTCAAAACTCTAGGGTTTTAGGGGGCCGTGATTCCGGGCAGCGTGGGCAGCCTGAAACCCTTTCTGCCCGTTGGTTTTAGTTTTCCATATAGAGCCCCCCACCTCCCGCTTCTTCTAAGCATTCGAAAATTTATTTTTATATATTAGTCGAAAGGACATATGCGATTCAAGCCTCTCAGCGCTAATCCCTATTTTTGACTCTTGATCTCTCGTAGTTTTGCTCAGAGTCGTCGACTGACGAGAGAGGGAGCTTTAGCGAGAGAAACCGCGTTTTCGATTTTAGAGAGACAAACCCTACTTGATTTCTCTTCCTTCTCGGGTCTATCGTGTTGTTTCGTTCCGAATACAAGGTAATTCATGCTCCTAATCCGTAACTAGACCTTTTTATTTCCGATGAAAGAGTAGATCTATGTGTTTTATGTCGGTTTAAATGTATGAGGGCTTTATCTGGTGCATCGGTTGGATTTATGTCAGGTAGATTTTTGTTTATTGCTATGAGTCTACATATCTTTATTATGCTCTCAATATCCACCAATGAATTGTTCTGGTGTTCTCTGGTTACTGAATATAGCTTTGGAGAGGGTATCGAGGGTTTTTAGCTGCTATTCTCTGCTTCGGTAATTTTTTGCAACTTTTGGAATTTTCTGCTTGTTTATGAGTGTGTCAAATCTGTTGGTCGACTTCTTGCACTTGATGAAATGTCTAGTGGTTGAGGGGTTAGGATCAATAACCTGTGTTGAATAAAATTGGCAAGTTTCAGAAAGCATTTGCTGCATTTTTTTTATCAGTTTAAGAAGCAAAAATATATTTATTAAAGGAGAAACAAGGGGGGTGCAACTTTTGCAACGATTACAACTGGAAATTACATGATGCTATCAATTTTATCATATTTTTGAGTTGCATATTTGTATCATTATCAACTGATGAAACAATTCTGTTCATGCTGTTTGTGTTCTGAGGTCATTGAACCATTTGGTTTTAATCTTAATGAATTTTTTTTATTAGTCATGTATATTTTTGCCTTGCCATGCGTAGGGTGTAACTTCCACAACGTGCGTATTGGTTAAGATTGCATATTGTGTTGTAGCATGTAGACATAAATTTCATGGATTGATTTGTTTCTCTGTTCAACATGTTAGTTAATTATTTCTTTATGTATCAATTATCATATACATATACATATATATATATATATTCTGTTTTTAAATTTTTTTTGTGCATATATATTAGGCATTGCAGTTTGGACGAAGATGGCCATGGAGATCACTCAATTTCTTTTGGCTGCACAATCAGCTGATGCTAGAGTCCGGAATGAGGCAGAATATTCTCTTAAGCAATTCCAAGAGCAAAACTTGCCTTTTTATCTTTTGTCCTTGTCAGTTGAGCTTGCGAACAGTGACAAACCTAATGAATCTCGTAGATTGGCTGGCATTGTACTAAAAAATTCCTTAGATGCAAGAGATGCTATTAGAAAGGAACATCTTGTTCAGCAATGGATGGCGATTGATATTTCAATAAAGTCTCAGATTAAAAACTTGCTTTTGAGTACTTTAGGATCATCTGTTCCAGAGGCTAGACATACTTCTGCGCAAGTAATTGCCAAAGTTGCTTCAATTGAGATTCCTCGGAAGCAATGGCCAGAACTCATTGGATCACTGCTTACCAATATGACGCGGCAAGATAATTCTGCAGCATTGAAACAATCAACCTTGGAAACCCTTGGATATGTCTGTGAGGAGATATCACATCAGGACCTCGTGCAAGATGAAGTGAATCATGTTCTTACAGCGGTTGTTCAAGGCATGAACTCTGCTGAGCACAGTCCTGAAGTTCGTCTGGCTGCAACAAAAGCTTTATACAATGCTCTGGAATTTGCACAGACTAACTTTGAAAATGAGATGGAGAGGAACTACATCATGAAAATGGTCTGTGAAACAGCCATGGCCAAGGAGGCAGAGATCAGACAGTCCGCTTTTGAATGTCTTGTTTCAATCGCATCTACATATTACGAAGTGCTTGAACCTTACATGCAGACCCTCTTTGAGCTAACATCAAATGTCGTGAAAGGAGATGAAGAGAGTGTTGCTCTCCAAGCAATTGAATTCTGGAGTTCCATATGTGATGAAGAGATAGATGCTGATGGTGAGGATTCTGGACCTTCTCATTCCCACTTTATAGAGAAGGCTTTGCCATCCCTAGTTCCTATGTTGTTGGAAACTTTGCTGAAGCAGGAAGAAGATCAAGACCAGGATGATAGCAACTGGAATATATCCATGGCAGGTGGGACATGTCTGGGTCTTGTTGCTAGAACTGTTGGGGATGATATTGTGCCCCTGGTAATGCCATTTGTTGAGGCTAACATATCAAAGCCAGATTGGCATTGTCGTGAGGCAGCTACATATGCATTTGGCTCGATCCTTGAGGGCCCAACTGTTGAAAAGCTGTCCCCTCTGGTAAATGCAGGCTTGGAGTTTCTTCTTAATGCAATGAGGGATGCAAATAATCATGTCAAGGATACAACTGCTTGGACTCTCAGTCGTATTTTTGAGTTCTTGCACAGTCCAGCTAGTGGGTTCTCTGTAATTTCCCCTGCAAGCCTCCCACAGCTTCTGTCAGTGTTGTTGGAGAGTATTAGGGATGCTCCCAATGTTGCTGAGAAGGTTTGTGGGGCAATATATTACCTTGCCCAGGGTTATGAAGATGCTGATAGCTCCTCTCTTCTCACTCCATGCCTGCAAGGCATCATTGCTCGTCTGCTAGAAACTGCTGATCGCACAGATTGCAGTGATTCTAAACTTAGGTCATCTGCCTATGAAACATTGAATGAAGTTGTGAGATGCTCCAATATTGCTGAAACAGCTGGTATAGTAGCACAGTTGCTCCGAGTCATCATGGATAGGTTGGGGCAGACAGTAAAACTTCAGATTGTATCTTCGGATGATAGGGAGAAGCAGGGAGACCTGCAAGCTTCTCTCTGTGGTGTTCTACAGGTTATTATTCAGAAGCTTAGCAGTAATGATGCTACAAAATCCAATATTCTCCAGGCTGCTGATGAGATCATGATGTTGTTTCTCGGTGTGTTTGGTTGTCGGAGCTCCACTGTGCATGAGGAAGCAATGCTTGCTATTGGTGCATTGGCTTATGCCACCGGGTCAGAGTTTGAGAAGTATATGTCAGAGTTTTACAAATATTTACAGATGGGATTGCAAAATTTTGAGGAGTACCAGGTTTGTGCCATTACGGTTGGGGTGATTGGTGACATTTGCCGTGCCCTAGATGACAAGATTCTGCCATTTTGTGATGGGATCATGGGCCTCCTTGTCAATGATCTCCAAAGTGGTGAACTAAATCGATCCGTCAAGCCTCCCATATTCTCTTTATTTGGGGATATTGCTCTTGCCATAGGAGAACACTTTGAGAAGTATGTACATGTTACAGTTGAAATGATGAAGCAGGCTGCAACCATATGTGACCAAATGGACACCAGTGATGATGAGTTGATGGATTATATCAACCAGCTCAGACGTAGCATCTTTGAAGCCTATTCTGGTATTCTTCAGGGATTCAAGAATGGGAATTCTGAGGTAATGTTGCAGCATGCTCCTCATATCTTGCAGTCCATAGACTCGACTATCAGAGACAATCAGAGGTATTCTCTTACCTCCTTGTTTCTTTATGATTATGCTAGTTGCATGTTAGTTTCTCTCTATCTTATGGTCCTATTTTCATGCTTTTCCAGGGATGAGAGTGTGACAAAAGCTGCAGTTGCAGTGATGGGTGATCTTGCAGATGCACTTGGCCCAAACATTAGGATACTTCTCAAAGACCGCGCAATTTATATTGATTTCCTGGGTGAGTGCCTGCAGTCTGAGGATGAACAGCTCAAGGAGACTGTTGTTTGGACCCAGGGGATGATTGGAAAAGTTATGGTTTCATGAGAGATTCAGGTTCTGTCTGAGAAAAAGGTTAGTTGCATATGGTCAGTTTTTTTTAATTGAAACGTTATAGTTCTGGTAGAAGACTCTGTTGGGGAATCCCAGGGTGGGCTTATGTATCACTGTAATGTGGCTGTGAGTTGATCTTCTGGATTTCTCTTTGTCCGCTGTTTTTGCCCATGGGGAGCATTTGTACTGATGAGGTGCCTTCCTCGTCTCCTAAAACTCCTTTTACTTCAACGCATCCTCCAATGGGTGGTTTGTTGAGCCAATTATGTTATGCTTTGTTTTTCCCTTTTCATCCCTTAAATTCGGATTCTAGGAAATCATGCCATATGACTTGTGAAACGTACCCTACACCTAATTCACAGTGCCTTGTATTCTTTCTTATCTACTAAGACAGCAAAGAAACAATATTGGTTGAATTTAATAGCATAACCACCAAGGCTCCTGTAGGCATTATTCTATGCGGTGTAAGTAGTCAGTACTCATGAGGAAGATGCCTATGGCTATCTGTTGCCCCACACAATTAATTCGTGGAAAAAGAAATTGTTAACATGAGGCCTAAGTTTTTAGATAGCCATAGAATTTTGCATATGATAAGTATCATAGACTTATGGCAGGGTTGAGCTTCAAGTCTTGAAAGTTTCAGAAGTCAAATTAAAGTTAGACAACTGGTATTTGTAATAAATGAACAATAGAAGGTCTTCTACATGTAGGCTTTTTATCCTTGCAAGTTCTATTTTAGTAAGTTCATGAGAACTGGAACTAGAATTGGAATGACAATAAAAGACTCCTGTCAGTAAGTTTAATTGCCTCTAATTGGAGCCAATCCCATAATATGATCATGTACTGACCAAGACCACTAAAGAGGAAAGGAAAATGCATTATCTACGACGATAAGAAAATTTTAAAATTCACTTGGACTCTTCTGCTATCTGCCTGCATCTATAGAAGTAGTTGATATGGCAAAAGAAGATGAGCGATGTGTTGCACCAGTCATCTCAGAAGGAACTGCTTCTATGTATCTTGAGGTCATTGATCTGGAGTCCATTGAGCCAGAGTTGATAGCCTCTAGAAGATTGTCATCCCCGTTAAGAATTTGAGTGATTTGCCTCATGGTAGGCCTATCTTCTGCTCTACTATGAGAACAAAGCAGCCCCAACCTCAAAACCAACTCCATCTCTTCAACCGGATAATGCGACTCAAGCTGCGGATCCACCACATCCAGAATTTGACCTAGTTGTCGGCACTCCATCACCCAATCCACCAATATGAATGTACTTGAATCAATAGGCCTTCTACCAGTAGCCACTTCAAGAAGCAAAACCCCATATGCAAACACATCTGATCTTGTAGAAGGCTTTCCGGTCCAAGCAAATTCAGGAGCAATATACCCAATTGTGCCTACAACATTAGTAGTCTGTAACAAGGCACCATGATCATACAATCTAGCAAGACCGAAATCACCTAATCGAGCATTCATATCAGCATCTATGAGTACATTACTTGACTTCACGTCTCGATGAATCACAACCTGCTCCCATTCTTCATGTAAATACAGCAACCCTGCAGCAATGCCTTTGAGGATGTTGAATCTTTGTTCCCAACTCAAAACAAGGCCATTTTTGCGCTTGAAGAGGAGGAAATCAAGGCTTCCATTTGGAATGTACTCGTACACTATAAGAAGATCATTTTTTTTCTTACACCAACCCTGAAGATTGACCAAGTTCTTGTGCCTTAATCTCCCCAAACTTTCAATCTCTGCTGCGAATTCTCTCAACCCTTGAAAGGAATTACGACTAATCTTCTTAACAGCAAGTTCAGTACCATTAGTGGGTAACACTCCTTTGTAAACTACGCCGAATCCGCCAACTCCAACCCTCTCACTGTCTTTGAAGCCCTTGGTTGCTCTGTACAGATCTCCGTATCTGAACCTGCGAGGACAATCCAATTCCCACTCTTCGAGACTCTCATCCTGCATCCTTCTTTTGTATACTACAAAAGGCCCCGATGCGGACACAAGTACAGCGACGCTAGAGAAAACCGATATAAGTATAATGGTAGAGGGATTGTATGCAGAGGAATTTGTCTCAATTGGTAGCACAGGAAGTATATAAATATTGATTGGTGGAGCCATGACAGAATTCGATGCAAAACTCCATCCCAAGATGTAATGGGAGCTGACTTGCTCCCCTGTCCCTGTGGAGGCAGAGAAGCCAATGTACATGCTCTCTTTAACAATAGGAGTTAAATCAACAGGATAGGACATGAGAGGTGCCACTGGTTTTTGTCTTCCTAATACAGATATTGTTACATTCACGATTTTAGTCAGACCATCATACTCTATCCAAGCCTGAGTAGGAGGACCTTGCAACCAAATCTCCTCTCTCACTGAGTTGAGGTCATTGCGGATGTAGTAAGAACTCGGTTCTGATCCATTCGAAATCATGCCGTTGATGTTGATTCCAACATGGTTTCCTCTAGAATCCGAGCCCCCATCGAACCCATTAACCGTGTCAAATTCCACAGCGAAGACATGGTGATCGGACCTCTAGTTTGAGGTCCTAATATCATCTAATTAGGAGGTCCTAGTGCTTATAGTAATGCATTTGTGTTAAAATAAAGTAATTTTACTCTTATACATGTTTCCCGTTGGTTTTGCAGGAAATCGGGCGTAAATGACTGAATTGATCACCTTTGGAGCTGAAAGAAGAAGCTGGGATTCAGCAGGTGTCCGGACACCTGTCCGGACAGTGAGCGTCCGGACACCTCAAGTGCCGTCCGGACGCTTTCTTCACAAATTGAGGCAGAGGCTTCAAAGTTGATGGACGCATGAAGTGTCCGGACACCTGTCCGGACACCTATCGCGGAACTGTAATTTTTCTGCACTAGAATTTTAAGGGTATTTGGGGTAACTCATGCTTGTAACCAATGGGGAACGACTTTATAAGGGTAGATAGGTAATTTCTATTGTAAAAAGAGGAGAAAACCCTAAGATTGGGTCTTCCTTCTATAATTCATCTCACACAACATCTAGCCTCCATAGTTTTTCTCTCTTTCTCTCTCTAGGGTTTTACTTAGTTCTTGTGATCTTGATTGTAAACATTGGTTTTTATCTATAAAATTGATGTTTATTCTCATTATAATGAGTGGCTAAGTTCCCTCTCTAGTTTCTAGTCCCGAACGGTGGGTGCAAGGTTTCGATTACTCAAGGTATGCTCAAAGAATCGTAGCTTCGATTTCTCTCTTTTAATTTCGTGATAGTTGTGTGATTGGATCTATGGGAATGACATATTTGATTGTATTCTTGGATTGTCTAGTCTAGGGATTGCATCTAATGTGTTCGATTGAGAATTGTTAAACCCATTGCATGATTTCCTTAATTAATTGAGTTTTTTTCATTGCATAGCTATTAATTATGTGTATTGATGATGGGGTTTTGGGTTAATTTAGGAATGTGCATGGGAGAGTTATGGTTAATTGATCTTTGAGTGTGAAACTAGGGTGTTAGCTAAGCCGAGCCCCAAGGGGGAACATTAATCCATAATATTAGGTGCTTATCCCTTTGCGTTCATCGTAGATTAAGAGACCCGATGGCCTACATGTATGAATTGAAGTCTTATATCCCAATTCTCTTTGCATATGCATGATTGATAGTATCACACAATGCATTGTGTATGGTTGTGTGTGTTTGCAATGATACCTTGAGTATGAGAACCGAGTAGCCACCGGGACGGACTAGAGACTAGGTTTTTAATTAATTGTTTTAAATCCAATTTGTGCTTACTTTGATTACAAAATCGCTCATGCTACCGAGTCATTCGGCCCATTTCTTTTACTTGCTTTTATTTGATATTCATTGTGTTTATTAGTGTTAGCTAGTCATTTGCATATCATTCACTTCAAATTTGCATTGCTTCCTCGTGGATCGATACCGGACTCACCGGTTTATTACTTGACGATACCCTACACTTGGGGTAAGTACACACACACACTTTGGTGTCGGTCACATGGTTCCAAGCGTTTCCATCGTTCGTAGAATTGAAGATGCCAAAATAATGCCCAGCCTGAGCACCAGGAAACTCTGGCGAGGGCGACAAGGTGAAGGCGAGGCCATGACCACCGGAGTCAGAATTGGGGGATTTTATTGCGAAAACAAATGATGTGCTGAAAGAGGAAGCATTTGAAGAATTATGAGACGTTCTATCAAGCATTTGTATAGGTTGGTAATAGAATGCATGGCCTATAACATTTTGTGAACTGTTTGTGAGCCTAAGTGCGCCATTAGGCTCGAAAACGGAAGCCTCCCCAAGGATAAGTTGTCTCTCACTTTGATTGAATCCATCGAAGATGAAATTAGTGTTTTGAGCTTGAGAAACAAAAGGAACATACAAGATAAAGAAAGCCAAAAATACTGTCATGGCCATTAGATTTCTGAGGAGTCTAGCAGAAGATAGAACAAACTATAATATAAAAATGAACAAATTATGAAAACGCGTAGAGGAATCTGAAGTGGTAATGGAAGAAAGGTCAATAGGAAGTTGAGAGGAGAATGCAATGCTATTGACAATTCATCGGTTGGCTAATTTAAGTGGCAGAGGAACCAGCAGACTTTTTTGTTCTCCTTTTATTTCAAAGTCTGTTTTGCCAATATATACAAGCCACGACTGAATTTGTGGAAAATTCAAAGTCTTCTTTATACCAACTCTTGGAAGGCATGGAACCCAACAGGATGACCGTCTGGTGGTCCATACATAACTCTGGTGGCTCATAATAACTGAACCTCAGGTTCACAACCAAAATTTTGGGAATAGCCAAGATTAGTCAACACGTCCAAAAAGGCACAAACAAGAGAATAACACATGCTGTCTAAAGAACACACAGCAAGCATAGGATGTGGTTCGTCATTAACAAATCCAGTCTCGTTTTTTTTTTTACCCGATGGGACCCCATGCGTAAATCATTGCCCATACGTATTAGCCCACAAACTGCATATGCCAAATAAGAAAAATCCATGTGTGAGATCATGTTTCGAGAGAAGATTGAAGCCTACAAAGTGCTTATGCCAAACAAGAAAAATTCATGTGCGAGACAACGTTTCCAGAGATGACTGAACCCTATTGGGAGAGCATGCTAGACCTTAACACCATGCCAACACCATCGTTGGCTTAATTACACGAACAAGTAAGCCAACGCTAAAGTAAGTGAAAATATCTTCTGATTTTTGTTCTGTCTTCTTTTCTTCTCAAGAGTGTGTTTATGATATCCATGCAGAAAGCCAGGAACTCTTCTAACTAATGGAGTTCATTTCCACTCCAAAACCATCGCATTAACATTCTCACCATCAATCCTCACCCCGTACAGACTCTTTACTTCTCTCACAAGCTCTTTGGCTTCCAATAAACATTCATTGCTCAATCCAATCCCTTTCAAGCCATATTTGAAGTCACAATAATTACCTTCCTTTCTTTGCTCCCACGTTTGATTCCAATCAACAGAAGATACAAAAGGTGCCACAAATAGACAGGCCGTGAAGTTGCATTCTATTGACTCCATCAAAGCTCGGTAATGCTCCATGTAACCATCAAAGAATGAACCAAATCCAAGACAATTCTTTGATTTCTCGCATGCATCTCTCCATCACCAATAGTTATGACATTGTTAGTACTTAGTAGTATGTTTGGCTAACAAACCCCTTGCCACGCTAACAAACTCAACAAATTTACTTCTTCTTCTCCCCAAATGGGGGAAAAAGACCACAAGCAATTGAAGGCCAGAAACTCTCTGTTTCCACCTCTCTTTTTCATTCTCTTTATTTCACTCACCAAGTCCTGCTACTCAATTTCCTGCACCTTCAACTTAATGCCCAAAGAATTCGCGTAATAGTGAAGTCTCATCTTCGTCTCCTCATAACTCCCCTCCCCTGTACACAATCCTCCTCCTTCCACTTTATTGAAGTTAATTTTAAGGCCACTCTTTGATTTAGCATCTTTTCCTGTTAAGCAAGAGCACTTATCATTGAAGACCATCGCAACCCATCTCCAATATCGATACTACGTGCAAGACCTCAGCATTGTGAGGCTTGGCTTGAAGGATAGCAAAATTCGCTGTAAAATGAGCAAACATTCCGTAAGGAAGATTTGATAGAAAGCCTTCGGAACTGCTTCAAAGTCATTATCGCTTAAGGCACTCAGCTTTCTTGTCTTAATGAAATATTGGTGAACAATTTCCTGACTCATGATAAGACGAATTTACCGGTCATGCCAGCAAATTCCCTGCAGACCAATACTTCTTCCTGGCAGTTTCTGTGAAACAAAGGTCAAGATTCAAGCCAAACTTCCTTCCTAATTAATCTACTTGATAAAATATATATGCTTCAAAAATACAACAATTTACTGTAACAACAGGTATGAGTTTAAAAAACTACTACACTACTCAGGCAAAAAGTGCCAAAACATAGCATCACTTGACATATAATTAGCTACATCCTGATTATTCACATGAATTTAACATAAAATTAAATGTGAATAGTATAATGTGTTGTGATTTACCAATAGTACCTGATTTAGTACCCTGCCCCCTATCGATGTGAATGGATTTTTAGATTAAACCCAAGACTATGCTGCTGCACATGAAAAGAATCTGCTCTTAGGTGCCTAGCCCGAAGAAGGGAAGACGAGGCATAGCAAAGGCTAAGGCGATAGAAGTACATTAATATCTATGGTCTCTTTTTTTAAATTTAGATTATATATACTAATCCAACTTAATTGTCTAATAAGAGGTTACAATATATGTACATAAACATACAATTACCATTAATTTTATGAACGAATCAAAGAGATATCCAGAATGGACGAGGGAAAAGATTCAAAAGGTTAATATCTAGACATTGCTTTTAAAAAATAATTCTGACCATATTTTTGTTTTGCACCTTTGCCATTGCTATTAGAATTCTAAATATCACCAGTCTTTTGGTAATGACGATAAGGTTATTTACTGACCAAAATATTGTACTGATATTGTGATGCGTGTTCATGTGACAGTTATATTAGAATTTAGAAAACATGCAGAGATACGAATCTGTCACATATAAAAATGTTTCCTGAAAGAAACCTGGGTGACTAATCTTCCAACCCCACAATGTTATAAATAACATTAGACTATCTCCTTCCACATATGCATTTCAATAGGGACACGAGATCGATCCTAAAGAAAAAGAAATATTAATGCAATGAATATCCTCTTCTCTAACATTACATGGCTTAATTAGATATGTTTCCACTCAAAATTTCCATCTTTTCTGGTGTCTTTTCAAGCAAATGTTTAAAAATGATTAAAATATTCGAAATCTTTATGCACATATTTCAATCATGATCATTCTCATATACATTATGAAAGCATATAGCTAGATTGGTCAAAGTGTGTATATATATATATATATATATATATATGTTTAGAGAGAGAGAGAGAGAGAGAGAGAGAGAGAGAGATAGATATAAAACAATACAAAAGACAGAGAGGGTTGGAAGATATATGAAAGGCAAGCTTGATCCAACTTAATTAAATTCATTAATGTTGTTTATACAACCAAAAGTTGTCTTCCAACTAAATCCCCACACGGGATAAATCAGAAAAACAATTGTATACAGAATGGTTAAACATACCTGTCAAAGGTTCCCGTCAGCTATATACACATAAACGATGCTGATTTGATACAGGATAAGCTATAGTCAAAGTTTGACGCAGGTTCTAAATCTTCAATCTCCAATATCACTAGCAGCACTGTTGATTACAACATGAATGAAGGTTTATATATTAAAACATATAGCATTTCTCCATCAGGAAAATTGTCGAACATTAAAGGACAAAAAAAGTTTCAACAGGAAAATTTTCTACAGGTAGCTGTTGCGTCAAACTCTCTGCTTCCAACCTTATTCAATCATTTGTTTTAACATTTTTACTGCTCCCCCTTGAGGGGTAAAAGATTGGATAAGATGAATTCCCCATTATTTAATATGAATCGTCATTAAGCGTAATCATAGAGAAAATATATTGATGACTACAAGGAATTCCGTCTTAAACTCAATCTTGACGTAAATAATTCAGATCATCAAGAAAAAAAACAGCACAGCTAGCTCAACTTAATACATTAATCATTGGTGTTTAATAATTTCTAAGAAACAGAGGGGAAGCCAATCGAGATGGTGTGGATAGTTATTTAATTCCCCAAATGATTAAAACAAAACTTTTTGACAATGAGGACTAATTGCATTGAGACAACCTACCTACAGGCACAACACATATTTAATCCTCTGATTAACATATAATAGAAAGTATTTTACTATAGATATACATGAAAGTTGCCAAGAAAGTAAAGAAAACACAACCGGGAACTCAACAGAAATAAAACTCTGTTGAAAAAGAGCGACAATGATTGGTAGTCTCCATCATATATTCATAATTATTACACTATTTTATTCTATATATAGGTCTCTATCACGTTTCTATATATATACTTCTTATGATTGAAATTCATCATCAACTATCTACACAGAGTCTCCTAGCTAGCCGTAGATTAATCATCAAAAGATGATCCAACCAGAACTTCTTCAACCATTCTATAGTTTCAGTACACCAACTCTTCATCAAGTCGGAGATCACCATATCTTCAACATGGATATCCATATTGATGGGTTTTCAGACTTCTCTTCACTAAATCCTACAGAGGAATCCTCTGAGACTTCTTCAATCCCTTGTTTCCCATCAATGCTATCAAATGATTTGCTCCAATTTTCAGGTTGCGACGATGAATTACAAGTAGAGATGGAGAACTTCTGGACGGACTTGGAGGGTTTTGATCACAATTCAGGTGATGAAATCCTAAGTATTTATGAATATCTGAATGAAAGCAGAGCATGTTTTTCTTCGCCTGAGCTGTCTAACGAAGATATTGGGAGTCCAAGTCCATCAATTAAATCCAATGAAAATTTGATGGATGCAACAACAACTCAAACATTCTTGAACTTGCCAGGTGAAGACATGGAATTAGAAATCCCATTGACAATTTATCATCTTCTCAAGGCCTATGGAGAGGCCATTGAGAGAAAACAGAGAGACCTTGCAGAGGTCATTATGGGATGTCTAAGCCAGAAAGTTAGCCTTTACGGAACAACATTAGAGCGGGTCACATTCAATCTATCCAGAGACATTGAAATCCAACCAGATTATCTACAAGAGGAATCCAGCAGGAACTTCTCTGTGGCATTCAAGGCCTTCTACCAGATTTTTCCATATGGAACATTTGCTCATTTTTCAGCAAATTCTGTAATTCTTCAAGCTATGCCAGAGGATGCCGAGACTATTCACATAGTGGACTTTGACATTGGAGAAGGAATTCAATGGTCTCCCATGATTGAAGTACTAGCACAAAAACAAAAAACTCTCAGATTAACATCAATCAAATGGTCGGAAGAAAAGGATAATTGTACTTACGCTTCTTATTCGATGCATTTTGAGGAGACAAAAAAGCGTCTCTACGAGCACGCAAGATCTTTTGGCCTAACATTGAAGGTGGAGGAGATGGGAATTGAGGATTTGGTGAGTGAGTTGAAGAAAACAAGGAAGAGAGGAGGAAGGCGTGAATGGTTTGCCTTCAATTGCATGGTGGGACTTCCACATATGGGGAGGGTGAGAAGTAGAAATCTTGTTGAGGAATTTCTAAGGACAGCTAAGGAATGGATAGCCAATTCCGTGAAGAACAATATCAAAAACAAGGGAATCATAGCCTTGGGAGATGGTGATGCTTGTCAGAAATTACAATATTACCCAAGCTTTGGTTCATTTTTTGAATGTCACATGGTGCATTACCAAGCAATATTAGAAGCAATGGAGTCAACTTTGCCAGCTTGTCTTGGAGAAGCAAGAATGGCCATGGAAAGTCTCTTTGTGGCACCTAATATCTCCTCTCACGCTTGGCTGAAGAAGTGGGAGGAATTAAATCAAAGTTGCAAGATTGAAGCAGTCAATGGGTTGGATGGTTGGAGATTGGACCAAAAAACTTTGGCAGAGACAACAGAAATGGTGCAGAGATTTCAGAGTTTATATGGAGTGAGAATTGGAGGCCAGAACGAGAATGAGATGGTCTTGGAATGGAAAGGGACTCCATTAGTCAAAGTTTCCATCTGGACCAGTCTAAGCTAGAATATTCACTCCTCTTACATTCGTCAACATGTTGACTCTGTGTATTATGTAGATAAACTGTATAAAAAGGTTCTTTGTTAGATTGACGAAACTATTGGGAAATACCATCCATATCAAGTTCTAGATTTTTTTATTTTTTCTAGTTTTGAATCATTTCACAGCAATTGGGAATCAATCTCTCCTATAAAAGAACATTAGTCATGCATGAGAAGCAATAAAGGCAAAAGCAACAAACATTATCTTTGTTTTTTTCTATTATGCGAAAGATAGATTTTATTTAGGGGCACAAAGATAATGTTATCCAACAACAGAGTAGAAGAAAATAAAGTACAGACAAGAGACCAAACAACTTCAAACATGTTCAATTGTCTTCTAATTGCGTGCTTAATATAAGCTGTGCCCTGTCAGGCGTCAGCCCTGATGATCTTTCATTTGTTTTATTGACTACCTTGATGCTTATTTCTTTGATATGCTAGGAAACCATTAACAGAGACGAGAATCTCTACCATATGAAAACGTATCACGACATTGGCAAGGCAAATTTATATTGAATACTTTCCAAATCATAAACAAAGAAAAAAATCATCAGTAGTAATTTTATATAAGATTCTATAATAACAAACAAGGTAAATGTTACCTGTCAGAGTAAATGTTCCTGTGTTAGACCCAGCGAAATTTCCTTTTGAGCCTAGTAGAGGACCTCCACTGCCATTATTGCAGGAAAATATTAGGAATTCGTTTTCACTAGTGCAAGGGGGAAAAGGAGGCAAAACACAAAGAACAAGAGAGCGGCATCTCAATTAATAGGGGGATGAAAGCTTTTGGTTGGGAATTTACAAACATCTTCCCAGAATTGTGAAAACTCTGGCCTGGGAGCTACATATTGCATCAATGGTAAATAAATAATTTCTAAAGAAAAAAACAGCCGAAGCGAGATTGTAATTTCAAGCTGGAAATCCAGAACTTACAGTTCAAAGGTTGCAGCTTGAAGAGGTCTAATCAGAGCACAATGCTATGGGATGTGGATCTGTAACGGGAATTGAGACCTCCTAATTTTCCATTGATGAAACCTAATAAGCCCAAACAAGGACACTCGAGAAAAATAGCGTTCAAACTTCAAACAATAAATTAAATTCATAGAGAAGTAAAACGACTGAAAGATGTTTTAACGATAAGATTACTGCACCTAAGGAGCTTATTGCCTAATTGTTTGACGGTAATCGCGATCGGGGAAGAGAGAGCGTTTGACGGGACGATGACCTCAGGAATGGCAAAAATCGCAGTTTATGGGCCGGGGCGTCGAATAAGGGTCCAATGAAAAAAGACGAAGTTCGTCGACAGCAGGATTCGAACCTGCGCAGGACTAGCCCAACAGATTTCGAGTCTGTCTCCTTAACCACTCGGACATATCGACAAGTCTGACTTACAATCAAGAACATTAAGTATAATAAAATACATTAAAACTGTGGTCCGGGCAACATGACAGCCCCGCCCGGCTGCCCGTTGCCCATTCTGAAATTAACACAAATGTGGCGCTCCTCCCGCTTTTAAGCTTTCGAAATTATATCACTCATTCACGCGTCACAGACTCACAGTTCCGATTCTAATTCCTGCATAGTTTTGATTCGCTTCCGCTTAAGCAATCAGAGAACGCGAGAGGCATCACTCGTTGTTAGGTTTACCAATGTTAGGTAATTTCTACTCCTTAACTGTATTTTGAGTTCTTGATTTTCGATTTCTGTGTATATCCAGGTTATTGGTGTGTTCTGCGAGGGTTTAATGTGTTAGGGTTTGTCTATGTTCCATCAATGGAATTGTTGCGATTCGATTCTTGCCTGTGGGGATCCAGGGATGCGATTTCTACGATCTAGGGCTTAGTTATTATTACGTATTGTGTTTTTTGAGGGATATTAAGGATTTTTAGCTACTTCATCTCTCATCTGTGCCGGTTTTAAGAAATTTCTTTCTGTCAATGCTTTTGTGTCCAGATCTTTGCTCAATTCCTACTGTACTCAGTGCGTAGTTGTTGAAGGGATACGGATTACTGTTTTGTCCACGATAATATCAACAGTAACACGGATTACTATTTTCTGGTTCGGAATTGGTTGATTCTGCTTTTGCCATATATTTGAGGTATTTCATTATCGTCATGACGTTTGTTTTTTATTCATTATCAAAGTGATGAATGTGCGCATGAAGTTTGTAGGTTGTTTTTCACCCAATCTTCTTCATCTATGTCCATTCTAGAGTGAGACTAAATCTTGACGATTTCGCTAAATCAAGATCTTTTCAGTGGAACCTCTCTCTAAAACAATGGGGGATCTCTCTCGGAAGATTGATGTGGACAAGTTGATCTCATACAGCGATGATCTCGTGGCTGTGTTGAAGGACGAGAGGGACATGAAAACCTTGACACAGTGTCTGGAACAATCTAAGTCACTTCAGTCCTCTTTCTTTGCTGATTTCAATGAAATCCAGAGCTCTATTGAAGGTGTGTTTTCTTCCATCTGCAATGTGTGTTTGTCAAGTAAAGATGAGAATAAAAAAGGATGCATCCTAGTACTTGTTATTAAAGACCTAGGGGTTACATGATTAACTGTTAATTTTGAAATCAAATTAGCAAATATTGTGATTGAGTTGGTTGAAGCATCGCAAGTATGTATCACGTATAACAGTTTTTGCACCATAATCTAGGCTGTTCCTTCTGTTTTCAGAACTGCATTTTTTAAATTTAGTACTTTTTATAACATTTAAAGTCATCTTCTATCTTCTGTATATGATAGGCAATCCTTGTGATACATAGGGATTTGAATGAAGTTCTTCGGGAAATCTTCAAGATTAATGATCGATGCATAAGCCGAGTATTTGCCGATGTTTAATGCACCTGATATAAATATTTTTTATTTAGCAGATTATCAGAGAAAGATCGATGCATGCAAGGAAAAAACCGAAAAAGCAAAATCTGAAGTTGCTGCAGATTCTGATTTTGATCTTCTCCAAAAAGAGTTAGAAGAAGAGCTCCAGAAAGAACGAGAGCTTATGGAAGAGCTCAGATAAGCATATATTGATGCTCCTTTCAAACAGAACATATATCAATGTTAATTGTATGCCTTTCGTTTCACATCAATGGATTGATCGGTCATTTTATCTTTCATTTACATCAACACAGTTATCTCCAATGAGATTAATGATCTAGAGCATCAAAGGGTCTCTTTTGAAGAACGAAAGCAAAATATAAAGAAACTCGAGCAGGATGAACTGAGGGCGCAGTAAGTACATGGACAGAATCTTGATTGTTGGACTAAGAACTGTATCTTTCAGTTAGCATTATATTCTGTCTTTTAGGTGCAAGCATATCTTTGTGTGTGTAGTAAATGGGGAATGTAGCAAAGCGTAAAGCATTGGAGAATTTATTTTAGCAAATAATAAAGTACATAAATATGCTGTTTGTGTTTACATTTATATTAATCGCCAGTTTGAACAGTCTCGAGTCACTTCTTCTTCCATGTGTTTGTGTGAGCAAGTGATTATCAAGTTGCCTGCATCTAGTGCTCTAACATTTCTTTTTGTTGATTTTTGCAGGAGGAAGCTTTCTATGTATGCTTCAGTCACAAATACCATCCCAAACTTGAATGATGACTCCAAAATCTCAGGCCGTATCCTTTCCTTGTGACAATGTCCTCATATTTATCCTAATACATAATCTTGTTTATCTTGTCTGGCTGTTAATACTGTAGCATATTGACTTTCCTTATGATTAACTCCAGATATAGTGGATAGGGATAAAAGGGTGGTTGAGAAGTTTGAATTCGATCCGACAAAGATGAGTGGCTTTGATACATGTCAGACAATCTGGAAGGTGATAAATTTACAATAGTTTTGCATGTTTTTATGTTCATATGATGTGCATTCAACATGTATGTTGTCCTGTATTTGACGCTGAGAGTCTAGTCATTTGTTGGATGTATTACGCCATATCTTGTATAATTTTGTGGTCACCTTGTCTAATTTTATATTTGTTGGCAGTTTATTTATGTTGTATGAATTTATTTTATGTGATGGACTAGCTGTTTAAGACTGGTCGTCGTAATTCCAGGGTGCTGGCTATTTGTGTATGATTAAGTATCCTTCTGGCTTATGTATGGATGGAGAATTTCTCATTTTCTTTGCAGAAGGGTAGGCCTGTTTATCTTGTGTATTTGCATTCCTTGTATGCATACGCAGCTGTTCACAAGTCAGGTTTTACCATTTTCTTTTTTATTATGTACCCTTTTCTTTTTTATTATGTTTCAAACTTTTCCTTGGCAATTGTGTTCCATCTCATCAGATAAAGCTTTTCTGCCAACGAATATTGTAGAGGCTAATCAACCGTAAACTGAACTGGATATAACAATTTATTTATACTGGTAGATCTGTAAATACAGCACAAATGGTCTAGGCCTCTAGCTTAGAAGTTTCAATCCAATGTTTGTCTTCTATATAAGTAAACTATGTATGACAGAAAGTGAGAAACTAGTTGGAGAAGCATATAAATCATGGTGGTTCCATCCGGTGCATATATATTCTGATTTACAGCATGTCATGCCATATCTCCTGATGCCTCTTTCCAAAGTTGTATCCTATAAAGATTGTTTTGTGTGCTCAAAATTGACTCACAAGTTATCGTATCTTGATGTTGCTTTTATATATTATGAGGATTGCTGATTCCTGAGGCCTTTCAAAGTTATTATTGCTAATATTTCACAAGAACAAGGTTAAATCTGTTTTTAATTCCTTGTTCTTTTGCATGTCAAAAACAAGCTTTTTAAGCTATATGCAGTCTTGTGTGATATCAATAAATTTTCTGGCAGCACAGGACCATTTCCTGTACTTGACTGACCTATTAGTAATGTGAGATCTGGGTGGTTGAACTGACTTGATGAAATAGAATCTTTCATAGTCAGAACATGGATTTTGGATCAGCGGAGGCTGGCATTAAACTTGGACATACAACAGCTCTATTACTTTCTTGGTATTCAATATTTTTCGTCACATAATGCATTTTATACAATTCTTAGACAAGACAAGCCAATAGAGTCTAATATTAGTCAAATTGAAGATTCAATTATCCCTACAGACATGGGTTGATATTGATACTTAATTTTCACGGTGTTGATGATGTCAAGTTCTTTCTTTCACCTGGATAGCAAACGGGACTACTGGAATATGCCTTCGCCAGTGAATCGCTAGTTAGGGATAGTGATCTGCAAGCCTCTGGTGTTAGTGTGCCTTTGTAAGCCTCGCATACATGGCTCACAAAGTTTTTGTAGTCCTGTGCCGACCAAAAACAAAATTGTCCAATCAAGAAATGCAAGAATTAGAAGCATATAGGATTCAGCATGTCAAAGAATATGGACTAACATCTTGAATTGGTTGATTGTTGACAACCACCCATGGTACAAACTTGTGGGGTGGATTGAGTTGCCCTGTTTCAGCAGCATATTTCTGTTCAAGCTGCAATTTTCAGAGAGCCATTGTTGGAATCTATAATGCTGAATAAGAAAAAACTTATAGTAAGCAGATGAAAGTGAAACCAACCACTTGTCCATATCCCATTCTGTAGCAATCAATGGGTTCCTTGCCCAACCCGCTTGTGTCAAAACAATTACCCCACTCATTGAGCTTGTTCTCCAAGGTCAAACGCTCCACACAGTGAATAAATCTAAAATGTCGGTTCTGCATCAAGTTGTCATAGAGGAATGAACTTGGATTGTATTGCAAATTATGAATTTACAGTAGGCATAGTAATGCAGCAGAAAACCTGTCTGATAAAAGGCTTACCACATCAGGGTAGTTGTCAATGGTGCAAGCATCAATTTCATTCAACATGCACTCGTCCGGCCCATGCTGCAACCACATTGTACAAAACAACAGAATTATAACCTGAATAATGAAGAGAAGAGAATTCAACTCAGTACACCTTCATGCCATACAAGAGTTCCTATTAAGGGTTCGTTTGGTAAAACCAGATTTCGTTATCCTTTTCTGCAATTGTGAAAAATCAAAACCCCATGTCGGGGACCATTTGGTTAGTGTTTTCAAAAGCTGTGATTGAGAGTTTCTGTCGAAACTGCAGTGGCTCAACCAAAAGAGATGGAACAACGTCCATCAGGAGCAGGACCCAGAGGCTCATGACCTGTCGCTCTATCAGGCCTCTTTATGACAATGGCCCACTCTTTCCTGTGACTTACATCAAACGGCCCAGAATGCCTCATCGCCCATCACTAAAGTGAAAAGATGGAATTTAGCTTTTATTGATGAGCAGGCAAATGAAAGCAAAGCATAGAATATTTTATCTTGCACAACAATTCTAGTCTTATCAGAGTTAATTCCGAGAAGAACATAGTGAGATGTAGAAGAAAGGAACGAACAAGAAGGATTATTCAGGGATTGGAAATGAAAAACCTGGCAAGCGAAGGAGCCATCGGAATTAATGAAGGCGTTGCCCCACGGGACCAACCTGAGATTGACGATGGAGATGAGTCCTTTGTCGAACACCTTCACTAGATCATTCACTATGAAATCCGCACAGTACGGACACAGAGTCTCATAATACACAGACAGATCGACATTCTGGGATTCGATACGACAGCACACTAATGTGAAAACCAAGAAGAAGAAGAAGAAGAGCAGAGGACGGGAACCCATTTCGCTTTAAAAATTCCTCTGTTGTGTCCAATTTATACAAAGAAAGTAGAAAGATGCCTGCCCACCCACCCACACCTCTTGCGCTGACTAACTGACTGGACTCTGTGTATGGGGCATGAAAGTGCATGCTCTTGCATAGTTAATGATGCCTTTTGGTGAGCCCATATACACCATACAGGATGATAATTACCAGAAGAAAGTAGCTTGAAATCGTTTTAACTTTCACCTTTTATCGGGTGACGAGTGAACCCTCACTCTGGTTAATCATTAACCGAGGTTTTAAGGTTTTGGGAAACATGATTTATGAACAACATCATTTCAACACTTTATGCATTTCCGTAAAATTAGAAGCCCAAGGAGAGATGAACCCGGGAGGACCGGGACTGTATTGGGTCAGTAATAAGGCTTGTGAACGTACAATGGGCCGGAATGCCTCAATAGTTCAGCTCAAAACAGACCAGGCCTAATATGACCCGGCCCATTGCTCAGCATTCCAAGCTTGGCTCACAGTCAGTCAGTCACTGCCACTGGTCTGATTCAGGAACAGCGTAGAAAGTAGAATGGACCGGAATTGCCTCAATAGACGAACTCAAACTAAACCAGGCCCAATAAAACCCGGCCCATTGCTCAGAATTCCAGGCTTGGCTCACTGGCCTGAGTCAGGAACAACGTCGAGCAACCCTAAATCCTAATTTAACATTCTCCAATTGCTTAATAGCGATCAATTCGGCTACATAAACAATGTTATTCTGAAAACACCATGGTTATGGTTATGGTGGTACCACAAGAATGACTCATTCTCTGTTCTCTACCACACAACATAGAAACGAACGAGTTTGGGTGAGAGAATCAATAGTGGGTAACATATAGTGGAAGAGCAGTTTAAGAGGCGTGATTACCAGAAATGGCTGCAGAGTTCAGCTAAAACTACTAGATAGTACATACAAAGAGAACCCAATGAACACTAGAAGCATATTCCAATCATGTTTATCTTATACAGGAAGAGACCACTAATGCACTCCAACAAACGCCAAGGAACCGTTTGACCAAGGGCCCCATTCCCACATTTCTTTATAGAGAATCTTTAATCAAAGAGAAAACTGAATTATGCAAACTCCAAAGACACATTGCTTTCTTAATCACCATTCATCAAGGACAAAGATACAACTTATAAAAGTCTCTTTTAATTATCAGCATCCAAAGGCTCCAATGTCTTCAAAGATGTTGGTTTACTCATGTCGGATGCATTTGTTCTTTTGCTTGTATTCATTTTTTTATTACTCTAGTCAGAACTGAATGAGAGTATGTGTGTATATATATATTGGAAGGAAGGAAGGAAGGACAGGAGTTATGTGAAGATGGAGAGGTGGAGGAACGGGCTCTGCTTCAAGCGATGGTTTCACTTCCCTACAAAGAATCCAGTTTTAAAGGTCATGACTTCACACATTCGACGCAGAAACAAAGGTTAGGATACTGCACATATCCAGACTCACTCCATGCATTCTTTCAGTTTTTTATGTATTGTCTCTTAATGTCCCTTTTCATGGTGTGGCAGGGGATAGAAATGGGCTTAAAGGTCTTTACAAGGACATGAAATCTTGTGGAGAATATGCAGATATACAAGTGATGTGGGAGATCATTCACTCTTCATCTCCTGCATATGCTGACAACACCACCACCAAAAGAAGCAGGAGGAGGATGACTAAATGGAGATTCTGCTTCAGGCCAACTTGAATTCTTCAATACAAGTATGGTTTTTTGATCGCCATGTAAGTAAATACGATAGAAAAGTTTTGCTCAGAAATCTCTGTTTTGACAGTCTCCGTTATTGAATCATAAATTTGGATTAAGCAAGATCCTTGAACATAAAAATATGAACAAAGTTAAATACACACAACATAAGCATACAAAACCCCGAAATCATATATAGCTAATTGAACATGAAGCTACTACTGCAAAAGCCCATGCCCATCCATCTACGTTCCTCTTCCCATTGACAGACATTAGTGGTGCGCCATTATTCAGTGAGCAAATTCTATCCTAGTGGCTACAATAGGAACAGGCCATACTGAAAGGGAAGACTTCAAGCAAGAGCACCATCATCCTCATGGAGGAGCATCTGATCAAAGTGCCATACTCCTGCAAACCCACAAAGTAATTTTATTATAAGTCTAAAATAAAAAAGAAATCAGAGATGTCTTTGTACAAAAATTGACTTCAAAATGTGATCCATACCGTGTCCTTTTCCAACCATTCTCAGTTGAGTAACGTATTCAGATAGCTTCTTGATAGCTTCAACCTGTCAAGGATTTTGAATTAGTCAAAACAGGTATTTAATCTAATTTACTCATCTAGAACCCCTATCACACGCAGTAAACAAACACAGATTACACGACTTTTTTTAAACCGAATAACCACTCAACCCGCGTGCCAAAGGACAGCTGTGTGGGCGTAAGTAAACCTCAAGCCACTAGAACAGCCTGCCGCACCACGCTGGCGACATGTTACTGGACATCATTCATGTTATGCAGTTTGTCTGATTCAACATGATATCTTAATTTGCCAAAAACCAGATCAAAGCAGTAAAAGATTAACAACAGAACCAGCCGTTACCTGCTCAGTTAAGAACTCACTCTCAATGAATTCCGTCAATTGAGGATCCTTGTTATGGTCCGCTACCTATTTTTGATCAAAGACAAAATTGGTTGTAAACCCACAACAACCAATCATAAATTCTCCATTAAATGAAACAAACTCAAACACGACTGTAATGGTAGAGATGCCTTACACTGTGCAAGTTCAGAAGTTTCACATTCACAATCTTCTCCAACGACAATGCTAACTCCATAGCTGAACCCCAAATATAAAGAGTGAGATGAGATATATAGTGCTAATCTCCATAAATTGTCTGCAAGCAAGACTTGAAGAAACTTACCATACAATGCATCTCCCTTCTCTGCATGATCAAATTCTGAAGGGGGCAGCAGTATAGAGTGTAGTTTCACACGTCCTCCTCGTATGTTCTGGTTACAATTGAAATAGTCAGAATAATACAAATCCAATTCAAAGACCAGACATACAAATTTTGTTATCTTTCTGACAAGGAATTGACAAGGCCGGCCAAAGAGTTTGGTTATAAGCACCTGATATTTCATGAGCTTTTCAGCATGTTCTCTTTCTTCTTCGCTAGACTCTTTGAAAAATCTGATTTCAGTGAAAGCACACATCAATTCACACAATTAAAAGAAATGATTGTCGAGTTAGAGAGAGAGGTGGCAAAGTATTTTACTGTGCTTACTTGGCCATGCCCCTTAGAGCTATGTTGTCCCTATCAAAATAGGCAAACATTGCATGGTATGCATAGGACGCATTGTATTCCACACTGTAACACCACAAAATCGTACAAAATCATTCAGGATCATGAATAATAGGGGAAAAAATATAAAACATATACTGGGTATCAATTCAACAAAGAAAATGAAATAAGTTCAGAACAATTCACCAGGCCACGCCTGTGGCTCAAACTCGGGCTGGGTTAAGCACACGCAAAACTCAGGATAGTTGGGCCGATGCCCAGCACAAACCACTTTGCAAATAGCTACGACTTAGAATGGAACTTCGGTCGAAATCCCAGCAAGTCTATCGCCAAGCCGAGTGGTTTTCAGGTTTAGACATCAAATGATCAAACTTGATGTACTGATCTATCAAAATTTATCAAACTTACTTGATCTGCTCATTAATTGCGGCTTCACAATCCTCTGCATATCTCTGGCGAGCAAGTGAGATATGAGGGGCAACAGGGACATTGACAATCTCCTTCTTGACCTCTTCAAATGGCTGAAACAATACCCCTGTTAACGGAAATTCGTTGGTCGCACCAGCGGCAGAGACTACGACACCGTTTTGTTGCTTTCTCGATGAAAAAGAAGGCAAGGCGGAGATCGATGAAGGGCTCAACTTAGAACAGTTGGACAAAGCAGAGGAGCTAAAACTGCTCTCCCCTTGCTTTGTGGGGAGAGAAAATGCTGAAACAGATCTCAGAAACATCGTTACTGGAGAAAAAGAAAGATGGGTATTGAAAATTAACAAGATTTGAGAGTGGATTTGATTGAAATTGTGATGAAATCCGAATATCCGATGAATGATTACTCAAAACGGTGTAGTTTATATAGAGAAGGTGGACTCGACTATAGAGAGAGTTCCAAAGTGGATGAGCTTCATTTTGGACCGTTGGATTAAAGGCATCGTTGAGAGTGTAGATTTAAACAGGTGGCGAAGGCGTGTGGCGACCTCGTGGTCTATCCTGTGTGAACGCGGGTTATTATGAAAGATTCCATCCATGTTGACATCTTTAAAATCGATAAAGGTGTCCTTTTTCTAGTCCATGTTCAATGCTCGAGTGTAGAATACATGTGTACTCGCTTTAAAAGTAAGGATAATCATCAGAAAATGGGCATTTTGGTAATTCTAGACTTCTAGTTAGTTTTTGTTTGTTCCGTGTTGTCCACTCCATGAACATGCGAGTATGCGACCACAAAATAATGCCAGCGAAGCGAAATCTGGACCTTTATCTTCTTTGTCCTCAGTGGAGGCTAGTCATGTTCAATAATGGCCTAACAGAAGAACCTGGTGATTTCCTCGATCAGAGTTCACTGTTTGCCTATGGTTAGGTTAGGGAGTCAAGAGCAACTGGGCCAAGGGCCCATTTTAAAACCCAAGTTAATTTTGGCCCAGCGAATCGGAAGTCCATTAAAAGTCAAAACCATCCCTACAGGCAGGCGTGGCTTGCATATAGGAGTAGGACCATCCTTTGCGTTGCACAGCCCAGGCACACCAGCCAGGACCGCCCACAGAGATTAAATGGGCCGCGCTTCACTTCCCATTTGCAACCGTATTGATCTGAAGTCTGAACTGCATGCTTGCATATATTTTCTTCAGACAGCCCCTTGTGAGAGTTCTCACCACCTCTATTCTGAGAATGAACCGGATCTGGATTTGTTAGTTGGCACTCACCGTTGGTTTTCCCACTGGATAAGACATAAAAAGCAAGACCCATGTTTGAAAATTCAGTCCAAGCACTATTGCACTTCAAGCCAAACATCTGCACAATTATGATCTTTTTTGGACGTCATCATTAGTTCTTAAGCTCAAAAAACATGTTTGGTGTGTGAAAGGGCATGAATCTTTTACTTATATGTCATTCAATTGGATTATATGAATTCGATTTGGAATAAAGTTTTAACAACTAGTGAACTATATACATTGACACGCACCCAGCCACCCATGACTCACCAGGATTCAGCAAATCAGGGAAGTTAGACATGCATGGTTTTTATTCGTCATCGCACGCATGGGAACTGTTTGTTTCAACGAGTCCGCTTCAAAGACCAAGAGCATCTAATATTCTAATTGGCTTTCTGCTTGTCTAATGTGCCCAATGGAAACGAAGATCCACAAGGAGGGAGGAACCTGTATATCTTTCTCACAAAAAGACATCCAAGTACCCATTGTCATTCAAAAGCTGCTTTTATTAAGATAGATGCTTCATAGCTAGGGCATGTGGATACCACACGTCCATGGCCCCACACCAAGGCATCGTATACTGGATATTATTGCATGCTTTCATGCATGTAGAAATTGAAATCCACAATTGACAATGATATACGATTAATTATTTACATGTACTTGATAATACTCTTTAACCAGACATTAGGGGATGACGAATCTATTCACTCTTATGAATAATCGAGCCGAATTTGTTGTATCATAAGGAATTTATCTTTTCTATTGATTCCTATGGATTAGATCAAAAATAATTTTTGAATGAGGTATTTGAATGAATAGATAGAAAAAGAAATCTTTATTGTTTCTACCTGACAAGTGCTTTCAACAAATTATATATATATATATATAATTCTTTCATTTCATAATCAAATGTAAAGAAGATTGAGATAGAAAGAAAAGTTTTATTCTTTAATAATACGATTTGAAGCTCAATTCCTGCATGGTTTTAGCGGCATTAAGCCCATCTCTACAAAGCCCCAGTATTTGAATCTCCAACTCCACTTGATCCGACTTGATCAGTACTCTCTCTCCCTCTCTGGTTTTCTAATCCAATTATCTTTCCCCTAAACAATCGTTAATAAAAATAATTGACTAGGGAACAAAGCCCGCCCCATTCACCTCGATCGAAAGCGATCCGCACTCTTCGTTCACTCTTATAAACCCCCATTACGTACTCACAACTTACACCACCACCAGGCATGGCCGCAGACGCCTCCCCAAAATATCGTGCTTCCGACTTACACTCTGAAATTTCGGTCTCCCAACTAACAACAACCAACACCCACGATGGCCTCCGGTTCTGGCAGTTCATGGTTGCTGGTTCCATCGCTGGCTCAGTCGAACACATGGCTATGTTCCCCGTTGACACTCTCAAGACTCGAATGCAGGCTCTCGGTGGGTCCCACTCGCTCCGTCAAGCTTTCTCCTCCATTTTGAAACTGGAAGGCGCTTCCGGACTTTACGGCGGCATCGGCGCCATGTTTCTCGGCGCCGGACCCGCTCATGCTGTTTACTTCTCTACTTATGAAATCTGCAAACAGTTGTTTTCACGTGGGGATCCCAACAATTCCGTAGCGCACGCGACGGCTGGGGTTTTCGCGATGGTCGCGAGCGACGCGGTGCTTACGCCGATGGATATGGTGAAGCAGAGGCTCCAACTGAAGAGCAGTCCGTACAAGGGAGTTGGGGATTGTGTGAAAAGGGTTTTAATGGAGGAAGGGATTTGGGCTTTTTACGCGTCATATCGGACTACAGTTCTGATGAACGCGCCGTTTACGGCAGTTCATTTCGCGACTTATGAAGCAGCAAAGAAGGCGTTGATGGAGGTATCCACGGATTGGGCGAGCGATGAGACTTTAGTGGTTCATGCCACCGCTGGTGCTGCTGCTGGCGCTTTGGCTGCTGCCATGACAACTCCTCTCGATGTTGTGAAAACTCAGTTGCAGTGTCAGGTATGCCTCCGTGTCCGTAGAGCTATTACGCAAAATCAGTTCATTCCCTACTGATCTCTGTTTTTTGATATGCAGGGTGTGTGTGGTTGTGATAGATTTTCCAGTGGATCGATCGGGAATGTCATTGAAGCGATAGTGAAGAAGGATGGTTATCGTGGGCTTATGAGGGGATGGATGCCTCGGATGCTATTTCATGCTCCTGCTGCAGCAATCTGTTGGTCTACTTATGAAGCATCAAAAGACTTCTTTCAGCAACTCAATGACAACAACAGAGCAGATATTTGAGTAATTTCGTATTTGTTACATCTGCAGACAACTTGGTTTAGTTTAGTTACTTGGAGGAATCGATTCAACATATGGGGAATTGATGAATTACATGTAAAAAAGATAAGTGATTCAACATATAGCTCCAGAAAATAAAAAAGAACACATAATGCATGCACCACATCCTGATCATCTTAGGCTGGTATTGTTTGCCATATATCCTATTAATCAGATTTAACATATAAAACGTAAACTAGTGGATCAATATTTATTAGAGGTCGAGAATTACGCTCTTGATTTGTTTGAAGATGCTTCCCTAATCATCTGTTAAATAAGTGTTCTTTATAGCTGCTAAGAGTGGTGGACTAAAATTACCAGTTCGAAGTTACATATATAAAAAGAGCACCAATTTCCATTGATTTGGCGCTCTAGCTTTTTAATTAGTAGTTCAAATTAATTAAAGCATCAACAACAAGCACCAGTGGTCTAGTGGTAGAATAGTACCCTGCCACGGTACAGACCCGGGTTCGATTCCCGGCTGGTGCATCATACTTTTTTTCCAATTTGGATACTACTGGGCTGGACTGTTATCCAATTTTTGGATATTATGATAGAATTTTTTTCCCCCATTCCAATAATCTCTTGCATAACAAAAAAATTATGCAACCCTCTTCGGACATACTTCACCTCCAGGTGCTTCCCCGGGAATGCAAATCCTCCTACTTAGAGGCTGATCCTCAAGCTCATCACAATGAAGCAATCTACAACTTTCTAATCCCAAAATATTCACTCTCATGAAGACTCTTAATAGATTTATTCTACGATGAAAAGCTGAAGACAAACATGGAAAATCGAAAATGTTGAAGATCAATGTTAAGACGAACAGCCCCACTTTAATCAAAAGTGACAAACACAGGGAAGACATAAAATTTTATTCTGCAGATTGTTCTTGCACAATATATATGCCAGGTCCAAAGCCGTGCAACCAAGTACATTTCATAAAGATAAGTCTCTGAAGCAATCATGCCACTTCAAAACTTCTCTACACTTACTCCATCTCTAAGGACCTCATAAGCCTCTCTGCTCCTGCTTCTCTTCATCCCAGCTGTGAAATGGACCTTTGATCCATCCGCTGTAATACAAGAGACCTTAACCCAAATCATAACCTTTGTCTTCATACCCTCTACATCAGCTAGCTTCCCTTTCTCCAGATATCCAGTTACAGTCGTGTCAAAACGCAGGACGGATGAGTCCTTGTATCCCACTTCACAGACCGAGGGAACAAATACAGTAATCTTTCCAGTCTCTTCATTAAACTCATAGTTGGTGGCATCACGAGGGAAAATTCCTATAGCCAATCCATATTCCTTCAGTAACTCAGGCAATGGCTTTTGCATTTTTCCTGTGAGAAGGGGTATTATTTCATTTCATCAATGCCAGAGCCAATTATATGAATATTTGAAATTCTCAAACCGTGATAGAGGAACACGGATTCAAAATTTGATATCATTGAAGCCATTCACTTGCACGGATAAACATACTGAAATTGGAATGCTACCATGCTGCACCTCTTCAAGATTCAATGCTAACAAGTGTTTATCAAGCCAATTTTCAGTACATATACAGTCAATATTATAGAACGCCCCACAAAATATTATAATACTGATTCAACTACCTTTTCTTTGTTGAAGATGCCCTATCAGAGCTTAATCAGGCTACAAGTGCCTACTGCAGTTCTGTAGCATTATAAAAAAAAAGTAAAGCATCCCAACCCTTCCCATCTTCGCTCTCTATCCTCTCCTTCCCCCCAACCCCCCACTCCCCCCAAAAAATCAGTTCCTAAAAATTTGTCATTAAATTCTCATTGGAGTCTATGGGATAGTTTAAGAGAGGTCTCAGAATAAATTCAAGGGGGCAACCATAAACACCGCTCTTCGACATAATGCACCTATTGCATCAGCTAAGAATGGTGTTCAAAAGCAAAGCAACAATTTATACCAGCAATTTGTTTTGTTTTAAGTAGTATAACATAGCAGAATAATAAAACAGGGAAAATTCAACAAGAAAGATAAGGGAATAAGAAGACATACCTTTGATTTTGTTCACGAACCATTTAGTTCCTCCTTCAATACTGCTTTGCAAGGACTGATAAAATGGGAAATTTTAAGAATTGAACATGTTTTGTAAGCAAACTAAAAGTAGCACTGTACACCGGTTGGCGGTAGGAGACCTCTAGAACATCAATGTACTTGAATGGATTACTGATGCACAAGAATATCTATCAAGCAAACCCAAACTACAGAAGTTTCATACTCTTAGCAGTGATTCAATGATTCACTTATCCCAATAAAAATTCAAAATGCATCACATGATTTTCTTCTTACATTCTGGGCAACGTAAAATGCAAGAGTTTTTTTTGCATTCAATAACATATTTATTTAGCTTTTAATTTTTATCTTCATCTATGATCAGGTAAACATGAATTCAAAAAATTATGTCAGAAAAGTGGGTAAAGTAAGAGGTCGATATATAATGCATTGGCTCATAAACCATCAGTTTAAACTATTAAGTCAAAACTGGTGTCAACATACTGTATAAGACCCATTGCACCCAATGTTCATAGATGCGTGAACAATTGGCTTAATTTTCCATATTTAATGCCTCGTGTAGTTTCCTAGGGCTTATCTTTCCAACAATTCACACCCAAACCTGGCTTTTCATGAGCAACATTCCATGATTGAAATGCCACAAATTCTTCTTGTAACATCAACATGCAACTCAGTGTCATAGAAAAGCTATGATTTTGATCATCCAAGAAACAAAATTCTACAATGAAGCATCTGATTTCTCAGTCCCATACTAGAAAACAGGTTTACATTTTTCTAGGCTACTAGAATTTGCTCAGAGTATCTGTCATTATTTCCTTACGATATGCTTCCAAATAAACCACAATTGCGCAAATTACAATAATAGTCCATCATCTTCCATCATGCTTCTCAGAATAAATCTATAACAATCAAATGTTAAAATGCATTTCATTAAACAGAAAACAAAAAACCTAGCTTAATTAGGGCTTACCTAAAAGGGCTTTCGGACGAGATCAGGAAAATAAACAACCAATTAGGAACTTAATCTCACATAAAAACCAAGAAAAAGTACAGAAAGGAAAGCTTACATTGAGATCATCGCCTACAGAGTTGATCTCCTTGCTTGCCTTCTTGCCAAGCCAATACGAGCCTACCTTGTTCAATATCTGATCCATTGCGTGACTATCGCCTAGTTCGACGACCAACACGGTTATTTTGAACGTTCCCTCTACCAGAAATGCTATTGAACCACCGAATTCTCTCTACCGAGTCCAGTCTTCTTCCTTCTACGGTGGAGAAAGAGAAACAGAGAGAGAGAAGGGCTCGTTCCTATCTGCGAACGAATTTCTCACCCGACAAATGTTGATCCGGTTGGAAAATGGATACTAGAGAGGTGAGAAACAACAATCATCAATGATCCAACGCTTGGGTTCGCTAATACTGACTGATCCATTGGACTTAGGAGGCCCATTCACCTATATTATGGGCCTGGCTATGTACCAAATACTGAAGGATGAGGCCGGCTTCGTTGCTCTGAAGAACAAACCCAATCCCCCTGTTGACAACCAGTAGACCGCTGAACCTTTCCTTGAGCAAATGCTTCATGAACGTGTGTCCTACTGATCCAATAAGGCTTGTAGTTTTCACTTTTCAGTTATATATATATTGATGAATATTTAGATACGCATGCATTACTATGTTTGCACCAGAGGTGACAATTATTTCAGTTTTATACAGAACAAACAAAACTATTACATGTCCAAACTGTAGTCTGCAGAGCAAAGTATTTGTAGGAAAGTATGGAGCAGTACATGAAACCCTTGAAGCCAACCACATTACTACATCATGCACAAGAACCATTGCGATGGGCCTGCAGGCCCAGCTTTTATAGTGTAGTGTAATATTATTTCTCTCTATATATATTATAATATGCTCATTGTGCATCTGGTACCTGTTTATGATTTGCTGCCAAATACAATGTATTCTTCTTCTTCTTTTTTTAACGATGACCTGCGGTCACTATCCTTTGGATGGATACCGATTAAATTCATGTGTGAGCTCATGCATTTGGTATGATTTGAACCATAATTGGAGGGAATACAAGACTCCTTACCCCTACATATGCAAGGTATTTGATGCATTGTAAACACGAATAACTACTTGTACATATATATATGTACATAACTGTGATTTGATTTCTTAAATTCAACTATGCATAAAAACATCAAACTGCATGACTTCTTTTCAGCGGCTTCTAGGTACCTTCTCCCAAGACAGTTTTTTTTCTTTATCTTGTGTGTATGTGCGTACGTAATCAATGAACCATGCGTTGTCGTGTGGATATTATTATGAAAAAGAAAGGGGGAAAAAAAGTTTCAACCAGCTGATACCAATCACAACAACGGCTTTGAATTGGTCTCCTCACAAGACTGACTAATTAGCACAATATAGTTGATTCTTTACAATGTCAAGTGGGCTAACAGAAAATCACACTAGTTGGCTCAAAAGTTCCAAAGGTTGAAGATCCAACCAAGCAAATTAAACCAAACCATGATCAATATTGTTTTTATAACTGTTATGGCACTGTTA
Source organism: Tripterygium wilfordii (assembly GCF_013401445.1). NCBI lineage: Eukaryota > Viridiplantae > Streptophyta > Magnoliopsida > Celastrales > Celastraceae > Tripterygium > Tripterygium wilfordii. Next base: position 12,756,342 of record NC_052234.1, on the reverse strand, counting down.
AAAGTCTGAATCAACTAATTAAAATTGCAACAAAATCACGCCTTAATATTCGATCAAGAATTGCAGGTGTTATATGGGTCCCGTTGCCTATGAATCATGTGCTAAAAAGGGGAGAGCAACTTGTATATATATATATATATATATATATATATATATGGAAGCCAACTTGGGTTATTTGTTTACCGAGAAAGAAAATGATATTGGTCCAATGTTGGGGACTGACTGGCTTGGCTTTTGTGGTTAGAAGGACAAGACATGAAGAAGAAAAGAATCACGTTAAAGCAAGAAATAAAGCAATAAAGAAATATGGTGAAACCCGTTAATCCCAACACGGGTTAGGTTTTGGACGGACATGCAAGAGTAAACGCACCTCCAGCTAGTTGCTTCACAGAATATCATTTTTTAAAAAAAAAATTTATGTACGAAGAAGAGGAATTGATTAGACCAGTTTTTATTGTTATTTTTTTTTTCCCAACTTGGTTAAATTAAATAATTAATAATTAATTCTGTATTTGGCATTTTGCAGTCGGAAGTCTGTTGCTGGGTCAGTCGTCAATGCTTTTCTTATCCTTGGGCATTACCGACTACCCTGCAAGTTGCTCGTCCATTTGAAATTTTGAATGAACTTTTAGGAATTTTGACCTTCTTTTACCCGATATTTACGATGCTGCCACTTCGAAGCGCCAGACTTGAGGACCCTTGTAAATCACTAATAGACCCTTATCTTTTTGCTAAACTCGTTAACTTGAGCTCATTTTCTATCAAAATATTATTGTGTTTTGTATTTATGGAAAACAAAAAACCTTCTGAAGGCTTGATTTAGGTTGTCATCCATGCCATTGTCTTAATTGCGTGACATGTTCAAAATCAAATGAAAATTTGATGCAAAGTTTATGCATGATTGTTCATTTGTTCTTATATTGAAACAAGTCATTTGGTTAACATGATTATTTTTATAAAAGTAATCAAAATATGTTACGATATTGAGAAAAAAAAATCTCCAAAATTCATCACCATAATCTGTCAAAATAAAATAAAATTAGTCTAGAACATATTATGACGGATCAACTAAAAATTTTCAATCATGATATTTCTAAGTGAGTGATTTTTGTTGCAACTTTGCTAGCTAATGAGGGTGAAAAGGACAACTTGGTAACTTCATGTAAGAGTCCCCAACATCAACATGCATATATTTTAATATTTGTATTAGACCTTCTATTTCCTTTAAAAAAAATCCAACCAACCCACTCCTCCATATTCCCCTTCTCCCACTCTTTCTTTGCAGAATATCAATCACTGCAAGAAGAAACAAACCCTTCGCCTTCAGTGACAGAGACCGATTTCTTCCTCTGTATATATATATACATACACCTACAAAAAGCAATCACCGGAACCCTGCACATCGACACACACAAAAAAATGCCCTTTAGTCCTCCAAGATTTTCTTCTGTCCTCCTTCAAAGGATCAACAACACCATCCCCACCACCACAACAACCAATTCGAAGCACTGGTTCCCTCTCACATGCACCACACCAGTACCTGACAACGTGGCACGATACCACGCTCACGCGGTGGGCCCGAACCAGTGCTGCTCCGCGTTTGTACAGCAGATCGCAGCCCCTGTGTCCACCGTGTGGTCCGTGGTACGCCGCTTCGATAATCCACAGGCATACAAGCACTTCCTGAAGAGCTGCCACCTTATTGACGGCGACGGAAACGTCGGCACTCTCCGGGAGGTACATGTTATTTCGGGACTTCCTGCGGCAAACTCCACCGAACGCCTCGAGATCCTCGATGACGAGCGCCACGTCATCAGCTTTAGCGTTGTTGGAGGAGATCACCGTTTGGCAAATTATCGGTCCGTGACGACGCTACATCCTGCCCCCAACGGTAACGGCACGGTGGTCGTGGAATCGTACGTGGTGGATATTCCGCCGGGGAATACTAAGGAGGAGACGTGCGTGTTTGTGCATACAATCGTCCGGTGCAACCTCCAATCACTGGCTCAGATCGCGGAGAACTTGGCGAGACGGTCGAAATCGTCGTCATGAGTCGCGCGTTCAATATTTGTTACATCATTTTTATTTTTATTTTTAATTAGTATTTTTTTTGCTCTGCATTCGAACGTCTACCTGAAACGATGTCGTTTTTTGTGGGATGGCCTGATTTGGTTTGCCTGTTAGAAGGATCGTGATCGGCTGGTTCTCTTGCTATATATGATGTTAGCGTTCCATTTAATTCTCTCTTTTCTTTTCACTTTGGAAAAAAAAAATCTTGGGTCATCAATGCCGCCGAAGCTTTAATTTTTAAAGAAACACTTGTGCATAAAATAATGCAATTTTTGTTTTAGTTGGTTGAAGAAACTTGAAATCTTGTGACACTGTTTGGGGATATATATGTTCAAGTTAATTTCATAATGATGCTTTGTTTGGTGAAGTAGTCCGTGGAGCGGTAGCATTAGCAGTCCCACTAAGCGGGATCGCTTCACCAAACACTTAAAATTCTCAAATCACCAGCTCCTATTGCCCTCACATTTTTTCTTTCATTTATATATGCAGTATATATTATATTACAAATTTATTTAAATATTGAACTAAAGTAAATATAATTTTTACTTAATAAATTATATTTATAAATTAATAATCATTATTTATTTATTTAATTTATAATTAATTTTTTATTGAACCCAAAAAATTACAATGAAAAAATACATACAAAATATATTTTACCCAACTTAACCGCTAATAACAGTTAAAAGCTTTACCAAACTGATGAAAACCCACATCGGCCCATAAGGCCCAAGGTAGAACTACAACCCAGAAAACCGGCTTATTAGGTGAGGGTGCCTTGGATCCTTATAAACTAGAGTTGGTAGCCCTATTTTTTCGATGTGGGATACTCATCAAACCATCCCCCTTTGGACAGCCGACGTGCACGGCGGCTACGCTCACCTGACGGCTCCGCTCGCTCTTCAGATGGCAACCCTTTCCCGAACGGCAGCCCTCTCCGCAAACGCGACTCTCTCAATGAAAGCACCAATGATGAAAACCCACACCGGCCCATAAGGCTCAAGGTAGAACTACAACCCAGAAAACCGGGTTACTAGGTGAGGGTGCCTTGGATCCTTATAAACTAGAGTTGGTAGCCCTATTTTTTCGATGTGGGATACTCATCACAAACACCTCACAGTTTATTTCATAGCTTTAAACTCAAAACTTTTTTTTCACAGCTTAACCGCTAACGTTGAAAATCAACACAACCGCTCTACCAAACAGGCACGATATATACGGGTGAGCGTTCAACGTGAAAGACTGTAGGATCCCAACAGTGTCTAACATTTAAGATCTATAAATTAAGATTGTTTAATATTTAAGTAGATGTTAAGATTGTTAAATATTTAAGTAGCAGCTAGTTCAGGAGTAATTATCCCTCTGACCGTCATTAGCAGCAACAGATGAAGGTATGTATAGCCTAATAAAGAAAATGTAGGTCAATATGACTTGGGTTGTATTGTTAGTTTGTATTTTGATTGGAATTGCGTTTGGTGGATATAAATTTTTTAGAGGGTAAAGCGGCTTTAATTGTTGACTGAAAGAGTTGATCAAATCTAATTCGATAATTGAATGTTTAAACGTTTTTACTTGAAAATCTAAAGTTATGTTAAAATATGTATACTCAGACATATTTTTGACTAATCGGTTAATCAAATTGATGATGTGACATAAAACTTCAAAATAGTGGAAAATTTTAAGTTCGAACTGTGAATATTGGACGACTGAGTTGAAAATTGACATTAATGACTAAACGTTACGTTAGTCCGTTTTTGAGATGGATGCATATTCTGCATACAGTGGATCAGGTGAAGTGCAACCTAGAAATTTTCAGTTGTGGAATTGGGCGAGCATGTTGGGTATAAAATACTAATAACGTGAAGGGACTCGAATATTAACAGCTAGCTGCCGGCCTGCCGCTGCAACTTGACTTTGATAAATCAAGTAAGATGTGCAACTTGCATAATTTGTTTCTTTATATGGTTAAAGAAATCATGCAAGTTGCACACTCTCCTTTGAAATCTGAAAAAGGACAATCTGGCTTTGGCAAGTTGGTGGTGCAAGTGGCTTTTGAATGCCTTCACGCCACCCATTCATTCTTCTCTGCTGACTGCCGCTTCTTCTTCGTCTTCCTCTCTGCTCTCTTCTCCCACTTGACCACACAATGACGTCACTACTGTGACCGCCATTTAAGTTGCCTTTAACTACATTTTATGCTTATATTTAAGTTGACCACACAATCACCAAACTACCCTTAATTTTCACCTTCTTAATTCTTTTGTGCCGTGCCTGGATGGTTCTTATTTTATTTTTGTGAGTATAAGCCTCTATGGCTAAAATTCCATCAACTCCATGAACATATACAATATCCCATACATTACCCACACGGGCCGGCCTTTTTAAGCTTGGGCTGGACCTCAATAGTTCTCGCGTGGACCATTGGCAATTACAGGTTCATACCCTTATGGACCTGAACCGCGTATTAGGCTTGAATCGGGCTCATTACCCTCCGACTTATTGGATTGGATTTCTACACCATTGCTAGTGGAATCGAATTCCGACAATCGAACGAACCGTACCTGATCGGATCGTCAGAGTCCAAGCAATTGAAAAGCATGCCAGGCAATTGGACTACAAGATGAAGAAGGTTCTCCAAACGAAAAATAGTGTTTGCAATTGGGCCGTTAAAAAATCATCAAAACCGAATCTGACTGTAACCAAATTAATTGGTCGTTTTTTTTTATAATAAAAAATTACACATTTCTCAATTAATAATGAATCAAAAAACTGACAAGTAAGAAAAACCACCGTTGCATTAGTTATATTCATGTCAAAAATGAAAAGAAAAAAAAAAAAAAAACCCGAAATCAACCTCGATTCCGCGAACACCCCAAAGTTTACAATGACATTTATTACACCTAAAAAGAGTAATGTGTCGTCAAAGTAATTTAGGATTCCAATAGTATAGATGAGTGGTTGACTTATTAGAATAAGCTAGACCATAATTAGTTAATTTGTCCTTTCAATTTGCATTTGAACTTACAAAGATTGTGTAAAATCATTTACTTTTTCCAATCTATTGCCTTGGATACTAATACCTAAGATTAAGAACACAATTGCACTTGATGATACCTACGTTGATGAAATAGAACAAAAATGGGAAGTCATTTGTCATGTTTAATTACTATTCATATGTTAATCCTATTAAAGTTTTTTGTTGAGAGAGACAAGATTCCACATTCATTCAAAGGTCGGTTCCACAAGGATAGTCTAGCGTCTTGCAAAATTCAATTCAAGTTCCCCAACTACCCATCCCCGCACAATGAAATTGTGCTGTCACGATTTTTCAAAAGAGGGAGGTGAGCTAATTCTGCTAATACGGACAAAAGTTTCACAATTATTGTGAATCTTTTATACTAATTGGAATTAGTCGTGAGACAAAGTGTTAATTAACTTAATTGACATAATCATTTCCGTCTCCTTCATTACAAGTGATTCGAGTGATTCTCGGCCACTCTACTCCGTCGGAGGATCTAAAGCTCCGTGACTCCATTGCGCTTCATTATGCAGAGATGGAATCGAAAGAAAACCCATTTCCCTGCACTGGCATCTCTCTTTGTTGTCCTATTGGTGTGTTCAATTCTCTATATCGAACGCAGCATTCAACAAATCGATGAAGACCCAGATCATCATCATCATCATTCTCACCAGCATAATCAAGAAGTTCCTTCGGTTACATATGTAAAACCCAATCGCGATCGCAGCGCAAATCGAGACCCAGGTCTGTCGAGCCTTTCTTTTTTGAACATTTGGTTCTATAAATGTTGCTTGAACATTCTTTATCGACTGTTATTTTTGGGTATTAGAGGTTTTGGATAGATATAGTAGATGCAATAGTACGAGGAAGTATAGTGGGAGGAAAATCCGGTGGGTTGACCCCAAAGTTGAATCAAGTCAGCGGAGGCAAAGCTTGGAGAGCTGTGATGTGTTCTCGGGTAAATGGGTCTTTGATAATGTGTCGTATCCACTCTACCAAGAGTCAAGTTGCCCGTATATGTCGGACCAGTTGGCTTGTCACAAGCATGGAAGGTCTAATTTGGGGTACCAGTACTGGAGATGGCAGCCGCACAACTGCAATTTGAAGAGGTATCCTTATTTCTTCTCCTCATTTTGATTAGTATTTATTGAATGTGGTTGTTGATATGCAATTCAATGGATTTTTGTGCAAATGTATCTGGTAGTTCTCTTAACTTCCACAGCGTCTCATCAGCAATTTGAGAGAAATTATTTGACTTGATTGATCAATTGATTGTTCTTGTTTTCTATTTGCTTTTTTATTTGGCTCCAACAATGTCATAGATGGAACGTGACTGAAATGTGGGAGAAGTTGAGAGGGAAGAGACTAATGTTTGTAGGGGATTCCCTAAACCGAGGGCAATGGATTTCAATGGTTTGTATGTTGCAATCAGTCATTCCAGCGGATAAAAGATCCATGACGCCAAATGCCCATCTAACCATCTTCAGCGCAGAGGTATAAGCCATAAACCATTCTAGTGTTCTTGTTTGCCAGCCTGGAATTTGTCTCTAATTTTGTTTCTACAATCTTGTTATTATTTTTTAAACAACTCTCATGTGTAAGGCTCTCGCAGCGGGCATGGTTCAAAAATTGAATTTGTGAACTCTATTGGTTGCACCCTTGCAACTCTACTACTGGGTCACATGTTTGTCTGTTTTGTTTCTATAGTTTTATATGAAAAATATTTTGCATAATGTTGTGTTCAATCCAAGCAGCGCCTGTCTTAACTTTGTCCAGGATCTGAAATCTGAAAGAACAAACAAGATGAGTTCAAATATTTCATCTGCATGTTTGTATTAATTGCAGGAATACAATGCGACTGTGGAATTTCTTTGGGCTCCTCTTCTTGTTGAATCTAATTCTGATGATCCAGTAAATCACAGATTGGATGAGCGAATAATCCGTCCAGATTCAGTTCTAAAGCATTCATCAAAATGGGGGCACGCTGACATACTAGTTTTCAATACGTACTTATGGTGGAGACAGGGCCCTGTAAAACTTTCGTGAGTACTATATGATACGATATTTGGTTTAGCAGAAATGAGGTAAGATGGAAGCGCAATTTTCGTGATTTCTGAATGGATTTTCTTTCCTTTTGCAGATGGAGCGATGAAGAACATGGAATTTGTGAAGAATTGGATGGGCTGGGAGCCATGGAGTTGGCCATGGGGGCTTGGGCTGACTGGGTTGCTTCAGAAGCTGACCATCACAAGAAGCAGGTCTTTTTTATTACCATGTCCCCGACACATCTATGGTGAGTAAAGAAGCCCTTGTCCTGATTATATTTTTGATCATAGCCTTTAGAGTGAGTTAGTTTTATTTTTCTAGTTTTCAACTACAAAATGCATAGACCTTCTGATGTACAGAAATGGTTGGATTACCCTCCTTCCTTGTATACCACAATCAAAAGTGAGTGTGCTTGACAAGCCAATACTGTCATACTGATATACCAAATTTGAGGTTCTAAAACTTAGAAAAAACTATACCTAAATTCCTGGAATCAGTGAAACCTCTGCCTATCATTTCAATGCTTCTTATTCATCCAACAGGTTCCTCTCTTACTGCGATGGTGCTACCATCTGCCAGTTATATGTATGCAACTGGTGGGATGTTTCCAAGTGCATTATCTGGCAGGCATGATATATATAAAGTTAATAATGTTGGTGATAAAGTCCACTGAATATAAAATGGCAAAAGAGTATTTTTCATCCCTCAACTATTGGTCGGGTTTCATTTTCATCCCTTAACTTTTTTTCTTCCCTTTTTCGTCCCCCAACTATGAGAGAGTATCATGTTTATCCCTCGAATAAATCTGACCATTGAAAAATCCTACGTGGCATCATGTTGTTCGTCAGATCAGGTTTTTTCCAACCTCAATATTACTTGAAAGGACGAAAATGATACTTTTCAATAGTTGAGGGACATAAATGGGAGAAAAAAAAAGCTTAGGGATAAAAATGAAACTTGTCCCATAGTTGAGGGACGAAAAGTATATTTTTACCAATATAAAATAGTGCCGCAAACTTTGCCGCCTCCTAGTTATATTTAGGTACCATGAACTTCACATCAACTGTTATACTGGTGGTTCTCTCTTTTTTTTTATAAGCTGGAATGCTTGTGTTTGAGTACTAGGAAAAATGGGACCTGGGATTCTATGTCACATCCATTGTGGTGAAAAGGGGAGAACTAACACTGCGGTATCAGCCAGTGATAATTTTTTTTTTTTGTGGATTAGTCTTGCTAATGGTGTCTTGAAGAAACATTATATCCATGAAAGCGTAAGTTAAGGTACCTTGTTTTCTGCAACCAACATGCAGAGTGCCACCTGGTTATGAGTTTTGTGGAGAATAAGCATTACGTTGGGAGTCTGTTATGATCCTGCTGTAGTGCTGTGATATTTATGCATTTGTTCAATTGTTCAGGAGCCGAGAGTGGCAGCCGGGAAGTGAAGGGAACTGTTATAATGAAAAAGCTCCCATTGAGGATGCAGGTTACTGGGGGAGCGGTTCTGACATTCCTACAATGCAGATGGTGGAGAGAGTGCTCAGTACGGTGAGTTCAAAGGTGTCTGTTCTTAATATTACTCATCTTTCCGACTATCGGAGAGATGGTCACCCTTCCATCTACCGGAAGTTCTGGGAAACATTAAGCCCTGAGCAATTAGCCAACCCTTCGTCATACTCGGATTGCATACATTGGTGCTTACCCGGTGTACCTGATGTATGGAATGAGCTGCTTTTTCATTTTCTATGAATTGAAATGTGCATTGTAACGCTTCCATTATGATTCCATGCGGCAACGCAAAATAGGGTTTTTCTTTTTTTTTTGCTCATTGATTGTTGCAACTGTGATTTCAATTTTCTTCTCATTCTTTTCCAATTTTTCACATTTACAAGATTTCGAAAATATCTCAGTTCTTCTGGGTTATAAAATTTCAATCATTTTTTCTTCCTTAACCTATGTGACCAATTTATTGGCATGAATCCAGAGATGCCATGAAAATTAGTAATAAGATTATTGTTGTTTAATAAAAAGTATATATAAAAATCATTAGTGGACCTGGGCCACTAAATGGAGTGGCGAGAGGGTCCAACCGTTAAAAGGACTAGCTGGAGCCTGGAGATTCACTAATATGTAGTAAGCTATGTGCTCTGCTCTTCCCAGAGATTCGAAATCTCCAGGTAAATGCATTTTTTTTTTAATTTATGAAAGGGTAAAAGTACAAGTGACTTGGCTTGGACAGGAACATATAGCACAGGTATTCCTTATCCAGTCTTATTGGAAGGGAAAAAAATAGGCACCACAAACGGGAAAATAAGCATGGGGGCAAAAGGCCGAATATATCCATGCAAGATCTAAGCTTATAGAGACGGGAATGCACCCTGACAAAAGTCCGTTTGTAAAAGCCTATTAACACCAAATTCAAACCCCAAGTTCCACTTGGCTCAATTCAAGCTTCTCCCGTCCACCACACATGACGACGAGAAACTGCCCCTGAGCAAAGTATATCTATAGAGCTGTCATCTTATCAGGTTCTGTAGCAAGACAAACAGTCACTTTGGGGTTCGCCCCTAAATGGGGGTCAGCCATTATGGATGATATTGTTTTCAATTTCCGGGGAGAATTACATGCTGAAAGCCAATGCAGAAACCTGCAAGGGAAATTTAGATCTGAGTACAAGAGCAGATGCATCCATGACAACACACCAATGAATAAGCGGAAGCCCCCTTTAACTTAATCAAGTGTCGCCAGAAAATCAATATCTGTAATCAAGGGACAAGCGTCACAAAATCTGAATAAGTTGCGGAAGCTTATAATGTGTGCACAAACATCATCCTAACAACAATTGGAACTGCATTCAGTAATGTGTCTGAATGGTGTACGAATTAGAAGCTTACTTCTATGTTCAGATCATCTGCTCAAGTGTCTAACCATTACCGTCGCCAATAATAGATATAACCTTCTCCTTAAGCTTATTAATAATCTGCACGAGGTTAACGAACTACAGAGGTAAAGAGACAGGCAGGCAATAGACATTAAACAGACAAGTCCATGTTTAATTTTTTTGCTTACAAAGTGGGAGATCTTAGCCCATTTCTGAGCAGAGGCAGCAGCAATTTTGAGGTGACTGTGAATTGGCGTCTCAAAATTGAAAGAATAAGTTGAATTCTCTGTTGCTTCAGCTACCCAAAGATTATTTCTCTGGTCTTTAGCCCTCTTGATGAGATTGTAGAAACCAACCTGCAAGACCAAATGCACACCTACCAGCTGAGACAAAAATGAACAGGATTTTGGGGAGGGGGAGTTGATAACAGCAAGAATGGTAGAAATTCATATTACAAAAGGAAAATGAAAGCCTATAAAATAGCAGTTTGCTCACTGAAAGCGTAGTCCGAGAAGAAACACTATAACAAAGCTAAAAAGAACACTACTGGTCTGTTTGGATGTGCGCCTGGACTATGCAGAACCCCAGACATGCGTCCAGGAGAAGGTTCATTTGTCGCATCTCACTGGAAGCATATCCAGGGCTCTCCAGACGCACATCCAAATAGATGCTGCATCTACAACAAACTTAACATTCCAAAAGAGACCTTGAGAAAGCATAGAGTACTCACTGTGGTTCCCACAAGGTTAGAGTTAATGGGGGCAACTGAATCCTCTTCTACGTATGGTGAGCAGAAGCAAATGGCTAGTAAAGAATTCAATATTTCTTCTGATAGTATCTCAGAAATTGAAGCATCGGTCACAAATACCCACTGTTTCTTCTGATTGGCGGTCATATAAACCTCACCGACATGCACAATTAGTGCAGCAATATCAAATTCACTGCATGCCAAAGACAAATATGAGCAAGTTCAACATGAAAAATAGATGCATCAATATTGAAAGGTGAGATTTACCTACACTCCTCTCCTGGGAGTGTAATAGATCTATTTTGTTGCAAAATGTTGGCTATGTAAGCTCACCTGGAAAAAGGAACTTCACCCAAATTTGACAGCAACACTGATTTGCGAGGATTGAAGAAAGGCCTGAAAGAACTACTATTAGTTAAATCCAATTCTTATGATTTTGTAAAGCAAACGGAGACTTACTCAAATTGCTGAGATCCCAAAGCAGATAAAAGCTGCCATGTTGTAGTAGATCCCCTTCCTTGCAGATAGAGTACATCAGATTCAGAGTGCACAGGAGCAAGTCCTGCAATAACATATGCCTGCCCCTCAACCAGATCCTTTAGCTGTTGCAACAATGAGCTTAAAAAATCATTAAATGCTTGTAAGGAAATTAAATAGCTCTCCCCCTATTCCGTTCAAGTTAGTGAAGAACATAATATATACCCAGAAAGAACAAACCATCCATAGTTAGCCATGCAGGCACCAAACATGTACAGACATCTAGAGCACATGCAACAGATAAAATGTACAAAGAAAACATGTTTGAAAAAGAATTGAATTTACCTGCTTCTCTGTCGGATTCCAGATTGTTATTAAGCCCTCCTTAGGGCTGCTCTTTCCCTGATATGTTCTACTAGTTACTCCTACAACCCTAACCCTCACAAATGGGGTTACCTCTCTCTCACCTAAGCCAGCATCTTCCAAGGCTTTCTTGATTGATTTCTCAAGGTCCGATTGTCTGGTCACCTAGGTCATGCCAGACATAGTTAAAACTTACTATACACGATTAAACTATTTATCAAGAAAAGCATACGTGCTCACCTCTAACTTTGCTTGATAAGAGGCAAGCAAACTAAGTTTTTCTGAGCTCATCTCTGCCATTAAAAGTTCTGGTTCAGCCGCTGCCTCGAGCATTTTAAAAATTCTTGCTCCTTCTTCGCCATCACTATTGTTATTGATATGAGAACTTTGAGTCTCTCTTTGAAACTCAGAAAGAATGCCTTCCACGACAGTAGAGCGCCTGAAAACCGGGCAGGAAAAGGACATGACTAGTAATTTAAAAAAAATTATGCTCTAAGATATAGCAGCCAATATTGTATCGAAAAAAAAAGAGCACGGCTGCATACCATTAACATAGAATACACAAGAACAACAGCAAAAACAGTGTTAACGATGCATCATAAAGAAACTTACTTCTACATGCTAGTACCAGCATGACTGGTTCAGTTCAGGAAAGAATGAACTCATAAGAAACCTTGGAAAGACTGTATTTAACAATTTTCCTATCTTATGATCATTACTTCAATTAAAAAAAGCCTTATAGTAGTAGGGATCGATTTTTACTATTACAATCGATATAACAAAATCCATATTCAAATTGAACCACTAATAATTAAAACAAAAGTGATGTCAATAAGAAAAGCCAAATTCCTTTCCTTGGCTGATGATGGATTAAAAAGACCGATTCAAGGGAAGTTTTAGATTTTGAAAATTTTTAAGTCGATTATAGAGGTCAGATGCAAAACTCGAGGAGATAACTATGATTTATCAATAAGCCAAAGGTCGAATATTCCAATTAAGATAATCAAATTAGCAAAATACATGAGGGAATCAATCATTCTGTGGTCAATCACCAGAAATTCACCTCTGATTGTTCAGTTGCACCATCTTAGTCTCCATGTTCTCTGACCTAACAATAGATCCACCATTGCTTAACCTATACAAATAGACAGAAATAATGTTAACCAAACAGAAAACATGCTTGCATTTTGAGCGAACTATAAAATAGCATAAGTTTGGTGTCAAATTACTTCTCCTTGAAGAGAACTGGGTATATTCGTGTGACTCCAACTAAAGTGCAAGGGACAGGACCCCCATTACTCTTGATGCACCTAAAAGCCAGAGGAGCAGCAACACACTTACCTATAGACAAATATGAAAGCTATGCATTGAGGCAAGGGGTAAAGTTGGTAAGGATTTTATAGTAAGAATGGGGATGAAGCACAAAATCATAGCAATGCTTACAAAATCCCAACCGAGCAGCCCAATGAGCTCTATATGTCCCATTTATATGCAATGATAAATTAGCCGTCTTTGATGCCTGAAACATAAAGAAAAAACTAATACAATTCAGAAAAAGAGAGAATGATAGGCGTAGGGTAGGGGAACCAAATTGACGTCTTTAAAAAACCAAGGCTTGCAAAAACCTCGAGAGGTGAAACAGGCCCAGCCCAGCCACATAATCCTGCTCCCCAAAGCTTCAAGTAAAAGATTTAGGAATTGTAAGTAGACGATTAGTCCAAAATGCTACAATCAAAATAACGATGGGATCAACACATGAACATCTTACCCGAAGTTTCTGCCCCACAGAGAGTTTTCTAAAGGCAAGCTGCTTTGACAGGGGCACGTCCAAAAGAGCATCTACCGAATACCTGTGTCAGCCAAGGCACTTTTATGCGGCAATGAACATTACATCTTGGGTTAATCATCAATACAAGAATCTTCTTACCATCCATCAGTTAGTTCCACTTTTGCAACATTAATGTTTTCAGCCACATTTAATGCCATCGGATGAGCCTCAATTGTATGCTCATTATTTGCATAAATAGCTGAAATGCATAGCACCATCATTGATGAAGGCAATGCATCCCCATCCAAAATTCTCTTAATTGCAGAGCGATGCCCGTAATTTACTTCTCTTTCATATCTATGTGAACAATTTGATCATGTATTTTTCACATGAATATTCTATAAAACCAAGGGAAAAGAACTAGCTCAAAAATTCGGGTACCTATACTTCAACTCCTCAAGAACATTGGAGACACTCAAAAATTTTACAGCTGAATTATCTGGACAGTATCTCTCATAACATGCAAGTTTCCAGACTATCCATTTGTAGTGATTCGCAACCCACCTAGAAAGACAGAGGAAAAGTGGAGCACAATAAAACCAAAAGCAAAGGAGATGTGTGAACTTCATTATTTTTAAACAACTGGTAATGTCACTAACAGCAAACACAACAGAGATTTATGACATGTCACAAGTCACCCATAACTACAACCTGAAAATCCATGTCATATGGCCAACAGTTAACAGAGTTTATGATTGTAGCCTAACTTTTGGCCAACAGTCATTTGCATCAACCATAACTCTAGACATAATATGTCAACATCCATGACAAGAGCTTCAGAAGGCATATAATGTTATCAAATTGCATGTATGAAAAAGCAGAAAAAATACTCAAAACAGTATTCCAGCACAAAAGAAATATATTAATGTAAAATTATAAACATTTACTCTTTAGAAACATGTTGCATGGAAGCTCCAGCCTGGGCCAGCATGTGGAGAAAAGCTTCAGCTCCAATACAATTTATCCCAGATTCATCAAAGAACAAGTACTCACTGGAATTATTTGCTTTGATCCATCTTACTTTCTCTGGCAAGTGCTCCAACTAAATTCACTCAAACACAAAAAATGCCACCAATATAATTAGCAAAATGATTCTCTGTATTGTAAATAACCACATTAAGTTTTACCCACCATACTCTGATTTAACTGAGGCACCCCCAGATATTCTTTGATAGACTTTCTTGGAGCCTGAAATGGATATTTAGTAGAAACCACTCTTTTTCGACAAGAATTTTCAGACGATAAGGTAGATAAGCCTGATGAAACACAAACCTCGCATAAGGATGTAGGTTTTGTTGACAAAAATAAATTTTGTTTAAAATTCTTGATGAAATTTACCATTTGAAACATAGAGGGCATCCTTTTTCAAAGGAGTGCAGAATTTGGAACTACGAGGCCTCTTGAAAGGAGATATGGAACTTCTGTTCCCAAATCTCTTCTTTTCACTTCTAGTATGAGCAGTGTCAATTCTATTTGAAATATCAACCAACGGACGGCCTGATAAACTTCCTCCTTGATTAATCTTAGAACCATTACAACTTTCCCTAGAATCATTTATCGGTGTATTAGGTGCGCAATTCGTGTTGCTTAAAGGCTGCTGTACAGTAGATGCATTACTATCCAATTCACAAAAGCTATGGTCAGCTTCATCAAATTTCTTGATCAAGTTACTTCTGGAAATTACATTTCTGGAATCAACTAGTGACCTTCCTTGCTTAGAAGATGATCGAAGAGGGGAGGTAAAAACTCCAGGGATATGTTTGCCTCTTGCAGTTCCCAGAAGATTAAATGGAGTGCAAAACTCGTTTTCCTTGTTTGACGAAGTACCATCAAATGTTTTCCTTTCATTAAATAGAAGGCTGGGATCATTTGGATCCCCCTCGTTTGAGAGAATCCCTACTTCTAGATCACCCAGAAGACTCCTTGCCCGTTGCAATGCATCATTCGAAACAGATAAGGATCTTCCCCCTGCAGTCTGGAACTTGATTGGAGGCGGTTTGGTTGATTTATCATTTGTGTTAGATTGCATGAAATTCACATCGAACTCATTCTCCGATAAACGTCTCATGAAACCAGCTGTAGAATTTAGTGAAGCCCCTGAAACTGATTTAGAGTCAATCCATATAGTATTTGTGTCTTTGCTTGTCTCTAAATGCAAAAAATTCTGCCAACCATAGGGTTTATTGTTGATAGATGGCGTTCTCACATGTTCAAAGCCTTCATACTTGTCCTGAAGATCTCCCTCTTCCAAACCCAACAATTTCTTGGCTCTAAATAGACCAGCAGATGATATATTAACTGTTCTCCCAGATCCGGTATGGAAAAGTGAATTTGGCAAATCACATAGATTTTCTCCAGCATCCTCTGCCCCTATGGAGTGTGTCAAAGCAAAAATTGTCATGTCCACAATGGTGAAATCACAAGAGGCCTGATGCTCAACTCGTTAGCTGTCTCACATTATAACCTTTAAAATTATAGTAACATGTGAGGAGCCAATAATTAAGCAAAATGGCATGCACAATTGAACCTTCAGATTTCTAGTTTCTACTCTTCTCAATCTTAGAAACAGGATATAGCTTATCAGATCGAAACATTATATTCACTTATTCAGTTTTCACATAGACCTAACAACACATGATTAGTATGTTTTTAAAGTTCCAAATCATCATTTCCACGTCTCAGAACCGAGAAATTGCCCAACTATGGGTTGCGAGCATGACTTCAGAGTTTCTATGAATTCTCAGAAGCTGATAGTTTATCTATTGAGTGCGGATGCCACAGAAATAAAAACAAACATTGAAAGTAGGAGAGGGCATAATACGCACCTTTGTTGATGGCACCAAAATCATTATCGTCATCGCGAAGAACAGATAAAGCTTTTGCTATTGAAGATTGCTTTAATACAACAGATTTCCCTAACCCGCTTCTAAAAATCGGAGAATTTCCAGCATTACCTTCGTCAGCGTCCTCTAGAAGCTTCGAACATCCTGCCCCGGAGACACAAATTCATACCATGAATGTACACCAATGAAAGCATAATAGACATACTCGGGCACACAACACATTCACACATATGGAGAATGAGAAGGGTGGGTTCGATTGAGGATTAACCTTGAAGTAATAGATCGACCATCGAAGGAAATCGGCAGCTAGAATCGTGTGGTTGAACCTGAGCTCCATTCTGATCATCTTGGGGTTTGGAAGGGACAACCCGACCCGTCGGTTCCCACCGGTAATTTTTGCCGGCGTCTGAGAATATCTGCCACGTAGACATTTACCGGCGACGACTGGTCCGTTTTATTTGTGATACCTTCTTTTAGGGTTCATTTTGAAGCCAATGAACTTTTTGTTTGTTTGTGTGACTGTGTTTACCGAGAGGGCGGGAAAGTTGAAATGCCATGGAGGCGTAAAGTGGGGCTTGGGCTCATGTTTCTTCTCAGAGTCGAACTCTTATTGGGCTCAAACTCGTCAGAAGGCCTATCCGAACTTTTTACAATTTCGACTCTTAGCCTAATCAAAACCCTAATTTAGTTGTGTTTTTTTTGGTATATGGAGAACCCTAATTTAGTTTCTAATTGGGGAATTCATCCTATTGTGGAGAGAATTGAAGTGGGCCTAAGCAAATTGCAGAATTGGACTGCTGTTAAGTCCATAGAACCGCCAACAGCCGGCAACAGGTTAGCTCACGATGTCGTAAAATGGGTCTCATCAGCCATTGGACTACATGCATTCTTCTTCTTTTTTTTTTTAAATGTCATTGGCCTAGATCTAGATGCATTCTTTTCCATGTCTTAGCTCACTTTAATTTGAGAAAATTGTCTGGACTAAGATTTCATGAGATTTTGTATTTTGGTTGATTAATAAAATATTACCTTATATATATATAACTCTTAGTCTGATGGTTAAGAGGTAGGACACCCAAAAGAAAGTGGTTGTCGGTTCATACACTAAAAATAAAATTATACACGACTTATACAAATGAACATGCGACCCAATTGATACATTTTGTATGTCTCTAACACCGTCCATTACATAAGTCTTGTGAACAGGTATTAATTAGCTATTTACTACCATCTGGGTTCAATCTATCTTTTTCTTTGCTCTAGTGAGTTCAAATATGACTGCCAAACGGTCCATGATGCATACAATGAATACGTGGGGAAAAAAAATTAAAGATTTATCAAGAGAAAAATGACATATTATTAGGAAAGTTGTTTGATCCCAAAAATAATTATTATCTATTGCCGATTTGGATGTTATTTGTTTCCCAATGGATCTACTATGCCAATAAAATCATCATCAAATCACGCGCCCTAACTTCATGGTTAAGTGTAAGCTTACTTAAGCAGAAGCAGACATACTTCACATAATAAAATATAGTTTGCATGTGTTCATTGAACACATCCTTTGTTCAGAATATAGAATAAAATTAGTTCAGAATGCATACAAATATAGAATATTGACCAGACGTGCTCCATAGTTTCAAATAATGCTGCGAATTCGGTCCATAATCACGCGCAAATCACGTACGTCTATTGTGCTGGAATCACTTTAGCGATTAGGTTGGTCACTAGAATTAACAAATTAGAATTAAATTAGAGCATAGGAGATCTGACCAGTAATATTCATCTCAAGGAACCATAAGGGCAGCCACAAAATGCCAGCATGGTTTGATAAGGTGAGATCCGTTAGGTATATGACCGTATCGAGGAGTAGGTGCACTCCAATAATTAATACAAGCCAGGCCCGATCCGGTTCTGGCGTTGGGTGCATTGCTCGTACCGGGACAATTGAGGATAAAAAATGTCAGATATGTCGGAGTACGGGCCGACCCCACCCTAGCTATGATTATAAGGAACGTGGCACGGCCTCGGAACCAATGTTTGACTTATTGACTGAGTCGCTTAACTGGTGCAGCTCAGCATGGTCTATGGACGTATAGACTGCTGAAAACCTACGTGGAGCATGGAGAATGAACACCAAACTCCAAAAAGTTGTGGTGCGAGTATGACCACCACCACTACCATCATTTGTGGTGGTGTTTTGACGAACATCTTTAATGGTATTCCTCAAAACTTGGGTTACAATGGCTCGAGAAGGAACAACGATACCTCTAGATTAAACTTCATATGCAAAATGTATAGTATTATGGACCCAAAATCTATTGAAATGTGTTGAATCCACTCCTATACGATTAATGTAATCAATCAACACTCAAAGCAGACCCGAGATCCCCATCACACAGAGAGAGAGAGAGATTGTGTGTGTCTTAGAGGGGGGACTGGGGAGGGGCCAGAAAAAATCCAGGCAAGTGAAAAAAATCCGGGTAAGTGACAAAAAAAATCCGGCTATATGCATGGCCCATTATAGAAGGTTCAATTTCCTAGGAAACCCTAAATTTCAGTGGTTACACAAAGTACATGACACATGCTCTTATTTACCTCCTTGTTTGTTTGTAAGTAATATTACTTTGTTTTGAGGAAACGCTACGCAACTGTTGTCGGCTTGACCAAGAAAGATGTGATGATCTTCAAAATATTACTACCACAACCTAGAAAGATGTGATGATCTTCAAAATAAGCGTCATGTATATACTTGAATGATTTCTGACTTTAATTAACCTCCACAAGTTGGCTTCCAATATTACTGTAGAATTCGTGTATAAAACCTTCGTTCCCATGTCAAAGATTTTGTTTAAGATCATAGGGATGAGTCATGCTCTACCAAAAACAGGTGTGATGACCACAAATTAAACCAACATGATGATCTTGATGGAGAATAAGTTGAAGACTCCAATTAACCAATTTTTCAAAACGGGAATAATATTGTACAAATTTGTCATTTAGATATCTAATATAAGCCTAAACTCTGATTGTCATGTCCGCGCGTACAAAAGTTTATCATCTAACGACATGATACGTTGGGTCAGAGCCTTACACATGACTACAAAGGAATCGCTCTTAGTGAAAATCGAACTCAAAATCTTCTGAATCCACATATAATTTGAGTCTAGAGAAATTCACCAATTAAATTATCACCCAAGTAGTTCTAATTAACCTCCCAAGTGCATGTATTGAGTCAAATGTAATGATCACGAGCAAACTCTCAAGTCCCCGAATCAACAATTATAAAGATATTACGGCCGACACGGCCACGCAAAACAAAATTCATTCTTTTTATCACATATTTGTGATATTGGGTTTTAAGACACCACCTAACGTATTTACTGATGTGATGGTGTCCTAATTATAATTTTGGGCCTAACTAAATTATTGGACTGCTCATAATAGAAAATGTACCAACACCCACACCGTAGCATTGCCTTGTTGAAATGAATGCAAGTGATCGACACTAATATACATTCGTAATCATTAATGAGAAGATTAGCAGAAAAAGAGTAAGTAATCATGAAACGCAGAAAAGTAACCTTTCACCCAAAAAAGAAAAAAAAGGACCCAATCCCATAAATGTACAAACCAAAAACACATTTGCATAGCATTTTATTCGTGTACCCGTAGTCGGCAGAACCATTAAAACAATAATGGTACAAATCCAATCAGCAATTGATATCTTAATTATCTCATATGTTGAGTTATACGTATAATATTACATGTGCATTATTATGAAATATGTGCAGTCCACAAATTCACTTAATTCCCACGCATTTAACTCAACAATTAAAATAATTAAAATATCAAACTGTTGAGATTGTTATCATTTTAAAAGTACACACTTTGCGGACGATTTTAATCCATTAAATTCGTCCATCAAAATATGGGTCGTAGTCCGAATAGGTCCAGTCCATCATGTTAACATCATAAATTAGGCTTATGTATTCACAAGACAGTAGTTTTTAGTTTAGTCAATTAAGCTTCTCATACTCTCATCGTTCCAAGGGAGGAGGTGACGTTTGTCAGCATATGACCACGTTCTCTTGATCAGCAGCTATAAATACACCCCTGCCATGCTTAACTCTTACCCCCACCATTTATTAGCCGAGAGCACAGTATTAATTGGTGTTTCAGGCTTAAAACTTAAAAGGGCTAGCCAGCAGCTACCATCGTCGGTTGTTTTTCCCTTTGTATGAAAATTCAAGTATGGAAGAAGCTGGTTAAGCTCAGGAGGGATAGCGCCATGGACCATACTCTATTCTCGTTTGTTCGAGTTGTTATATATGGCGCTATCCATCCTGAGTTTCATCGCTTCTTCTTGCTCCCTCTCTCTCTCCCCGTCGTCTCTAGCTCGTGCAGGTAAACGAGGTATTTGCTAATCGGCTCTTCCTTCTCATTATTCTCCTTCATTTGTTTATGATAATGAAGTTGGATTTCTGGTTTCTTATTTAAAGATCCTGCGCGTGATTATTGTCAATTTACAAGGTCAACATAATTCAAAAGCTTGCTTTAATTACTGATTAGTAATGCAATCGAGTATTTAGGAAAAGGAAATAAATCAAATCATGGTGGGCCTTATCCATTACGGAAATTTGGAGGTTGGGATTGGAGATGTTGACCAGTAACCTTCCCTAACTTTCCGGGGTCATTATCTTTCTATGTCATAGTTTGTATTGACTTTGAGATATTTTGTTTTCATCCGGCCATCTTTTCAGGTGACTCTGTATGTGCCCACTTGTTTGTTTTGTTTTTTTTTTTTTAGTTTAGGGTATTTCTTTCTTTGTTAATACTATGTATTTATGATTCATAGAGTCGTAATCTGTGCTAATGACATTAATTAATACATCACATCTCATTATTTGGACTTCGATCCTAAAAACAAACGGGCGGTGCTCACTTTGGGTGCTGCATTGACTGAAGTTTTGCATGTAAGCCTACCGCTCCCACTGGTAGCTGTGATTCCTGTCCTAATTAGTAATCGTCATTGTTCTATTATTTACCTTTGTTTTTATGTATTTTTCTAGCAATTGAGTACGATACTATACAAATCCATACAAGTTTGACATTTGGTTATCTGATATAGAACGGCTTGTGAGCACATAATGTTTTCACTTGACGATAAAAAAAGTTGGACAAAAATCTAGAACGCATGGATTTTCATGGAGCTGCACGTTCTATCCGTCGTCAACAACGTATGTTACATTACATATCATAATTTCAGCAAGCAATTAACCTGAAAATAGAAAAAGTAGATACCAGAAATATTTATAAAACTTGCAATGGAAAAACAGAGGAATAAAAAAATAGCTTTGAAGATGAGACATCACATGATGGAGAGTTCTGTCATTTGTGGTGGGCTTGTCTGAAAATTGAGAAGATCTATAGATCAACAAATGGGCCGAGACTCAGGCTCATAGGTTGATCTTATTAATTTTCCCAAGAAAAAAAAAATGATTGGTGTATTTGTGGACTCTGAAACTTCTTGATTTTAGATTTGATTTTCATGTTAGTTTAATATTTGGATTGTGGCTTGCAATTCAAAATTTTTTTAATTTTATTTTTATTGGGATTCATTGTTTCTATATATTTGAGGCGGAGTTTGCTAACTCAATATGCTAGACTGCTAGAGTACTCCGCTTTTACGTGCGACTAACATCTTTTACACATTTCTATGAAGTAATTGATTCGTCCACACCATTTGTAGAGTTGGGAAGGTCACGGCTGATCCAATAAAGAATAAATAGACAAAAAAAAAGGGCATTTTGCCGTAGATTTTCTGTTGCTACACGAGTTACGTTTTTTTTTTGGTAATATAATTCCTATTTACACAAGAAGGGGAAAGAATCTCTGGCATTAAAAAAGCAAAGAATAATTATAAAAAAATCCACTTTTTTAATTCAAATTGATTTTAAAGAAAATGGTAATATTGCTTAGGGTTTAGGGCTTAGACAATTCCAGATTGGGCTTGGATGGGTTTCGCCTTTTGGTTCTACCTTAAAAACGGCCCAGATCCAACAAACGGATACAGCAGTAGGCCCATGCTCTTTTTTTTTTATCGCCACACACAAACGTTACTATATATATTTTATTTTCGAGCGCGAAATATAACCGTTAATTAACACTTGCCGAGTTAAGGAAAAAACATATGGTTTCCTAATTCTTCAAGGAGTGAAATATAGCCGTTAATTAACATTTGCGAGTCAAGGAAACAAACATATGGTTTCCCAATTCTTCAAGGAGAATCTGAATTCGCCGACTAGGATATTTTATTTCCGAGCGCTAAATATAACCGTTAACACTTGTGAGTTAAGGAAACAAACATAGGTTTCCTAATTCTTCAAGGAGAATCCGAATACGCCATTAAATTAACACAATTCCTCTCTCCCTCCTCCAAGAATTGGGAATGGCCGCCTTGGCTAATTCTATTTCGCACCATATTCTCTCTCTAAATTCTCTGCGACGTAGTCCTTCTCATAGACTGACTGCGATCACTCTCCAGAAGTCGAAACGTCCATTGCCCAGTCCGCCTCGATTTCGTTCCAAAAGTCCTCTCTTCCTGGTAAGCCATTCGGTAGTCCAGATCTGGACCTTCCTCCCAGTTTTTCTCAATCCTATTCGTTCTCGGTTCTCATTCGCCAGTTAAGGTACCGTATCATGATCATGATCGCTCATAGTACACAATTTCAATTAGGGTTTTGATTACTTCGCACATGATTTTTTATATGATAACTTATATATGTGCCTTTTTTTGTGCGCGTGTGTGGCGGTCTGAAGAGACGGATTAAGCTTGACGAATCGGGACTCGAGAGTAGACATTGTCAATTGCTTAACCTGATGCGTTGGTCCTTGCAGCTGATCCTCTCACATCGTTGATTGATACTGCTTTTGTCGGTCACTTAGGTACTTTAAGCGTGTGATTCCTTGTTCATACCTGCCTTTTATTTTTATTTTTTTTCCTCTCTCTCTTGAGACAAAACAGAATAAACAAGAAGTTGTTAAGACGAAAAATTATAACAGAAGCAGAAAAAAAAAATTATTGCCTAAATACAGGATAAATAAAATTTCTAAGTTTATGGAAGCATCACTTGCATCCTGTTTATCAGTTTTACGGGGCATCGCTTTTCCATGAAAGCACTTATGATGGCAAGAAACGAATATATTCACGAATTGGATAGTATGTATATCACATAAGATTGCTAAACGAAGAAACAAGCACATAAAATTTCAAGAAACAAAGGCTCCTGAGCTTGTCGTTTTTTCTTCTGTTTTGATACTTAACAGAGTAGTTCCTGCGTATATTCTTGCTTTGTAGGTTCAGTTGTCTGGATATCAGTTTCAGTGTTCAACCTGGTATCCAAATTTTAATGTTTCCCTGCTCAACATCACAACATCTTTTGTTGCAGAAGAGCAGGCATTGGTTAGTGAGGGAGGTGATGGTTATAGTTCAGGTGGTGATGGTAATTTTTCTTTAGTATTATGAAAATTATTTTCGCATTTTTTGAACTTCGTTTATGTAATTAACGAGGTTTGCTTTTGTCGTTAAGATGATATGAAGAATGGGCTCCAAAGTATACTTCATTAGCACTTGCATTGGCATAGCAGAAGCGTTGCACTCTCTCTTTTGGCTCGGGTTTCCTGATGAATATCAAGGGTATACCCGTTGTACGTCATTCTTGGCAATTTTTGTCTTTAATGTTCTTGTGAAAGTTTGAATGACTTTGAGTTGCTGCACTTGCATGTTCATGCGTAGAGTATCTGTAACAAAGCTCCATATCAACTATGAGGAATGTCAAAGCCTTTGTCGGAGAACATTGATGGTTTATTTAATTAAATTTTTCTTATCAGCCATCTAATTATGCAGTGATATGCTTTCTTTGGGTCAAGTAAGGGCATACTCTTCTTACATTTTAAGATTCGAGTATAAAAGAAACGATTGTATGTTTTCGCAAGATTCAGGATTTGATGTTAATGAGTTTTGATTACTTCGCACATGATTTTTTATATGATAGCTTATATATGTGCCTTGTTTATGTGTGTGTGGTGGTTTGAAGAGACGGATATAAGGGAGACGAACTGGGAGTATAAATTGTCAATTGCTTTGCCGGATGCGTTGGCCCTTGGCGTGCGGCTATAACTAGCTATAAGAGAGATTTATTCTTTAGTTGGAATATTCTGTAGAATATACATACAAGTGTGACGGTTTACCTCTGATCGATGTGGGATACAGGTTTTAACAACAATAATTAGTCGTGTAATTGCTTAAGAGACAGGTTAAAAAGTTTATTTTAAAACTAACTTGTAAAATTAACAGTGTGCCAATATTGCATGCAACATGGCTTCACGCACGTCAATGGTGAATTCGAGATTTACAAATGTGTTTTAACATACAAACATGTCACATACACAATAAGGAGTCGTTGGCTGCGATGAATAATTTGAATGCGGTAATTCTAAGCAGGAAGTCGTGAGTTCGACTGGCATGAGTGTTTTCATTATATAAACAATATATTACTCCATAAGTTTTGAATTCAAAGTTCAACATTTGCTCTCACATCATTGGTTGACAATGCTTTTGTCTGGTCCCTATCTACTTTGTCTAGTAAGCGCGTGATTACTTATGCATACCTCCTTTTTTTTTTTGGTCTTTCTCTCTTAAGAAGAAAAACAGAGTAAATAAGAAGCAGGGAAAAAATTAAGTATTGCCAAACACAAGATAAATAAATTTTCTAAGTTTATGGAAGCATTACTTGCATCCTGTTTATCAGTTTTTCGGGGTATTATCGCTTTTTCATGAAAGCACTTTTGATGGCAAGACACAAATATATTCACTAATTGGATAGTATGTATATATATTTAAGATTGCTACAGTGAAAAAGGACATAAAATTTCAAGAAACAAAGGCTCCTGAACTTATTGTTTTTCCTGTGTTTTGATACTTAGAAGAGTTGTTCCTTCATTTATTATTGCTTTGTAGGCTTGGTTGAACTGGCAGCTGTCAGGACTCGGGATATCAGTTTCGTTGTTAAACTGGTATTTAAATTTTAATTCCCCCCTGCTCAACATCACAACATCTTTTGTTGCTGAAGAGCAGGCATTGGTTACTGAGGGAGGTAACGGTTATGATTCAGGTGGTGATAAGGTGATGGTAATTTTTTTTTTTTATAAATTTTGTTTTATTATTACGAAAATTATATTTGCAAATGCATGAGACCCCCAAAAGATCCCCATTTAATGTGGAGTGTTGGATGTGAAGTGGGCTCTACATGTTTGCTTTTAATCAATGGTCATTTTAATGGCACATAGATTTGGGGGACTTTTGGGGGTCTCTAGCATTGTCCTTTTTGAATTTATTTCAGTAATTAATTAGGTTTGCTTTTGTCATTAAGAAGATATGAAGAATGGACTCCAAAGCAAGAAACTCCTTCCATCAGTGTCAACTTCATTAGCACTTGCTGCTGGCATTGGCATAGGAAGAATCATTGTACTCTCTTGTGGCTCGGGTTTCCTTATGAATATCATGGGTATACCTGTTGTACGCCTTTCTTGGCCAATTTTGGTCTTTAATGTTCTTGTGAAAGTTTAGATGACTTTGACTTGCTGCACTTGCATGTTATGCAGAGTATTTATAACAAAGCTCTATATCAACTATGAGGAATGTCAAAGCCTTTGTTGGAGAACATTGATGGTTTATTTAATTAAGCAAGCATTTTTTATCAGCCATCTAATATGCAATGGTATGCTTTCTTTTGGTCACGTAATGGCATATTGATCTCACATTTTAAGATCCTCCGGGTATAATAGAAACACTTGCATGTTTTCTTGAGATTCAGGATTTGATGTCAATGAGTTTCAATTATGCACATTTTATATATCAGCACTATATTCAGACTTTTTTTTGATGTAAAAAATTTTCTCGAAAGCGGTAAAGTGCAGGAAGAGGGAAGTAAGATTAGTTACTTCTAATACTATGTAAAACGGTTGAAACTTCAGCACTTCTTTCCCATAATTGGAAGACTAAATAGATCCCTATGTAAAATCAGAAGGTGCCCTATCGATGTAGGATCACGATCCAACTGGAAATTGATGGACAAGTCTGCTAGTTTGTTGACATTCAATTTGTCCAATTTATCATTTTCTTTGGCTTTTGTGGTTGTTTTTTCTTGTCTCCTTTGACCATGCAGCTACTACCAGTCTAATCAGTATTTGCTACAGGAATTTGAAAAGTTGCATATTTCTTTACAAGTTTTGTGCCTACATGCTTGGAAGGCTCAGAGTTTTGACTTTTGACTATGTTTTGTGAGGTTACTGATAAGATTTTTGATGCAGACAAGCATGGGAGATGCTTTTCTTATCGCATGTGACCTTCTTACTTTGTTTGAGCTTTTAGTGGTAACCGCTTTAGGTCAGCACCTACTTATTACCACATCAAGTCTTTTGTAGTTTCTTGTCTGGCAAGAGAATGAGTTTTTATTATTCTTCTTCTTCCTCTTTTGAACTTTAACGGCCTGGATTCATATTTTATAGGGACTGGAGATTGATAGCCAACTATTGCTCACAGCCACAGGAGTGAGGTTTGAGAGTCTCTCCTTTTGCTCTTCATCTGCTTTTCTGATATGTGATTGATCTCCTAGTCGATCAATTCGTAGTTATACCATGTGAATCACAATGCATAGATGTTTCTTTCCCAATAGCTTATGGTGTCATTTAGTCAGGTCATATAATTTAGCAAATATAATATGAAATAATGTATAGTGGGAGAAAACCAGCTCAATTTTGTATTAAAGACTACATCATAACAATAAAGTATGACCAGCAACTTGCTGGTTTACGCTGTAATGTTTTCCTAGACCTTAGCAAAAAGTAGCTGAAACTATACCACCTAGATTGCAACCGACCTCCTCTATACTGCAAAAACTGAAGTATGTTGACCGAACTTCTAAGATTCCATTAGTTTGGAAGTTTGTAAATAAAAACACTGTCGCCAATGAGCCACTGGAGTTATTATTAGAATACCAACTCAGGAAACAATGAATAAAATGATGCTTGCTCTTCATCAAAATTCAAATCAAAAGAAGACTTGAAGAGAATGAAATTGTCATCTCAGCCTGAATTGAATACAGTTATACTTATTGGCTTATTGCAGTGCCTTGATGCTCTATCGAGATTGTCATACCCACTATAATTTCTTCTCTCAGCAAGTTTGCTTTGCAGTTCCTCTCCCATTATGGGTATGTCAAATTCAAGCTAGAAGGGACATAACTAGACATATGTACTAGCGCATGATGCACGTGATTGTATTTTTCCATGAAACAACTATAGCTACAAGCTACTGTGGTCTATGTTTTCAGCAGGTTCACTATCTTTATTTTTATTTTGCCACACAGATGGCATCCCAGCTTCAGCATGATTAGAAGAAGGTACGCAATCCATTTTTGAATTATAGTGCAAAACTTTGTCTGCAGTGTTGAAGCTGTTACTGTTTGTGGATTCCATAACTCCTGTGCATTCTCCTTGCATCAACTTATTCACTAAATGCATCCCAACTTGATTAGAAAGTTTGTCAGTACTCAAATCCATGCGGACCATGCAAGTGATTGTGTCTATTGTTTAAATTTTCATGGCCACTGGATTTCACAGCGCTTCTAAATTCTTCTTCAATTTCTTCCTTCTTTACAGGCCTTTCAACTTCAACATCTTTTGAAGGTATATGAACAGCTCTTTCCTTCTTTTTCTGCTCATTATGCAGGAAATCTCGTCTATTTTCAAAGCCACTATAGCTTCTTAACCTCATAATTGCTTGAAGTTCTAGATCTCTTTCTTCCTTCGGTATAGATGTCTCAACCTCAACATCAGCATATTCACTATCAGTTTGTAAGTCCACATCTGTTCCATCTCCTGCAGTGCTCCCCCAACATATTTTCCCCTGATACATTGCCTAGGCAAGCATTTAAAGAGTTTGATTTAGTATTTGATTCCTCAGATACTCGATAACTCAACTCATCGGGTTTATCCTCAGATAATTTTTTAATCATCATTGATCCCTCAGCACTGCCAGCTTCACTACTAATAATTACCCTTGTAGACCCAACAGATGATCTTTCAGCTGGTATTGAGGATAATTTTTTTAATCATCATTGATTCCTCAGCATTGCCAGCTTCACAACTAATAGTTACCCTTGTAGACCCAACAGATGATCTTTCAGCTGGTATTGAACCTGATGTATCGTTGGGTAACTTCATTGTTTGGGAAGTTAACCATTGCATAAACTCCTCTGTAAATGCTGATCAAGTTCTCTGGACCACCTTTTCGGCACGTACACCCCTTCTCCCTTCTCGAACCCTTTGCTGGAGCCTTATGAATCGTCATGATTCCAATCCTTTGAGCATTCTAGTTGTTCACTACGTGTTTTCCACTTTGAAAGTGTGTCCTCTGCTGATTCTCACCACCTGCGTTTCCTCGATTTTGCATTCCTGCAATCAATTCCCAGAAAGAGTGCTGTTTAGACAACTCTTCATTTTCGGACGAGAAAAATGGTTTTAATTTCCATCTGTTTTTTTTTTAATGGTTAACATAACGAAGTTTTGCTTGTGGATAAATCTAGAATAAAGTAGAGAACTATTGGGGAGAGAGTAATCGTGAAAACCAGGATGATAACGTGTAGCTAACAACTACATAAATTAAAAAGGAAGCTCCCCCGTTGTCAATCCTCATGCTTGTAGCTTTTCTTGCCACCAAATAACGATTTCTTCTGTATCTTTGCTGGTTTAAGTATTGTAACGCCCGCTGTCAGAGAGTTATATTGGGTTTGTATATTCGAATCCTGTATTCACCTCGTTGTGTTACTGTGTTAGGTGTAGAATGTAGTGCCGGTGCGTTCGGGTTTCGTCTTGGGAACCAAGGAATCCGTTTCGGTATTAGGATTTGAAGATATTTAAGGCGCTACCTTTTATTGCGTTTTCTCAGTGGTAAGTGGATGCGCTGGAATTAGCTCGAATTAGGATGACGTGGCCCAACCAGCCGCTTATAATTGTCCCGTTTTGCTATTGGGCCTTCTTTACTGTATCTCCATCAAACTGTCCTCGAGCCATTGGTAAAGGTCAATTTTAGTCACACTTTTATTAAATACACTCTTAATTTTGCTTGACCACCCCTTGTAAAAGTGACAAGGTGTCTTTAATAAATTTAAGGTTGATTAAAATTTACCATTGCTAAAACATAACAAATGATATGATGGGCCCAGCTCAAAACTTTTGCTATTGGGCTTTGGAAGTTAAAGTCTGCTAGCAGAGCGCATAGTTAGCCCGAAGTCCTCGTGGGCCGGGCCAGCCAGCCTTGTCTCATGCCGTGGCCCAGAACATTAGGTCCCAAGTTGGCCTGGGCTCTTTTTTTTTATATAAAAAATTTGAAGTAAATGTGTTATGGTAAGGGTTAGAACTTAGAACCCATGACCTAAATATATAAAATAGAAACTTAAACGTTACGCCTTGGGTCAGCTCGTGATAAATTTTCCCCTACTTAAATATAAAAAAAAAACTTCGAAAAATTTTAAAATAGGAACGACCCAACTGGGCCAGCAGGTTAAAGGACCATGTCTGATGGGCCCCAGCCAAGCCCGAGGAGAGGTGCTGGGCGGCCCCAAACCGGCTGGGCCGTTCTGGCAGATGGGCCGTTTGCCAAGATTTTGTAAACTATTCTTCTTGTTAGAAAACAACTGGTAAAAAGAAAAAATACCGCCATCTGAGATTCATAGTTCATACATGACGAAAAAAAATCCAATGGTACACCAAAACTCAAAGACGACTTAATCAAATAGTATTGTGTCCATCATGCTTATACATAAATATCATTATGTTCATGCAAGAAGAGAGCAGTTGAATTAATACAGTCAGAATAGAAACAGGACATCATTGGCGAACATCCCTTTTCCAAATCCCACAATTTCAGAACTAGAATCCACATTCTAGTCTGTGCTGTCCGCCATAACACTCGAACGGAGTTGGTATCAGCACAATTTAAGAGGAAACGTAAAAGCACAATAGGACATGACAGTGATGATACTTTCATTTTCATAACAGAGCGGACAAACCTTACTTACATGACAACGTGGCCTGTACACATTCACCTAAATTGAGGCAGCACTGAGCCACCACCGTCTCAGAGTCCTCAAAAAAAAATCCAATTGAATGAAGCGCCAATCCAAGCCAAGCTTCATGCAAATCGGATACTCAATGTCCGTGCTACAAGCACTTCCCGGTTCTCAAAAGAATCCTGAAGAAAGAAGAGGAACTAGAAGTGAGAGAAAAACAAGTTAAATGCAGTGGTTTCGCAAATTCTATCAATGCTAAAAGACCAAACTCATAATGGAAGGAAGAATTGAATAGGCCTCCCCCGTAGTAGACCCATGCACAGACAATTATAAATATCAGGGTATTGGTAATGTCATTCAATTCACGAGCCAAACTACACAATGCAAACATGCCCACATGTAATTGTTTAGGTCTAAAAGGGGTAGCAATGTTCCTACTATGTATTAGGATACTGTATTAACACCATATTGTTGTTTTCTTTCACATCTTGCTTCTTACACCAATTACAGTTCAGAAGTGCATGTAAGAACTGGTTTCAGATACTGCATTAATTCTCTCTTTGTCAGTCACTAAATCATTTTTTTAAAAAAATTATCTTTTGGGCTAAACTCTAAACAGTGTCGAATTTTTAACTCATGCCTCGTGCCTAATTGATACACCTACTTATTTTGGTTCAACAACCCAATGAAAGATATCTGCTTCAACTCAGCTGTACTGCTCTCCTTAAAGAGGCACAGATGTTATCCTATGTCCACCTGCACCTAAGCAAAACTATAGAAGGGTAATTATAGTCACAATCCATAACTCATGATACTCTATGGCAGTATTTCTTCAAGTATTCTTTCTGGCAGCTTAACAAAACATAAAAGAGCAGGAACCTGCATCTCAACCAATGTTTTTTACACCTACCTTCTATGTGCATCTTCAACAAGGAAGACAAGAAAACTAGAAAAGAATGAAACACTAATTCTAGGCCCAAAAAAGCACACAAACCATGTGGATTCTCACACATTTCTCATACGGATTCATGTAGCCAAACCCAATATTATACGGTATACAATTCCGACACAATAACTACAACATTTTAATCTTCTATGCTGTTGCCATGTTTTAACTAAGATTATTAAAGAAAACAATAATATGAACATGAAAAATCAGGTAACATGAGTGTCATGAAATACCAGGTAAAAGAGTAAAAGAACACAAGCTAGGCTGCTAGACGATCCAAAGTTAAAAATGGATAACATTTAGGGAGCAGCAACAATATAGAGGGCGGCAAAATTTTCCTGCACTTGTATTATATAATTACAAGGCAGATTTTAAAAGGCCAGAAAACAATATGTATGAGGAGCAGGACAATGAGACAAGGAAGATATCAAGCGAACAAAAAGGCTGAGAGAAATAAAGAAAACAGCATTAACCATAAAACACTACAATCTTAAATGAAAATTTTAAACCATACATCTAGAATACAAAATTTCCACAAACCCAGTGAAAAAGTTTTCATAATAAAAAACATAGAAATTAATGAAAATCCACATATGGATTCATGTTGTACAAGGAAATCATTTTCAAAAAAAAAAGGTGGCAAAATTGCAGAGTAGAAAATTTCTCTAACAGGTGACTATGGATCATACTACACTTGACAGATCATTAGCTGGAAGCTAAACTTTTCTTCATAACACCTCCGCTTATTAATCCTGATCACTAATTTTCACTCTCTTCCTTGGAGTCTTAAAGACACTCGTGAGAACTTTTTGGAAAATACAAAAATATGATTCCTTTGCCCACCTATGCAACCTCTCAAGGCGTAGCTGTGGTGTGAGAAAGAGGCTGCTCATGTCTAGGGTCCAATAATGAAAATTCCCGTGCTACTCCTGTTTGAGTGCCTCAAAACAGACTATCAACAACATCTACAATCTTGCAGACTCAAGAAAATTCCAAAACATGAATTGCAACTATTGAAGAATTTTGTAACAATTAGAAAAGAAATCATAGAATGAATGGAAAGATTTAGATGATTCCATAGATACATTAGGAAACAATGAAAAAAGGAAGTACAATGACTAAATCAGGGAAAAACAGTTTATTCGATGAAAGCTTAAACCCCCAAACAAAGAAAGAACAAGCTCCATATTTTCCTTAAGATTCGCATCTAATGGTGCTCCTATGTCTATACACTTCTTTTAGCAAATATTCACTGTTAGGCGTTGATCATCAAGACTTAATATCCAGCATTGATCATCTAGCAACTTGTAATAGAATCTCTCTCGATGTGTTAAATCCCACGATCATGTATTAGGCATAAGAGACAATAGGTTAATACTGTTTGCCTAAGACAAGATTGTGGCATCAATATTTTGTACATACCTACCCAATCTGAAGTATCCCAAGCAATTCACAGGATAATATTAGATACTTAACTGGATAAAAGAACACTAACAGAGTTCTCTTTGATGATTTCATTCCCAACAGTAAAAATCAAAGATAAACAAAAACATAAACAATGCATAATGTACTAGCGTCCAATTTGTTTATTCCATGCAAATTTGTTGGCGATATATTTTATGACTTTGCATTTTGAGTTTCAAACATTAAACTTAGCCGATCCACAATGTATCCATGGTTCAATTTGTTTCATTCAAGCAAACCTGTTGATGATATATCTCATGAGTTGCATTTTAACTTCCAAATATGAAACTTAACTGATGCATAATGTATCTAGTGTTCAATTAGTTTATTCAAAGCGAAATCACTGGGATATCTCTCTCTCGAATCTTGAGTTTGCATTTTAAATTGCAAACATCCTTTCCAATTCAGAAATTGATAACCTAAAAGGAAAAAAAAAAAAGAATCACCTGACATGAGGGCAGAAACACCAATCATTCTAGTCCTGCCCTGATGACTTTATACCTCAACTTCCTGTTGAGATTTTCCTGCCAAAAGTTCAAAAGCATGACAAACTTCATCTCCAAGTTATCACATTAAAAGAGAAAAATAAATCCAACTGGATTGCCCTAAAATTTCGAATTAAACATAGCAATAAATCAAACACAGTATTTTTCAATAATAAATAAAGAAGAATTTTAGTAATATTGCAAATCCAACTGACCTGCTCAAGAACTTTGGCTGAGCTAGTCTCGACCTGCCTTGCCAAGCTTTCGATCTTGGCCAACATCTTCTCGTACATATCTTCCAATCCGGCCGTGTAACTCGTAGATTCAGATCCGAGCAACTGCCTCAATCTCCGGACTTCAAAACCCTCCGCACACTTATTCAGCTGCCTCTGGTCCCTCGTCGCCTCCTTTGACTCCCTCGAGCTCTCCTCCTCAGTCATCATCATCGAAGATCCCCTCATTTCACAGCTTAGCACTGGCAACGGAGAGGTAGGACTGAAATTTCCGTAATGCCCCCGGAACGCAGGCCCAATATTCACCACTTCCACGGATTTCGCCTCGAACGACGTCGACGCCACGAACTGGTACGCGCGGTAATCGTGCGTATGAATTAATGACTCTTGAACCGGCGTAGCAACCAAAAGGAAAATACACGGCGAGAAATTACCATAACTTGTGTTGATGTCGTTGGCGGACGCTGCGCTGTTGTAATTGGAGGATTTCGATAGCGAGGAGGATACGGAGAGTTCGCGCATGGACGGACGGAGAGCGGATCTGCGGCGCGCGGAGAACCAGCCGAGGAGGTTTTGGTATTGATTAGGTCCAAGGCGGAGGTTGCCGAGCGGATCGTAAAAGGATAGAGCGGAATTAAATGAGAGGAAAGAAGTGATGGTTGCGATGAGGTGAGGATGATCGGAGGAAGCGGAGGCAGAGTCGTCGGTGAGGGTAGGGGTTACGAGAGTCACGCGGCCAAAGAGCAAGCCGTCGATATCCGCTGGTGATGCGCTAAACCGTTGAAGCAACGATGTTAGAGTCGGTCCAGATATTGCAATTTTCTGCAACTGGTGCTCCATGTGAGAGAGAGACAGAGGAGGAGTTTAGGGTTTAGAAAGAGAGAGACGAGAAGGAGCGAGAGGAGCAGCTCCAATAAGCTCACCATCTCAGAGTGAGACTACGAAGAGGGAGGCATTTATTTTGGTGTTCATCGAAACGACATCGTTGAAATTGTCTATGTTGTGGAATTACGGAATTACCCTTGCGTCAGAAAGACTAGCTTTTTTAAGGCTCTCTAAAAAATAAAAATAAAAAAAATTAATGCACAGAAAGACTCAGACGAGTATTGGTCATGTATATCAGATGTAATTTCCATCATTTTATTATTATAATATATGAAAAAGAATGCTAATTCCAAACAATGCCACACAACTCTATTTAGTATTTACATACTCCGACCAAAGAACTAAAGAATATTGAGAGTGCTACTCCTTCCTCTTATAACTTGTAAAACCATCCTAATTTATCAAAGACTCCTTTATTCTCGCATAACCAGATAATAACAAATCTATTCATCACTTGCTGATTGAACTGGGGCTCTATCATCACTAGAACTGGCAGCCAGGTCTGGCTTGATCTCCTCTAGTTGCTGCAGAATTTGCTGAACTTCCGGACGTGCCGCTGGTGAGGGATCTACACAATGCAATGCTAATTTCAGCGTGTTAAGTAACTCATCGCCTATGTTTGGTGTATCCCTAATAAGCTCCAAATCAAACACTTCATTTGTCCATTCCTCCTTCACTATTGATGCTACCCATTGTGGCAAATCCATTCCATTCGTTGCCTCTCCAGGTGACTTACCTGTTAACAGTTCCAATATGATTACTCCAAGGCTGTACACATCTGTCTTTGTGTTGGCGTCCTTCAGCTTTGAAAGTTCTGGTGCACGGTAGCCGAGTGTTCCAGCGGTGGCAACGACATTGATATTGGCAGCAGACGTCATGAGCTTGGAGAGGCCAAAGTCTGCAATGTGGGGGTTGTTCTGCTCATCAAGTAGTATGTTGCTTGATGTCAGATTCCCATGAACCATTTTCTCCTGGCTGTGGAGATGGATTAGTCCACGAGCAACACCCATGGCACTTTTCATCCTTGTTGGCCAATCGATGGTGGTTTCCGGTCCTCGTGCTGTATCAAGAAAGACAATTATAAAAATCAATTACACAGCTCTAAACAAGCCTAAGATTTATTGGAGAACTAGATTAATCAACTTACCATGTAGGAAGGATGCAAGACTCCCTTTGGGCATGTAATCAAAGACAAGAAGCTTCTCTCCTTTAGGTCCCAAGTAATAGGCTCTGAGGGCTAACAGATTTGGGTGACGAATCTTTCCAAGTGCAGCAGCCTCGGCTTCAAACTCGCGCTGGCCTTTTGTTGTTTTCTCCCTCAATCTCTTAACTGCAACTTGATTGCCATCCTCCAATGTTGCCTTGTATGCTGTCCCATAAGTACTTTTTCCCATTATCTCCGCAGTTGCGCATAGTAGATCGTCAGCTGTAAAAATAAATGGTCCATCGAAGTGGACTAGTTTTCCACCCATTTGGCCACCTGCTTCTTCTTCAGCTCGCGATACGGGAACACCTTTCTGAGTCTTCCCTGCATTGTCTGCTTTACCATTCTTTCCTTTGGAGGAAGACCTTTTCCTCATTAAACAGCATATCAAAATGCAGCAAAATAAAAGTAGAAGGGCAAGGAGGACACCGGCTGCTATTAGGATGATGTCCTTGGTACTGAGTTTGCGGTGATGATGTTTTGGTGCCTCTGCAGGTGCTGGTGGAAGAATGAGAGGATGCGGAGAAGGACATGGGGTTGAAGTGCTGTACCCACAAAGCTGTAGATTTCCAACAAAAGAACTTGCATTGAACTTTTTGGAGAGGACAGATGGAACAACCCCAGACAGGTTGTTGTAAGAAACATTAAAGGCGGTAAGGTTTGCTAGGAGGCCGAATGAAACGGGAATCTCTCCAGTGAAATCATTCTGAGATAAATCTAGTATGTTGATGCCAGAGATGTTCCCAATTGCTGGGGGAATATTACCTTCCAATCGATTACCTTTCAGGTTAAGTACTGACAGGTTCTGTAATCTGTCTATGGCATCAGGGATCTGATTTTCAAGCTTATTGCCCTCTAAATTCAACGAGACAAGCGAGGAGAGGTTGGCAAAACTAGCAGGAATACTACCATTGATGGCGTTGTCTGATAAATCAAGATTCTGGAGCTCAAAGAGCCTGCCGAGTTCACTTGGTATGGTCCCAGAAACCTGGTTATGACACAGAGAAAGCTTTTGAAGGAAACCTAACTTGCTAAGAGAAGAAGGAATTGGTCCAGACAACAGATTATGATCAAGGGTCAAGACCTGAAGTAGGTAAGAGTAGTTTCCCGTTGTACCCCAAGAATCAGGGATAGCACCAGAAAGATTGTTGTGTTGGAGATCAAAGATGGTCAGAGAAGGTAACCGAGTGAGACTACCAGGAATTGGACCCAGAAAGGAATTGAAGCTCAGATTGAGCCTGTATAACCTGGTAGAGTTGGCCACACTGGAAGGTATTATACCACTAAGTGAATTGTTGCTCAAATCAAGAGCCAGAAGTTTACGACAGTTACCAATTGAAGGAGGGATAGAGCCCGAGAGCCGATTGTTGAAGAGGTAAACTCCTCTAAGACTGGGGAGGAACCCAAGAGACCATGGAACAGCACCAGCTAACACATTGTCGTGGAGACTAAGCTTTCGAAGAGCTTGAAGCTGACCAATCTTCTCAGAGATTCTGCCTCCAAGTCCCTTCCAAGGAAGCTGGATTGCTATAACCTGTCCCTTGACACACTTGATTCCAGCCCACCCACCTGAGCAAGCTCCATATCCACTGTCATTCCAACTGCGCAATACTCCTTCAAAGTCGACCAGTTCCTGCTTGATGGCTCGAAGTGCTTGATAATCTGCTAGAGTTACAATCACCTCGTCCCATGCCTGAGGCAAAACAATTTGAGAGGTAAAAGCTAGCAGAAACAAGAAGAAATTAAAAATGGAGAACTTATTTTGGAACTCGAGAGGAGAAAAATTCTTTTTGTGGTGTAGTGTCCTTGGTTTTTTCTTCTTTGAATCCAAGAATTGGCACCAATTACTCATTTCTCTAAATCTGTTTGTGTTGATAAAAAATAAAGAATCAAAGAAAAAAAGAAGAAGCAAGAATGCAGAAAATAACTAGAAAGGAGAGAAGAATTTTTTAGTTTAATCGTCTTTCTCTTCTCCTTTCTCTGTTTCGTAGTACTTCTATATCTACTCTGGATCTATGGAGGTATAAGGAAAGGAAAGATGATAATGAGGAGAGATTAGTTTTAAGATAGTGAAATGGGTTCTGCTAAAGTGATTGTGTCTAATAGAGTATATGAGGGAATCTAGGTTTGAGAGAGAGAGAGAGAGTACACGATGGCGGGGAGTAGGATTAATTTGATCATAACGGCTAGTTTTACTTCATGTATGTCCTAAACGGTTATGAACTG
Source organism: Tripterygium wilfordii (assembly GCF_013401445.1). Taxonomy (NCBI): domain Eukaryota; kingdom Viridiplantae; phylum Streptophyta; class Magnoliopsida; order Celastrales; family Celastraceae; genus Tripterygium; species Tripterygium wilfordii. Next base: position 12,718,489 of record NC_052234.1, on the reverse strand, counting down.
GACCAAGTCTTACCTGCAGAGGGTCCCATTCCCAACGGCTCTATTTCATGGGGCATGATCTTTGCCTTTACAGTTAAAAATTACGAGCTTGCCACTGGAATAATGGGCTGGCAACTGACCACCGACACCTCATTGCAGGGTTGCTAAACCCAATCGTCAACATTAACTCATTAAGCGTTACTACGTCTCACTTGTTTTAAAGCATATCCAACCCTACTTCATTTTAAGTAAAAATCTAAAATCTAATTAGATTACCAACTTTCTAGCACTACTCCACATCAAACGAATAAAAATTATTAAGTTGATTTGGGTAACATGAGGCGTATCCTAAATTTGAGTTTCCAAAGAATAAAAACCAAAAATAAGTAAGGATATAGATAACCCGTTAAAAGCTATAAAAATAAAAAAGGATAATCCATTTGACATGCTCTAACCCAAATACGCCACATATAACCATCTTTCTAGGGAGTTCAGGAATCTTCTGTAATTCAAATGACAGTTTGCTGCCTACGGTTTTCTATCAAAGTTACCATTATGAGAAATAGATCGAACATGCAAATACCCAGCATGTTGTTCTCTCATAAACAACGCCTTGTCGATACACAGAAAACCAGTCATTTTCCATCTAACGATTAAATGCAACATCCTGCCAATTTTTAAATGAGCAATAAAATCAGGCTTATAATACCTACCTACATGAATCAATAGTGCGAGTCACTTCTTCAGTTTTCAATGCTTCAAGGTAAAACTACAACTACAAGCCCAATAACAAAAAGATAAAAGTTGCAGCACATCCAATAAGAACATATGTAGATTATTAAACAAATGATTTCGAGTCAAAGAGATTCATCCCATCACTGTTGGGTGGATGCAGCTCTAAGTAATGATTAAAGCTCCATCGTACCATCCTACCAACACAGAATGATGTGAACATGCAACATTGGATTCAATGCCAGACGGAATAAACAGGATAAAGCATGAAAGTTCCTGCAATACTGTTACAAACTAAAAGTTGTTATCATGCATATCAAAGAAATGTAAAGAAAATGTCAGTCATCAGTCAAAAAGATCATTCCCATGATGCCTCGAACGCTAATTGTATCAAGGAGAAACATGTCTTGCAAGGCCCATCACAGTTAAAGCCACCCTATATGAGAGACTGCGGAAGAAACAATATCATCTATCGTCTTTACTAGCCTCATCTGTGGAAATCAACATATGGCACATAAACATCATAACCTAGATTGAAAAGTTGATTTTTAATCTATAGTCAATCAACTAGATATAGATTGAAGGCAATACAAGAATTAACATGCATCTTCTCCGGAAACAAATATCATCTATCTTCTTTACTAGCCTTCTACTAGCTTTGTAACATAGAAATGGATACAATAATGTGCAAACACTAATCACCTGACTCTGGACTTGAATATTGCAAGCATTATGAAAGACAAGCAATCGATACCAATGGATCAATCAATTCTAAGCCAACATACAACCAATTTAAAACAAATTCAAACACGAGACGAATAATAAGAAAAAAGACCTGCAAATCTACATGGATCGCATACAACATACATAGGATTAAAAAATTCCTTATGCAATATCCAATAACATTTGAATTCATAGCCAATCATGAACAACCAATTTCTACGCACAAGATCCGAAGTAACGTGACATAACCAAGCCTGGAAATTGTGCACTATTCATTCATATTATGGACAATATGAAATGAGATATCAATGTTAACTCATTATCAATGAGATCATATTACACTGTATCTTGTAATCAAATGAAGGAAAAGAATCTATAGATCCAATACTTGTGATGTATAGAATCCTATTCAGAAGAGCATAAAGAAGATATACCTACATATGTTCCCAAACCTAAGTATTTTTACTTTTATTTTTTATTTTGTATATCAAAAATTAGAAATTTTGAGGTATACGTATACCCAGCCAACAAGATCCTGAATCACCCGATCCACAGATCCAATGAAATTACACCACCCAAATCTCCTCAAACACGAGCGGCAGCAACAGCAGGAGCGGCAGCCGTGACGGCATTGGAGGCAGCCCCACCGAGGAAGGAGAGGAATCCAGTGGCAGCAGGCTCTTGTTCATCCAAAAACATGTCCTCAGGAACCCTGAACGACCCGTGAGCGCACACGAGTGCCACACCGACCATGAAGGCAGATATAAGCACAGATCCAACGCTTGTGAGGAAGATGACGAAGACGCTGAGCAGAATAAGGATCCCGAGAGTCTCACGATTGCTGAAGGTACGGCCAAGGAGGTTGAGTGGCTGGTCAGAGGGTCGGAGCAGGTAGAGAAAAACCCAGGACGAGAGAAGGCCGAGCAGAAGCAGAAGGGAGAAAGGGTGGGACAAAAGAGAAAATGCTAAAATCACAGTGACTACTGCCAGATAATTGACGCGGAAATAAGAGTAGTTCTTGCGGATACGAAGGGAAGCATCTCCGACGGACTCAGGTTTGGAGAAGGCGGAACGGTCGAGAAGCTCCGACCAGGGGCGCCTCTGGGAAAAACCGCTGCGGATGGACTCGTAGAGCTTAGAAATATAGGCACGGAACGCGGGGGTTTGAATTGGCGGCTGGGACTGGGTGGAGGTAGTGGTGGTGACGGCGGCGACCGGAACAGTGGTCGTGCCGGTGGTGGGTGGGTTGTTAGAGATTGGAAGGACGGGAGGAGAAGGAGCAGACATCCTGGTACTCGTGGGGGTCTATAGATCGAAGAGGATTGATTGCTTTGTTGTTTGGTGTTGTGTTAATATGCGGAGAGAATCGTAAATGTAGGAAAGTGCTAAGAATGGTTAAATGCTACTCACTCTTGCCAACTTCGTCGTCCACGGAATCTCTGGTCAGGAGAGAGAAGTTATGGGCCTGCAGCTTTAAATCTGGGCTGAGCTTTTGGACCATTTCAAACCCAAATAGATCTACAACAAAGCCGAAGTCCTAGCATAATGTATTGCATCTCTTTTCACTGGACAATCGAACTCTTCTAAACTTCGTAAGCTAGCTCAACCAAGATCATCGAGCTTATGATCAGCTAATCCGTGACTAATGTAATCTCACAATGATCACCCTTATAAAGAGTAAAGGAAAAGGAGAGCAGTCTCCCTCATATTTTACGAGGCCCAGCCCAATCTAGACTGTTTTAAGACCCAATTTCTGAGATTTTCAGTTGAAATTTTTGCAAGCCATCTCAATCTTGTGGCAAAGCACCACGTCCATTACATAGTCCAACCATTTCAGCCATGATAAAAGCAGAGGCATCTGTATCTAACTTCATTGCAGTCGCAACTCACAAGAATAATACCATTCGACATCTTCAAATACAAACGGAAAATTTCAGGATAAAACCAGTTCAAACTGGAGGGAATGTTGTGCCTCAAAGAATAAAGACAAAATATTCTCCAGATTCTACAACAAACAAAGCTCAGGTAGACAGGGTTAACAAGCATGGCAAAAATTAGCAAGTCCTTCAAAAGGAAAGTAGAATACCCTTCATATCCTACCAGGGAAAAAAAGCCTTTTTCAACCTCTAGCTGTGTGCACAAGAGCAACACCATGATCCTCACCCTAACATGCCATTAAAATTCTGTATTTTGCAGCCTCAGCAAAAAAAAAAAAAGAAAAAAAAAACCACCTACCAGCAAGGGAGTGTTTGGTGAAGAATTTGTACCATTCGTGGTCATAATGCATGGTAAATGGCGAAAAAGGGATAGAAGGACAAGAAGCACGAGTGATAAATGAACAAGAATGCACAAGTATTCTATATGATTTCCTACTTACATCGCAAGGCAGGTCAAATAATAGCTAATTCTCTCGATGACACTTAAGCAGTAAATTAGATGTCAACATGATGGCATCATAATCCTAAACTTAATCATGCAACATGTTCAATTATATCAATTACCCAGTCAACATTAATTTCCACCATAAGACAACATTCAATAATGCATACTCGATCAAACAAGTTTCATATCCCTAAACAACATGAAAATGACAATATATTTTAATATTACCAAGTTTTTACGATCACAAAACACCATATAGATATCAGGTGGCATAGCATCAAGTTCCCATGAAAATGTGCTTGATTTAGAAGGTGGACCCATTCCATCCAAAATTTGAACCCTGCAAAATAAGAGAGGCATCAGCACCATGTGCAATGATAGTGAGTAGCAGAGTTCCATAAAATGAGTGCTACAATGGGCATAACCAAAATAGTAAACATAAAACTGGTATTGCGAGAAAAACTGACAATGGCTATGCTCAAAGTTAAATCAGTGAAGATTTAATTACATTATCTAATGCTGGTGTAAAGCATGCAAACACTGTGCATGTTCTTGGCTCTGATGGGCCTAAACAAACAGGAAGAATGCAATGAGAATACATGAGTGCATGACAACAGCCCATCTTTTAAATTAACCAAAAAATATAAATGGCTTGCCTTTGTGTCATAAAACTTGAGGAAATATCGAGATTTGGGCACTGATAACTTGGTCTCAAGAATTAAGGCAATTGCAGCACTCAATTTCTTGTTCACATCAGGAGTAAGGCCTCCAATGGACACCAACTCGCCATAGGCTGCAGGCTCCACAGAGCCACCAAATGACATGGGCACTGATCCCTTCAAAACAACCATTACGTACTGCACCAAACAAACATAAATATTTACAGTTACAAGTAAAGTAGCAATGTATTATCCCAAGCAATCAACACTTCTTAGAAAAAATAATGAAAGCGCTTCAGTGTGAAAAACCAAGATTACATTCTATTTTAGCTAAATCCTGGTTCTTAATCCCTGATAGAGAATGCGTCTCTACCTAGACTAACGCCAATGAATAAGTCATATATGATTGAAATGAACTATAGGCTCATTGCACAATGAGTTACAATAACTGCAGTTAGAATTAACCGGGTAATGCTTGCAATTTTAGAATGCATTTCATTGCATAGAACTTTTAAGGTGAAACACAATCAGAGTTTTCCAAATTCTACTGAGATATGACATGAGCCCTTTATGAAGGAATAATTATAGCACTCTATTAGGCTTCCCATAGTTTGCTATATGGTGTTTCCATTGAAGACTTCGTAGTCAGCTGTGAACAGTATTCCAATATGGCAAACCAAACAGATGCTAAGAGTCTAATCAGACAAATTGAGAACATATAGCTTGTTCAACCGAGTAATTTTCATCAATTGTTTGACGATGTACTAACTGGTGGCATGAGAACTTTGGAATTAGAAACATAAATGCAATACACATTTTGTTCCCTTCCATTTTCCCCCACTTAGGCGGGCAACATATTATGGCTAATAGGAGATGGTAGAGGTAGAACTCCCGATGAATGAGAGTTGTACCCCCAACTTTCCTCCCTTCTCCTTGCCTCCCCTCCCTCTTCCAAAAGATTCATTAGTAATTACTAGCAGAAAGCGGCACAAAAATCAGCTAAGGCACACATTAAGGGCTCGCCCGTTTGAGCCGTTCAGGGGTGTTGGGTTAAGAGGTGTTAGTCCCGAACACCTCTCAACCCTTGACTGTTTCAAGCGTTCGGGACAGTTGGGACAAAACCTCTCTACATCTCAAAACAAATGTTATATTTAAAAATCCAACACCTCCCAACACTCCCCAACCCCTCCCGACCCAACACCCTAAACGGGCAAGCCCTAAATACCTAGTACCAAAGGAGAGCGTATGGATCCATAAATTTGCAAAATAGCCCCAGCTACACCTATTGCATCGAAATATCAGGCAACAAATACTCGACTCACAGGCACTAGCCAGTAATTCCTCACTTAATAATTCACTATTTCAGGTTATTAAGAGTTCAATGTCGCAAATTAGCTATAAAAACGCTGAACACAGATAATACGACTCGAAACCAGAAATAAAATACAATTACGACACAACAATTTCAAAGAATGAAAATAAAATCGAGTTCAAACGCTAAACATGCAGGTTGATGAGACAAATACACGCATATACACACAAATTGATATAGAGAGTAGGGGAGGGATTCTCACCGCCTCGGGTTTGCCGATGATTTTGGCGACGGTGGAGGTGGCCTCAGAGAGTATGGAGGAGGTGTCAACACCATCCAAGTTTACGTTAGTTGAAAGGTTCAGGCAAGGCATCGTTTCTGTCTCTGCAAATACCGCCAAAATAAAAACCCTTCTACGCTTTCTTGCTCGATGTCCGTGTAAAATGGAAAAATAAAGCTACCGCCTACCGATGGCTGATGACTGATGACTGTTGAAGGAAGGGGCGCATGTTAACTGCCGAATTTGACCTTGCGAGCACCACAATTTTGCAGCCTCACCCACGTACTTTACCAGCCCAATAAAATGCAGCCCATCCTTGTCTGGGGGCCTAACTGAATCCTAAAACTATTGTGGCCCATGGACTCGAATCATTGCCCAACGCTTATGAAGTTGAACTGATTTGATTAATGTTGATGCCACACCAGACTCACCATGGTGCCACTGCATCATGTGATTACTCTCAAGCTATATATAATGTATAGATGAATTATCACATGTACACCAACTTTACGTACTTGAAATTCAATGACGGCAATAAAGCACAACATAACTGGGGGACCACACATTTGGTGTGGGACCCTCTGTATCTATGATTGGATTTTAAGTGTGTGAAATTGGGGTAATAACACTTTTGGGTATTGAATAATTTGACCCAATTCAACTCGAGGATCAATTTTTCAAACTTTTCAAATTGGGTGTCCAAATTATAAATTTGTGTCAAACCACTCACACGGGCAGTTTGTTGCCATTTCGAGCAGTCAACTTTCCCACATGGCATTAAAAAGTCAAATTCAACAAGTTTTGCTTATGTGGCTTGGTGACTTGGATATGATTTATATATTTTTTAAAAATATAATAACACAAGAAAATAACAAAAAAGAAAAAAAATCAAAACCAAAACCAAAAATTCTACTGGTTCTGTACCCTCTCGAAGGCACATCTGCTCTCTCTAGGCGGTTCCGCCGACGAAATTTCAGGATGCACCGCCATCGTTTCCTGTTGTGCAACATGTCGTAGGCAAGGATGTTTCTACTGGATCTGACTATGGATCCGAGGATCGACACGTGATGGGGAGCATGTATTGCCTTCCATGGAGATTCAAAGGCAGATCCAAGAATTGCAGAAATCATGTCAAAAGCATAAAGCCAAGTTCAGCATGAAACCATGTCAAAATTAAGAGACTCCACTGAGTTCAATAAGTGATGAGAGAGGATGTTAGAGATTTTTCAAAATTATTTTGATTTTTGTTTTGAAAAGACATGACTTTTTAACATACACTTTCATTTTAAAAGACATGTTTTTATTTGGTTTGGAGGCAACTCTTCATATTGTAAAGATATGTCCTTTTATGGTGTCCTAAAAGAAGAGTCACCATTGTAAAGACATGATCATTCGTTGTAAGAACATGATCATTCATGTAAGGACATGATCATTCATTGTAAAGACATGTCCTATGTGAAGAGTTACCACAAACTCTATAAATAGAGTTATTCTCCAACCATTTGAGCATCCAATTTTTCGATCAACTTTCTCCCATTCTCTCTTCATAAAGTTTTCTATTGTTTTTCTATTGCTGCAGAAATCGAAAGACAAGTATCTTTCTTTCTCTTGATTATTCTCAAAGTACTCTGACCTTCTACTGCCATTGCACCAAGAAGAAGGTGGTCCATAGACCAAGCTTCATTGTATCCTGGAGGCGGATTTGCTGTAACCTAGTGCAACCATTTGGTGGGGGGCAAATACTGTCTTAAGGAAAGCGACTACGCGCCTTGAAGCACTAGTTTTGTACAAGTTTTGTTGCAATCACAACCAATCCTACCATATTTCTCCAACAGAAGAGTCATATAAGAGACCCGTGATTTGAAACAAGATCTCATTTCTCTTTTGTTCTAGCTTGAAGTGGATTCTCGTACCTTTCTCGTTCTCTTCTTTGCTTTTTTGTATGTTCTTTGAATAAATAATTTTTTTGGATATCCTCATTTTCCCTCTCTGGCAGGATGGTTCCATGGGGGCTTTGTGAAAGTTCAGCACCACAAGGGAGGGAAGAGAAGCAGGATGGTTCTGTGGGGCTTTCAATTCCTTGAGGCACAGAGAGATCAACGAAGAATTATAGGGTTTCAAGAACAGAACTTGCAAGCAATCACAATGACCCGCTCAAGTTGAAGATCTGTGTCTCCATGGGAGGGTGAGAAGAGATGAAAAGAGATAAGTAACAAGGTTGAGAGGTAGATGAAGAAGAGGATTAGAGATCGAGGATGAGAGCGCAAGACAGAGGGTTTTGATACTCTCTTTTTTTAAATTATTTTTATTGCCACATATTTTTTTTTTAATTTGTTAATGCCGTGTAGGAAAGTCGTCTGCCCAAAATGATGGAAAATTGCCCGTGTGAGTAGTTTGACACAAATTTAAAATTTGGATACTCAACTTGAAACGTTTGAAAAATGAGTTCCCGAGTTGAAATTGGTCAAATTATTCAGTATTCAAAAGTGCTATTACCCCGTGTAAAATTGATGTGCATAGTTATTGTGCATGTGATAATTCTTGACGTTGATAGATACTAATGCAGATGGAAATATTTCTGATAAATATTTTATTTTGGTATTTTAGTAAATCAATTATTTGTAAATCAATTAGTATTATTTTCTAGGAGTCTAGTATCTTTTTAAGTATTTGTTTCCTATTAGAGGTGTCTAGGGTTTCGTTTAGTTTACTATTTAAGGTTGTAACCCTCATTGAGGAATTTCAGTTTTGAGTCTTTGATTGAATAAAATTAAGAGACGGCTAGTCTTTTCCAATTCTTTGTTCCACGAAAGCGCGTTGCTACCAGGGGAACCCTTTTATTCTCGGGGACTTCCTTGAACTCTAATACTTCTTCTACCGAGTTTAGCCAGTCAAGAAAGTCTTATGGTTGTAGACTACCATGAAATTCTGGGATATCAATTCTCAGCCCAGTATCCCACCGCTTGTTCTCACGTGGGACGTTGTATTGTGCGTCATCGACATAATCTTCTTCCACTAACGGGTTGATGGGATTTCCCTCCTCGTCGTCTTCCTCGGGATGACCTTGCTGAAGCATTAACGTTTCCACCTGCCGGGTTAAACGTTCCACTTGCTGGGTAAGTCGGTCCACATCCTCCAGGTCGTTGGCACCACGGCCTCTTCCACTGATGCAGCGCGGCGTGGTGGAAAGAACATGTACTTGGACCTGTTGTTTGGGCTCTACCTTGCGGAGCGCTTGAAGGTGCTTTAGGCACAACAGGGTGAGACATTGATGCGCGTTGTGGGGTTGCGGTTGTACCCCACACTCCTGGACCACTGCTTGACCCCTGCCCACTACTGTTACTGCCACCGATAGTTCTTCGAGACATTTGTTTTTCCAGTTGTTTTGCCCTTTGATATGCTTCAGCCACAGAGAAGGGATCAAAGAGATTTACTGTGTCTTGTAGTTGCGTTCTCAGACCTCCAGTGTACCGAGAGGCCAACTGTTCATCAGTCTCATTAATATCACTTCGGGCCAACAATTCGTAAAACTCAGTGGTATATTCGTCAACTGTACGAGCACCTTGTCTACAATTTTGAAGTTGTTGGTATACTAACTTAGAATAATTAGGAGGTAGGAACGTAGCGCGCATATGTTTTCTCAATTTATTCCAAGTTGTGATCTTCTCCTTACCTTGTCGTAGGCGCGTTGTTTTTAATTGTTGCCACCATGCCGAAGCACGTCCACGAAAGCGCGTTGCTACCAGGGGAACCCTTTTATTCTCGGGGACTTCCTTGAACTCTAATACTTCTTCTACCGAGTTTAGCCAGTCAAGAAAGTCTTATGGTTGTAGACTACCATGAAATTCTGGGATATCAATTCTCAGCCCAGTATCCCACCGCTTGTTCTCACGTGGGACGTTGTATTGTGCGTCATCGACATAATCTTCTTCCACTAACGGGTTGATGGGATTTCCCTCCTCGTCGTCTTCCTCGGGATGACCTTGCTGAAGCATTAACGTTTCCACCTGCCGGGTTAAACGTTCCACTTGCTGGGTAAGTCGGTCCACATCCTCCAGGTCGTTGGCACCACGGCCTCTTCCACCACGTCCTCTCCGTGGCAGCATACTGTTCCTGAGCGGCTCCGATACCAACTGATGCAGCGCGGTGTGGTGAAAAGAACACGTACTTGGACCTGTTGATTCGACACACGAATACCAGGAACAAGTTTACTTAAATCTGTTGATTCAACACATGAATACCAGATTTAAGGCTTCAAAACTTTGTTTATTCTAGCGAATACCAAAGAATTGGAAAAGATTAGCCGTCTCTTAATTTTATTCAATCAAAGACTCAAAACTGAAATTCCTCAATAGGGTTACAACCTTAAATAGTAAATTAAACGAAACTCTAGACACTTCTAATAGCAAACAAATACTTAAAAAGATACTAGACTCCTAGAAAAATAATACTAATTGATTTACAAACAATTGATTTTCTAAAATACCAAAATAAAATATTTAAGAGAAATATCACAGTCTCAATCTGCATCATTCTCCCCTTATTGGAGAAAACTCGACCTCGAGTTTTAAAGAATTGCAATAAGAAAACTCTGGATTTTTCAATCGTTGTCATTGCAACAAAAGAACAATCCTCCAACTCATGACACTTTAAACTCTTTATTAAATTCAGAAACAATATTAATAAAGAGCATTTTCCACGTGGGTCGTCAAGCCATTCTGGAATAATAAACTCCACATGTTGTATCTCTACGACAAGTCTTTGACGAAATCTTTCTTTAGCTACAAATTTTGTAGGTTTTTCCACACCAACAACTTGTTCTAATAGAAAATCCTCTATATCTTCCGGATAATAATCAAACACTGATTCAGCCAAGTATGACTCTGACTTTAGATCTACCTCTGGGTCGTCAACATCGTTATAATCATCGAAGATAGGATCTCCAACTGGATCGAAGATCAACTCTTCTACAAGAACTGCATTTGAATCGAAAATATTAAGAACATCTCTCGCATGATGGTAGACCTCCTCACTTGGAACCCGCCTACTACCATGACCTTCACAGACTCCATCAGCTCTACCATTGTGTACCATGATTGCGAAGGAAGACCTCGCTTCGATACCAACTGATGCAGCGCGGTGTGGTGAAAAGAACACGTACTTGGACCTGTTGATTCGACACACGAATACCAGGAACAAGTTTACTTAAATCTGTTGATTCAACACATGAATACCAGATTTAAGGCTTCAAAACTTTGTTTATTCTAGCGAATACCAAAGAATTGGAAAAGACTAGCCGTCTCTTAATTTTATTCAATCAAAGACTCAAAACTGAAATTCCTCAGTGAGGGTTACAACCTTAAATAGTAAACTAAATGAAACCCTAGACACTTCTAATAGGAAACAAATACTTAAAAAGATACTAGACTCCTAGAAAATAATACTAATTGATTTACAAATAATTGATTTCCTAAAATACCAAAATAAAATATTTATCAGAAATATTTCCATCTGCATCAGATACTTAATTTTTTTCTTTAGGAGACTTTAATTTATTTATTTTTTTGAGAAGATTAGGAGACTTTAAAATTGGGTGCATATTATTAATCAACTCATCATATTCAAGCTTATATAAATTACATGCCTGGTGTGGGATCGAAGCTTGATATATAGACATAGTTGGCAGAAAACTCATTATTAATGTTTAAACAACATGACACTATCAATCCTCATAGTTTGGGCATCTTCTGCCCTGCTGTTGTATCATAGACTTTGAGGAAAAATCGGGTCCTTGGGATCGACAACTCGGTCTGCAAAATTGTGCCAATTGTGGCTATTAGCTTCCTCTTCACTTCCTTATTGATGCCTCCCATTGATACTATCTCGCCATATGCGGCTGGTTCTTTGTTCTGGTTGAATGATATGTCCACTGATCCCTTTAGTATTACCATAACAAGCTTTACACAACACAACACACAAAAACATTCAATTATTGGGAAAGTTGATTGCGACATATTACCAGCGCATTGATGTACGTTAACATCAAGGTGTCATATGCCCTATATGCCAAAATGATACAGTATTAGCAATATATACTCTAAGGATGCTGTCAATTATGGGGAAGTACTGTGCACGAATTTATGTTTTAAAAGGCGCCTCACTTGTGTGAGGTTGGGTTATCACTCATATATCGTATTATTTGACGTTTGTTTCGATATCATGTCAAATTTGACTGATTCAATCCAACTTGAGGTATTCTTTGCTCTAAGTCCATACCCGCACTAGATGTCTCAAATGTATGAGATTGGACTATGACTTGTATATTACATCACTTGGCATTACCCATGGAGTTTTGTATTTGTATCAAATACCAAGTATATCTAAAAATAATAATAATAAAGCATCCCCCTTGGGACACTGTATTGGGATCAGTTGTCCAATTAATCAGTGTCAATCATTGCATCCCCACCAATATTGTAACCTTTCCCCTTCCCTTTGTGGGTGTGTTGTTACCACTTGCAACCACTGCTAAGTCTTATCTACACCCAATGATGGAGCTTGTTAAGAAATATCAGTTGGGAAAAAAAAAAAAAAAAACTAAATCCTTACCTCTTCCATTATTACAGGCAAGGAGCTTTAGAGCATATAAGATTAGATTCCCCAAAAGACCATAATGACAAACAGAAGACAACTTATTTACTGTTATGCCAATGCACAGATTATCCGAACAGAGAGAGAGAGAGAGAGAGAGAGAGATGATACATGTTCAGGCCTGCCGATGATTGTAGCAAGTGCTTTGGTTGCCTGAGAGAAGATTGGATCCTTATCAACTCCATCCAAGTTGACGTTGGTAGAGATGTAAAGGGCAGGCATCTTGCTTAATTGTGTATGCAAAATCGCACGATTCGCTCCCTTACTTTCTTCATTCTTGCGTTGTGCAGTGTGCAAATATATAATCGAGGCTCCATACGTTTATCACGCTTAACTCACGTGCCTCCAGCGAGAAAAGCACATATGGGCCGGTCCAAAGTCCAATCAGGAGAAACAAACAATACCAGGAAGGGCCACTGAATTGGGAAGCCCGGGACCTGCTGTAATTTTATTACAGTAGGTCCTACTGTAATACCTGTTTTGAACATTAAAAATTATTATTTTTATTTTTAAAAATTATAAATATGTAGTGTTCATCGCAACGAACACATCGATATATTTTTTTTGTTAGAAACAAAAATCAAATTCAACATGAAAACGACACTACAATTCTATACCATCGGATATAAACTCAAAATATTTGATGTTTTTGATCACGATGAATTTGATTTTTGTTTTAAACAAAAAATATATTTTTGGATTCGTTATGAAAAATATTATATATTTATGATTTTTAAAAATAAAAATAAAATTTTTTACTACCCATAAAGGGTATTACAACAAGACCTACTGTAATAAAATTACAGCAGATCCCGAACACCCCACTGAATTGAGGCTGAGATTCTAGCCGATTTAGCAAATCAAGTGTAAGAGCATCCACAATGGGATGATTTTGAAGTACTTGATATGATACTTTCTTGATAAGTTAAGTGCTAGATGTTCACAATGGATATAATGGAGTGTATTTTAAGTACTTGAAATGTTACTTTTTTGATAAGTATAGCGCTACATGCACACAATGGGTGAAAAATGACGCTTGAAAATTTAGTTGTGGAAAAATGATACTTGAGAGTTGGAGTATGTATATAGTTGATGAATAGTGAAGAGAGATGATAAAAAGAAAGAAAGAGGTGATGAAAAGGAAGAGAGAGATGATAAAAAAGAAGAAAGAGAAGATGAAAAGGAAGAGAGAGATATGGAAAGGAAGAAAGAGATGATAAAAAGGAAGAGAGAGAAAATAGAGAAAGTGAGTATGGAGTGTTGTAATGTATGAAGTGTTGATGAATAGTATATATTGTGAGATTTAATCATCCAATTAAATTGTGCCACGTAGGATAAAGGAGGAGAGAGAGAATAATTTTGAAGTGCTTGATATTTCAAGCATCACTGTGGATGCTCTAACTTGGCTACCTTGGAGTGTACACATTATACATAAGTACGTACATATATATATATATATATATATATATATATATATATATATAATGTTCATCTTGTCAACGTCTCTTTCAAGTGTGAATGATCCCAAACGAGGACGAATTGGTCTACTAGACAGGTGTAAACATCTAAAACGTGTTTCTAGCATTTTGATCTGAGTGTTTGTTGACTCTCTCAATACTATAATCTCACATCGTTTTAGTATAATTCAACCGAGTACCTTATAAGAAAAGTCCAATATCTTTCAATTCAACAACGTGTTTTTTGGATCTAAATATTAATTGACGATGATCTATCAAGAATAAATTTCTATAGGTCCGACGTATCCATAGTGAATCAATAAACGTAAAAAATAGAATATTGTTAGTGTGTTTGTCATGAAATTACAACGGACTATGTGTTTTACTACAACCTATTTGAAATCATAAAAAATTGGTACTTGGTACCACTATATCAACGGCTCATTTTTACTCACTATTTTGTTAAATAAGAGCGAACACTTTTTCTATCATATATCTACAGTAAAAAAAGTAGGTCCAATTACATAATTCACACAGCAACATACTCACATTTAAACTATAGGGATCGTAATTATTGTATGTGTTTGGCAGTGTGTTGTAACTGTGTTCAGTTGCAACACACCTCACATCACCACAGTTTTTTGTGACACGTCAAACAGTTTTTGCGTTCTAACTCAACTCACAGCACCACAGCTTTTTACCTCACAGCACCTCACCACACCTCACCACACTCCCAAACACTTACAATATATGTTGACTTGTACTACGTAATCAAATTAGGTTATATGTTGACTTGTACTACGTAATCAAATTAGGTCAATTATTGTATTTTAGATTAATGTACAAGGTAAACCTTGAGTGATTTTATATTAATATTATTAGTCATCTAATATAAATGTAATTTTGATACGTCAAACGCACCGCACCGCACCGCACCACAGTTTTAAAAGTTATGCGCCAAACAGCTTTTTGCGTTTCAACTCACCTCACAGCACCACAGTTTTATAACTCACAGCACCACATCACACCTCACAGCACCTCACAGCATTCCCAAACAAGCCCATTATTTGGTCAGAGATTGGGTAGGGTAACCCATGTGTCAATTAGGTATTGAGGTCCACAGTCCACTTGCTCTGATAATTTTCTAGTAAATTAATTAATCATCCAATTAATTGCAAGACAGTGTTGGATGTCTAAACAAGATCAATGATCAATTTTTTTAGTGGATGAAAAACATTAATTTGGAGCGCACCTTGCACATCTCTAGGGCTTATTTAAATTGATCATGTCGATGTCGGCCACTCCATTTCCACTACCGTTCCATACAAACTATATTATAAAAATAAATGTACTTAATTTCATATCCTTGAAATTATATATATGGTCATTTGTGAAGATTCACTTCTCTAACCGGCTTTCTTCGAATAAAGGCAAGCCCATATTGCAGCCAGTGTAAAGCCCACCACTCTCGTAGTCTAGCCCAATCACGGTTGCCCACTGGCATAAGGCCCATATCTCAGCCCAATCTATTACTACAGACCGGTAAGGCAGGCGTGCTCACTGCAGAGTAGGCTTGTTTGAATTGAAATAGGTCATGTGCGGGGTGGGTAATGATGAGAACCCTGCTCTTAAGATAATTAAGAACAAGATATGTTTGAGAGAAAACTATCGGTTTTGAAAACAAGTTTCGTTTTGTGTTTTGATTAATTGATAGAATCCTTTTCTACGGTCTACAAGCAGACTTTATATAGTCTAACTTTCTACTACTACGATTACTAATAGGAAACCAAAGCATAATTGAACTCAATCTAATAGTTGACTATTACTAAACAAGGAAAGTAAATATTCTTCTACTAATTGATATCAAACTCATTATTTCCTGCTATCACGTTTCTTGATCTGCTAGGTTCTCCACGTCATCATGACTCACAGTTTGCATGGATTCTAAACTTTTGGTTACTTGGCCCTCTTAATCTTGTGTCTTTGAGTCTGCCTGTACGTGTTCTTTAGTTGATGAACTTGATTTTCATCATTCCCTCCCCCTTCAATACCTTCCTTGTCCTCAAGGATAAAAATAAGAAATTGCATCAAATTTCGATAGTCGGATATGGTGCTCCCCAAGCTTTCTAACCACTGCATTAGTCTCCCTTTATTGGAGAAAACTCGACCTCGAATTTTAAAGAGTAGTAGTAGTAAAAACCCTATCGAGAATGCTTCGTTGAACCCTCTATTTCAATTATCAAACAGATCTAAGGATTCTTAACTTTGCTAAACTAGTTGGGAATGACAAAATTGGCATATTCAATCAGCGTCATAATATGGTTAATATCTGCTTCTTGAATAATGTGAGATTTCTCCTCCATTATTTCGTCTTTGATCTCCTCTTTCAGCAATAGATCTTCTTCATCCGGATAGTCATCGAATATCGGGACTGTTAGTTCATCTATCCCAAAATCAATAGAAGTCAAGTTCAAGTCTTCCTCTTTTTCTTCGTAAAAAATAGGCGTTGATAATTCATTCAAATCATCCTCCTCATTCTCATTTTCAATTGATGATTGTTCTGATGTATCTGACGTAGACCCTGATCAATTATCATCGCTATGATGATTACCTTTGTTGGAATCCACACTGCTATCCTTTTTTAGATGCTTTGTTGAGATCACCGTGATCTCGAGATCGGCAATTGCAGCATTGGCGTTTAACTCTTCTTTCCTTGACGAATAGTGAACTTGAGAATTAGATGATGATCCTAAATAACTTACATGGGAGTGACGACGGGTTTATCCGTGGGTACTCCTACATCGATGTTGTCCCTTGAAGCTAGCAGTGATCACCTCTTCCAAGTGAGCAAGTCATTATTAAATGTCTCGAATATTGGTTTGAATCGTCAGGCATATAGCCTGTAGGTTAGTCTCCAATGAATCGAGTCGTTTTTTGTCGGTTGCCATTAAAGGAGTCTCTCATTGAAAGCATCAATGATGAGAACCCTGCTCCCAAACAGACCCTTGTGTCTTCGAGTCCGGTTGTACGCGTTCTTTAGTTGATGATCTTGGTCTTCATCAGGGTATAGGAACTTGAACCGGATTAGGTGGTGGCAGGCAGGCAGGGCAGCCTTCGGCTTATCAATCAATCAGATCAGCCGCGTAGACGTGTCCTGTACATTTTATTTTTACCATTACAAGCAGTCTAATCTAAACTACAACCGCGTAGGCCCTGCTTCTAGATAGAAAATAAAAACTAAAAATTATCAGGCTTGAAAAGCCCCGGTGCAGACAACGATTACAAAGGCCTGTGATATGCAGAAACTTGGTGGGTGCAGTTGTTGGGTTGCCTCGGTGTCATTTTTAGACAATCTGATGTGAGCCTGATCTTTGTTTTTGTTAGGACAGAGAGAGAAAAAAAAATCTAATGCCCAAATAAAAAAGAAAATTTGATTTGTGTATTTTCAAGAGTCGTCACTGTATCTCTGGGATCTGTAACATGGCGTGCCTGCTAAATTCACCCTACATTTCAAAAATATCTTTTGACTTTGTGTGGCATGTTTGTCTCCAGTTTTCTTTCTTGATGTGTCTTTCAGTTCCTTGCGCCTCTCTGGTTTGTCGTAGTCATGCCAGACTCGGTGAAAATTTAATATTTTGTTATTTCATTTGCATTTTTTTTTAATTTCCTCTGCGCTTGATCAATGAAGTGCCTCCATTGTGCTGCTGCGTATGGGTGATTCGCATTTCACTTTGTTTTTCCTACATTTGATTAGGATTAGGGTTAGAGATTCTGAGTCCTGGAACAGTGTGTAGTGATTTCATACTAGAGATTTCAAATTAGAAGCAAAATACGTCCAAATCAGAAGGCATGGGCAATGATGAATCTTTCTACTTTAGCAAAAACAATGTTTTCGAAATCATTTAACTGTACTGTTTAGTGTTTACTTTCTTCTTTCTTATCTAAAATGTTGACATTTCTTTTGCATGGCTGGGACCTACTGTAAAAAAATTACAGCAGGTCCCTGTGCGGCTATAAAGCCATAAAAAAATAAATTTCAAAAAAATTATTAATTCGTTTCGATTGAATATACCAATTTAATTACATATTTTTTGTCTCAAGTAAAAATCAAACCAAACATGAAAAATATATGAAAAATTTGAACTATTGAATATAAACTTAAAACATCATATGTCTATCTTATTATGAAATTGATTTTTGTTTGAGATAACAGATATACCGTTGGATTCGTAAACTTTATCAAAACATATTTATAATTTTATTAAATTTTTATAAAAATCTTAATCACCTCATTATTACGGGTCCACTGTAAAAACTAGTACAGCGGCAGACCCAGAATCCATTTTTTTTTCCTGCATGAGCAGTATGCCTCATAATGAATTTGTTTAGTCGTTATGGTGGGACAATTAATGAGTAAATAGAGATCATCATAATAACTCCTTCAAGAATCTTAATTAAGCAGAATCATTTGACCTTTTGGCATGCTGTTTATTACAGAGCATGTTATAGATTAGGACAACACTTCGAGTATGGGAAAGCCATGATCTTTTGTTTGACATGTTTGGATGCATGCTTAACTATTGTAGTTCTTTACGAATTAGGACAAAGAATTATGGCCGATACACTAATGGCCTTTACGGGAAGTGATGATTTAGATTTAGAGGTGTTTAATCAAGTGGGTTTGGTGCACAAAGTCAAAAGTAATACGGTCCACACTAGGAAAAGTAAAAGGAGGGAAAGAATTACTTTGGCTATTATTGGTCACAACTTCCCATGTTTGCTTCAGGACATAGAAATATTTACAAACTATATATATTTTTAATAATGGAAAGAAAGAATCATTTTGTCCAAATATTATTGTTAAAATATATGCGTGTGTTAGTGAAGTTAACACTACATAAGTACATATTGTTAGAGAAGTGAAAGGATATGTTAGAGAAGTAAAAGATCTGTATTTCACTATATGTTGATTGTGTACAGCATGCCTTTATATAGGCGTTAGAAAGGAAAAGTAAGAAAAATAATGTCAATAAAGTAAATCAAAGATATTGTTGATATCTTTGACAAATTCAAAGATTTTGTTGATTTGTCAAAGATATCATTGATATTTTGTAGATATCTTTGACAAATTCAAAGATTTTGTTCATTTGTCAAAGATATCAAAGATTTTGTTGATATCTTTGTAGATATCTTTGACAAATTCAAAGATTTTGTTCATTTGTCAAAGATATCAAAGATTTTGTTGATATCTTTGACATCCCCCCTCAAACTCAAGTTGGTGCAGTAGAAGTAAGCTTGAGTTTGGAAACTAAGTCTCTGAAACGACCTGGCAGGAGTGGCTTGGTGAAGAGATCAGCAGGTTGGTCAAGAGTAGATATTGAGCAGAGTTGAATAGTTCCCTGTGTGACATGCTGACGAGTAAAATGGCAATCAATCTCAATGTGTTTGGTACGCTCATGGTAAACATCATTGTGAGCAATGTGGATTGCACTTCTATTATCACAAAATAGAGGTGTAGGACTGGGAGATTGAACTCCCATATATCCAAGAAGCCAACGAAGCCAAACAATTTCTTGAGTGGTAGTAGCAAGTGCACGATATTCAGCCTCCGTGCTCGAACGAGCAACTGAAGTCTGCTTCTTGCTTCGCCAAGAAATGAGAGAATCCCCTAACAAGATGCAAAAGCCAGTGGTTGATCGTCTATCAGTGGGATCACCAGCCCAATCGGAGTCAGAGTAGGCGCGCAACTCAAGTGAGGAAGCAGCAGAAAAATGAAGGCCATAATAAAGAGTTGCTTTGATATAACGCAATATATGAATGACTGCTTCATAGTGGGAAGAGCGAGGAGCTGACATGAATTGACTAACAACATGTACAGCATAGGCTATATCAGGGCGGGTGACAGTAAGATATACGAGACTACCAACCAATTGTCGATAGAGGGTGATATCACTGAGAGTAGTACCATCAGAAGGTTTAAGCTTGATATTAGGTTCCAGTGGAGTAGAAGTAATCTTACTATCTGTGAGACCAGCCCGAGCAAGTAAATCAGAAGCATACTTAGCCTGAGATAAATAGTACCCGGTAGTGTCCGAGAGTACTTCAAGGCCAAGAAAGTAACTTAGAGAACCAAGATCCTTCATCTCAAATTGTTGTTGAAGATATTCCTTAAGATCAGTGATACCAGAATAATCATCTCCTGTAATAATCATGTCATCGACATAAATTAGTAGAAAAACACAGCCTAAGGCTGTCCGACGAACAAAGAATGCTGAGTCATAAGAACTGGATTGAAAACCACGTTGTTGAATAGTAGAGCTAAACTTGGCAAACCATGTGCGTGGAGCTTGTTTGAGGCCATATAAGGCACGACGAAGGCGACAGACTATATTAGGGGGATGTGAATAGCCAGGAGGAGGTTTCATATAGACTTCTTCAGCAAGATCACCATTGAGGAAGGCATTCTTCACATCCATCTGTGACAATGTCCAGCCTCTAGCAGCAACAATAGCTAACAGACTGCGTACTGAAGTAAGACGAGCAACTGGAGCAAATGTCTCTTCATAATCAATGCCATACTCCTGAGTAAAGCCTTTAGCAACAAGACGGGCTTTGTATCGCTCAATAGAACCATCAGACTTGGTTTTTATTTTGTAAACCCATTTGCAACCAATAGCAGACTTATCTGGTGGGAGAGAAACAAGATCCCAAGTATGAGATTGCTCAAGTGCCTGCAATTCTTCAGACATAGCTTGTTGCCAAACAGGATTAGATTTGGCCTCCGAATAGAACTGAGGCTCATATAAGGTAAGAGTAGTGGCAAAACACTGAAAATCACGAAGTTTAATAGGAAGTTCTCTTACCCGGGTAGAGCGTCGAAGAGTAGGGGAACTGGTAGTGTCTGCAGTAGATCCATCAGACAAGGAAGACAGTTCAGGAGCAGGCAAAGTAATTTGAGTGTCACCTGTATGAGACTCAGAGGGAGATGGTTCATCAGGAAATAGATCAACCATGTTAGTGGGAGAAGGAAGAGATAAGAAATGTGATACTGAGGAGAACAAAGTGTTTTCCAGAAATACGACATGACGAGAAATGCGAAGTCGTTTGGAGATAGGATCCCAACATCTATAACCTTTATGTTCTATCCCATACCCAAGAAAACAACAAAGACGAGTACGAGGTTCTAATTTAGTGTGTTCATGTGGTTGAAGGAGAACAAAACAAACACATCCAAATACTTTGAGTAAACTGTAGTTAGGAACAGACCCATAAAGACGTTCATAAGGCGATTGATTACCAATGACTGATGAAGGAATCCGATTGATGGTAAACACAGCAGTGAAAGCTGCTTCACCCCAAAAACGTGTAGGACAAGAGGCAGAGATAAGGAGAGCCCGAACAGTATCTAATATGTGTCGATGTTTACGTTCGGCTCTTCCATTTTGTTGGGAAGTACCTGGACAAGAACGCTGACAAATAGTGCCATGGTCATGTAAAATGGTTAAGAATTTAGAATCCTTATATTCCATGGCATTATCAGTGCGAAAAGTTTTAATAGGACATGAAAACTGAGTTTTAATCATCTGAGAAAATTCATGATAGATTGTAGTAAATTCAGAACGAGTTTTCATGAGATAGATCCATGTAAAACGAGAGTAATCATCGACAAAAATTACAAAATATTTGGATCCCCCCATAGAAGTAGTAGGAGAAGGTCCCCAAATGTCAGAGTGCACAAGGTCAAAAGGTGCATGAGAAACAGAATCACTATTATTGAACGATAAAGCAGATTGTTTAGCTAGAGGGCAAGTTAAACAATCAAAATGATTATTAGAAACAATTCCCAAATGACCATGAGAAACAAGAGACTGAATACGACTAACAGAAGCATGACCCAATCGAGAATGCCAGAGACTCAAAGAGGAAGCTGGAACTGTGGATGCAGCGAACTCATGACACGGGAGAGTGGGATGCAAGGGGTGCAAAGAGATAAGCTCATACAGTCGCCCAACTTTACGGCCTGTCCCAAGCGTCTGTCCCGTCTTCGGATCCTGTACAGAACAGCCAGAAGGAGTAAATAGAATATTAAGACCAAGTTCACATAACTGACCAACGGATAACAGGTTCAAAGTGAGTTGTGGAATAAGAAATGTATTGGACACTGATAGGTTTGGAGTAGATATGTGCCCAATATGACTAGCTTTTATCCTTGAACCATTGGCAGTTTGTATAGATGGCAAATGCGAAGAAGAGTGTGTGGAAGTGAAAAGAGTAGAGTCAGCAGTCATATGATTGCAACATGCTGAGTCAAAGAACCATGATGATGATTTACCTGACACAGTGGTGGATGCTGAAATAGAATGGTTACCAGAGTTAGAAAGGAATTGACGAAGTAGTGACTCAAGATCACTGGTCAATTGAGTGGTTGTGGGTACATGTTCAGGACTCTCCTGTGCAGTATGATCAGTTGTGGCAGCGGAAAGATGTGTTCTGGAATGAGTGCCCTGAGTTGATCCACCTTTGCTGGGACAATCTTGTTCATAGTGTCTTGGTCCAATTTTGCGACATATGCGACATTTGCGAGTTGGACATGTAAGTATCATATGACCAGATAGATGACAATATCGACACTTTGAAGAAGTGTCAGCTTTCTTTGTTTGGTGTACCTGAGGAGTGGCAAGTACTGTGTCGAGATGTCGTGGTTGACGGATCGAGAGCCGTGTTTCTTCAGAAACAAGATCATCAAGGGCTTGATCAAGAGTGGGTAATGGCTTCTGATGAAGTAAGGCTGCACGAGTAGGCTCAAAAATATCTTGTAAGGCCATAAGAAATTGAATCAGCCGGCGATGGTCTTTATATGTGGTAAAAGCTTTGGCATCTTCAGTATTCTTCCAGACTGGTTCAGTAGGAGTGAGTTGATCCCAGAGAAACTGCATTTGAGAGTGAAAGTCAGTGACAGTTTGTCCGGATTGTTGACGTAGCTGATTGAGATTCTGAATTATCTGATATTGATGAGAGAGATCGGTGGCAGTGTAACGATGAGCAAGATGATCCCAGAGAGTTTTGGCAGTATCAAATCGACCAAAGTGAAGATTGATGGAGGATACTGAAGTATTACGAAACCAAGTGATGATTTGATGATTTTTGCTATCCCAAGTTTCTAAACGTTCAGCAAACTTATCATCAGCTTCATCTTGGGATTGTGTAGGTAGAATGAAATCACCAGTGACATATCGCCAAAGTCTCCTACCCTTGAGAAAGCTGCACATGGCTTGTGCCCATAAAACGTAGTTACGCCCATCTAACACAATGTTGATGGGTTGAGAGATATCTGATTTGTCCATAAGTGCAATAAACAGGTGCAAAAATAACAACCAGATCAAGGAATGACGAAAGAAAGGACTGCAGTAGGCAAGAAAGATGAAATAGAATTTGAAGGTGAGAAACTGATATGAAATGGGATAGTGATTACCAAGGCTCCGATACCATGTTAGAGAAGTGAAAGGATATGTTAGAGAAGTAAAAGATCTGTATTTCACTATATGTTGATTGTGTACAGCATGCCTTTATATAGGCGTTAGAAAGGAAAAGTAAGAAAAATAATGTCAATAAAGTAAATCAAAGATATTGTTGATATCTTTGACAAATTCAAAGATTTTGTTGATTTGTCAAAGATATCATTGATATTTTGTAGATATCTTTGACAAATTCAAAGATTTTGTTCATTTGTCAAAGATATCAAAGATTTTGTTGATATCTTTGTAGATATCTTTGACAAATTCAAAGATTTTGTTCATTTGTCAAAGATATCAAGTGGGTTTGGTGCAAAAAGTCAAAAGTAATACGGTCCACACTAGGAAAAGTAAAAGGAGGGAAAGAATTACTTTGGCTATTATTGGTCACAACTTCCCATGTTTGCTTCAGGACATAGAAATATTTACAAACTATATATATTTTTAATGGAAAGAAAGAATCATTTTGTCCAAATATTATTGTTAAAATATATGCGTGTGTTAGTGAAGTTAACACTACATAAGTACATATAATGAAAGTACACATAAATGAGTACCTTTAAGGCTTTAACCTTCTTCTTATCCACTAAACGGCATTTTCTATAAATCCAAAATTGAAAACTATTAAAGCTAAGGAAACTTGGGTGGGTTAAATGATGGATGACCCAAAACAGTCAAAATATGCATGCCCATTCACTTTCTACATCTTTAATTAGTGGTCGGGATCCCAAAAACCCAAAAAATTCTCACTAAATAATTACCCTTCTTCAAATGGTTTAGCAAATGGAGATGGAGTATATATGCTAAGAAAAATGATAACGGGTGTTCTTAGGGAACAAGATAATGAATAAAAAAAGTGTATTGAAGTCTTTAAAGAGTTGAATTGGAATACGTATTTTAATTTGGTGTGAGAGTATTCATCACACGTTATCTCAAAATTTAAAATTCTTATCTTGTCTTTTAAGAATACCCGTTATCAATACCTTCTATGTTAATGATACTATGATTCTTTACTCTCAGAATCCGATGCAACTTATTCCACAAAATGGGACCAAAAGTTATGAGCCTACTCATGTAATCACATTTTATAATCCAAAAGAAGTCAGTAACAAAGCCGATTAAAGATGAAAGAATGTCATAAACCATATATCCTAACAGTAATTTAGCTTGTAAAACTTTTTGTTCGTGTAATTAAGGTGGGTGTAAAAGCTGGATTTTACAAAATATAGTTATCTCGGATAATGCAAATTTTGCAATGCAATTATTTGAGAACAACAGATCCTGTTGTAATGCTTGTTTTGGATAATAAAAATTTGTATTATATTTTTTAAAAATCATAAATACATAGTGTTCATCATAAAGACTCCAAATAATATATTTTTTATTCGAAATAAAAATGAAAAAAAAATGCAATTATAACAAAAAAATACATCTTTGAGATCCTTAATTTGTCAGGAAGAATACTATAAATTTATGATTTTTAAAAATAAAAATAAAAATTTTTTGTTGCCCAAAAAGGCCTTACAGAGCAGATGGATCCCTGCACTTTCAGAGGGAAGTTGACAGGAGATAAATCACCCACCCTCAATCATTTTCTTGCAAAACACCTTTGATTGAAAGACCCGCTGGGCAAATTGATCTGAAATTGAAAATGATTTTTCCAACTGAGGCTTGGGTCTTGTCACAATTTTGTTGTCTTTTGTTGCATAGATTGCCAAGAAAAATTAACTAGTTCTGTAGTTATGATTAAGTATACCCATTTGGCTAATACTTAAACCATAAGTTTAATGATTTGCTTAAGTTTAATACATGGACATATAATGGACAATTTAGCATAATTATGTTTGCATTTAGAAGCCTTTATTTTTTTTTTGGGTCTTTGGTCTCTATCACCAAAGAGAACATAGCATGATACAAACACTAGAGTATAAATTGGACCAGCTTTTACCAAAATCTTTCATGAACATCCGGTATTTCTTTAAGGCAAAAACATCCAAGAAAAGCATGCAATTAGGAAAAAAGTGAAAGATACAAATAGAGAGTGCACTAGCTTCAAGGACCACCTGACCAGAACAATTAGACACTTGACAAGTAAACAATAGTTTCCTAATTAACAATCATAAACCAACTTAATATTTCTTTACTTAGTATAAACGTTTGCCATTCAGTTCAAGTTTTCAACCCTTTTTTACCTTACCTTTTATCTAATCAAGAATTCATTTGCGTTATTTTTATACAATTGTAACATACTGTCAAACTCATACATAAAAAACACTGCTTGGCTCCCGAAATTCGAGTTTGGAAGGCGTGTTAACGCAGAGTGGACCCCACCAAAGAACGAGAAAAAGTGGCAGGTACTGTGGGGCCCTCGTTTGGACCCCTTTGCCCCTTCAATTATTATCACCTCCGCTACAAGGCATCTCTTTGTTTCTCTAATCCGTACATACAAAACTACTTATAATCGGCTCGGCTCGGTCGACTTAGTTCTTGAATGATTGGGTCCAAAGGTGTTTTATTTCTAGCTCAAGTGGCAAAGTGATACGAGTTTTAAAAATATTTGACGCATCAATAAAAACATTGAGACGAGAAAGGGTGAAATTTGATATCTTTTATTGATATCAGTTAATAATATAAATATATTATTATATTTATTGATAAAAATTTTTATGTTTATAATGAAAATTAAATAATATTAGAGACCTTCAAAATTTAATCCTTAAAAGTTTATCAAATCTATATAATATTAAAATAATTATTGATTAAAAACATAGTTATAAAACACATTTTACATTAAGTAAGGATCACTTTTAAAATTCTCAATCATTATTCTTGTAATAATATATCGAAATGGATCGCTTGACCAAAAACATTTTTATCCGAGTACAGTACGTTCGAGTTAAAACCAATGCCTTGCAGGTGCAAAACACACCGATGGCACTCGCGTGTGTTAACGCGCCACAGCTCAAATTCGGATTTTTGATTTAAAGCCGATTTCAGTCTAATTCAAATCAAAACCGCGGCTTCACTCACGCGATTCGAAGCACTTTCTCTTTCTTGGTGAGACTTAATCTGCGTTTCTATTTGTCAGTTGTATCACACTTTGGTCCTAAACTGTTTTGTTGTTTCCTCCGGTGAGGCTTCTTTCGTCTTCTACTCGACAACGATTCTGCAAGACAGAGAATCGAAAGTAGTGCTTTCCGTGCACTTCACCCTCCACTCTACAAACATACTATCAAACTCTTCACATTGTGCATTTTGTTGAAGAGATTCCATCTGGGTCTTTCTCAAAAATGGATTCAGCATCGCCTATCTCAATCCAGCAGTCTCTGTACCCAGACCCATTACCAGAAGCCTCACCAAAACCTTCCAAGAAGAACTTCGTCACTACCTTAATGGAATCAGCCACAATTCGCACTCCTTCCTTCAAAGAAGACACCTACTTCATATCCCATCTCAAGCCCGCCGAAAAGAAATCACTTCAAGAGCTGAAAGAGAAGCTGGCTGCCTCTTCTGAGCCCACTGAGTGCTCAATGTGGGGGATTCCTCTCTTGAACGGCGACGAAAAGGCCGATGTGATACTGTTAAAGTTCTTGCGAGCCCGGGATTTCAGGGTCCTGGACTCGTATAATATGCTCGTGAAGTGTTTGGGTTGGAGGAAGGAATTTGGGGCAGACTGCGTCGTAGAGGAGGATTTAGGGTTTAAGGAGTTGGAAGGTGTTGTGGCTTATATGCACGGTTATGACAAGGAAGGACACCCTATATGTTACAATGCTTATGGGGTTTTTAGGGATAAAGAGATGTATGAGAGGATTTTTGGGGACGAAGAGAAGCTGAAGAAGTTTTTGAGATGGAGAGTTAAGGTTCTTGAGAGAGGGATTAAGCTATTGCACTTTAAGCCTGGTGGAATTAACTCCATTATTCAGGTTACTGATCTTAAAGACATGCCCAAACGAGAACTCAGGGTTGCTTCAAATCACATTCTCTCTCTGTTTCAGGATAATTACCCTGAAATGGTGGCTCGTAAGGTGAATACTACTTTGGTTCCCGATTTGCTTATTTTGGTAGACTGAGCTCGGTCTTATGTACTATTTTGTTTTTGTTTCTGTTTCTGTTTCTTTTGGACTAGATCTTCATCAATGTACCATGGTACTTCAGCGTCATATATTCAATGTTCAGTCCCTTCTTAACTCAGAGGACCAAGAGCAAGTTTGTGATCTCCAGGGAAGGAAATGTTACCGAGACTTTGTACAAGTGAGTTTCAAATGGGTTGATTTCCTTCGTTCGATTACTGATTTGTTGGTTGGATTTTGTGGTTTCTTTTGGGTTATTTGTTTCCTTGTTTGTTCTGGTTAATTTAGTTTCTACCCTTTACAATATATATGCCATTTTAAGTTGCTTAAGCGCAATGGCTTTTTATGTTTGTTGCCAGATTTATCAGGCCAGAGGACGTTCCAGTCCAGTATGGTGGACTGAGTCGAACCAGCGATTTAGAGAATGGCCCACCCAAACCAGCCTCTGAGTAGTGAGTTCACTGTCAAAGGAGGAGAGAGAGTGAACATTCAAATTGAAGGCATTGAGGTTCACTCTTGTGCACCTTTATTGAACCACACTACTTTCCTTTATTTTCCAGCTTTTTCTGCAATTGCCATGAAATCACCACCCTCTTTTAGAACTTTAACGTTTATCTTCTTTTTCTTGCAATTTTTTTATATTGTTTGTGTTGAGTTGAAATGGGTTGTGAGAATTTCTAATAATATCGATGTGGGTAATTTAGGCTGGTGCGACTATAACATGGGACATAGTGGTGGGTGGATGGGACTTGGAATACAGTGCTGAATTTGTGCCCAATTCAGAGGGTAGTTACACCATAGCAGTGGAGAAGCAAAGGAAAATGGGTCCATCAGAGGAAGCAGTTCACAACTCCTTCACATCTAAAGAAGCAGGAAAAATGGTTCTCTGTGTGGACAACTCTGCCTCCAGGAGGAAAAAGGTGGCCGCATACCGCTACTTTGTCCGAAAATCTACTGTTGTTTAGCTTAACTAGGAGTTCAAGAGTTTCATTAACTAAACACTGTGTTCTGGGTGGTCCTTTGTATGTGTTTTCATCTAATTTGGTTCAAGTTTGTTGGTGTTAATGTTAGTAAAACTAGTAATTGGTATTATGTATAAGAACTGATGGTACTGCGGTTATTATATGGCTTAATTAATATATAGAAAGATGTGAAAAAGTTCACTCTTCTTGGCTTTTTGCCTGACGAGTCTCTGAATCATCCAGAATAGGACGTGAAAATTAGGGATCAATCACACAACATAAGGAAGAGATCTTTTGTTTTGTCTTGTGGTATTGTGGGTATCTGAAAAAAGTGGATCTACGCTCTGCTGCTGATGATGAAATGGTGAGAAACGGCAATCTGTGTCTGGCCTGTCTTTGGACCTGAAATGGGAGTTTCTGCCGGGATGAATGCAAAATCTGTTTGGAAGTTCAATGATCGGTCCTCTTTGTGTATTTGGCTTTTCTGAAAAAGCAAAAAATTGGTTGGGTGGGTGGACTCTGTACCTGGTTGTGTAAGGTTTTAACTTTGATGATGTGGTGATGAGTAACTCAAACGGTGAAAAGAGCAGAGAGTCACGGGTCCTGCGTCATAACGTGTGTGAGGTTGTGTAAAAAAGCGACTATACATTGAATGATTTGATTCTCTCTGATTTGTCGGTGTCACTTTTGGTACGAATATGGTTTTCGCAAATCCTGTAGAAAGGAGGATGGTCTGGGCCTCTGTTCTCGGGGAATTTGAGGTTGCGTCGTCCCTTAAAATTTACAATATCTACTCTGATGAAGAAAAAGGTTAGTTAAGCTTAGTTTGATTAATATAAAGGAGTTTGCGCACGTTTTTGTAAAGTTAATAACGAGCATGTTCACGAGTTACTTATCAAACTTGTTCGTGAGCAAATTAATCAAAAGAGTAAGCTTAATAATATATTTTAAACAAGTTTTTTCACGAACCACTAAGCACTTAACCGAGGCTCTTCATGAACATAACCGAATGCACTCTTGTTCAAGCTCAACTCGTTTATCTACTGAGTTTAAAAATAAGTTTTGAAACTTGTTGGTTTATCTTCCAGCTTAACCTGGGATTGATTCTCAAACCCAAATTTTAAATGACCCATGACTCCATGGGCTGTTTCGGTCCACTGGGTTATGTGTGACTTGTGATTCAATAAAGTGAACTCTAATTATTCTTTCACGTTTTTGGGCTTACCCTTGTCAGAATGTTTTTTCTTTCACGTGTAATTCGTGACTTACTAATCAGTAAAAACCAAAACTTTAAAAGCTGAGATAATCATTCATTACTACATATAAAAGCTGAGAAAAACCAACACTGAAAGCGAAGAAATATATAGACTGTATACAAAATATCAAAAGCTAAAACTACCTCCTATTAAAAAACTGAAACTTGAACTGAAAATATCAAAAGCTATAAGCTAATGGAGCTTCGATCATACGATTGTTGAACTTCCATTCGCCTTCCCCATCTCAACGTCTCCGTTTGCGCAATCATCAATCACAAACCGCGACCAATACCAATGCCTCCTCCATACCTGGCTCATCTCTTCAATCGGAATACCTCTTGTCTCAGGCAGGAAGAAGTACACAAAGGCAGACATCACGACCACAAAGACGGCAAAGAAGATGAACAAACCAAACTTCAAGTGGCAAAGCATTGTTAAGAAGATCTGAGCAACCACAAATGTGAAAACCATGTTGACTGCGACATTAAGACTCTGAGCAGCTGATCTGATTTCCAGTGGGAAAATTTCACTAGGCACCAACCAACCTAACGGACCCCATGACCACGCAAATCCAGCCACATACACGCATATGAAAAACACCACAAGAATTGCATACCACTGTGGCAAAACACCAGGATTACCATCCACTCCAAATTTAACGGCAATGCAGACTGCGACGACGATTTGACAAACAAACATCTGAGCTCCACCCTCTAAGAAAAGTTTCCTCCTACCCCACTTATCAACTCTGCAAATTGAGACCAAAGTTGCAGACGCGTTAACCAAACCAGTGATCACAGCAGACATGAGCGAAGCATTGTTTCCAAATCCAATTGTATTGAACAGAACAGGCGCATAGAACATAATCACATTGATTCCAGTGAATTGTTGAAAGAATGGAATCAATATAGCCATAGAGAGGTGTGGTCTGTACTTCCTCTGCAACAATTTTCTCCAAGGATCTTCCACTTTCTTTGATGCAATACTCGCATTAACAAGATCGTTGAATTCCTCATCAACGTCTTCAACGCCACGAATCTTCTTGAGTTTCTCTTTAGCCTCATCGTGCTGGTTGCGTTCAATCATAGAGTTAGGAGTGTCCGGGAGGATTAAAGATCCAATTGTGATGATAAGTGCAGGGACCATGGCACCACCCAAACTCAAACGCCAGCCCCAACCGCCCTTAATTTTTGCGAAGAAATAGTTCAACACATTGGCCATCAAAATACCAACTGTGATTGATAACTGGAATCCATTATTAAATGCACCTCTGTATTTACACGGAGCCATCTCGGAGAGGTAGAGAGGCACGGCTTGATTGGCAAAACCAATACCGAAACCGAGTAAAAGTCGACCCAGTATTAGCATCCAAACAGCTTTTGCAAAACCATTAACAAGAGCTCCAGCAAAGAAGAGTAAACCACCAAACAGCATTGATAATTTTCGTCCAAATTTACGTGTAATAGTCGATGCTACTAGTGATGATGCAAGAGCAGCCAAGTAGAGAGACGACGTGAACATGGTTAGTGTTTGGCTATTGTACTGACAGTACTGGTTCGTCGTCGATTCTTCTTGCTGCTTCCGGTACACAGAAGGGAAGAACTTGCTCAGGAAGGATGGCATAGACGTAACACCGCCTACAAAGTCCATAAATTAATCAATAATGCCACATACAGAGTATTAGACCAAGTTGTAAATAATTAACAGGGTTTCGCATGCGAAAACTATAGGAACAAAACGGGAAAATCTACTAAAATTTCCAGTGTTTTTGTATTAAATATCTCAAATTCCATATATTGATCGAGTTTAGTACACAAACAGAATGTTAAAGAATGATTAAGTAATTGAACAGATGTTTTTGACAATATCAGTATGATAGATTGATAATAACATAACAGAGTTCCACATGCTACCATGGCAGATCAAGAACAAGAAGAATAAAACCCAGAAAGATAGAATAAAATTTTGCAGTGTTGGTATTAATTACGAACCTGAAATTCCGATGTCGTATCCGAAGATAAGACCTCCCATGGCCGCAACAATACATGTTGCGAGGACGAAAGGTGTTAGCCTTCCTGCATACTCCCTACCTCCTCTGGCAATCACTACACCTCCTCCTCCAGCCATATTCTCTCACAAAGAACCTAACCAATGAGACTGTACGTGAAAGAGAGAAAACCAAGAAGCAATAAACGCTATGGAAACTGTTCAGAGAAAACAAAGTAGAAAATTTGAGACGAGTACATGTATATATATACAAGTACGAAAAGTGCTTTTCTTATTGGTAATCGGATTTTGTTCTTGAGAGAACTTGTTATCCAACTTGGCTTGATGTTGAGCTATGTTTTTGATTCAAGAGATCATATAGTTTGATACCAACACTACCAATTTAGGAAGCCCGGGGTCTGCCGTAATTTTTTTACAGCAGACCCCACTGTAATATACTTTTTTGACATTAAAAATTTTTATTTTTATTTTTAAAAATCATAAATATGTAGTGTTTATCGCAACGAACACAACGATATATTTTTTGTTAGAAACAAAAATCAAATTCAACATGAAAAAGACACAACAATTCTAGACCATCGGATATAAACTCAAAATATTCAATGTTTTGATCACGATGAATTTGATTTTTGTTTCAAATAAAAAATATACCGTTGGATTCCTTATGAAAAATACTACATATTTATGATTTTTAAAAATGAAAATAAAATTTTTTATTACCTATAAAATACATTACAGCCGGGCACCCACCAATTTATTACCTCTAATCATAACGTTTCCTAATAATTATTGATATTTGTTTCCTTAATTAATCGAAATGACGACGACATGTTTTATGCAAAACTAAATTTCTGGCGTATGAGGCGGCGTGCGTGGGGGGTCAAACTCGCACTGATGTGGAAGAGTTGATTTTTTTGACATTCTATTAAAGGAATTATATCAATTAAGACGAATTATAATTGGTTACTGTAACAACATTTATTGATATTGATACGAGATTTAATCAGTTTAGCGATGATTATATCAATCAATCATTCAATCCTACTTAGAGGATTACGTTATATGTCCAGTAAATCAACAACGTTTGTGTTTTAGTGGGGCTCAAATCCCAAATCTCAATAGTATTCGTCAACGGAAAGCTAATAAAAATGCTCATGCAGTATTTAAATGGGCCTCGGATTTCTATTAGGCCGATGGCATGTGCTGGGCCGATTGATATGTTTCAATCATGTTGAATGAGCTCGGCCCAAATTGAGGCACGCAATCCCATAAGGAACTTCAACGGGTCTGACATGTTGTTGATTGTTTTCAGATAATGGTAGATACCATTTCCAGGAATGGTCACCACTACTGTAAACAATATAATCCCATATATGTCTGTCGTTAATGCAGTTGCTCGACCTGAGTAGGTTTCCAATTGGGCTATTGAGAATTTGATTGAGGACACAAGTATTAAATTGAATCGCATTCAGAAATGGAGTGTTGTGAAGATTAACAGTCAACAAAATGCCTGGGCGGATGTTTTCGCCAA
Source organism: Tripterygium wilfordii (assembly GCF_013401445.1). NCBI lineage: Eukaryota > Viridiplantae > Streptophyta > Magnoliopsida > Celastrales > Celastraceae > Tripterygium > Tripterygium wilfordii. The sequence goes on along the minus strand of NC_052234.1, from coordinate 12,684,976 downwards.
ATGGGCAGCTGCTTTGAAGCTTTCGGGCAGCATTCCCACGCATTTTTTTTCGGAGTTTCAATGCTGATTGCATAACGGTCATGATCCTCCAAATCATTTTTTTGGTCTATCATGGTGTGGTGTGTAATCTATGTTGGTGTGCTTGATAAAAAAAAAAAAAAACTCAGCCGAATATCTTATAAGCAAAGTTCTTATCCTCTCATATTAACAACGCATTTTATGAGCTCAAGTATCGTTGGAGACCATCCACGAAGAACAAATCTTGTTGGCCCGATGTATCTACAATGAACCGATAAACTCGAAGATGACAACATTGCTAGTGTGTTTGGACAGATAATTTCAACAACTAAGCTCGCAAGAAGGAGACATAGGGGTTAGTATAATAACATGTCAATGTCATTACCGAAAGAGAGCCATTTTCCATTTTCATCACCAACTGGTCAAAATTTGTTTCAGTTTGGTAACTCGGCAGCGTTTCCCTATTTAGATGTAGAGACGATGAAAAGATTTGTTAAATCATAACAACTGAATTTGTATATACCATTTAAGATCTATACTAACAAGTGAACCCAAAAAAAACAAACAAACTGGAAGATAAAAAATATTTAAACCCTTCAGGGAGTCCGGACTGTATGTTTTGAACTTTGAAGCATTTCCTGTACAACTGAAGCTTGTTGCTGGACTATAAGTACAGATGCCGTACACTGAGAATCTGAAGAAGCTAACAAGTCTCCAACTACACCAAGCTCCTCAATCTCACTCCACATTGATAATCCCGACAGTAACGGCGAATCATTGTCATGTCTCCTTCCAACCATGACCAGATCATAATCGTTATAACCCCACGAACGCAGCAGCCTTGCCGTGTCCGCTCCTTCCGTTACACTCTCCTCTCTGTACTCAACATTATCATTATCCCTGTTGCTAATCCTGAAGTCATTGATTATGTTTGAATCTCGCCTTTTCTCGAACAAATCACCCGAATGTGGTCTAATAGCTACCAACCTTAACACTGTAAGCCTAACACTCGGATGCTCTGCCATTCTTGCACCAAATGCTAGTGTCTCGTGATCATCGGGACCTCCTAAGTAGATAATGCAAACGTTTGTTGTTAGTTGAGCGGTAAACGTGGACCTGGATTCGCCAAACTGTCCGCGATCGAAGAGTATACAGACAGAGCAAGGTGCCTTTTGCAGTACCATTTTGTTTAGTGTTCTAATTGTGGGGCTATCGTAGGTTTGAAATGGAATAATAACTAAGGAAGCACATTTTTCTAGTGCCATGGAGCAGACATCTTCGTGCATTGTAGTGGAAGGTGCAATGGCTGTGAAGCATTGGACCATGACAAGGCCTTGGTTTCGAAACTCATACTGTCGGAAGGCATTGAAAATGTGATGAGTTTTGGTTTGTTTGTGGGGTTGTGAAGAGGACTCGTAGTTGTGTTGTATGAGTAGAGGCAATGCGGTTCCAACAAGTCCTTCCAGGTTCAATACATAGACGCCAATTGGGTTTTCTCTGGTGGGATTGGAGGCTTCAAGGATTGTGATAAGTGTTGGGACATTTTCCTGTTCGTGAATACAGGCGATGATTCGAAGCTCTGTGTTTCTCTTGCAGTGTTGAATGGTGCGTCTTGTGTAGGCCACATATCTTCTTGAAGGATCATACACAGCTTTAACCAACGGTGTGAGAATGGCCGACTGAAACAAGGCGGAGAAGACGATGATGCTGAAAACCTCAGTATCCACACCCTGCAAAAATATACTTCTTAATTAGTTACTGAAAGATAAAATGTTCAGAACCATCCAATACAAGCTAGCAGTTCAATACTTGGGAGTTTTCTTTACCTTGACCTGCCTTGCTCGTTCAAAAATTTGTATATCAACCAAGCCTTTGCAATTGAGGAGGAAACCAAGGGCGAGTCCATCCAAGAAAGGCATGTTGTAATAGAGTACTGAGGGAATCATGACAGCTGCAAATTTCACTGTACTAGATATAACGAACAGAAACTCTATAACTGCAAAATTCTGAAAGCTAACAAGAAATGTATCAACCCTTCTGCCCAAATTAATGGTATAACAAGGCATGAGCACAGCTGAGACAAAGCAACCAATCTTGTCTGATAAACTCGATCCCATTGGAGGGCCTTCTGGTGTTGCCAAGCCTAAAATTATTGGTCCAACGAAGTAATGTTGTCCTGTGTATTCTCCCCATAGAGAAAACACTAGAACCATTATATTGATTGCAATAGTGTATGATTCTTTCAATGGTTTCCCATCAGGAGTACGTCTCATCATCCAGAGCATTATTCGACGGAGGATGAAAACACTAATTAGGATCATAGAAACTTTGGTTAACTGCATTAAGAGCATTGATGTTGCGCTGGTCTCCAAAGCATCTTTCAAAGCAAGGGTAATTATTAGAAAAATCCCACTGACAAAGCCACTGATCATCGAAGAAGAGAGAGCGAGACGGCCTAATTCAGAGTTGAGAAGATTGAGATCCGTGAGAAGATGAAGAACTACATGAAAAGAAGTAGTGGATACAAGGGTGGCAATAATTGTGAGACTCTTTTGAACTTCTTCGTCTAATTGAACGATTCTCCTCAACAAGTGAGCAGCGAATAAGGTTATTATTAATGGAAATATGAAGGAGGTGAAGCCTATTAAAACTGCAAGATTCCCACATTTCTTGAGAATTGTTAAATCCAGGCGCACGCTGAGCAGGAAAACAAAGAAGGTGAATCCCATTGCTTCGCATACATCAAGCACAATCTCACTTCTTGGTGAAAAAAACTTCCGCTTGTAACGTTCATCGCGGGCTAAAAACGATGGACCAACTGCAATCCCTCCCTGCAAGCACAAAGACCAGCAATGGCAGATTATTCCAAATCAGTCAACAAACATAAATTATGACATATGATGTTCATAGTATCAATGATTTGTCATTTTGATGAATGTCGGATCTTACCAGGACCTGTGGGACAAAACTGGGTTGTCCAAAAGGCTGGAGGAAAAACTGCAGAAAAATCGTTACGGTAGTTACTAAACCAACCTGCAGCATCAAAAGTTGAAGGGGAAAGTGAGTAAGATCTTCACCCAAGCTATATTTTCCGAGCTTTGTGAATGGTTCGCAGAATATGGTGACATTTCTTGTTCCTAGCGTAACATTTGCAGTAAATGATGATGAATTCATAATCTGATTTGCCTTGCCACAATGATTTTCTTTCGTTCTTTGCCGAGTAAGAAGAGAAGGGGAGATTGTGGGAATGGAGAGGAAGAAAGTTGATGGAGGAGTTTTGTGGTGGAGCCTTTTTTCTGTTGTGTTGTTTGTGGCCTTCATAAGAATGTATCTTGAAGCCGAGATTAGTGCAAGAAGACTGGACAGGAAGGACTTGTCTCAAATATGACAAGGAGAGACCATGTACCATGAAATTAGCATTCAATTCAGTTTTAGATATTTCACTTTCCATGACTTTATATTATGTATAATTCATAACATTACTCTATTTTCATTCAAATAAGTTACAAATGATTTAAAATTATAGACTTTTCTGCAAATTGACTTCAACCAAAGTTGTTATCGTGGTGGAGGATGAATTATGCTTTGTTTTAATTTGGTAACCAAAAACAACATTGTATAAGTTTGCCCTTTGAACATTCGATATGAATCTAAACTCGGGCCGTCAGGCCCGCACGAGCATAAAATCCTGAATAATGGTTGGTTATTCTATGACAGGTTATGTCATTATCTTCACTATTTCATTGTCTCAATCCAAAACACGAAAGAAGTCATTTCTGCTGCAAATTCTGCAGCAGAACTAAGAAACGTCACTTTGTATTGTTTCATAGATTGCGCTTCAAAAAACTGACCATATTGACTAATGAAAATGGAATTGGAACAGTTGCGTCTAATTTGGTACATCAACTTAGAACATTGCAGTATATTAAGCTTCGGCATTTTCAGAATCTGCCACAGAAAAAAACACTATATGCTCCGCCATGCATGATTCTGTCTTTTCTGGAGAAACAAGATTGAGACCCCAGAGAGATCTTCACATCTGGTTTACATGTCAAAAATGCAATATAAAGAAGAAGCTAGTGAGAAAGAGAGGTACGATATAAGGCCTACTAGTATTTGCCAAGACTTTACTGTGTGTGCTACTTGATGATAAGAACATACGAATTTACTACAAATTTTCCATTGGATTCCTAATAAATAGTACAAGTACTGACAATTCATTTTTTCTTTTTGGGATACAACAATGTTTGAGCTTCTGTTTCTTTATATTGAACAGACTCTCAAAGATGCAAATATCCCAGATAAAATACCATTAGAGTTCATACAAGATTTTAGGAGATCATCATGAAGCTTCCACATCATCAAGATCCTTCAACGTTTTTCTCCGAGTCAAAACACCAGGAACTCTAGGGCGCTTTGTGATTGAATCTACTGTATTCACCTCTTCTACAGGACAACCACCTTCCTTGGAGGATAGAGCGATCTTGTCATTTAGAGATTCGGGTTCTCTCTCGCTTTTAAAGGATCTACAGCTGCGATAAACTGCAACCTCAGTGGAAGCTATGTCACCAAGCTGGGAGTGAGTAACGCTGGCTGGAGGTATTTCGGACAAGGATTTAGTTAACAAACGTCGGCTCTTGAAGAAAAAACATATAGCAGTGCAGTCGTCAACACTGCAACCAGGATATTTGCTTCTCCAAGTTTGAACGGCGTGACATACTAACAGTTTAGCAGCCATGGATCTCCTCCTTGCAGAAGCAACTATCTTTATCACCTCATTGTTTGTCAATACATCCCACACCTGCAAAAATAATTTCCTCAAATGAATTCAAGTTGATATAATACCAAATAGAAAGACCAAACATTAACCCCAGTGTTAAAATTGCTTCAATGTAACTTCGACATGTTCAAACCACATTGACATAAATAGTCTCTCTCTCTCTTTCTTTTTCCTTTTTTGCATTCTTCAATTTATCCTTACCCCGTCGGTTGCTAGAACCACAAACTCATCATCGTCCGTAAGCTTTCTGATAGCAACTTCAGGGATTGAGTTGAGGCCATAATCTTTCAAGCAAAAATCTCCAAAGCATCTAGACATAGCTAAGCCAGGATAATCGTCATCAGGCATCCATATTCTGAACACATCTGGCTCTCTATCCATAGCGAAGACTCTGCCTTTGCAATTCTTTATTCTTTCTGCTTCACCTAAGTTAATAGCATCACAAAGAAAGATGTTATTTGGATCCAGAGCTAGGCCATGTTTGTGTATATAAGAGAAAATAGTTACTCTGAATATTTGGTTTTAGATCAACTGTGAGTTGGACCGGAACAAGTTGGTTTTCTTCACCTCTCGTGCAAAGAACTGCACGAGAATCCCCCAAGTTGCCGATTACCAAGAGGTCTCCCTTGAAAATTGAAATCAACAAAAGAGAAGCAAAATTAATCAACAATATTTTTTTCCAAATTTTCAGATAAATGTGCTCTAGATTATAACTCTCATGCTTTTATAATACCTTTTTTACTATGGTTACAGCAGTTGAGCCACTACAGTAGCTATCAATGCTGCAATCAAAGTTAAGTTCTTCATCCATTTCCTCGAAGGATCCGATAAAATTCTCCTCCCATTGATAAAGGGACGGGACATCCTTATTATCATCTCTAACAGAACCATCAGCGTCACAATTTCTGCTGTCATTAACTTGTGGTGGTTTGATTGCTGAAGAAAGCTTTGAGGGCAAAGTTTCACGTACAGAACATGAGACCTTGTGACCCAAGGGACCATGACCGTCAAACACACCACAGAAGAACATACCTTTCTCGCCAGTGAAGTCCTGAACCAAGCTGGAAGTTTTTAGTTTGATGCAGGAAAATGGTAATGCAATATTGGAAGGAGGATGGATACTAAAACCAACCATACAAAATGGATGGAAAAGGAACTCGTATGGATACACACCACAGCTTATTAATTGAATCATCAACATCATAGGAAATAAATGGGTCCATAAAGGGGGAAAAGTAGGACAAACTTCCTATCTAATTCAGAGTCTCACATTCAAATTCTGGAGCATAATTCGACAGAAATATCATTATCACTGCATCGGAACAGCTTAATCGTGAAATTTTATGAACAAGGAACTTCACAGGATAGCATTGACTGTCATTAACTAAAGAAATCCAATGCAATATCATCCAAGCTTCTTCTTTTTTTCAAGATTTGCTAGCCAATATCTTGCTTTCTGGAATGGAAATGATAAGTTTTAAGATCATGGCTGTCCACCTAATAGAAATAATTCCCCAGAAATCATAATCCTCACCCAGAATTACAATTGCAACCACATGAACAAAAGATTATCTACATAAATAATTTAGGGCGAATAAATATCAGAGAAGAGGCCGGCTGGCACGAATCAACTCATCATACAATGCCGACATTTAAATACCCATGCAACATAAACAACAAAGAAATGCATTAAATGCCCAAAAAAACCTGCAAATATAGGAATCAGAGGTATTCTAAATGATCATTCAACATTAAGAATCAACTTTGATGGTACCTCCCAAACAGTCATGGCATCTTGGTTGACCCCTTTTCTTCCTTGTTGGGTATACATGGATATGTACTTGGAAGATCCTTGTAACCTCACTCGGGCCCCGCAATCTCCATTCCTCAAATCATCATCCTCACCATCGCCATATTCGATCTCATCGGCATCATCCTCTATGAAGCCTCCAAAATGAGGTTCTTTGCTGCAACAGGCGCCCATGTTTGGACCCCTAGGAATGGCAACAAAAATGCCAATCCAGACCCACCAAAATACAATCCCGTCCCAATGAACTTTCCTGCAAAATCATGCGGGAAAAGGAAGGAAAACGGGGGATCTTTATCATGCACCCAAAAAGGCACATATGCGTAAATGATGATGAACCCCCAAAAGAGGAGAATTCAAAGTTCACAGGTATTTATGTGTACTAAACCAGCACGTAATCGAAAGGACAATAACAAAACCGAAAAAAGAAACGTTTTTATTGGATGAGGATGAGGATGACAAGAAAATAATAGAAAATCATCAGAAGAAGACGGCGTGATCCGCGCTTGGTAATATCTAAGCATAGTCAAAAGAACGCTGAGAAAATAAGAGAGACGGCTGTAAATTTTTCTTTCCGAAATTACTAAATTATTATCGGAAACTGCAATTTTCATTTATGCAAAAGTCGCTGGTCCATATTTTTCGTTGCATTAATTGATTTTCAAAATTCTTTTTATTTTATGGTGAGAATGCCAAACCCTAACTAGCGTTAGATTTTTTATATATACAGACTCGGTGTGTCCTACTCCTACATAACTTTACAAGGAGACAACTAAATATAAATAGAAATATTGTTAAGATAGCAGGCAGCAGCAGGGAATGGGTTCATCGAAGCAGAGTTGTGTTCTTCCAGAGCTGCTTCCTTCTGGAGCTTCATTCGATACTGATAGATGAAGTTGGGCTTGCTCTTGATTCATGAAGTTGGGCTTCTCTCTTTTAATATGAGTCCAGTGTAAATGGGCTTTTTGTCTTGCTTCAGCCCAACTCAATTTCAAGCATTGTCTTATTGCACAAAACGGCACACTAAAATGTTTTGAATTTTCATGTCACCTGTCAGTAACCATTGGTTACTTTTTCTTTCCTGTATATATTTGTTAGCCGTTGAAGGCAAGTTGAATAAGAGAGAATTCAGCCACTACTCTCTTCTTCTTCATCCTCTCTACATCTTCTCTTCTAATCTGATTTCTGTAAACTTCTTCCGCAATATAAAAAAACCATCAAATATAAAATGCTTCTAAATGATCTAATATTTTATCTCCACTTCCCGGAGGACTTTCGCAATCAACAAGGGCGCGTGCCCATGCGTGAGGTGTTCAGTAGATCGAATTCCCTGAATGCAGCATAAAATGAACGACTCCAAATCATAGATACTGCAGCTTCTTACGTAATCGACACTGAATCTGGACAAAAATAATGTAGACCAGGTATGTACCAATCATAGATTCCTCTCATAGTCAACATGCAACAAGTACAGTGAATGATACAAGACGGCAATACCAGCCCCACAAGAGACCCTTCAAAGAGTTGTACCAATCAAGAAGCAAATTTCATTTCATATATGCTTCAAAGCTCCATGCCAAGCAATAAGGAAGTCAGATTATATTGAAACTTCATTTTAGTATCTTGAATAGTAAAATTGCAAATGTTTCGAAAACAAATGAAGAAAAGATGAATTCAAATAATAAAAGCACGGCCCAGAATGCACATTCTCATGACTTCCACAAGACAGTAATTCAGAGGTAAAGCTGTCTAATGTACCCTGAAATCACATCCTCAATAAGCCTCATGTGGCAAAATAACAACCGTGAACAAATATGTAACACTGTGATTTTGTTTTCATCTCTAATTGTAGGCTGCATAAACTACATATTTATACACAAATAAGGAGCCCGAGTACAGAAAATTTCGTTTGGCCACTGCTACTGTGAAGTAAATAATAAATTTCTAAACAAGGGGAATATCTTTAGACAATACAACAGTGTCACCTTTGACTGTAAAAAAGGAGGGAAAACTGACATCTATGTTTTTTCTTCTTCTCTTTTTTTCTTTTTTTTTGAAATTTTCAATTTTAACATGAAAATTAGAGAATTTTTACCAGTCACCACCACTGATGAACTAGCACTCCAATATCTCTGAGGGAACTGAACAGGTCCAAGCATTGGCCATATGTTTTCTCATACTTTGGGCTCCTCTGACCAGGACAACACCTCTGCCACCTATTGTAATGGCACTCTAGAAAAATTTCATCTATCAAGCAAATTGCACCTGTCTCGAATAACCTTGGAATCAAATCAAATTCAGTTCCTTCCACATCCATTTTCATCACCACAAAGTCCCTCTCTTCCACTGTATTCTTAAGCCAATCTGCAAAATCAAAACCATAAATTTCATCCACTTCACCATCAGAGCTACCGCGCAACGAGGCTTTCACTGGCTGAATTCTTCCCATTCCCCTGCCCTTCTCAATCAATTCTTTGCCGGGGTCTCTATTTATCTCAAAAGACAATGTCTCATTTCTCACCCATGCAGCATATGGTAGCAATGTAATGCCCTTTTTCAATTTGTACTGTTCATGAAAGGTCTTATCAGCCTCAATTGCATACACAACAAAAGTATGGTTCTGTTTTGGGTACTGCTTCTTGAACCAACTGCCAACACTAGAGCCATAACTTCGAGCTCCAACATCAATGTACACATATCTACTCTTAAAGCTAATATCTGCCATTGACGGCAAATATTTTACGTTCTTTATATTTCTCTTTAAGGTAATCCAAGGCTTCAAGGGCTCCTCTGAAATCAAAGGCTCTGCTTTCCGCACCAAATCTCGTTTATGTGCAGGAACTAAGCACTTATTATCCCCTTCTTTTGGGCCATGGCCGAGAACAAAATCACCTTCTTTCTTCAATACAATCTCTCTAAAATTAGCCATTGACAAATCGTAACCCTCCATGTCGTAATATTTTACCAATTTAAAAGAATGAAACAAATCAAGAAACGAATTGAGACTATACGTATCATTAACACTCACGTGGACCGCCACAAACCCTTCGGGTTTGAGCGTTCTTGCGATCTCAGCCGCAACAGCTACCGGCCGAGGTGACTTGTTGATTGCTCCCCCACCGCAGAAAATGAAATCGAAGGTATTGTTGTCGAATGGTATGCGATGCCCCTCACCCTTAATGACCAGAGGCTTCGACGCCTTCTTGAAAATACCAACGGAGTCCTCCACTCCAATCTCCTTCAACGAAAACACGTCCTGTCCGGATGCGCTCTCTACGCACAAGGACTTCGAGGTGGGAGCAAGGTAACCCTCGGTAATCAGATCTTGAAAAATCGAGGAGTAGAATTGGACCGCCTTGATCCAGTCCTTGCTAGTGTAGATATCAGCGCCAGAGGGACCAACCGAGGTGGATCTGACGGCTTTGTTCGCGGTGCCAATCGCAGAAGCTGCACCGGTGCCAACGGAAGGGATTACAAGGTTGAGATCCTCCGGCAGAGAGAAGAAGCAAAAGTCGCCACGATCACATGATTCTCCCGTGATCGTCACAACGTATGCGAAACGGAGGACGATAATGAAAACACCAAATAGGAGCACCCGCACCAAAATATTCCTCAGAAAACTGTTCTTGCCCGTGTTATGCTCCATGAGAGTAGAATAAAAACAAAATTATCTGCTCTGCCTTTGTTCCTTAACAATTCCTAAATCTAATAAGAGAGAGAACGAAGGGATTTGATTAGCGAGAGCAGAATCGGGAAGAGGTGTGGTTGGCACCGATTAAGGTATTTCTCTTGGAGAGAGTGGCGGAGAGATGAAAATAAAGAGGGAATTCAGGGGCAAATCGGGAACGCATGCTGAAGATGCTTTCAATTGGAAGCTATGGAGAGTGGGCAGACATGGTAGGCGATAAGAGTGCTGTTGTTACGGCTTGAGGTGTCACTGCGAGAAAGTAAAATTCTCTCTCATATCTGGGGAGTGCGGCGTTCCGGTAGAAGAAGATGATGAATGGCGATTGACTTCCAGATAAAAGAGAAGGTGGCGTGGTAACCGGGATTGCCAGTTACCGGTTAAATCAACGCGGAAGGAAAGAAAAATGAGCTCTTTCCGTTGAAAGCGAGGCGGCCTAATTAGACATTAGCCTTGGCTTCCCTTATTATTCACAATATTGCCATTGCCAGTACCGATGGACGATGACAACCCCACAGGCAAAGTAGCCGTTTATCTTTACCATTCTGGGCTGGGCCCCATGGCCCCCATTCCAGTGTGCTTTTTAGTTTTGCATCTTGTGATTGTGAGACAGAGATTATTAGTTTGTGACTTTGTGCTTCCTTGTACAAAATGAGTAAATTGAAGGGCCGACGTGGCTGTTTTGTTAGTGGTTGACGACACAGCTGGTTCTGAAACAATGAGCCACCAACTTGTTTTCATTACTAGTAATTGCGATAGTTTGATATAAGGCCTCTGTGGAAAAAGAAGAAGAAAACTAATGAAACCATCCATAATTCGACTAGTTAGGTGTTACATGTGACATGTGGAAGGTGTCCCGCTTGAATAATGACTTCATCGAATCCATTGAGAGGGGAAATGATGGTGGCAACGGAAGGGACAAACTGTAATACTGTATAGAAAAGGAAAAGTGAGAGGTGGACCAAGGGAATGGGCCCAAAACGGCGCCAAATGAAGCCGCATTCGGCGCTCTCCGTGAATCGTCGCATTCTAGCACACAATTCAACAACACTGCTGCGCAATCGGCGCGGTCATACGACATCCAATAAATAAGTGGACACAAGTAGAGAGGTGCTTTAGACATAAATTATTCTATGTGAACCAAAATATGGGAACCATAAATTTTATGTGGGACATGTCACATCTATGGTTGAAAAGTATGTTCACATAGGAGAATTTCTAGTGATTAAGGATATCAAGTTATAGCTTTAAGAAATTGAAATGGATTTGAATAAACAAGTAGGGAGATGAGAGAGATGTTTGACTCAATCTATTTGTGGAGGTACTGTATGATCTTAAGATCCGCACGATTTTATCCTTAAAATGGTATTCTTGATTGAGAGAGACTAAATCTTTAATTATAAACAATATTGGTGACTTACACCTAACCTATATGAGATATAAAGTCTTTAACACTCTCCTCAACTTGTGGGGCCGGTTATGCGAGACCAAACAAATGGACATGGAGTGTAGGTTCATTAGAATCGAGTTTGTGCTCTGAAAATGATATAGTTTTTAAAAAATAGATGTATAAGAAGAAGCAAGTAGTGAGATGAGAAAGAGGTTTGACCTAATCAACTTGTAGATGTATTGTCCATTTTAGGCTTTAAGACTCTACGATTTTGTCCTTAAAAGGATATCTTCTTGGTTAAGACAGATTGAATTTTTGTCCTTAAAAGAGTTTTCTTGACTTAGAGGGATTGAATTTTTAATTATAAACCACATCGGTGATTTCATGTAACCTATGTGGAATACAAATCTTAACGCTCTCCCGTACTTGTGTGGTCTATTATGCGAGAGGTCTAACAAATGGATAGGGTAGAAAGTCCTTTAGGTTTGAGTTTACACTCTTATGTCATGTTATAAAGTAGGAAAAATGAGAGAGATATTTGACCTAATCAAATTATAGAGGTATTGTCCGTTTCATGCCTTAAAAAGTCCGCATATATTTCTCTTCTTAAAAGAATTTATTTTGGTTGAGAGTGATTGAATTTTTTAATTATAAACCATATCAACATTTTTAAATTATAAATCATTGATTACTTACACCTAATCAATGTGGGTTATAAATTTAATAGCATCATCTAAATCTTCTCAAGGCACATATGCAGGGGGACCCGCCTTTTAAAAAAAACTCATATTCATTCTTTAAAGCTTATTGATATGGATTGATTAAGTAATAAATAATATCTATATATGAGTAGATGCGAAAGAAATGGGTGGCAAAGCTTCCAAAGTTTTCTCGATCATACACCAAGCCATCAGGCCAAGTGGGCCGCTCATGCCTTTTATTTCTTTTCCACGACCTCCTAATTATCTGCATTTGTCAAGAGTGATGAATCAAGGCTACAAGTACAGCCGACGGTCAGTATTCAGTAAACCATCAAATACAAATGATTGACGACGCGATTGGTTTTCTACTTATCCACATCAAACATTCCTATACCAACGATTCAAGACACGATAAACGGTTGGATGGAGGACCTACTAACGTGGGCCTCGTAGTGGCCCAGAATTATTTAATGGCCAGCTCTTGACAGCATAACATGATATGTTCAACTATATTTCGCGATCAATCGAGGGCCCATCCATGTTATTATTGGGCAGTGAATGGGGGACAGCACAAAGGAACTGTCTATGCAGTATGCATGTTAATTGGCCTATTGGGTAGTGAATGGTCAAGTTGGTCATGATTGTTGGACCTACAGGGCCGACCTTAAGCCCACGAAATATGAGAGCTTTCGTGGATTCCACTTAAAACGTGGGCAACAAATCCAGCCCATACAGAATTTTTCTAAGGAAAGGCCTAGGCCCTAAGACTACCAACGGAAGTTAGTTAGGGCAAATGCAATGAGAAACAACTTACTGGGCCAACATTTTTGTTGCCCCGGTCCCACCTCTATTACACAAAAAGTCAAGTCAAACACTTATTCTAATACAGCCACATCAGCAAAACACAAATTTCTATACACTTTTTCTTCCCACACACTTTCTCTTTCCACCCAACCCAACAACATTCCATTCCTCCATATTATTCACAACAAAACTACACCAAAACATCAAATATCAATACATCCACATCAGCAAAACACTTATCCCAATACAGCCACATAAGCAAAACACATTTTACAATACTGCCACATCAGTAAAACACAACATCTTTGTTGGCCCAATACCAATTCACCATTGCATTTGCCCTTACCCATGCAACAAAAGCCAATGGATTCATGCCACGTCATAACTAAATACTCGACTTGTTTCGCGCGATCACTCGGCGAATAACGATTTATTTTGCGCTTGTAATACGTGTCAAACTTTAATTGGATTAAATGAGCGTGCCAGCAGTACCATTCCCAACCAAGTTTTTGTCTAAAAACATGGCTGAGTTGTCAATCCCAAATAAAAGAAAACAAAATTAGAGGAAAGCGTCATTTCTTGGCATTGTTGTGTTGGCGTCTCGAATCCTACGGAAATTATTATGTCCGAACATGATGGCAACCACGTAACTCCGCCACCTATGGCAACGCCGGAGGCGGGGGCGTCTGACATGGAGGGCCAGACCCCGGGGACGGGGTTCGGAGCATCTGCAATCACGAGGCGGTGGAGGAGAGAAGACTTGCTGAAGAGAGGAGGTTTGGGTCTGAGAGCAATTGCTTTGTTGTTCTCTTTGCTGGCCTTCATTATTATGGCAAGTAACAAGCATGGAGATTGGATGGATTTTGACAAATACGAAGAGTACCGGTAACTCGAATTATCTGTTTGGCATTAGTGGATCTGGAAATTGATTAATCGTGTTTTATTATGATTCTGATCAATTTTGGGATTTTAACAGGTACTTGTTAGCGATTGCGATTTTGTCTACTCTGTACACGGGAGTACAAACGCTGCGGCATGTGCACGAGCTTTCCACCGGTAAAAGTATGCTCCAGCAGCGGACGTCTGCGTTGGTTGATTTTGTTGGAGATCAGGTTAGTTTTTTTCATTTCACTTTGTTATCTCTCGACTTGTTTGGTTCCTCAGAAAATAGTAGGATAAGAAAGGAAAACCAAAATTTTCAACTTTCATTCTCTTTTCTTTGTTCTGTTGATTTGAGCTCCAGGAATTGAATGCATTCACGTCAGTGAGATTAAGATTAATGAGATTTCTGCAATAGAAATTTCAATTTGAAAAGAAAGTAAGTTCCTTCGTGGACATCCAATAAAATTCTCGAAGACAATAAACTAACAATGCCAGAAAGCTTCTTTTTTTTTTGTTTTGGTGTGTTGTTTAAAGACTTTGGGATTTCCAGATCAATTGAGAACTCAAATTCAACTGTGGATCACTCTAAAATTTCATTGTTTAGCATTCATGATTCATTCCAGAACCCACTCTGGTTTTTTATTTTTTACTTTAGAATCATTGAATAGGTAAAGGGAACATTTCTAATGGAAGACTGGCAGTTGTTGCTATCCTCATGATTAAATAAATATCCGTCTCTAATTGATGTCTTTGTTGTTGTGATCAAACATTGATGATGATCCTTATGAGATTCAATTGAGGATTTGGTCAAGGCTCTGACAAATGAGTTTAGTTTACATGCCCTAGCTTTGGGCTTGTCTATGTTCAGCATATTCAATGTCGACTTTGCTATAGATGTGTCCAACTCCAACTTTTAGCCTAGGACTTTAGTCTCTCATCAGTGGGGAGGAAACAGCTCAGTGTTTATAGCACATGGTGGGGTCTCATTCCTCAACTGGGTACCAGTAATAGCAAATGCATAGTTCAGTCACCAGTTGGAAACCAGCCCTTTTGATTTGAAATTTTCAATTCCTCATTCTACTACCAATCAAAACAATGTATTATTTGCTTGGTGGTTAAGCTTTTATCCCAACCAGTCTTTACATTGTTGACCTTCTCTCTCTGTTTTTTTTTTTTTTTTGGTAAAATCAGATCATAGCATACTTGTTGATATCTGCATCGTCGACTGCAATTCCCTTGACAAATCGCATGAGAAGAGGAGCAGACAACATATTCACAGATTCCTCGTCAGCGGCCATAGGTATGGCTTTTCTTGGGTTCTTCTCGTTGGCTTTGGCGGCTCTCATTTCTGGACATAAGTTATCTACACAACCCTATCTCTAATAAGTTATAAAAAGTGAACATGTTGTCTATATACAACTTTACATATTTTTTTTCTCTCTCTTTCTAACTCTTATGATTCTTTTACATATTTGTAATATAGTTGACACACTTTAAGTAAAATCATATGTTTTTTTTTTGTGTGTAAAGTCACATTGACCTATTCAAAATTTTCTCCATCTTGCTCTTAGATGACGAATTATGACTTGATCCTTGTGTTTCCTCTGTAGAAAATGTGTTTACGTTTGAAACAAAATGAATTTTTTTTGTTATTTGAAGTCCTCCATGCAAATTCGCATCAAATTTGCGCATGCTCCACAAAATTTAAGAGCCATTGTAATCTCAAAAATGGCTTGGGATAACTAAAATAAATGAATAATAGACAATTAAACAGGAGTGTCAACAAAGCAAATGAACATTTGTTCTGAAATCATTGAACTCATTCCACTTTATTCTACTTCTATAACAGCGTGGAGATGAAAGAGGCCTGGATTATCAAGACTTACAGGGAGCTTGAAAAAAATCAAAAAATTGTGACTATTCTACTTTAAGATCCCTTCTACCAATAACTACGGAGATATAAACTAGAAGAACGAATCTGTTTGACATCAATCCTTGATCCTAGGTGTTCCATAAGTTAGTTGTTTAATCTTAGGAAAGACTCAAAAAAATTGTCATCCTTCGGTTCTTCTTTGGCTCCAAAAAACATACCCTCCGGTTGTTGCTCTTGACTCATATAATTTCCAGTAAGCTCTCCAAATCCTGAGAATCCAAAACTTCCTGGACTTTGCAGCATTTCTAGTGTAAATGGTGACTGACTTGATGAAGTTGGTATTGCCTTTGTGGTGTTGAGAGAATTGGGAAAACTTGTGTGGTTAGAATGATTGGCGATGGCAGAGGGTCTTATAGGCATGGGGGCACTGCTGCTGTTGGTATTTATTGGTGGCTTATTCATGGTGTATCCACTGCCACGCGCTGCGGGAACATCATGGTTGTGCTTGCCTTCATATGTGGTGATCACAGCCCTCATGTCATGTGAGGCGCGCTCTACATGCTTCCTCACCGGACAACCACTCGATGTGCATTTGTAGTAGCTCCTACAAATCACATAATAGTTCAGAACAAATAAGATATATTGATTAAGTAGACGAAGTTACAGAGTTCATCTGTGGTAATCACCTTGGATTTGGGTTTCCTTTTACAACCTTTTGTCCATATTTTCTCCATCTATACCCATCATCGAGTATGTCAATATCACTCGTCGTTTGAACTACAATTCTAGGCTCTCTAACAGTTCTGCTCCCACAAGCTAAGATGACATCATTTTCATTCTCTCCCTTCCTGCAAAAAATACATCATCTTATTAAACTTGTGCACTATTTCATCACTGCATCCAGAACATAGTTGTTCATTTAGAAATAACTTACCATCTTTTGCCATTGGGTTCACTTTCATCTTCATTTCCTACTGAGTTGCTAATTGGTGAATCATGGTCGAAGTTATCCTCTCCGATAGATATCGAAGAATCATCCTGCATCCTGATAGTCTCCACTTGTGTATTGCCTAGTGTTTTCCCTGATTGATCAGAGAATCCTGAATTGGTACTCACAGATGGTTGAACCAAGTTAGAGTTTGATCTTCTGGTAGACTGAGGCTTAGGATGGTTGTGATTTCCTTTATAGACTATTTCAGTGATCTGCCCATCTAAAGAACTCTCCACTTTTTTCTTTGTTGGACAATTTGGGTGTGTGCACTTGTAATAGCTACGCGGATTCTCACTTCCTTTCACTTGCTTTTGTCCATATTTCCTCCAACTATATCCATCATCTGCTCTTCTTTGTTCTCGGATAGTGGAATGTCCATAACCAGACTGAGGAGCAGAGGTGCCCTGCATATTTGTCTGGAATGGGGTACTTTGAACTGGTGCAAACTCTGTTTTCACACCTGTCTTGTCCGAGGAGAAGCCTGTCTGGGTTGTGGGTTTGCTGAATTCTTCTTGTCTTTTCACGGATTCCTGTTCAGGTATAGAACAAAATAAGGTTACATCAACACAAAAATCAAAATCTAAAGTCTCCAGCTAACTTATCTCCATAAATTGCAAACCCTGTGCCACAAAAACTTATTAAAAAACAATATATAACATGATATGAACTATAACTTACCACAGAAACAACATTTGAAGACGACTGGAAGTTTGACGAGGATACTGTAGTAAGAGGTCTTGCCTGGGTGGGTTGAAATGAGAAATCATTGTAGCTTTTCTCTTGGGCCATGTCACCAGAATTAGTCCTCCAGTTGAAAGTTTGACCAGCAAATGCACCCGTAGTTGGAGATGACAGAAACTGAACAAACAAACATAATAAGAGAAACCCATTAGTACTAACCATTACATGCTCAAATGTGTTCATACAAAAATAATATGTATATGTATATGTATATATATGTATATGTGGGTGTAACCTACACTAGAGTCAGAGAAAAGCATGGGGGAGTCCAGGAGCTCAGCAGGGCTTAAACCAGGTGGAATTGCTAAAAAAGAAGATGGAGAAACTGGTGTAGGAGATGGTAGTGAAGGAGGTGGAGTTGATTTGAATTTTGGAATTTCACCACCTATGCTATTATTAGATACGTGGGCATAAGGTCCCCAGCTAGTTGTTGCCCTCTCTTCATTTATACTGTTCATGTCTCTACAGTTGTTATTGGCCAGAAGATGAGTTGTTGTACCAGTGGAAGAGTTAGAAGTAACAAACTGGGTTGAGAAAGAGAAGTTTGTTTGAGAATTTATAGAACTACTTAAGTTGCCTGAAGAGGAAGCCATAAGAGAGGAAGAGAGAGAGAGAAGGATCAGAGAAAGAGATGATTTTTAAATAGAGAAGTGGTGATTATCATAGATGACATGGATGGAGGTATTGGTGGAGTTATTTTACATCAAGGTCTCCCTCCGTGCAGCTTCTTCTGAGACGCAAAAAGGAGGTTTGACCGTGGAAAATAATCTGGGTCAAAGCTTGTGGGTTTGACTTGACTTTCCCTCTCCATCGGCGGCTTAATTATGTACATTGATGCCCCGGAAGAGCTTTTGTTAGCCACCTGTTCTTGCTATTATGCCCATATTAGCTCTGCTAAACAGGATTAAAATGGGTTCATTCATAATTTCATATGGTTAGAATATGCATGAAATTGTGATTATTGCTGACAAAATATGCTTACGAGTTTCGTTAGCAAAGATGTTTAGAACTCATGGTCAGCAAAGCCGAGCCGATCTCGATTAAGGCCATGATTAATCTTGTGCTAAAAATTTGACCTTACCCCCATAATCACAATCACAAGCAATATAGGGTTAGGTAATTTTTGTGGGATTAGAAGGATAATTAATTTTTCCTACTATTTTGTTTGACAAGTCCACGGAGGAATTTTTTTTAAAACATTTTGACTCTTTCAAAGTTCCTTTTGACACGTAGCGGAAGAGCCAACGTTGGCCAAGTCAGTCCCCTCCGTCGCTGTCTGTCTTACAACCCACGGGCCATGATCCAACTTAGGAAGTTCTGGGCCTCAAGGCCTGTATCTCACTATTAAAAAAGGAAACAATATCTTGGCCCAATCGTAGTGGGCTTCGATTTAATCCTTTCGCAGTTGGCAACCCAAAGTGGAGAATTGCTGGCTTATATAGTAATAGCTGTGGGAAATGCCTTGAAAATCACACAGATTTACTCAAGAAGGAAAACAAACTACAAAGTGCAGCAATCCATCTCAAGCATCTTTCAATGATTTCTATTACACTCTCCGCAAGAGCATAAGTTTTAGAAGCCTATCAAACCTAATACTACCAGTATCACTGCATTGAACTCATGCATCAACAGCATCTTTCATGTTTTTTTTATCTCTGGATGAAGATTAAAATTCAGCAAATGTAGCAGAGGCGTAAACCTTCAATTCGCAGTTGCAATTTCAGATGATCTTAGAGACCATTTAAACACCATTACCAACTTCTCAAAGTGAATGAGGTGCTTACGAACACGATACATATGCAAAGTGTAGAGTAATGCCGCTAATGTCGATGCCAGAAAGGATATCAAAATCAATTTCCAGAAATCCTGAGCAACAATGCAGCAGCAAGAGATGAATTAATATAGACGTTAATAATGAGTATCTTGTCTAAGCATGAATTAGGATGTTGGTAGCATGTCACCTGCTAGTCTACAGTGGAATATTTAACAGAAACCGACCCGGTGAATGAGTTAACAAGGATGATTACCTGTGGATTTGAGATGATTATTCCCATCACATAACCCAATAAATCCAAATAAGACTGCAGTGAGTTCTGGACACCACCGACAATGCAGCGATCAGATTCAGGAACATCATCCTGCATTTGCTGGATGACAGATAAATCAAACATCCATAATCCAAGCCGAGATGCTGCCACTCCACCCATCAGCATGTATGCGGATAGAATGTTATTTTTGACCAATATTGAAGCAACGCATACTAAGAGGCAGGCCCACTGTGCAAAATCAAGACAACTAGAAGATTAAATAGGGAAGTGACCTCAATGAAGAACAAACTTAATTGCACTACAAGGCTTTTCAGTTGCCTTTAGTACTGATGAATATTTTGAGGAGAAAAAAATTGTGTTGGACGCTGTAAGCTATTGGTTTTATGCATCTTCGTCCAATGTGTGCACAAGGAATCATTCTATTTCAGATGGTCTCCTAAATTATACCTGAGACCATATAGACCAGAGTCCTGTTCGGAGAGTTGAAATATGAGAATGTAACACTGGGTAAGCAACTGTTGCTCCTATTCCAATTGTAGCACTTATGCCGCGTGCTATTCCAATGACATATGCAGGTATTCCATTCCACTCTAAGGCAGCTATCATCAAAATTCCAAAGCTGGAACAGAACAAGAACAAGAAATCTTTAGGGAAAAGAAACAGAAAGAAAATCAGTAGAAACAGTAGGGACTAAAGCTGAAACCAACACAGAATAAGCCAACTAGGAACTACTGGAAAATTTTCAATTCTGGTTGAAGTAATGAGGTAGGTTCTCACCTGAGGACTGTGAAATATAATAAAGCCAGAGAAACACCAGGAAGCACAACATCTTGTTGTAGATACACAATCCACGCACCCACAAAGGGGACTTTCGAAAACCTTTCTATGATTTTCCATCCCCCTCTTTTTTCTACCACTGCCAAACTTCCTTCATCATGAGGAAGTAAGCTCTTCCTCATGTCAGACGTGGATGAACTGTCTTCTACATTGGTTGGAGAGAGTCTCAAGAGCCTCTTCTGGCTGCTTTCTCCTAAAGCTGGAATCCCGCCAAGTACAGATAGGAAGAGCCAATACTCCACCCACACTGATATTATATTCCATAGTGCCAGAGCTATGGCAGAGGCTTTAAGTGATACAAAGCTGATAATGAAGCTAGTAACGATTGGAGCGAGGAGCTTGCAAGTTAAATCAATTCGTCTGATAATATAATTCATCTTTGTCAGTAATTCAGGAGAATGGCCTTCTGATATCACTACCACCCTGCAATTCGAAATGACAAATACAATTCTTTGTTTAAGTAAGATTAACCCACATGACTATTCTCTACTAAAATAGGTTGCATAGTACCATTCTCTTTCTACTAAGATGGTTCCAGCTAGAGTAGAAAGCACACCAACCGCTCCTGAAATGTTGGTTACTATGATAAGTAGGATGAATGCTCCAAAATTTGTCGACCTCAGAGTTGAGCAGATTAGTAACACAGTGACTGCGACTCCAGCAATTATAAAGGAGAGATTCTGGGTCACCAACCAAAGTCTGAGAACCTGCCAAAAAGTAGTTCAACATGAAACTGTATGCGAATCAAGCCGTGGCTTAAATTATCATCAAAAGCCAATATGTATGACCGCACAAATCGATAAGAGTTGGCAACTTAAATTATTAGCTAGCACTCATTTCTTTGAGGTCTTCAGAAATCAGTTGATTGTAAAGTTCAAAACCGAAATCTAACAATTCATAGAGGGTATGAAATTTGAAATCTTAATGCATATCTAGAGTGCAAATGTTAACAGAAGTTGAGCAAACCTTTACATATGATAACCTATCCAACAATTCTCCGATGATAGAACCAAACAAAGCAGTAGAGGCAGATTCGATGACGCCATAAATTGCAGCAAGGAGTAAAGAATCTGGCCAAACACTTATCATGTATAAACCAACAGAGAATTCCCAAGTTCTGCATATCACAGACATACTTAGAAGGGGAAATAAAATCAGAAATTATCATGTGATGCAAGGGAGTTGCACCCAATATCTAAAATATTCACTTCACAATTAATTTAATGTCAAACTAATGGAGTTCACTCAGCGTATCAGACCAATTAAATCAACTATTGCAGCATTTTTCTTTGGAGGTAATTTATCCTCTCAAAACGGGAAATAAGTCAAATCAACATCAAGAAACTCTAAGAACTTATCGAACCCCTAACATATGTACACAAACTTGCAAAATCAAACCCATGTTGGTGTGTGGAGAAAGCAGGAAAAAAGAGAGAAAAGAGACAAAAACCTGGCACCCCATCTGGCTAAGAAGTGTCCTGCATACAAGTAATCGATGAGAAAGGAAGGGAAAGGAAGGTCATTCAAAGAAGGACTCTGATGTGGTTGCAATAGTGGTTGTTCTTGGTCATGGGCTGCCTCTCTAACCATCTTGTATGTCCTACTCCTCTATGTTTGGTTCCAGAGCATTGAATGCTCATTAAATTTGATGATGCTTAATTAAGATGAAAATGATGATTTGATGATATAATACAGATGGGTGAATGAATGGTGATGACATGCGATGCAGCCATCATTATCTATCAGTTCAGAGTTTGTACGTGGTCCAGATCCCACCCGCCTCCCCATTTGACTTCAATTTTTAGCAGTAATAAAAAAATACATTGGCAATGCATCATCACATGGAGTAGACTGGGTTTCTGGATCGAATTTACCAAATGGATTTGTCCTGATTGGCGAATCAAATTGAAGTGCACCTCTGCACCTGCAAATTATGAACTTTTATTCTCTCTTGACCGTGTCTTCTTTTCAGCTGCTCTACAGAATTAACAATAAAATACACTATAACTTCCTCAAATCAAAAAAATAATTCGACAAAAAAGGAAAGAAAAAGGCATGCTTCGCGTTGTAACTTGTAAATTGAAGTGAATGGAAACCGTAATGAAGGGATCAGGGATGAGAATGATGGGGAGGGAATAGAGGTGGTCATGAGCTTTAATGTCTGTCTGCTAGGCCCGGCCCCCTTTTTAACAGGCTTGGACGACTGGACAAGCATATAACTCAATGGGACGGGCTTTGATGTCCGTCTACTAGGCCCGGCCTGTCTGGCCCCTTTTTTTAACTGGCTTGGACTACTGGACAAGCATATATATCAATGGACCGGGCCGGGGTTTGCTGTCCGTTTACTATGACAGGCTCGTCTGGCCCGTTTCTTAACAGGCTTGGACACTGGAAAGCATATAAATCTGGGCCGGGCTTTGATGTCCGTCTGCTGGGACCGGCCCATCTGGCCCGTTTTTCAGCAGGCTTGGACGACTGGACAAGCATATAAATCAATGGGCCTCTCGTGGTCTTACAAAAGGATAGGATCCAGTGATCCACACAGTATGTATTGTAATTTTGACGATGAACTTCTTACAAGTTACAACCAAAAAGGAAAGATTAAATTTGCAAGAGAAAATCACCATCACCGATCCAACAATTGGTGAAGCTCTCCTGCGCTGCAAGTGCTGGAAGTGGTGGATGGGCTCAAACTATATCAGATTCTCAGATATATAAATCCACTGTTCAGTGTCCAAGACCTTGCAAAATGGGCCACAGAAGGCCTATGATGGGCTCAATAATCTCAAACTCAAATATCTAAGATCCAAAGTTTAGTGTCCAAGACCTTGCATAATGGGCCACGGCAGTCCCCCTATGATCAGAGATATTGTGCCCCTTGTAGTTCTTGACTTCTTTCTTTATAAAATGTAAAACACAAAACCAGTACCTTCAGATAACAGCCATCTTTTCATAAACATTCCAGCCACAAACAGCAATTGACAAATGACAATTGTTTTGTATTTATTAACAACAACATATTTCAGTTAAAAACAAGTAAACAGCAATATTGCAAAGGAGCTGGTATGAAAATTGTTCCATGGACATTCAAACTTCCAAGTG
The DNA here is from genome assembly GCF_013401445.1 of Tripterygium wilfordii. Classification (NCBI taxonomy): domain Eukaryota; kingdom Viridiplantae; phylum Streptophyta; class Magnoliopsida; order Celastrales; family Celastraceae; genus Tripterygium; species Tripterygium wilfordii. Next base: position 12,661,317 of record NC_052234.1, on the reverse strand, counting down.
GTGGTGGAGAAGGAAAAACAGCACGAAGCAGGGCCCTACAGAACAAAAAGAAAACCAGAAGCTTGAATGATAATTGTATCATTTGTATGCATGGTTGAAGGGCCAGGAAGGCTCTACTGAAAAAAAAAAAAAAAACATCTAGCAATCTATACCAAACAGAAAGGAAACAGCCTGAAAAAAGAAACAAACAAACAAAAAGAAAACAGCAGCCAATAGGAGGCTCCATTTCTATACCTTTCAAAATTTCCTCTTAAACAACACCAGTATGTCCACGGCAGAGCAAAGACATCACCAAGCACACTCGAAATTTTTCAAAAATGAGACACCGTGATTTTCTTACAACAGACCACAGAGGAAGCAAGTGATTTACCACTTCACAACTAAATTTACAGAACCCTCTGCTTTGCAATGCCCTTTCAATTGTTTGTGTCTACTGAAGTGGACCAATCAGTCTCAATACCGCATAAGTATGACTGAACAATCATTTTTTTTAATCTTTTTTCTGAAACAAAGTAAAACAGAATAACCAAAGAAAAAACTAATGGCAACAAGCTCAAAAGCAAAGCAAACTTAAAAGTACCTCTTGAAAAAAGATAATCAGTGAGCAACTGCAAGTACATAATGCAACAAAAAGGAACTTGAACACTGCCTGAGAAAGTGTTGATGAAATTTCAAATTTCACTATCACTCTCTCAACCTATAAATGAGAGAGCTTTATCATCATTAAAAAATAGCACAATCCCCCCTCTTTTGCAAAAAGTTTTAACACAACAAAAATGAGATCATGAAGGAGTGTTCGTCGAAGAAAGCAGATTCTCAAGACAGAGAGATCACAGAGCACTGGAACTTACATAAAAATGATTACATATATTTATGGGGAAAGTACAGATAAACTGTGCCATACTGCAAGAACTATAAGTGAAATTGGGAGAATTGCCCTCATTTCACCAAGTGACTTGGGGTGATTCTCATCTTACTGCTTGAATAAAGTATGGTATTCAAGGCAAAACAAAACCTGTTCACACAACAAACAATCATAGTTTGGCTTGTCCCATACTTAGAGAATAAATCATGTGAACGACTGTCAAATTTTCCTCTCCAACCATTCATCTAACCAAGCAAAATCCTCAATAAGAGCAACAGCAAAAAAAAATGAGATGAAGTTTTGGCCTGTGAATTACAAAGAGAGAAAAACATCTTAGCACATTTTCCAACCTAAAAAAGGTGAAGAAACAGATGAAATTTGGGGACTCCAAATCAATAATCTCTAAGAAAACAAGTATGCCATGAGAACATCATCAATCTATATACTTTGATTAGTTATGTTCTTATTTCTTGAGGACCCAGACTAGTAATGTGTTGCAGAACCAGGAACAGAAAATCATAGTAAAACACCCAGGGGAGATTTCTCTGATTTAATTTCAATAAATAAAAATTCCTGGACATGATTTAATGTATAATAAGCTTTATGCTTTGTTGGCCCCTCCTCAGTGCCTCTTTAATGAATTTTCAAATTAAGTACAAAAATCTCGAGTAAAATCAACACCAACTCACCATTTCAAACTTTCAGTGCATGAACATTAATCTTATCTTGCTAAGAATCACCCTTCAACTCATCTGAATCTGAGTCACTGGCATTATAACCTGACAAAGTGAAACCACACAGACAAAGGCACTAATCAATATTAAATAAAACTGAAGAGAAGTAATGGGTCACATCGATGAGGATAAAGGTCAACCTGGACGCTTATCACTGACTTTCCAAACTGAGGATCTAGTCCTTGATGCTCTCGTCATCCAAATTCTCCCCTGTAACACCATGTGTAACCAATGATCATAAATAAATACTATGCTATCAACACAAACGATGGATGAATAAGAATGAAGCCCATAGAAAACAAGGATAAAATCAAAATGAACCAACTGCTTCATTAAGTTATGCCATTTAAGAGACTGGGAAAAGAAAGAGATTCAGTAGCGAAGGAAAGAAAAATTTACTCGAGCTTCCATCATCCAATTATGTCGCTATGCAAGAAAATAAAACCACCAATCAACAAGCCCCAAAAATAGAAAATTGGTAGAGATTCTAACCCCTATTATATCCGAACAGCACAAAAATCCCTCAAGATAGCAACAGAGATAAACTTCAACTGAGAACTACAAACTAAAATTTACACAAAATCATAAACGCAGAAACATCGACAATCCACCAAATCAAGGCAGCACGTAATCGAAAAATATTAAACAAGAATAAAACTAGACGAACCTTTTGGGCGTCTCTGGGAACGCCATAACCACTGTAATACATCTGACCCACCAAGACCTGCATGTTGATATCCCCAGCTTTGGCTTCTTTAAGCGTGTCTTTGAACCACCGCTTTACGCAATCCGATACAATCTCCGACAGCGGCACCCGAGTAGCGTTGCTGCTACTTCTCTCATCTCTGTCAGCGCGGCTGCTGCTCTCCATGTTCTTTGACTTCTCCTTGCGAAATTGGGACGCTGGTTTTAAGGATTTCGAGGTTCTCACGAGATTTTGTAGCGTGATTGTGTTGATAGGAGGGGATTTGCCCATAAAATTGAATCTTATTGACTTCTACACAGAGAGGCCAACAAGACCAATTAGGATTTTGGTTTGGGATTTTATCATGCTGACCTTTTTTTCCTGTTTTGGGGCTAATTACACGCTACGTCTGAAAATTTGGGAATTTAGGAGGGTTTTTAGCTTTTATAGAAGGGGGAGATGAATCTTAACAGGATACTTTACAGGGTGGAAAAAGGTGTACGAATATAATGAAAGCGACGACGTTTGAATCTGTTTCGACTGTAGTGACCTAGCAACTCCATCACGTCATTTTCATAGCTCGGTTCGTCGAATCCAGGACCGGATTACAGATCACAGGCTCACAGCATAGCTTAGAGTTTGGGCCTTCGCAAAGCCTAGCATGGCCCAATATGTACTCAGTACTGTTGGGCCGGCTCATGCGACATTTTGCATCATTTGTTTGATCTGACTAGGCCCACTCAATTAAACAGACCCCCAGCCCAGTATATCATGCCGACTACACTCATAGAAAACATATATGCTACCATTTAAACCATCATACATCATACATATACATTACTTTCAAAATTGTCCACCAAACGACCATATACTCACATTCCCAATGAGCTTTTTCAGATACGATATGATTCAATGAGCAGCTTTGCACCAACAGAAGGTTTGAGCAACCGATGAACCATATATCCTCTGGTGCAGGAAAATTAAGCAACCACCACAAGAACAAAAATCATGGCTCCGTTTGAGAAACAATTTGAGTTTTAGCAAATATGCTCTCTCTCTCTCCACTATATACTGGTTTTAGAATGTTGTTTAAAATGCTGCCATATATGTTGTCCAAAATATAATGTAATGCAAAGAGAGAGAAGTAGAGGTCTTACTTTGCCTGCGGTATTCAGAGCTTTTGAGTCTCCCCATTTCTCCAGCATAACCTTTTGCTTCTGCAAGCAGTAGAACATTCAAAGCCACTCAGAACTGACAGCCTAAACAGAGTTTCCTAGTGATTAAACTATAAATATAACCAGCAGCCTTTTTTAACAGAATTCCATTTTACTTGGGAAATAAAAATAGTTGGGAACGCACAACGGCACAAGCAGTAACTTCCACCAAAGAAGGATCCAATATCCAACTTCTACTAATCCACACACATATACACACCGGAGAGAGACTGAGGATCATATTCAATATTGTAAAGTGCATAGAGCACTTCTTATTCCAATCGCATTATTCATCGTGAGATTCTAAACTTGAACGTTGAAGCTAATCACCAAAGATTCATCGCATGTCAAGCTTAGACTTCAAAAATCAGAAAAGCTCTGCAGATTGAAAACACAGAGCAAGCCATAATAAGTATATCCGCAATCAGACAGGATCACAAGTTTGATGATAATGAGCTTATCATAACCATTTAAAGGATGATCATGCATGCTTCTGCATTTCATATCACAATGTGAAGCTATTCCATAAAACCCCAAGTTGAAAATGGAATATATAACACAGTATAAAAATGGATCACCATATGTCCATTTAGGAAGTAACACCGGTGATGCAGCCAAAAAAAACCCTCCAACATGATATGACGCGGCCTAAATCCCTTGTCTCACCCCAGACCAAAGACAGAAAATGAAAAGCTGACAAATCAATATAATGAGTAGAAAACAGAATTGTCATTTTGATCAAAATAAAATCCTTAAATGGGTAACGACTAAAAAGAACTATTGAGAGGTGCATCTATTTGAGACAGAATACTAGTGTCTTACAGGGTCTGGGTGCTATTTTTGTTGCAATGCCCTTCAGTTTGCAGAACTTCATGTCCCTTTAAGCTTCAACTGTTGTTACTCCAGAGGATGCAACTTCAACTTATAAATGGTCAAGCCCATTCTTAAGTTGACTTATAGCTAAATCACCAGTAATCTTTGCATGAACATGAACCATCATTGAAACAGTGAAATCTATTGTTATCTCTGACAATTATCTCTCTGCCTGTAATTTTTGAAATAAACTTTATGGCCTCGTGACAATCACCACATACACGAAGGTTTTTCACAACTCGAATCACTTCCTTTGGAGTTGTGGTGATCAAACCAAATGCAATTGCCAGTTTCTCACTGTGACAACCAAGGAAATGCTCCTTCTCCTCCTCTTCTATGTCAAAAAGCACATGATCTATGGTTGGAACAAATCCGACCGCTTTCAACCCCTTAGCGAGTTCAGCAAGCTTTGTGTAGATCTTCTCCGACAAGGGATGGGACTTGTCATCCACAAGAAACTCATGGACAATTCCATCCACTTCAATCCAACTGCAACCAGGTATTTTTACCATTCTTTTCTCATTCATGTTTGACCTTATTTTTGCTGCATCATCCCATCTATTACTTGCAGAATATATATTTGACAAGAGAACATAATTTCCCGAGTTCCATGGTTCTATCGCAATGAGTTGCTTTAGAACATGTTCAGCTAGGTAAATATCCTTATGCAACCTACATCCACTCAACAAGGCTCCCCAAACCACCGCGTTTGCTTCCATCGGCATATTTTTTATAAACTGATGAGCTTCGTCTAGTAAACCTGCACGACCAAGAAGATCCACCATGCAACCATAATGTTCAATTGTAGGAGTCAAGGAAAAGACATGATGCATGCTATTGAAATATCGGCGACCCTCATTAACCAAACCAGCATGAGTACAGGCACAAAGCAAGCCCATGAAAGTATTCCCATCAGGTTGAATCCCAAATTTCTCCACTTGGCCGAAAAGCCCAAATGCGCTTTTGACATGCCCAGTCATGGAAAGCCCAGATATCACAGCATTCCATACCACTCGGTCTTTCTCCTTCATCCCCTGAAAGACTTCCCAGGCTCTTGCAATGCACCCACATTTAGCATACATATCAATTAACGCTGTACCCAACACTGGATTAGCCAAAAAATCATTTCTATCCATCAAATTGCTTGCCCACTCCCCTAACTCCAGTGCTCCTAATCTTGCACAAGCAGAAAGAGCTCCAACCATGGAATATCGATCTGGTCTCAGATTCTCCTTCAGCATTTTGAAGAAAAGGTCTAGGGCTTCTTTGGGCTGCCCGTTGGATGCATAACCTTGTATCATAGAACTCCAAGAAACTATATCCCTTTCATGCATCCCATCAAAGACACAACGCGCTTTCTCCATGCTTCCACACTTAGCATAAAAGTCAACAAAAGAGGTAGTCACAAACACATTCCTTGTCATCCCAATCTCCGAAATGTATCCATCTATCCACTCTCCACTTCTCAAATCCCCAGCCTTGGTGCAGGCCTTTAGGACTCTCACGATGGTAAAACTGTCCGGACTCAAACCCATCTCCAACAACCTCCTAAATGATTCAATAGCTTCCTTATACTTCCCCTGCCCTACATAGCCACTAATGATCGCAGTACAAGACACAATATTCTTGTCAGGGATTTCATCAAACACTTTATAAGCATAGTCCAAATACCCACATTTCGCGTACAATGATAGCAAACTGGTCTTAACAAACACCTGGTCATCGTATCCGGCCTTCACCACAAGAGAATGCGCCTTCAACCCCAACCGAAAATCCAATACCCGTGAGCACGCCTTTAGAACGAAAGGGAAAGTGAAGCTGTTGGGCAAGAATCCCTGTCCACGCATCCAGTGGTAAAACTGCAAGGCTTCTTCGCAGCAGTCTTGGAAGACCAAGCCGCGGACCATGGTGTTCCATAGGAAGATATTGGGTTCTTGGGTTTGGTCGAAGAGGAGGCGGGTGTAGCTGGTGTTACCGAGGTCGAAGCTGGATCGCAGGAGCATGTTAAGTAGATAGTTGTCCTGGTCGAGGCCATGACGAAGAAGCGCGGCGTGGACATGCTTGAATTGATTAAATGTGTCGAGGCCCTGAAGGAGGCGTGTCTTAATCTGCACTGCCTTTTGAAACGACGGAGAAGCGGGGTTTGTTAATATGGTCATGGCCCTTCGCTTCGCCCCAAACCATTTACAGGAACGGTGCACCTCCCTGTCTTATTTTTCTTTTGCATTTACGTTTGATGGAGCACCTAAATTATGAGATTCTTTTATATATAAAACCCCAGCAACTACCATCCGCACTGGATAAATCATCCGACTGCGCAATAACCGCAAACCATGTGTATTACTATTTCCCTTCCTTTCCCATTCAGAAGAAAAAATTATGAGAATCAAATATCTGTATTTAAAAGATGGATAATGTCTATTTTGCAACGAAAAATAAAAGAAATTCTCTTAATACCCATTCTAACTTTTCTAGTCAACAAATCGTTAAAAGGCTAAAAGAAGTTGAGACAAATCTTTCATTCGTGATTATTAAATATGTATATATACTATATGCAGGTGGAAAAAAAAATAATTTAAAAAATCGAAGAGAAGTACTTCACAGTCGGCAATGATCATCAAAATATGGAAGGACATCTTCCTACACAATTACACAAACTTCTGGATATATTCTTCATAACAAGCACCTGCCAGTTGCCACCGCGCAGTGCGCCCTGCCGCAAGAATCCATTCTGCTTTATACTCTTTCGAATGCAAATTCTGCTATCTAGATGTTACACTATGAAACCTTTACATAGAAGATTACAAAACTGTATAGGAAGTACACTATGTATCAAAACGTATGCCACTTACAAAACAATTTACAACTGCAAGATATTATAGTAATACATAAAACTTGACTGGAACGGCGCTAGTATACTGATTCATAGCAGCCATTCTTGTATTAACTCCACACCAGATTTTTCTTGATAGGGAAATGCCACATAGCAGCGAATACGTACTGAGCCTATCTGAGGAAGAGGAGACGAGAGACTGAAGGGAGAGGTATTCTACAAAAGTATACTAGAGAGGGCAAAGAATACATGAATGTTTACCATCTCACTATATGGGAAGGAAGATCCATCTGTATATTTCAAGGCAATGAACATATCAGTGACACGGCACTGGGGAAAGAATTACTTCTTTTTGAGAAGCTAAGGGGAAAGAATTGCAGCAGTAGTGGAGTACCATGGTAGAGTAAGTTTCTCAAGAATCGCTCCAACTATCTGCATCCTCATCATCATCACTTCCAGCCAGTGCCTGTTATGAAATCCAACATTTCAAATAAAATGTTCTATATATATGTTTGTGTATACATACATGCATAAGTACACACACACATCTGTGAGAGACAGTGAGACCTGACGGATTGCATTTGCTTTCTCCAGGATGGCAGCAACCTTCAGGTTGGTCTTAGGACCCTGAATGTTAGGCCTTGTCACCACTGCTGGCTTCAAGTTAAAGGACTGCAAACAGGAATGTGTTTAGTCTTCATTGTACAGTAGTAATCCTATAATAAGCAATGCAAAGCAAAAGTATTTGAGGCTCAACCTTAGTTCGTATCTGCTCTAGCAATGAATCTCTTTCATCTGCCTTCGGTTCAATCTGAGGCCGGATCCTTTCAGTTACCTTTCTCAACTGCAAAGGTTTGACCTGTTGTCAATTACACATTTTTGGGACAGAAGATTAATGTTAAAAAGAAGAAACGACAATAGTCATTACCTTGCTTTTGTCATGAGCAGTAACAGCGTCAATGAGAGGATTTCTAGGGCGGGGAAGCTTACTCCCATTTGGCTTCCCAACATCATAGGCTGGTGGCAGAGCAAATGCATTTGAGGGCCATATTGTTTCTCCCTGTGAAGTCACAGATCCATGCTGAAGCTGCTCTTCCGGCAGGAGTGGCAGAGATGCAACAGGAGGATTCCTTTCTTCACCTTCAGAATTTTGTGGAGTGTGTTCGGGTGCCTTAGCCTTGAAACCTTTTTCTGGTGCTAATTGATTCAGAGGCTGAATTGATGTATCCTGTGATGGTACAGAATAACGTCTAGTTGTATACTCCTCAGATGGAATAGGAGTAAATGGATGTGTACTAGACGTTATTGGTTCTCCTTCTAAGCCCAGGAAAAAATGCTCAGGCCTGTCATTAGGTAGAGGTAAAAATGGGTTCAACAGTTTTGTTCCCACTGATGCAAGCTCATCATGTTGACTATTTGCATCCAGAACCCCCGTTGAAGATTGCAATGAGAAGGGACTGGCCTGCCCTGAATTGCTGGCTATTTCTTCAGAAACTTCTTGCCGCTTATAATCTGCATACATGGAAGACCAAAACGGGTTGTCTGGCTGCACAATCTCTTTCTCTGATACGGATAAATTAAATTGAGCTTTGTCGACGGCTGAAGATGGCTGAATCAGTCGGAAAGAATCCTCACTTTGTTCAACCACTTCTCTCTGTGCAACATGGGGAGTAATCCTTATTTTTCCTAACCACTGCATGGGAGGTAGAGGTGGCAATGGGGGTATCTCCTCCAGATTGACATTAGTTGCCTCAGAGAACAAGCCAAATTGAGGAAACATAGTGTCTAATGGACTCACAGCCATCTTACAATCATTAAGTTCCTGGCTGGCTAACTCTACCAAAGTATCTGACAACGGAGACTGGCTGAGATGTTCTGGACAAGATTTGGGTGAAGTCACAAGGGATGTCCCCTCATCTATGTGACCTGGAGATTTCATCTGGTCAGACTGCTGATCCAATGACTCCAAACTTGCAAAATCAGCTGGCAGGAACTTATCCTCACATTGCTCCACATGCAACTGCACTGATGGTTCTGAAGAAGATATAGGCTCTGAAAGACGACAATCAGGTGAAGCCTGATTTAAAGACTTAAAACTTGCTTCATCTACATTCAAAGTTTTCACATTACATTGACCAGCTTGCCACTCTAATGATTGCTCCAAAGAAATTACTGGCTCTGAAGGGTAACAAGAAGGTGAAGGTGAAGATGTGGATTCTTTAAGCGAATTTCTTTGGGTTTGACCAGAAGTATCGAGAGCATCCTCTAAAGTTTCTTGGTCGCACTGTTTATAATGGACAGACTCACAAGTTACGCAATCTAAATCTTTGGGAGCCGTCTTCAGCTGATTCACATCCTTTTCTGACTCTGATTCTGCAAGGCATTCCATAGACATTGCCTCAATAAATTCCAATCTTCTCTGGTGTAGATCCTCAGAGCTAGAAATACATTCTTGCAAATCTGTAAAACTATTAGCTGGAGAAGAAACCAAATGTAAAGACGGACAAGTAACATCTTTGACGACATCAGTACTAACAGAAGCAGCCATTGTAGAACATACAGCCTCATCCTCTACTGAACTAGTTTCATTCACCATACCATCAAAGCTCACTGATCCCTCAAGCCCCTCTTTATATGCATAACTAGATATATATTCAAGTGAAAAATCACCTTCTCCCACTGACTCTATCTCAGAGGCAAAACTACCAATTTTATCACCACCCGCAGTTTTAGAAGTCTCTTCAACATATGGAAATCCTACTTCTGTTGAATCACATTTAAGTCGTGAGATATCATCTGCAACATCTGAGGGTTGCGTTTCTTCAATTCCAAGAAGTTCAGGATTATTCACCGCAGGAGCTAAATTTTCTGAGTTTACATCAGTATCTGGAAAATAATCCTTGTCTTGGCAGGCCATGCCGTCAGGTTTTGTAGTGTCTGAAGGATCAAGCAGCAGTGCACTATCTGAAGACATTTCTGCTGAAAGAGTGGAAGGCAATTTCTCAGAATATGGTGAACAATTGTGTTCATCGGACAAATCTTTTGCACAATTGTCTTCTAGATGAGATGTTGGAAGCACATCGTTTCTTGAATTATCAATCCAGCACTTGTCACGATCAATATCTGTTATGTTTGACAAATTCACTGAAGCATCAGAAAGAAGATTTGAATCTCTCTCACGCATCCCATCACATCTGAAGAGAAAATTATCCCTCTCTTTGGGTGAAAAGTCAGAGACAGCCACAGAAGACTCTACCAGGTTTCTCACATCTTTTTCAATGTTTATCGCATTGGCACCATCTATAATACATTTAGAGGGTATTTCATCTGAATCAGCTACTGGTAATGAAACTACTAGAGAACTTATTCCTGTATCGTATTCAACATGCATGTTTTCTGAATCTTTACTAAATGAACTGGATGCTTCTCCAAGATAAGGGGCATTTTCTTCCTCGATTGAATTATCATCAGACATTACATGATCAAGAGATGTGGTTCCTGAAGTCTTCATATATGCAGGGAGTTGATTGGATGGCAATTCAACAGTCTCAACAACAGAAGCTTCTGTGAAAGGGATCATCTTAGCTGTTTCTTCAACATCAGATGGGTTATTTTCAGCCAAATTGCTTCGAGTATCAAAGCAAGAAAAGCTAGATCCTCCTCTTTTGAATGAACTGTTCCCATCATCTGACAGAGACGAGTTTCCCATCGACTGAGAATCTGAAAAATGAGCAAGTACTCCCAGCTGTTCCTCATTTGCATCAGAATCTGTCTCATGTTTGCTAGCATTCAAGTAACCCTGGTTGTTCTTCATTCTATACTCAGTGTCTGTTTCCATTTCTGACTCCATACTAGCAAGAGCATCCATGAAATTATCTATTTCACTAATCGCATCATCCCCATCTTCACTGCCCTCTGTTCTGTCTCCCAAGTCCAATGCTATTTTATCATGGGGAGAAAGTGTTTCTTCTACCTCACCTGCAGCAGTTTGTTCAACGACCTTAACTATTTCTCTATCAGTAACATCTCCCTTTAACTGATCCATACAAGGTCTTGGAGCCAGTTCACGTCCATTACGTGGAGAACATACACTTTCCTCTCCTGGCAGAACATTTTTAACATGAGTCACTGTACTGATTTCAATTATTTCGAGCCCTGATACACTCGAATTACCAGGTGCCAAATTCAAGGGGGGAGCAAAAACAGAAGTTTCACAAATGGTTTTACATTCTGGAGGACTTCCTATGAATTTTTCCATGTAGCTTTTTCCAGATTTTGAATCAAATGGAGACCCATTTAACTGCCTTTTCTTTAAGTTCACAAGACGCGCAGGGTTGCTAAAACTATTTTCAATACACTCCTCCAGAAACAACTGCTGTAGTCTGCATAATGAAATCAATTTTGAATAACCAAACAACAATATACTAAGTGTGTGAAATCAAAGCAATAAAAAGAATGATTTATGCAAAAAAAAAAATGGGACTTGAGGCCTCACTTGGTGTGTGATGCTGGCACAATTTCTGGGGTTTCTCCATTTCGCCAGCGTGATCCTTTCTTCTGCAAGTAGGAAAACATCAAATTACAATTCAAACATCTTTGTCAGGTAATTGATTGTACCCTATAATGCTGGAATTCTAGCAGAAAGAAGGCAAAACAACAAAGCTGATCATCAAGTTATCATAGTCACCCAGAGTTGATAATCCAATATGTATAAGACAGAAAAGTTATTGGATCATATAAAGTGCTTATGAAAAATGAATGATAGGTATTAACAAGATGTATACCTGCTTAAGACACATAACAAGAAAAATGTTTTGTAGTATTCTATATATTTTGAAGCAATACCTTCACTTTGCGGATTTTTTTCTCCCTTTGAACTTCCACTGTTGGTACTCCCACAGATGTCCCTTCAACTTTGAAAAATGATGGATCTGTGTAACGCTTCAAACATGCCCCAGCCCCAGCAACATCAAACCTACCGGATCAGGATGAAACATATAAACAGCTCTTATTTCCAAAAATGAAATTTATTCACATTACACAGCCTTGAAAACTCAAGCACCCCTACTTGTCAAGAAGGAATAGCCGTGGTGGGCCCCGGCATTCTTCATAAGAGTCCATTACAAAGCGAGGTAAGTCTCCACGAGTTATAAGATTTTGTTCAAAGCATAGATGTGGATGCCAGTCGACACCTGCAACTTTATTGCACATTAACATAGGAACGGACAGCTTTTCATCATGCAATTCAATAGGGTTCCATAAGACATGAGAACCTCAATATTTCCACAGAGGAAACAAAAACAAAATTGATTCATGAACTCATTAAATGCATAAAATGAAACCTTAAAGCACTACTGGAAAAAATAATGCCTTTATGCGTTTAAATGGACATACAAAATGGACACCTGCAACTTGATTGCACATTAATTCAAAAGACCCCTCATTACCTGTCATCACCCTGAAAATACAAAGAATCACTGAACACTGGCTTTTTCCGATATGGACAAACTGGATTGAAGTTTCACCATAGAATACGTTCATAAAAAAAAGAAGTTCCACAGAAGAAAGGCACTACATAGTCAAGCATTGGTATGAAACTAACAAATAACAATTATACATGGAGTAGCATGAAGAAATAAATGACATCCTTTAGTTTGTCTAATTCAAATCCCATAAAAAAAGGTACAACGAAATCACAAGAACAAAGCTTGTTATCTCAAAAGGGAGTGAGATTTTCATGTAATTAGCTGAGAAGGTATGCAAGACCAAAAAAAAACAGTAAAGTTTTTATCATGTTCTTCCTCCAAAAGTGTTCTTAAGCATCGTGCCATTGTTAACTATTATTTCAAGTTTTCAACTCAACTGTATATCAATAAGGGATTCATTTTATGCAAGTGGTGAGATGAAAAGATATATCATCATCATCACAGCCCAGAAAATTTTCCATAAACCAGTAGGTCTTTATAGAGTCATCCTATTAAAGCCTTATCTCAAATAAATTAGTGTCAGCCATACGAATCCATAAAGAAGTTAGTAGGAGTTGGAGTGGGTTACTGGGTACTTGGCATTGCAGCTTTTATTTAATTGTTATATACAAGATTTTGTTAATTAATATATTGAAAAGAAAAAAAAAGAGTAATTATAGTCAACTAAATTTTCAAGCACATAGAGATTGAAATCTAACCTGGACTGCCAAAGAATAACGAATGGTTAGTTTGGGACAACAATGCTTTCTCAACTAAAGGAAATTCTGCCTCGAGTTGTTGAACACGAGCCATTAGACCATGTCCCCTGGCAGCAGTTGCCATTACTTCCTCATGCAAATCATGAAACATCTCAGCAGCAAACCTACACCAATAAAAGGAAAAAGCTATTACTCATATACTCTAATACTCCTGTCACAAATCCTCAACGAAAATAGTAGAAGTCAAGATTCTGTAACAATGAAGCTAACTACTTGTAGTGTCAAAAAACCGTCATTGACTAACTTCCTAGTCAATGCATGACCCAGTCAGTCAAGTTGGACAAGACGTCAGTCGACATCCAAAAGCCCATAAGCAACCCATATTCGGACGTTCAAGCTAAGCAGCACATACTCGGGCGTCCAAGCCCAAGTCGGTCAACTACCAAGTCGGTCAACGACCAACTTGATCAACGTCCAAGTCAATCAACGCCATGGACAGTTGGCGAGCATTGGTCAGGCTTGCTTTAGGTATCAATCACCTAACTCAACTCCATTGCGTACCGTATTCATGCATACATACAATTCATACCATATCAGTCATACGACCGAACCATACGTTGTCAGAACAAGCCTAAGGCGGCCCAACCCATGGGCACCCAACGTCTTCATTCAGCCATCAACGGGCGACCAAACCAAAGACATTCAACGCCATCAACCGTCGAAGGACAATGACCACATTGACCTCAGGCAACGGTCGTCTCAGACCATTGTTGGACCCAACCTCAATAAGACAAATATGACCTCTGACCCAAGTATGCCGAGTCAATCAACTTGCCATCAATACCTGACATTGAGCCACCTGACCTTTGTATGATCTCATCCATGACCAACCAAAAGAAGCCATGTGTCCTGACACCCAACACCACCTTCCCACAATTATCCGTATTGTGTACTCCATGTCAGTCTTGGTCGCCACGCAACTATATTATAAAATCCCTTCCTCCTTCATAAGAAAGGAGGAGGACTTTTGGACCTAAGAGCTTGAGACATTCACTCTCTCGTTCACTCACCCAGGGAAAGCTCAGAGCTTCTTCAACCTTTCACCTTCGACCTCCAACCTTTCACCTTCCATCTTCAACCTTCGATCCTCCATCGTCGACCAACATCCAACTTATATCTTGCATTTCTACGGCCGCCTCATACGATCTTCCACCTTGCATCTCATGTTGGCATTGCATACTTTACTCCTTCAACGGATTTACTTGACTCCAACATACTTGCATTATTTAACACCTACATACTCACGCACATACTTCACATCTTTGATCTCTTACCTTACATCTTTTATATACTTACTTTACTTGACTTTCTCCGATTACTTACTTGATCGTCGGAGGCTCTTTGGCAGGTACTCCACCAGTGCCCAAGTCTTTCATCCTCAACCTTGCTTTGTTCCACAGGACCCCGCTGTAGAAGGCTCAAGATAAATTACATTGACTATTCAACAATTGTATATTTGGGTATCTACAGTACTGATCCTTGAGAGTGAAAATAACTAATAATACCTTTTGAATGGTTGTCAACATTAATAACTGTCTTTTAAAGAAAACTCACAATCTACAAATCATAATATATTGTTGAAATCTTCAAGAGACCAAAACTCAAGAACTTCTACTAATGAAGTGCATGATTCCTTTTTGCGTACATTTACATTTTGCATGTATGAAATTGCTTTTCCAAATAAATATTGAAGCAACTAACAATGAATACTCCAACAACTGTAACGGAAGACATCTGTACCTAATTGAGCATTAAACACTGCATACCTTGCTTTCACCTACATTAATTCAAATTTCCAATTCAAAGTGATAAAACAAACACCACTTTGAAGGTTACGGGAATGAGATTCTGGACTTCCACAGAGGTTAACATTGCAGCAGGTGAACTAAGACAGTTTGTTTAAAACAAACTTGGTGGAGGCCAGAAAAGTCCACCTAAGAACCGGCAGTTCAGCACCAAACCAAGAATGACCAATTATAATGGATATAAGTAGTTTCGGAGGTCAAACTCGCGATAGAGCTAAAATTCGCGTTGTTAAAAAACTTCCAAACTCGTAAAATAAACGATTGAGATCCAGAATAAGAAGAAAAAAGGCTTCGTAAAGGCTGATATTAAAGTTCACCAAAAAAAAACATAATACGAATTAGATTCTATACAACTTTCTGAAGGAGGGAACAACATAATTACTGCAGTCAGAGATATGCCTCCCAAAATCTTAAAAACAACCCCTCACAATAGTCAAATCCAAACTAAAACTCAATTTCCAAATTTAAAGCACTCGAGGCACGCAAATTCAAAATGCATTTCAGAAATCGCTACAATATAAGCTCAAAGAAAACAAAATATCCAAACCACAGATGTCTGGGAGATATAGACTCACTCTGCCAAGTCGCCAAGCTGGCGCAGAACTCCGACGAGTCCTGCCATAGCGACTCCTTCCAAAAGCGCTTCGGGATCATCTTTATCCGCCGCTCTGTATAGCTCCGGATCGGCCAGACCGTACTCGCTCCTTACCTTGTACCTCGACAACGGCATTGGAGTGATTGCTGATAACCTGCTTTGATAATTAAAACAATTATCCTAATTTCTTCCCAGATATGCGCCCTGGTGCTTTGATTTTCGATTGCACTACATTTAGAACCGGCACGAGAGGCCAGTGGAGGATTTTTCTTGGGGTTTGTTGGAGTGAAATGAATGTGAACGAACGTATACAGACGTGGAGAGAGAGGGGGGGGGAGAATGTGGGAGCGAGAGACGAGAATGACTCTATTTATTTTATTTTTTGCACTTTTTTTTTTTTCCTAAACCGCGAAGGAGATTTGCGGCATTTGGGAGAGAATCATGAAGAGTGAAACGGTGTGGATTATTTATTATGCGGTGTGTTTCTTGGCTCGTCGGTCGTGATGCGATCGTTGTTTTGGATCATGGTATTTTGAACTTTTGATAGCGTGGCTTGGTGAGAAGGTATCAGGTGGCTGTGAGAGCACTGAAATTTCGTAGTCTCGGCTCTAAATCTAGCAAGCTGCGTAAAATTTTAAATTTTGGTTGATTGAATTACAATTCACGCCATTGAACCCCCTTATTTAAGGATATAGATGCAAAATTATAAAAAAATTTAAACCAACAATTATAAATATATAAATAAATAAGTGAAGTATCGGAATATTATAGGACCCCGTGGTTAAGCCAATTATCTTGTACAATTATGCTTTTTTTTTGTGTGTGATTATTCTGAACTTGCAGGAGGTCATTCCGCCATTGCATAGATTGGCACTAATACCAGCATTAATGTCAGACCGAGACCGACCCTATCATTATAACCTACAAAACAACAACTGTGGTTAATACAACTCCTCCCACCTTGTTGACTTGCTAAGCTATTAAGTCAATGACAAACGAATACGGGAACAAGGAAAAGCGTCTAATTGTAGCAGCACTTTGGTTGTTCTTTTTTTTTTTCTGCTTTTTTAATATCATTGAAAAATATGTTTCTCATTACAATCGAATCTCGAACACGCATATACGTAACTCAAATTGTCAACCGAACCACTTTACACTTTGGTTGCATTGCATTGCTAGCATACAATCATAGTCCCGTAGAATAAGTTTATATATATTTGTAGTATAAGTGGTGGAGCATACAATACAAGCGCGTTAATGACAAAATATAAAGTTAATAATTCTTAATCACAAAGGGATTTACATTCAGAATCCTACCAATAGATATACTGTATATGTATGCACTGTTAATGGCCGATATGACTTATATAATCCTCATATGTGGATGTAATGATGCAACCTTTGCTTTGAAGCTTTGGTTTCAACAAAGTCATCCCCTTAAAAACCAAACCAACTATGTGGACAACGTGGTTCATTGATGCTGGATTTAGTATGATATTGATTGATTGGTGCAAACTCTAGTGTTTCTCTACTGTGCTGCCCTTACTATGTTGCCAAGCAAGCAAAGTAGGTAGAATTTTTTTTTTTTGGATTTGTCGCTGATCACATTTAGTGGATGTAGTTGAGGAAAAACAATTTTTTGCTGACAACATTCTTATGAGTCTTTAGGGCAGTTGAAAAATAATTGGTGCCACAAGGTATCTCTAGGATTTGGTATTTTGGATTTGAACCTTCTTTCAATGACAAAAAAAAGACCGAAATGAAATATTAGAAAAAGACTAAAAATAACACAAATTACAAGCCAAAATCATAAGATTGTGAGAACTACAAGTAGTTTAGATGACACTCATGTTTGTGATATTTCATAGAGGTTTCGAGTTCGAGTCTCCCTCATCCCCTTCCCCTATATTAAAAAAATAAATAAGAGATAGCAAATCATGTCAACTGTGTTTAAGCAACCAGCCAACCATTGAAGATAAAACAAAATGTAGAGGCCCAATCCATTTGGCAGCTTTTGGGCCCAAGCATTTTGCAAGCCAAAACATGGGCCGGGTCTTGGGAGTGTCAGGGTCAGGGTCAATGACTAACTAGTATTGAGCGACGGAGGATAACAAGCGCAAAGTTCAAGTCCAAACCTCAGCCCAATTTCTAACAAGAAATCTTCGGCGGGACCAAATGTTTTCTTAACTCGAGACTGAGCCCAATGGCAAATTTGTCAATTGCCACAAACAGTTGTTCAACATATGTGAGGCTTCGATGTTCTCTTACAACAAGATAATCTCCTAAACTCCTACAGATATTGACATTTGACAGTGATGTTGAAATGGGCTAACTTTAGGTCTTCAGCTGCCACCAAGTAGAATTGGCTCTTATGGGCAAAATTCGTTTAACTTTCATTTAATGAATGGGAAATATTAATTATTTTTTTGACCTCAAATTAATAAATTTAGCCTCAACTGTACCACGGCAAAAAACACAATATCTATAGCATACCCATTCATTTCTCAGCAATATTATTAGGTAATATGTATATAAATTGGCTAGCTAGTAGGCTCGAGTTCTCTTGAACTTTTGCTAGATACTAAATTATTTCCAAAGAAGAATATTACAACTAACAAGTCATGTGGGAAGATCTCAAGCTGATCTTCTTCTCCTCCCAACACAAAACGAGATATTTTATGCAGTTGCTTAGATTGGTAACATAAATGGGATGGTTTCTTCACTTTGAAGACACCAATCTTCATAAAATGTCAAACAGACAAGAGTGCAAATGCTCTCTCTGTATCCACTTTATCTTATTTTATCAGATTTCCGAGAAAAAAGGATACAACAATTTGGATTAATTTATTTCCCTTGGCACAACGTTGCAAAGGGCTATGTTAGTCAAAAGAAAAAAAGTGGAATATTCCTATACACAAAGAAAGCAGACTGCCTATAAATACCTTTCATGTCTTGTAATAGAATGATATATACAACTCTCTCTCTCTCTCTCTGCATATTGTTCCAAGTGTGTCCAGCCAAACTATGCCTGCTCAAGTGATACCAGAGAAGACCATTCAAGGCATTGACCATCATGTCCTAGGGAGAGAAAACCCTCCTCCCTCCCCTAAAAGGTATTATTTTTGCTGATCCCTAATTAATCTCTTGTGTTTCAATCCAATATTAATTGTAATATATATTCAATTTGCAGTTTGGATGGGAAAATTGCTGTGGTGACTGGAGGAGCTAGAGGGATTGGAGAGGCTACTGTCAGACTATTTGTGAAAAATGGTGCAAAGGTTGTTATTGCAGATGTCAATGACACTCTTGGCTTGGCAGTGGCCGACTCATTAGGCTCAAATGCCACATTTGTTCACTGTGATGTTAGCTTGGAAGAAGACATTGAGAACCTGATCAACTCCACAACAGCGCGTTACGGCCGAATCGACATCCTCGTCAACAATGCTGCAGTGCTTGGAAATCAATCCAAACGCAAGAGTATTATGGAATTCGACGCCGATGAATTCGACAAGATAATGAGCATAAATGTAAGAGGAATAGCCCTAGGAATCAAACATGCTTCAAGGGTCATGACTAAAAGAGGCTGTGGAAGCATAATCAACATGGCTAGTGTAGCAGGAGTCATGGGAGGGCTAGGTCCGCACGCTTACACGGCTTCAAAGCATGCCATTGTTGGATTAACAAAGAACACAGCTTGTGAGCTTGGAAGGTATGGAGTTAGAGTTAATTGTATTTCTCCATTTGGGGTTGCAACATCAATGCTTGTTAATGGATTGAGAGGGGTTGACGAGGACGAGGAAGACTGTGTTATGAATTTTGGGGTTCCAAGTGAGCAAGAAGTGGAGAAGACAGAGGAATTTGTGAGGGGACTTGCTAATCTTCAAGGGACAACATTGAGAGCTATTGACATTGCTGAGGCAGCGGTTTATCTTGCTAGCGATGGAGCCAAGTATGTCAGTGGTCACAACCTAGTTGTGGATGGTGGAGTCACCACCGCATCAAAATGTCTTGGCTTCTAATAGGAATTAATTAATTAATTGCTTGTCTTCTTAGCTATTTTCAGTAATTTAAATCTCTAGATTACACCCTTGTAATTTTACCATCGAGTCATGTTTGGCTTGTTTGTTTTGTCTTCTTAAATTTTGTTTTTTTTTAATACAAGCCCAACTCCCAATTAAAGTGTACAAAAGTTTTGGTAAACAAAGTAGATGAGGACACATTTGGTCAATTTGGTCTACTTTTTAGTTGTGTATACGTATGTGATTCTAATCAATTAGGGTTTAATTTTGCAAGGCTGCATAAATTCTCTAACCTTTTTGGGTTTGGTAAAAAGAAAAAAAAAAAGAAAGAAAGATACCAACTGTGTCAAATTAAACTTTCCACTAATTTAAATATATTTTTTTAAATAGTGCAACTTAATTTTATAGATGGAAATATTAAGAATGTCAATGTTTTTTTTCCAACTATCTCAAATACTTAGATTGACGCACATGATTCACGTGAAATCATGGCTACCACATGCCCCCATATAATCATATGAAATCGCGTGAGTTCATCTAAGCATTTTGAGACATCTATGATAAAAAATACTGAGATCCGTAAGATTGTTGCTTTAAAGGTCGATGTCTAATTTTTATATATCATAAACTTGAAATAGTTTTCTTTGGGATAATAGTTGGGCTTCCTTAGATGATAAGCATGCAGTGTCTAGTAAGTACAAAACCAACGGACAAAAAATACTCTTTTTTTTCTTTGGTTTGATTTAAACGGGTGAATTGTATTAAAATGAATTATTAACAGTGGTTAAGGGTTTACTATCAAAGCTGTCGTGGTCTTGGCTCTTGACTTCCATTAGTGTTTGTTTGGTTGATTCCATGAATATATCTTATGTGTGAACTGAAAAGCCATCTACCCTTGAAAGGGATGTCCAGGAAAAGTCATCGAAGACAATTCCAAGAATACGAAGAAAACAAATTAAGACAGATTGGGTCAGAACCATTGCATATCATGTGATTACTTTTAAATATTGTTCCAGGTTGTCCACAATTCCTGGATGTAAAGGAAACTTTGACATGTACGTTCATAAATTAGGCCCAAATCAACAATTCAAGGAATGGTTACTCTCTGTAACATTCTTTTTTCTAAAGACAAAAGCTAAAAATTTTATTAGAATTCTTTATTACATTGTTCATATGATTTTATTCTTTTGAACCGTCGTTTATGACGTTTAAGCTAAAAAAAACCTCGATTGTGTCATAGAGTGAGTCTTTATTTATAAATCACTCGATTGGGTTATATTAATGGGATGTGGTATTTCAACCTTGACACTCTCTCTCTTGTCCTGGAATACTAAATGATGACAGCTCGTCACCAAATCGAACACTGATGAGAACTGGATTTCAAGATCGAAACACTAACTAAGCATGAGTTGTAAGACTCTCTGTCTTATTCTTACATTCCACCATGCAGCTTTGGTTGGCCAAATTGATTACACCTTTGAATTAACATGTACCAAAAGTTGATGGAAACCAAAGCATTTCACACACAACAAAAAAAACAACTGTTGAAAACTTGAAATAAATTGTCAAGGTTACTGGTTATAAGGGTACTGTCTCTCGGCGTTAGGTAGAGACTAGATATTCCAAGATTTTTCAAAGTTTGACCATAATACCTACCAGTATCAGGTATGAAGTGGCTAGAAAGAAGAGGCTTTGTTTGTTGCCGACATATTGGGGTACAAAACAGGGAGTATTATATTGAAGCCTCCTGCGCTCATTGACTGCTTTTGGGTCCAATTCTAAACTTGGATTGAATCCAGCGAAGAATTGTACCTTTGAGAATCATTTTATTCATTATGATTATATTGGGAGAATCTCTAATATCTACTCTGTTATAAAGAGTCAAATAATGGATGAGTGTCACAGAAAAGTCCAAGGATTGTAGTGTGTGAAAATAAATAAATAAATCAAACTCCTGTGGGCTTTAGCTTTCAGTTATGGGTCTATGCCTGAAATTTGGACGGGTAGCTTTAGTCACACCCCGATGTTTTCTAAAGACACCCCGTCAACTGATTTTTACAAGGGATGGTCAACTTAGATTGGGGTGTCTTTAGAAAAAACCGGGGTGTGACTAAAGTTACCCAATTTGGACATGCTCGCTAGGCCTAGGGAAAAAGTCACACGGGCTTCCATTAATGAATCGGATAATTTTGGGCCGAACGGGGAAGACCTAAAAGCCAGACCAATAGACTACTATGGGCTTGGAAAAAACATAATACGGGCTTCTTTTAATGGATGAAGACTTTGGGCT
Source organism: Tripterygium wilfordii (assembly GCF_013401445.1). NCBI lineage: Eukaryota > Viridiplantae > Streptophyta > Magnoliopsida > Celastrales > Celastraceae > Tripterygium > Tripterygium wilfordii. The sequence goes on along the minus strand of NC_052234.1, from coordinate 12,639,160 downwards.
GAAATGAGAAGACTAAAACCCCGGGCGCAGTGGTCTTCTATGGCTAGTTCATAAACGCCTGATTAGTGATGACTGTGGATCGCTCCGAATTTTCAAATAAGGGCTCCGTTTGGCACAGCGGAAAAATTGATTTTCAATGCTAGCGGAAATGCTGTGAAAAATATGCTGAGCTTAAAGCTGTGAAATATGCTGTGAGGTGTTTGGTGAACTAAAAACTGACGTTAGCGGAAAAATGGTTGAAATAAAGTATTATAATATTAGTTTTTTTTATATTTATATTAAAAGTAATCTAATAAATATAATTCTTATTAAAATTAATTCTAAGTATTAATTTAATTAATCAAATATAATTTATATTTAAAATTAATTTGAAGTATTTTTTTAATTAATCAACTTAATTTTCTTATATTTATTGTATTTTTAATTTACATTTAATTAATAAAATTATTTTTCTACATTTATTGTATTTTTTAATTTATCATTATGTATTAAAATTAAACACCTATAAAATTAAAAGTCTTAAATATAAATATTTTATTTGTATTTATAAATTTTAATTAATTTATTTCAATATTAAATTTACTGTTATAATAATTATAACTGCATAAATATAATAAATTCATAATTTTTATTAGAATACATAAACATAAACATAAATATAAATATTTTTATTAGAATACATAAATATAAATATAATTAATTCATAATATTTAAATCATTAAATATTAATACTTTATATTAAAGTGTGGGACCCACACATTTAAAATTTTTTTAAAAAAAACAGCTGCAGCTTTTTGGCGTGGGTTGCTTACTCTCAGCCACGAGTTAGAAGGAAGCTCCCTTAGGGAGCTTCTTTTGCGCCAGCGGATCCGCTGGTATGTGCCAGCGGATCCGCTAGCGAAAATGTGTCGTTTGGCAGTGCATTGGCCTCCAGCGGATCGCTTAGCGGATCCGCTGTGGCCGCCGCCCTGCCAAACAGGCAGAAGGATTCGGGAATACTATATATTCTGACATCGGATCGGATTGACATAACCAATCGAATGATATTAATGGTATTCTTACACGCATCCAACGTAATCATATATTCTTTAACTAACCACACAAGCTCAACCACTACCCATATAGGGGCTTGTTGATTACTTAAATAATACATTTGTCCTCCTTACTAATATAGATCACAATTCTCATATCTAAAAAAATGTGGGATATTTGTATCAAAAGTTTGGATGAATTAGATTTAGGTTCATTGTGTTTACAATTTCGAGGTGCCTGGTGATTCTATCCCTGCAAATTCTTAGAATGGAATTTAATTAGGCCCAATAGTGCTGTGCCATCAACTTTACTGTGCTGTCACAAGTCCATCAGCGGATGCACCAGAAAGCAACTCTGCATCGGCTACTGGAAAATGAAGAGGGAGCGGTGGTTTGGCAAATCTCAGGCCTTTGAATGAATGAAGAGATGGCGCCGTACGCTGTTAGAGTGATATGCGTATACTACGACATCTATTAGTTAGTAGTTACACCCGATTTGATGTGTACACTGATGCACCACGTGTCAGATTACACACCCTTTTTTTCTTCCGTTTTTCTTTTCCTTTCTTGACACATCTCCTGCAGCACTCCTGCTCCTGCCTCCAATTTACTCTCACGTATCAATCACAATCACTGCCCTGGTCCCATATATTCATTCCGGAGGCCAGCAAGCCAGCAACTATGGATTCACACAAGACTACTACTCCTACTACTGCAGAGTGTCCAAGAAAGCCTATGAAGAGGAGATCTAATACAAGAAGGGTTTCTAAAGACTCTGCCATTAACATGGCTGAAGCTAGAAGAGAAATTGTCCATGCTTTACACCTCCATAGATCATCAGCAAGTGCCACAAGGAGGGAAAACACCATTTTAGGTAATAATTATAATGTTAACAAGCCTAATTTCATTGTTGGGTCACCATTTTACTGTTGCTCTTTGATAAATACTCTGCCTACCCCTGAGCCCATTTGGTCTACAACTGCACCTTCAATCTTGGCTGCACCGGCTCCGGCGGAGGAGCTGGAATTTGAGTGGGGCGAGAATGAATCTTCTTCTTGGAGTTGGTGGTTTGGTTTTTTGAAGACGTTGGATAAGAATAGTGACCGTAGTTGTGTTGAAGAAGAGTCCAATGCGGATAACATTTTTATGGGGAAATCAGGGGAAATGACTTTTGTGGAACAAAGTGATGATCAGGGTTCATTCCCAGATGAATGGTTGGTGATTCCGACAAACTATGATGAAGACGAGGAGGCTGTTCCCTGATCTGGCGGGTTCAATGAATGTGATCCTGGCTAGTTTTACATCTTTTAAAAATTTTCCTTGCAGGTGTCAAAAGGATGTGCATATAAATCCTCAACAGCATGTAATGTAAGGTCTCTTGATTGTCAAAGTTTCAGTTAGAACGGGAAAAAAAAATAGTTAGAGATTTCTTAAATGTGTGCATTTCCTATTTTACGTTTGTTTAGGTAGGCATGGTGGTAAAGAAACCAACCAAACAGTTTTGTAATTTGGGGAGAAGACAAGGTATCCTGTGCTATAACTATTAATTACTTCATGATAACAACAACCGACCTTAGCTCAGTTGGTAGAGCGGAGGACTGTAGTTGTCGAACAGTTAATCCTTAGGTCGCTGGTTCGAATCCGGCAGGTCGGACTTTTTTAGCCTTTTTTAATTATTGGCCCATTCTAATTTTTATCGGGCCCAAACTTTTGGATTCTATTTCTTGGGTTGAGCCGTCGTATTGGTTTACCCTTCGAAGCCCTATAGTCTATAAAAATAAATAAGTAATGTTAGTGCATCCAATTAGATCCCGTAAAAAGATCTATATCCTATTACCTATTTTAGAGGATGGAGAATAAAAAACGCTTAAAAAAAAAACTCATTTGAGTGGATAAAACAATTTTAAAAAAGACCCCTAATCAATAATCAGCTCCGTAAAAAATAGGATTCAGTATAAAATTTACATTATCAGGTAAATATTATTTTAATAATAAAAATGGACTGTTAAATGACTTATTTGAATGCATTTTGACAAAATCTATTAAGAGAGGTTGATGCGATGCTCTACATAGAGGAAAAATGATACAGTTTGTGATCTCTTTCATCATATGTGTGCATGGCCCCATTTCCATTAGAATGATTGCACCCGAGAAAAACCCATTTGACCAACATTAATGAACTAAATGGACAAATCACTTTTATATCAAATATTGGATAGACACTCTTCACCTAACAATTGACCACTCTCACTCATTTCTTGCTGACCCATCCTAGCGAATATTACAAACCTCAGCTGCCTCTCCGATCGAATGTGAAATGATCGAATTCAAAAACTCCATCAAATAGTCATATTTCGGTCTCATGCAATGCCCTACCAACTTTCATGGTTTACTCAACATTTAAAATTTTAATCTAATTAATAAACACAGCAAGTTGAGAGTCGGCACGGTTTGATAATCTCTTAAACTTAAATTATTATCTCAAGCACCCTCCAACTCTTGATTTTAATGTATTGTTTAGTTAGAATTGTAGTATAACACCCCCGGCGGAGACTTCAAAATGGGTTATATAAGTGTATTTTAAGTTTATGGCGAATAAATATTCTACTACATTAATTTATACAACTTCCGTATTGAACAACTGAGTAGACGTGAACTTCAGGCCACCAAAATAGTCTGCACCACAAAGTTCCACGCTTACGACATGTATGCAAGACTTGACCAGAACCTATGTAGGTGAAATCGGAAATCCTAACCCTTCTACAAAAGTAGACTCCAAAACCCATGAGACTAGGAAAATTACAAGAAAAATATTATCTGTTGGTTCGAATTCTCGACCTTAGCAACATGCCTAAACACGCATCCGCCCTAAAATTGGAGATATAATCAACTCAGCCATTGCTCCGTGGTTGGTCTCACATTACAATAATTTTTCATCTGTGATATGCACCAACCGGAACCATAAGGATCCGATATTATATGCTTGACGAGGACCTTCCTCCTACTCAATATTGCATGCACTGGATCAGAAAAGCCGTGTGGTAAAGCTAGCAGATGGAGATAGGCACCATTAATGCACATTTATCGAATACCAGACAGATGTACTCAATGACCCAACAATGATTTATGGGAAGGACACAATAATGGAATAGCCAGTGTAGTAATACTGATCCTTCTGGATTTTCATTACAATTATTGGGCAGTGGATCTTGTACTCATGCATCGTTTATAGGAGAATGTCCAAGCACCATGCATGTACACGGGGGGTTCTTGGTTGGATCCAACTGGTGTTTTTAAATGCAATGTCGACTGCTGACCAGATCACCAGACTGCTATTTTTGTCTTATTGTGTTTTGATTTTCACATTAATATATGTATTTTTCAAGATTAAGTCATGGTTAGGTTGGAGTTTGAAACCAAACATGGCTCCACTTCCAATATGGGCCTAGGTACTAGGGTGAGTTACTAAATGCGCCATCTTACACTTCTATATGGATAATGCCGGTTTGAGAAGCTATTTTGAGTAGCATATAAGCTAAAGTAACATATGTTTTTTACGTAATTTGTCATAATATTTAAAAAAACACATATGTTATCAATAAAAATTTGATAAAACAATCAACAAATTTGAAATAGCATATATATTAACATCTGAAACAACAATTTAAAATCAACATATATGCTAATTCTGAAATTCTTTCCCAAACATACAATATGTTTTCCTTATGCTCCTCTACAATTGGCAACTCTAACAATTACCAGAAATACTCTTTAAAATGTACTATATATCAGAGAAAGTTCAAAAGGCTTTCAAATTTTGAATATTTAAATACACAACATTGTCATTACGACATCACCTGGTACTGGTACTATATAAACCACGAATCCCTCGTTTGGTTTGGTTATGATACTAATTAATATACACCGTTCGATTGTCCACGTCATGAAAAAGGGGCCCCACCAACATTATATATATATATATAGTGTAGCCCATAGCCATACTTCCATAGCACTTTAGCAGCCCTTTTTAGAAATACTTGCTTAAATATTAATTCGCTTCCACAAAAAGACATGGCTACAGAATCAGATTCGAAGCGAAAGCCGGAGATGCAAAACAAGGCTATTGTTGAGACACTGTACAAGGCATTGTCAAATGTTGACAAACAAACTGTGACAAAATTGGTGGCAAGTGACCTGGACTATTGGTTCCATGGACCTCCAATGTGCCAACACATGATGCGAGTGCTCACAGGGGACCCGAGCCGGACCAATTTCAGGTTCGAGCCCAGAAGCATTGAAGTTGTTGGCGAGTATGTGATTGTGGAGGGATGGGAAGGGAAAAATGTGTATTGGGTGCATGTTTGGACCATCAAAGATGGTCTGATTACACAGTTTAGGGAGTATTTCAATACATGGTTGACGGTGACTTGTGTAAACCCACGTAGTTGGGATACTGGGAACCAAAGCCACAACTTTTGGCAGAGCCAACCCAGAGACCTTGCGCGCCGGTCCTATCCTGGGCTTTTGCTGGCTATCTAGATGGACTGCCAGGCCCAACACCAACTCTCTTTGCGTAGTTTACTAGATTGGGCCAGTTGGCCCATTTCTTGTTACCTTTTTAGACGTTTGTATGGGCTTTGATATTTGGCTTTAAGCTGGCCGGGTTGGTGACTCACATGAAGCAAAACAGGTAAAAGTGCTGCTTCTTGTTTTATCTAAGAAAGTTAAATCAATTAAGAATTAATTAATGGGTTGAGTTCAAATAGTCATAGAGACGTTTGCAATTAGGTCATCGTAAGAAAAACGTTTCAAAATGAACCGTTGCGGTCAATTTCGTGCCGGACAAATTCTAAATCAATTAATGTCGCATTCTGAAATTGTTTAATCTGCTCTGCTCTGTATCGTCAAAAAATAAAATTGCATACTGATAAAATCAGTCACAGGCTCCATTTCGCAGCGGATAATCCAATAAAAGGAAGTTTAATTAAAAGAAAGTGTGCGTCGTTTATTCCCACAAAAGGCTATTTGTTTGGATCTTCCATGTCATCACTCTTGCCTTGTTATTGATCCCATCAACATAGATTAATCCAAATTTCTCGCTGCATATGTATCGGCTGCAGGGTCAGATTTCAAAGGCTTAGCAGCACCCTCTGTAAAATCCTTGATAATTCAGTTCCAAAGGTATGGCAACCAACGAAACAAACTCCCCAGTGGCGGAATCCGATTCGAATCCAACCCTGGAGACACAAATTGCTACACTGTACAGAGCATTGGCAAAAAGTGACAGACAGGCTGTAGCAAAATTGGTGGCGACTGACCTGGAGTATTGGTTCCATGGACCTCCAAACTGCCAACACATGATGCAGGTTCTTACGGGGGAATCCGGCCGAACCGACTTCAATTTCGAGCCCAGAAGCATTGACGTTGTTGGTGAGTATGCGATTGCTGAGGGATGGGAAGGGAAAAATGTGTACTGGGTCCATGTGTGGACCTTAAAAGATGGTGTGATAACACAATTTAGAGAGTATTTCAATACATGGCTTACTGTGAGGCATACAAGGCCACGGAGCTGGCATGAAAGGCGCACATTGTGGCAGAGCCAACCCAGAGACCTTGCGCGCCGGTCGTTGCCAGGGGTTGTACTGGCTATCTAGCATGGAAAAGATGAATTATGAGAATAAACAAACTGAGAAAAGTAAGATAAATAACTTGTTATACTATACATGTAAGGTATGTAGGAGCCTGAAGATGCATAGAATTTAAATTTTTAGGAAAACTAATTAACACACTCCTATATCACTATATGCATGTTTGTTCATCTGAATCCTCCCTTCTCTATGTTTTTCTCAAGCTCGCCGGTAATGAAATTATTCCATGGCCCAAGCAAGCCCAAAATTTAGCCCATATTGTTTGGGTGGGCCGTAATGACGAGAAGCCTTTGATCCATCATTGAGCTTATTCGTTTTAACTTTTTTGTGTAGGCCCACTCTACACATGGGCCAAAGTATTTCTTGGGTCTCCTTAGGTTTGCGCCTTGCGGGTAGAAAAGACTTTCACATTTAATTTGATAATTTGTTTTGTTTTTTACCCAAAATGATAAAGATCCCAACAAGTATTATCCCCGTTATCTTAACTGATGAGTTGGATGCACAAGATTTAAGTGAATTCGTAGGTTCCACATGTCCCGTATGATGCACATGAAATATTATCCGTACAACTCAGTAGCTAGATCTACATCATTAATGAGTCTAGTAGTATAAGATAGGTTTTGGATTTTGCTGGTTTCGTCCAAAATAAATTGTCGGCATAGAACCAAAATTGTATGTTTGTCAATCTTGGACACATCAAAACACACATATATATATAATGAAGTTTATTGTTACTAGCTAGCTAGTGGGCTATATTAATTTGCTATTTACGACCAATCAACATCTTCTTGTAGAATGATTTGAAACCTTAAAAGACAAATCAGCATGCTAGTTTTTAACTGTTCTAGGTTCTTGTAGGTGACATTAATTTATTCGTATTTCAATCCAAGTCATGTTGAAAGAGATTACAAGCTGGTTTGTGCATGTATTTCTTCCGAGAATGGCTTACCGTATATTATATTGTTTATCGTCTTGCATTAGCCGTTGAGTGGGTTGATAAAAAATAATTGATATTTGTTTTTTTTTTTTTAACTAAGAATCATACTATACAAGTATACAAGTTTGTTTTGACATTTGATATGAGCTTAAATTCGGGTCAACAAGATTGTGTGCACAGAAGTTTAATTCCCACATAATGATATATTAAATTGGATCAAAATCCAGCTCATGGCCATGAGGAATGCTCCTAGTGAGAATTGAATTCAATATCTCCCGAGTCCATGCGATTTAGCTTCTAATAGATTCACAAACTAGACAATCAACCAACTAATTATATTTGTGTCTTATGTTAGTCATAGAGTTGACGCTATAGCTAGCCATTAATAGACCGGTAGGTATCTTGTACATGTCAAATTGTCAATCATTTTGTGGATAGGGTGACCAATTTGGACTCTTGCTTTTCAATGACCTCGGACATAATATATCCATTAATCTTACGAGTCATGGTGAATAAGATTTAGAGGTCATAACTCATGATAGTACTTCGTCAATGATTTACTATACAAAGATTAGAGTAGGTGGTGATAAATATGAAGACCTTGCTAGCTAGCAAGTGCCCACTTGAGGTAAATATGAAGACAATGGTTATCTTCTCCCACTTTTTACGTTTGATTAGACAACAATGAAGATCATGCATGAATGAATGATTATGCCCTTTATAAACGAAATCCGAAGGAAAAATAATAATAATTCAAAACTCTCTAATTACCCACACTAGTTATTATTAGTACTGTATTATATTTCATGATCTTATTAATTATTCCAACATGACGATGGCATGACAAGCATATTACATTACATACACCCATTACATTATTAATCCTTTAATTCCTCATGATTCAGTTGATTTCCCAGATTCGGGGGCCGATAATGCGAAATCTGTCCCCAGTTTTTGTTTTTGTTCATCAACTTTTAAAGTAGATCGTATTAGTTTATCAGTGCAAGATTATCTTGAAAGCGATTTAACTAGAAAAAGCATGCCTCATTAAGACCATTTAATTTCCTATCAAATATAAAATATAATTAAATATCAAGTATTTAATTAAGACCATCCAATATCAAATGGGATCGGCAAAGGCTCCTAATCTTCTTGGCAAACCCTAATTTTTTGATGTGAACAATAGGATAGGATTAGATACGGGGGGTGAGAATTGGTGGATAAATTTGATTTTGATTGAAGTCCTAATTCATCATTAATGAATAGCAAACTGTGATGGTCAACAGTTGAAAGTTGACTTGTCAACAAGTAAGACAATTTTTCGTACATATAATTATATTATATTTGATTGTTTAGGTCGTCCACAAGCCTTTTAAATCCCAACTATACATATATATATATATTATAAAACAATTATTTTCATGCCTCCACTCTTAGATATTGTGGTTGCAGGTGATACATCCATTATATATGCACAAGATTGTGTAATGACACCTTTACCTACTTCCATGCTTGTCTCCCTCCTCTTTTCTATAATTTATACACCACTACCACACAAACCACTTACTTGGGTATAGAGTAATAGACACACACACACATATATAACATTATTTCACTTCATTTCAGCTGTTAATATATACATAAATAATACTTCTTTTTTCAAATGTGATGTCAAGTATAGTTTTCAAATTGACATGACTGAAATAAAATAACATTTTTTGGCACCCAAAAGACATTGTAAAATGTATCTTCCTTTATTTGCAGTCACTAATTGGGATTAATTTAAGTATTCTTTTTGTTACTCATATCACCATCAATGTTCTCAGTGGAATGCCACGTCATCAATGGCAGCATTGCATCCAGCAAATTCGTGGCCACAAAAGAACAAAAAGTCCCATACACACACCATATATAAAAGTAAATCGTTTAAATTATTGGAATATTAATCAAGTGGAAATCATACGAAAAGTTTTACAGTTCATGATCTGTTTTACTACTCATTATAGATCAAAATTCCTTTAATTCTGAAGCCATTCATATCCTGCCAATTACTAATTAATATGAATGTATGATTATATATATATATATATATATATATATATATAACACACACACACACACAAGTTACACGTTCGCTCATAAAATGATGAAATTAAGTTTTCATCCATGACTATATTGGGACACTTATTTCCAATGAGATTCTCTAGAAGGAGTGGACCTGCAGCATTAAAAAGATAGTGCAATTAATTATTAATAATTCAATTGGAGCATGAAGGAGGAGGGGCACATTCTAAAGTTAATTCCCACACAAATGGTATGATTAAGACAAGAGTGAATAACAAAGTAATCAAAAGGTGTTTTCATATTGATATCTGCCAATATATATTGCGTTAATCAATGTGCTTATTTAGGCTGGACCATCTATACATTTTGTTATATAGATAAGGTATTATTTTTTAGTGTCTTTCATATAATATACCTTAGAACAAGATTTCCACAATCGTTTTGAAGTTAACATATATATGGATATCTACTCAGAAATTGCTCTCTCACGCACGCATATATGCACATTCACACTTACAACACACAGAGGGGAAAAAAAGAAAAGAAAAGGGTGTTAGGTTCCATTGTTATACAACCCAATGAGACTAATTAATTTAGACGAACCGAATTAATTAGGAGATGATTTGACTGAATTAATACATTATTCTTTTTTTATAACCGAGAACAACATCATATAAATTTTCCTTTTGAATATTCGATATAAGTCTATACTTAGGCCATCAAACCCGACACACGCAAAAGCACCCTAGGATATACTATCTTTAAGTAAATCCTTCAGTTAGTGAGCTACCCGGCTGCTTGTCCTTCAATAAGAAAACCAGATTAACTAACCTTAGGACAGTTTCAGTGAAATAATAGCGAATGGGTCGAAACCAAACACGTGGCTACAAGTAGTGAAATAATAACTAATACAACTTTGGGTGTGATCTGTAATCAACTCAAACACATTTCTTATTCAAATCATGGACTCCAGATTAATTTTCAAACTACAGCAATGAAAACAAATCAAAATGATTGGTTCTTACTTAATTAGCGTCGTGAATAATGTGTGCACAAGAGAGGAATGATGCCTTCAATCTTGACATCCATGTGGTCGTAGAAGGTGATTGAAGGAAAAAAGATTCGCTCATTTGTTCTTTTCAAAGTCTAATTATTTAGCTTGGACATGAGAAGCATCAATGACCTTCCCAATATCATATCGGAAGTGGGGTTGGACAAATTAACAAGTAGTGGGTCTTGTAAAAACCACAGTTAGTGAAAGTTTCTAAACCCTACACGTCACTCTCTTCCATTACAATAAATGAAAAATAATCACAAGCTAGCTAGCGATCAAAAACACACACATATGTATATATAAACATTACAATATTTGTTTGCAAGAAGCATTGAGATTGCTGACTGCCCCACTCTTTACTCTTGTATATAGATAACAATCATATGATTAGGTACAGATAGTCGTAATTATATTAATTTTTGTATTCTTCTGAGTTATATCTTCGAGTTGCTTAAGTTCCTAATTTATGTGCTAAGATCGATATAGAATTCCGAGTTGCTCGTTCATCACAGAAACTAGTCCATTCTCCACATATTGTTATATTTTATTATACATTTTTGAAATGGGGAGAGAGATTCAAATCCTGATCACTAAGATGTTAGATGTCATCCTTACTACTCCAATTAATGATTCGGTGTTATATTTTATTATATATTCCACATTTAATATGTCAACTAAAAATATGGACCATTAATTCAATGATAGAAATTAAATCAGTCGTATGCCAAAACTAATTAAGAAGCTCATAATTGAGACTAACAACCATTTACCAACTAGACTAGTGTTGTTCGTTGATCCAATGTTTTGCAAATTAGGAGTCATGGGTTTAATTTAATCAAGTACAGGAGCTACCCTTTTAGAAAAGAAAGAAAAAAAATATTTTTAAGAAATGAAAAAAAAAAATTACAGAAGATAAAAAGTTACCAGGTAGGGGCAGGTAGGTAATTGCATCCGTATCGCAGTAATGTTGGTGTGGTCCTGTGTGTTGTTCGTTGATCCAATGTTTTGCAAATTAGGAGTCACGGGTTTAATTTAATCAAGTACAGAGACTACCCTTTTAGAAAAGACAAAAAAAAAAGGTTTTTCTTTTTAAGAAGTGAGAAAAAAAATTACAGAAGATAAAAAGTTACTAGGTAGGGGCAGGTAGGTAATTGCATCCGTATCGCAGTAAAGTTGGAGTGGTCCTGTGTTGTAGTTGTGAGTTGTGACAACCTGTTTGTGCTCAAAAGCTTGAAGGGGGGTCCCACACCCAACTAAGGGCTTTCATTTCTTGCCCCCAAATGCCCCCTTTCCTTTTAAAATAGCATCATTTGCCCTAATTCGTTATAAATAAATAAGAGCATCATTTGCCCTAATTCGTTATAAATAAATGGGCTTGGAGTAGCGAAATTTGCAGATGAGCCTCCAAAACTCACCCCCCTCTCTATGCTCTCTTACTTTTATCTGTCTCATTCTCATATGGAGAGACATAGATATTGATCAGAAGAAGACAGGGTGCGGGTGAGCAAGATGGAGAAGCAGGGCACGTGCATTACTAACTCGTATATTATTTTCTTGGTGGAGTAGTATATATTACCAGTTATGAGTACTGTCACCTACTCTCGAGTGATCGAGTTAGTTCTTCATGTGCCTGTCTTCCCCATCATGACCACCACTGACCCAGCTTTATAATTCCCACTTCAACTAGTACTCCATTGATGAAGCTCCATTAATCTCCGGTGAGTCAAACTCAATACCAATTTTTCCAGTTTGAACATATATATAGATGTATAGAGAGAGAGAGAGAGTTAACATGGAGAATAATATTTATGAAGAAATAAAATTGAGGATAATTGTAAGGCCAAACATCTATCACGCATTGAGTGGTTTAATTAATTGGATATACTTTTGTCAAAATTCCACTAGCTACTGACTAGTGTTTATATATATATATATATATATATAGAGAGAGAGAGAGAGAGAGAGAGAGATTAAGATGGATACTGGATAGGCATTGACTGTATTATGATCGGATGAGCGTCATAATCGGAGATCATGAAGTTGCATATACATTGATCAAGTGCCCTGTAGAGTCACCATCTAGTGGCGAGTTTGATTATGATGAAACCCAGGTGGTTTTCCTTCTCAAAGTTAATTTTAGTTTTTTTTTTATTATATAAAGTTAAATCCAGTTTTGATGCAAACTGATCGATAACAGAATAATGCTAACGAGCACTAGTTTGGAAGATATTTTCCAAAACGCTTTAATTTGTGTGGGAAATTTCATAAACGTCCTCTACATTATTTCTTTCACTGTAAATTAAACTATTTGAATATGGAATTAATTATTTCTTCAGAAAGTATTCCACACAAACCTGCCATTTAATTCAGTGGTTTCAAGCTGTCCTACATACCTACTTACATATATACAATTAGAGATAAAGCAAGCATTAAATATATATCCTAAAGAGAGTACGTATTAGTCAGGTATATGTGAGCTTTATATGTATATACCATCCACATATCAAAATATTAAAAAAAATACTAATTTTCACTAAGCAGTTTAGTTTTTTTTGTCGTTGGATAATTAGTTCTACCATGTAATGCTATGGTCCTTAATTGACTTTGCTGCAACACTAGTGAGGTGCCACCACCCAGGAGGTCAGGAGAGAGTACAAGATAACCACTATCTTTTGTCTGGAATGACCGTAAAAGCCACACAAAGGGCTTCCTTTTCGATGCGAATAACACCCACATAACATATACTGTTCTTCTCCATTATGATGGATTGTACTGTGAAGCATCTTTAATTTGAGAAGTTATGAATTATGTGTTAGCGTGTCTGTGTATATATATACACTATATACGTATTTGCATGCATTTTTATTGTTCATGATGAAATGCATGTGTGTTTTGGAAAATTAAATCTGGAATTTATTCATGATCAATAGTATATTTTATTACTGAAATCTTTCATTTTTAAGATATTATTATTACGAATCAATTTCCAAAATTCGGTTGTTGTCACACCGACAAAGTTCACTTTAAGAAAGACAGTCTACGATCCACACATAACGCTCCTCCCTTGGATGCGTCAATCATAATGATTTCACTAAAAAAGTGAAAATTGTACATTGTAAATTCATTTTAGCTGTTGTTTTTTTAAGGGCGTGAATGTGATTGATTATAACTAAGCCTATAATGGGTCAGATACAGACCGAATAGGGGTATATCCTATCCGGTTCATAAAAGGGTCGGGTATCCGGACAAACACCATATCCGATATTTGGAGTTGGAGTCGGATCTGGGTCTAGAGTCGATCCCTTGCGAGACCTAATTATAACTAATTGATAGAGAGAGCGAATCGTTAAATCACTCTTACTTTTTATTAACCTTTCATTGAAGCCACCAACTTGAATGAATTGGACAAATCAGGTGGCTATAGGGTTTAGATGCAAACACAAAAATTATTTGTGGTTTGTTTTTTAAATACATTGTAGTTTAGTTAGTTCACTAGTAAAATTGGCAAGAAGACATGGTGAAATATTATCATGAACAAACAAAATGAAGTGGTCTTCTTGGGGATTTGAATATCAAAGGAAATGATCTTCTTGGGCTCGTTAACTAAATATGTGTAGATAAAACGAATCGATCCTTCATGTTTTCACTTAGAATCGCACTTTCAAAGAGAAAGCCTCTCTAACTCTCTTTCATTTTTTTTCTCATTCAATCGAAAAGAGAGTTCTTTCAAATTAGTATTTCCAAGTGTTGATTGAGAAAGTGTAAAGTGAGACTCAATGCCAAAATTAGCGATTTGCAAAGGGATGAAAGTCGGCTAGTAGGCTGTCAGCGAGCCTTGCTTGTACGATGAAGGAGTTGAGTTTGGATCTATTTTGAAACTCGATTTGATTAACGGGCCGAGCACAAACTTGAAGAAGTCCGACTTGTAGATCTTAGAACCTATATATGTATTAAAGCTCAATTTCCCAAGCCCACTTAAGATAAAACCCATGAATAGTTTTATATATGATTGTATGGTTCCCCTTCATTCCTAGTTCTGTTAGGAAAACTTTGTTCTTCATTTCAAGCAAGAAGTTTCAGATTTATCCTCAAATGGTAGGGGTTCAGCCTTTGGTCAATTGTTGTATGGTAAATTTTCTTAATTTCTTTCATAATATTAAAAGCCCAACTGCCCAAGCCCACTTAACATAAAAACCGAATCTCTTTCCCAGTATTAAAAGCCCAACTGCCCAAACCCACCTAACATAAAACCTTGTATTTGGTTGGTCTCATCTACGATAACAGTGCGAGTGGGTGGGACCTTCAAGAAATTTGAAAGTGTGGGTGGGCCTTATCGTCCCTTCCGTGTCAAAATAATTTTAAATAATTTAATTATTTAGATTTAAAAAATTAAGAAATGTGAGTATTAAAAATTACTTTTTAATTAAATTATAAATATGAATATTTTCATTATTCAACTTATATAATATTTAATTAATTGACTTGGAACATTTGTCAAATAATTAAATACTCAAAATTACAAATGTCACAAAAATAGAACTGACATGGGAGTAACAGAACAAAGTTAGTGCCACTTTGCAGCAGTCAGCAGATATTTCTCCTTAGAATCTTTGATCGTGATATAAAGAAAAATAATGCACATTGATGCGAGAGGATCACCAATCAAAAGAAAACTGCATCATGAGTTTTGTGACACGGCATGACGCCAGAGATGCATGTGAAATAACAATATTTACATTATGTGGATGACCAAAATTAACATTCAAATACGTAATCGAGTAAGGGTTTGGAGATTAAGAATATGATGATATTAGCAGTTGAGACTTGAGAGCATGTGAGGTGGACCAAGGAAACCTTTAGAGAATGTTAGGATGGTGAGAGACCCCACATCGATTAAGAAAGGAATGAGAGATTAGGAGATAAAGAGTTTCCACAATCTAAAAAAATTTATTGAGCTTTTCGGTCCTACGTAAAGGATATTGAGCGAAGAGAAACATATATGTGCGGGTCTTGATTTAAAACGAAGAATATCTTAATATATTTAGATTTGTGACAGAACGAATATATCTCCAAGAGTATAACTCAACTTCTCGGAACATGAAACATCTTTATCGGGCGGTCATAACATCCACTCATACGCGGACGGACGGACTAGCATTCGTACTCGTGTCACGCGTTTGATGTAATTGGCACATTAGTAATGGGATCTCGTCCCCACGTCGCACTCGCTGGACATTCACACTACCAAATACATAACCGGGGGCCCACCTCCCTATGTATATAACCCCCATCTCACATCAAGTCATGATAATCAGAAATCCAATACAAAATACCTGTCTGTGTGTAATTGCCTTGGTGGAAATGACTCAACCAATCCCCGCCATGACGACTTACCCTATGCCGACGAACCCTGTTGTGGTGATCGGGCCGCAGTTCCTTGCAACCTACCCTGTCGATCTCGTTGTTAAGAGTAAAACATGGTCGCTCACTGAAGGTAACTTCGGCGTCACTGACGTTAACGGCACCGTCCTCTTCTCCATCAAAGGTAAGTTTTTCAGCCTCCGCGATCGCCGTATCTTGCTTGACACCTCAGGCAACCCCCTCGTCTCTCTCCAACAGAAGGTAACATTATGCCTCGATCTCTTGAATTACCACTGAATCTGATTATCTGAATCTGACCGAATCAAAGGAGTATGATTGCAGATATTAAGTGCCCATAGAAGATGGCAAGTATTCAGAGGAGATAGCGCAGACGATAAGGATTTGCTATTCAGTGCCAGGAAATCATCGTTGATCCAGTTCAAGACATAATTGAGCGTGTTCTTGGCCAATAATACGAAAGAGGATGTGCCTGATTTCAAGGTCAAAGGAAGCTGGCTCGAGAGATCGTGCACTGTATACCTTGGAAATTCGAACACCATTGTTGCACAGGTAATTAATTAATTAAACAATTTAATTTCTCTTAAATTCAGCCGTAAATGTCACCAAATGTAGGCCAATTTAGGTTCTAATTTGTTAATTAACGCAATATATATATGTAGATGCATAGGAAACACACTGCCGCTAGCATTCTGTTGGACAAAGACTGCTTCGCCGTGACTGTGTATCCCAATGTGGACTACGCCTTCATTGTGGCTCTTGTGGTGATCCTTCAAGAGATCAATGAGGATCGCAGCGGTGAGGATTAGATCTCAATCCCCTCTACTGTAGTATTGTCTACAAATTACAATAAAAGCACAAAATGCGTGTGTAGCACTAGAATCGCCGTATCAGCTGTGCGTAGTGCCAGAATTATCATGTAATGTTTAATTATGCTACCTTGTCTCTTCACATGTATCGTGTTATCTTGGAGAAAACCGGATCATGGAAATAATTTATATATTGTAGACCAGAATTTCAGTTTCAGGTGATTTTGCACAGTAGCGTACATAGTACGCACAAGGCAATAGTCCATGGTTTTGGGCTGGGCCCAGTCTATCTTTTCCTTAATGATTGGGTGCTAAAGCCTGAAGGGTCTCGTTGAGGTGGGCTTCATCCCTTAACATCACCTACCGAAATGGACTTGTCTGAACCCATCTAGTCAATGCAAATGGACTCTAACACAGAACCTGACTTCACGGGCCACTCTCGGGTTTTTCAGCCCACAACCTCCTTTCAAGCGGGCTGATTAGTGCTTGATGATTGACAGCCCAGCTCGAGTCAAAGCCATCCTGTCCATATCGATCCAACCTCATTCTTCTATCTCCATCCGATGAATTGAATCAATATTATTATCTTCTACATAGGTCTTATCGTTATCATTCGCACCACCGTCATCTATAAGCTATAATAAAGTTACAGATAAGTTAAGCTGGGTCCAATTTCAATCTTTTTCCATTTATCAACACCATCAAATATTATTAAAAAACTTATCTAATTTTAATCGAATTAATTCCGACCTAGAAATATTTTCTGGATTAACCTTTAAAACTACTTTGTTTAATAAATTTTTGCTATCATGATTCATGCATGTCCCCCTTTCCTTTGAATTATCCAATCCGATCACGACATCCACGAGAGATGTTCCATTAAAAATCAACTAATTGTTCAGTGGACACCATAAATAAAGTATTGACAAGTCAAAAAAGAAATGCCACACTATCCATTCATCATTCATGGTGGCCATTTCTGCACCCCACCTTGACAGTTATATATATATGTATATATATTTGTCTGAGGTTGAGCTTAGTAAAAGTTTAAAACTTGGCTTAGTTCGATTAGAGTCATATGGTCGATGTATTTTTTGTATCAGTCTGTTGTTATTGTTTGACATTACCACTGGGGCTCAATTCAAAGGCATATACCGCATTCAAGTACACTAGATTCCAAATTAATGGACCAAACACATTTCATGCTTGCATGGAGAAGAAGCCAACATAAGACTCCTACCCAATCCACTTATTGCCAAAAGAACAAAGAGATTCATAAATGGATCGTAGTGGATGATTGAACTCAAAACTACTTCCTTCCTGCCCAAAAGAAAGTAAATGAATCAAGGCATATTTTATAGGTTGCCAAACATGAGTTTTGAGACATCAATACGTCTAACTAACCAAACGAATATGGTTAAATACCAAAACAGACAAAAATAAAAATTGACACCAACCCACCCCTTGATTGGGATTTGGGGCTCATAATAATATTTTTGTCCTTTTTTTCATTGTACTGATGTAGTTCCTGCTGACTTTTCTCTTTCCCAAAATTTTTGGTACTGGGGTAGAACTAGTAATTGGGACTCAAAAAAAAAAAAAAAATCTGTAATATTTACCATCATCAATCTAACAATATTTTTTATTAGAAATAAATTAAATTTTTTATCATAGAAAATCGAATGTTTTTAATTTATATCGAATAGGTTATAATTTTTAGATCTTTTTATGTTTAATTTAATTTAATTTTAAACAAAAAAATAGTCAGTTGGATTTATCATGATAAATATGCACACTTATAATTTTCCTAAAATAAAATTGTTCAAAATTATTTTCGCCACCAAATTCTGCACTGGCTCTCCCCGGTCATTTTTTTTTTATTTTCAAAGGGAATAAATATAAGGTATTTATCTTTATCAAAACAAAGGAGGTATTTATCATAAAAAGGCATGCAGGGCATTTTCCAATTGCATCACCAACGCACAAAAGGGCACGCGCTTGGTTTTACGCACGCGTGCGTTCACGTGTTTGTGTTGAGAGTGGAATTAGGGTTTCAGGAAAGCGTGCCGCGTGCGTACTGAGAAGGGGTTAATATAGAAGCACTGCAATACCAGACGCATATTTCGGTGGATGTAAAGAGAGAAATAAAGCGAGCGAAATTGTTATGTCTGAGAAAATAATTTGTGAGCAAGAGAATTAGGTTTTCTTGGAGTGAAGCTGCAGGGAAGAACCGAGAAAATTACAGTGATTTTCTAGGGTTTCTGGAAGAATTTTCCACGAAGCCAAACGGGGCCGTTTAACAGCGGCGTAGTTTCCAGGAAATCGAAAGAGAAAAGGAGACTTTGACGAGGAGGGAGATGGAGACTGTGAGCAGCGCATATTATTTAGTATTATAAATATAATTGTTGTTATCTTGTTTTCTTGCTTTCGGAGAGAGAGATAAATATTTTTTTTACCTTATTTGGTTGTTTTGAACGAAATAAACAAATAAAAAGAGGTTTCAATTGTGTGCGAGAGAGAGAAAGATAAAGAGAGAGATGGCTTCTTCGTCGTCGGCGACGGTGGCTGTGGAGAAGGCGACGAGCGACCTTCTGATTGGGCCTGATTGGACTATGAATATCGATATCTGCGATTCCGTTAATTCTCATCGTTGGTAATTTTTTAAAACTTTTAAACCTTCATACTCTGTGTGTGCGCGTTTGTTTACGAGGTTGCCTTTGATGGTTGAATTATGTGGTTACTTGAATGATATTTATAACACCTTCATATATTTTTTCGATTTTCATCTGTCCGCATGATGTATGGTTGTGTTATCCTCAAAATTATGATTGTCTGAGCTTCTTTTGTTGCTTTTTGATGTGTAAATATATTTTGATCTCTCAAGAATATACAAAAAGATGAATAATCTTATATGATGGGGAGAGAAATTATAATTTGACCTTTTTATGCTGATGGAGACATGCCTGTTTGTTTCATTTCTGAGAGTCTCCATGCTTCTGGTGAATTTTTTTTTGGAATGAAATTCTAGAGAGCCACTTTTGGTGTTGGTAAATTTCAATGTTAGTTGTATTTTTTCTGTATTTTTTTTTGTTGATGTTGTTGTTGTAATAAATTGAAAGAGAATGGAGCTGTAATTAATTGAAAGAGAATGGAGGTGGAGGAATACAAGTTTGCTGGTTACTGATGGTGTATGTTTGAATACGCAGGCAGGCAAAAGATGTTGTGAAAGCTGTAAAAAAGAGGCTGCAGCATAAGAACTCTAAAGTGCAACTACTTTCTTTGACGGTAATTTTGTCGGAATCTTTTTGTGTTCTCTTTCTATCTTATTGATGATTTGACTGTATTATTTATCCAAATTTCTATGTCTACTAGTCACTTTGTTATCCAGAATTTTTGCTTCTTACCAATATACCAAAGCCATAACTATGCAGTCTGGGAATTCTTTTGATGCTACATGTGCAAAAGTTTTGAAAACTAATTTTTTTTTGTGAAATGCATTTTGCAGCTTTTGGAGACAATGGTGAAAAACTGCGGTGATTATGTTCATTTTCAAATTGCTGAGAAGAATATATTGGGAGAGATGGTCAAGATCGTAAAGAAAAAGGTCAATATTCAATTTTTTAATTCATGCAATTAATCGCTGTAATTTTGGGCTTCATAGTGAAGATAAATTTGATGCTAGAGGCATCAGAACTTATTCTAAAAAGATTTCTATATATTGTAATTTCACTGTAGGATAGGCTGTAAAAAACATTGAATACCCCCGGAAGAGTTGAAATCCTTGAATGTTGAGGATGTGCATGTGGTAACATGTGACTAGAAGTTGCTACCATTTAAGTTGGTGAATGATGGATTTTAGTTCGGAGTTTTCTTGGAATTGCTTTTGGCTGGGTTGAAATCACATATCAGAACATGTTGAATCTGTTACTAGTTGCTTCCCTGTTTTACAACTCACAAATTTAGTGCACGGGGCCCTTCACAATGCTCTTACCAATGTTTGATTTTCCCCTATACCAAACTCCGTCAGGGAGGATCTGTAAACTTTAATCTTGTCATCAGGAGTAGCAATTGTAAAGTCACAAGAGCATGTTTGAATCCCTTTTTATGAGCCTTTGTATTAGCAAGCTCATAATTATACTTGTTTGCTTCTAATAACCTGTGTGCTAACACTATGTTGCCATGTTTTAAGTAGGTGCTTACATTTCCACTTGGACTTTGTTGCAAAAATTATTTCATCTTTGGTGGACTGATTTGATGTTAAGAGGGCCTGTGATTGATGTCCTTTTTCTTCTTCTGTCTAGAAAGTTTGGGTACTTGGGATTTTTATACTATACATGATTGGTAGACAGCAAGAGACATAGGTTGGCTGCACTTTTATTGGCGTGAATTCGTGGAACTCATAGCGTGCTTGTTTTTTTTTTTCCTTATCTGGTTTTTCTGTCTTCTTTCTGATGGTTCAATTTATATTTTCTGTTTGTTTTGTTCTATATCAATTGGATGGTCCGATACTCTGATCAGCGACCTTGTATGTTCACAGCTCTGATGTCATGTAGTTTGGATCATGTTTGCAGTCAGATATGCATGTTAGAGATAAAATATTGGTTTTATTGGATGCCTGGCAAGAGGCATTTGGTGGGCCTGGAGGGAAGCATCCCCACTACTACTGGGCATATGAGGAACTAAGGGTGAGCATTCTTTGTGCATAGCAAGGTATGTGTACGGATTAATCCACAGAGAAGTAGTTTCGGTAATTTTTGATTTTACCAATGGCAGCGTTCTGGAGTACAATTTCCCAAGCGATCCTTGGACACATCTCCTATATTTACACCACCTGCTAGCCATCCAACACTAAGAATTACAGAACCTGGATATGGAATGCCGACTAATTCTTCTAGAAGACTTGATGAAACAATGGCAACAAAGATAGAAGGCTTAAGGTGAGGACTTGCATTTGGTACCCACCCCTGCTGGACCTTTATTTCTGCCTGTCTTCCATTCTTTGACGAGGTTATGTAAATCCCTTTCCCTCGCATTTTTTCACTTTTTATAACTCATTTTATGCTCAATCATTTTAGTTTGTCAAGCATGGATGCTATGCGGAACGTTATGGAACTTTTAAATGACATGTTGCAAGCTGTGAATCCTAGTGACCGCTCAGTATGTGTCATGTTGGTTTTTTAAACTCATCTTCCTTGTATAACATCATCAAGATGCTTCATCCCTTTATTATATTTTCTTTTCTACAGGCTGTTAAAGATGAAATAATTGCCGATGTTGTCGACCGATGTCGTTCGAACCAAAAGATGCTAATGCAAATGCTAACTACAACTAGGTTAGTCCCCTTTCAAAGTTTGATTTTCGGCCAGCTTTAGGGTCTTCAACATGTTCCCAGTCCTTGAATTGCCATTGTGCAGATGAATAGGTGTGTCTGTACATCTTGTGTTTGTTGCCGTGCCTGTTTATGGCATGTGCTTGCTGGTTAATGGAAATCTAAAATTATTGTTCATGGTTTGTGGCAGTGATGAAGAACTTCTTTGTCGAGGTCTTGAATTAAATGACAGTATGCAGATCGTCCTTGCAAAGCATGATGCTATAGCTTCTGGTTCTCCCATGCCAAGTCAAGTTACAAACTTGAGACCCCAACAAACTGAATTTTGTGAATCCAGTGTGAAACATGGAGAACCATCGGACTTTAGTCCTAGATCTAATGCTAACCCATCTCCTCCAGCTGTGAATATGACTAGGAGCCAGATTGATGAAGACGAGGAAGAAGAAGATGACTTCGCTCAGCTTGCAAGAAGGTTGCTCTTGCTTACCTGTTTTCTTACTCTTCCTTAGAGCATGGTAGTGAGGTAAATTTATCGGGTGCTGTCTTATCAGAGTGGGATCCCCCCTGAGGGTACTCACCAGGTATCAAAAGACAGATGGGTCGGTTATCAAGGCCTTTTTTGGCCTAGGTAATTGAATGAAGCAAGGCAGTGAAATATACGTGTGGGATTATTTTCCCAAGCTGAAAGCCTGGAAACTATTCCTCTCATCCTCTGAGAGCACACTATTTAGCCCTATAATCTTTCTGTTTTGTGCTGTTTATTTTTTTTTGCCCCTGGTGTGGAAGTTGATTAATTTGTTATTTTGTTATGTGGGTGCAGGCACTCCAAAGGACAGCCAAAGCGTTCTGCGAGTACATCTGCTGGAACCAACGATGGTCTTGCATTGATAGATAATAGTAGTACCTCATCTGTGCCAGGTGCTTCATCTCCAGTTTCCGATCATGCATTAGCATTAGCTCTTCCTGATCCACCAGCTTCTGTTAGGACAACAACAAAAGAACAGGACATGATCGACCTTTTGAGTCTTGCTCTAGCAACAACATCACCCTCCTCTCACACCCCTCATTCTCCATCAGCCTCTAATGGAAATACGCATCAGGTACCCGTCTCCTCCAGCACCCAAGAGCTACCTTTTGCTTCCCAAAACTTTTCTGGAAACCAAGGGCATGTGCCCTACAATAGTTATGTTGTTCCATGGGCCCAGCCTCAACCCCAGCAACAATTTCAACCTCAAGCTCAATCACCATTTCAGCTCCAGCAACAATTTGAGCTTCAGTCTCGATCGGGGTTACAACGCCCACAGCAACCACAATTCCAATCTCCATCCCAGGTTCCTCAGTACTCATCTCAATACCCCCCTCCACCATGGGCGGCAACCCCTGGTTATGCCAACAACCAAAGTCATTTGGCTGCAACAAATAATAGTATGTTTTCTACTCCCAGAACAAATGCAGCCATGGCCTCGACAACCATGCAGGCAGCTAGACCCTTGCAACATTTTAACTCGTTCTCTTCGAGAGGAAGCAATGGGCTTGCTGCACATGGTGATCCTCAGATGAGCTCTGGTCTTCGGAATCCTGCCCCTACTGTTATTCAGAAGCCATTCATTCCGTCATACAGACTGTTTGAGGATTTGAATGTTCTTGGCAGTGCGGATGGAAGACTTAAAATGACAAGTACTAACACCACGCCAAGCATGTCTGGAACTTCTAGCCAGGGTATGGTGGCTGGGAGAAAGTGAAATGCGAGCTACGCAAGGGCACAGGAGTTGGAAATATTTGTGTGAATATGTTGCATCTGAAAGAGTAAGGTAGACGATTTTACCTTTTTGCTTGTTCAATGATTTCATCATCTTTAAAATTTGCGTCTTTAATTAATGATTAATTTGCCGCGGACTTCTATCTTTGTTCTGGTTATTGTGAAAGGGGAATTGGTTTCGTGAAAACTGTAAAGAATGCCTGACGTCAGTGAAAGCCATGGGCTGGGCTTATCAGATTATTTTATTATTATGTCACTAAAGTGGATGCTTTCTTCTTCTTTTGGGGGCACCTTCTAAGTCTCTCATTGTCACGCATGACGATGTTGGGCCTCTAACAAAGAAAGACCTGGCCTAATTTCTGGACAATAAGACAGCTGCTTTATTGTTTTTTTATGGACATCATGCCATTTAATTGTCGTCCTGGTATAGCCATGTGGGCCTGCCTGGCTCATAATGTGGCCCGCTGACTTAGTATGGCCGTTCAGGCCCGTTCATTTAATATATGGGCCGATCCACAAAGACCAAAAACCCACCAAAGGCCTAAGGGCCAGGCCAAGCCCTCTTTGACAGAGACCGTCGCGAGGCTCTCTCTCCCCTTTGTCGAGAGAGAAAGCTTGCGGCAAGTCACTTGAAGTTGAGGAGGATGATCATCCGCAAGTGTTACTGTGTTAGAGAGAGTTTGTTGGAGAAGATGAGCATGATTGCTCAAGTGTTACTGTGTTAGAGAGAGAGTGTTGGAGAAGATTAGGAGACACTAATCTCTTGGACTTGGAGGGATTTGAGGAGGGACTTGACTCTTGAGGATGTGATCATCCGATGATCAACAGGATAATCAGAGGACTTGACTTAGGCCTTCGTGTGCAGATCTGGAGAAGAACTGAAGTAAGAGGCCGTATGGGCTGAAAACTGTGGCCCAGCCCGCTAAGAGCATCCTGGGCCGTGCCTTTACTCTTTACGGGCCGGGCCGGCCCTCCTCTGGCCCATTAACGGGCATATGGGCTGAAAATTTCGGCCCAGCCAGCCAGAGCTTCCTGAACCATGCCTTTGCTTTTAGTGGGCCGGGCCGACCCTCCTCTGGCCCATGTAGGGTTCTTGTGGGCTGAAAACGGCTACCCAGCCCGCTACGAGCATCCTGGGCCGTATCTAGCAAGTTCCGTTGACTTGATCAAAGGGCCGTGCCAGCCCGGCCCCAAACTAGTTGGGCCTTTCCGTATCCGGCCCGTTTCACCTCTTGATATATTTAAAAAATATGATTCAGTATCCCAAGGAAAACACACATGGGTGAAGACGACCAAGAAGGCGAGAACAACAGTAATCAATCAGTAGAAAATTTCTCAAGTCTATTGATCTCTCAATCCAATTCTAATGACACACACATCATCCATATCTTGATATCCACATCTTCAGTTCACCACTGAAACTATGATAATCGACTGAGTGCTGCTTTTACAAATGAACAAAAAGGGGAGAAAAGAATAAAGAATACGTTCCGAAAGAAAAAGGATAGGAAAGAAAAAGAGAGGAAGTTGAAAAAAAGTGAGATATTTACATACATTACCTACATAACAAACCATTTGCCTAAGCCCCCCACCAACAAATATGCAGGAATTCTTTCCACTGATGTATTGCCCTTTTATAATGGAGGCTAATGAATATGCAGCTTACAATTTCAGCGGACGGCCCAACCATTTTTTTCAGATATATTCACAGTGAAGATGAACCCATGGATCTGCACCAATAATGGAACTTCGACGGGCTTCTGCTTCTTCCAGCAAGAAGACTTCCATCAATTAAATATAAGAAGCAAATATTCATCTAGCTTGAGAGTCATCGTAGGCATGGATTGATAGACATGAATCAGAAGCACCAGCAGCCAGTCGTATTTGGTAGGGATGGAAGGCCAGGCAGCTAACAGAACCAATTTTCTGTGCCATGAAAGTTGATAAGTACCTAATGGTGCCCAGTTGCTCACCCTCTAGATTGAAAACTTTGATCAGTTGTTTTGCTGAGCCACTGCCCACTGGCAATGATGGGAGCATGTCTGTGGACAGCTAAAGCTGTGAGTGAACCCCTGTGAGCTTCTATTGTGAATGTGAGGTAGGCATCCCTCTTATTTCTGAGATCTAGGAACTGAATATCACCAGCCTGAGATGCACTGACAATCTGAAAAGCAGACAAGTTGATCAACGCAAAGTCTTATCTTCCACATCTTCAACGTCCATATAGTTTTTATAAGCATCTCCAAGGAAAAAGATGATATAAAATTAAGATTCAAGAGTCTAAGATAAGAATGATGTCAAAATTTTCTAAGCAGACAAATAATCACTACAAAATCCTGCTTACTTTGGCAGGATCAAGTCTAGGTTGAAAGCCAATCCCCACAACTCTTTCCACCTTCTGAGTGTGCGGCCGAATTGTGCAAACAAGCCTAAGAATGACAAAGGTTACAATATATTCAAGCCAGAAATTGTAGGAAAAGATAAAGTCATCATTGAGATGTCAGAGACTCAGAGAATTATACATTGTAAACCTAGAAGATAAAGTCGGCCTTGAAATTGTAGGAAAAGATAAAGTCATCATTGAGATGTCAGAGAGTTATGCATTGTAAACCTAGAAGATAAAGTCATCATTGAGATGTCAAAGAGAATACATTGTAAACCTAAGATATGTTGCCATGTCTATGTTAGTTTTAAATCCTTTTTTTAAAAAAAAACTATTGGAGGCTATGGGATGATACTATTTGAATAATATTATAGTGTGAAGACGGTAAATATTCACATTGGACTAGGTTAAGATACATACATTTCGAGTGTCCGGACATCATAAAGTCTGACAGAACCGTCCATGAAACCAGCAGCGAACTGACCCCCATGAACTTGAGAAGCAGGACTACAAATTGATCAAAGTTAGAAAGCTGATCAGTAGTTGTAACTAAAAAAAAAACAAAACAAGACTAATTAAAGCTAACATGTTGAAGTTTAAACAATTTATCAAAAGAAATGACACTTGGGAACTGAATTGCTACAACAAATGGATCGCCCAAACAAAGCAACAATCTTTGTAAACAGCTAAAAGTAACAGACTCGATGTCTTGGCAACATATTCAAAAAGAATCTAGCTAAAACAGTTCCACAGCAAAGGACTACCAAATACCTTTCTCCTTATGATATTTCATTAGACAAGCAACAGTACAAAGATGCAGCATTAAACGAATTATGTTCAAATTTCCTGTGCTTACATATAAGCACATGATGCTAGAGCTATGTTGATTGGATAGGCAATAAGCAACCAAAGATGAGTCACACTCGGCAGCTAAGAGATTACAAGAACTTGGAAAAGTATAAACTCACCAATGCTGACAAGCTGTATTCTGAGGATGAAGGAATAAAATGAGCAAGCTGCTCTTTGTCCATGTCCCAAACCATGATAGATGATATGTTGTCATCAGAAGCATACTGTTTAAGTGAGAAATTGGGCAAAGATGCATCAAAGAACTGTCCACATAAATTCCTGGGCACCAGACCAAGAAGATATCAAATCTTAAAGACAAAATTTACCAGATATCCAGACTGCTGTTGCCAGTCCACAACTGCATTCACACTTCGCACACCAGGTTTATGACCTTGAATTGAAGAAAATGCAGTAACAAGCTTTTGTTTACCCTTCAGAGTATAGTCTTTCCAAATCCTAATATTTCCATCACCTTAAAATATACAAGCACAACAAAAGTCAGATTGTCCTAAAATATGACACTCCAAAGAGATGGGTCCACATGACACCATTTAACACAACAAACATAGCCATAAATAGTACATGAAGCAACCAGAAGCAAGCTTTCATCAAGCTCATTCAAAAGGCAGAGCTTAGAAATTCCTTTCTCGGGATAATCATGATTGTCAAAACCGTTGAGAGGGGCAGCTTCATCATAATTCCATACCCTGACAAAGAACAGTACCAAAAAATGATCACACCAGCAAAAAATTATTATCGTACTTGAAATGGTGGAACAGAGTAATTACCATAACTACAAATAGAGGTTGGAGAAACATTCAGTATTAATAATACTTGACAACCTTATCCACAATAAATAAAAAAAAGGTACATAAAAACATTTAAACAAGAAAAATGAGGGTCAAATTGCCAGACACAAAATTAAAAAATAAAAAATCAGTGCGCTTTTAGTCAATCTAACATTGTTGTCCCCCTTCTGCCTCACCCACACACATTTTCTGGAGCATCGAAATCCAAGTTATGAAAAAGTTTTACGTTTATTTGTTTATCTTGAAGACACTTTGTTACACACGACCTAAAATGATCTGAAACATAAAGAAGTAAGAATGATCATAGGAAAAAAATTAAAGACCATCCTTTAATTGTTCTACAGTTCTAGTATCAAATCTGAAGGGCTATCAACAAATATTAACCAGTAAAAAAAATTATGAAAGATACTGAGAAAATTAGTATATATAAACTAGATTATCTGTCAGCTAAAATGACCCTTAATTTCACAAAATTCTCATGCAATAGAAGTGTTTCATAAAATCTGGACTATGGAGGTGACAAAACAAGTTTCAACAACTCTATACTCAAAATCTCCATCATTACAAACATCAATCAAAACAAACAACCATAAAGTAATCTTTTTTTCAAAAGCTTTGCTTACCTGATATGTTCATTCTCATCTGCAGCAATCACAATAGGAGAGAAAGGTTGCATCACGGCTGCTTTAGTACCCATTTCAAACTTTGTATCCCAGCTAGCAATTTGATTATTAAGCTTGTTAATGGCTGGCAAAGAAAATGGAAAGCACATTACAGCAAAAGCTACCAAAAACATGAATTGAAAGAACAAATCAATCAAAAAGAGGTTGCATTTGCATATATACGGTACAAACACATGCATATATGTAGACTATATATGTGTGTGTGCGTGTGTGTGTGTGCATGTCTCTGTGCATGCACGTGGGAAAGAAACAGGGAGAGAGGGAGAGTGAGAAGAAGACCAATAAGTTGAGAAGACACCCACAAGTGTGTTGGCACTTCGAAATGTGCTCCAATGATAATTTTTCCCTCTCTTCTCTTCTTGCTAGTAGCACTTCACTATCATCTACTGCAGTACCAAGTGGCATTGAGAAGTCTGCACAACTCCAATTGTAAATGGTCGACTGTGGAAGCAAGCTCCGTCCAGAAATCTCAGAGGATCTCCCAGAACCCAAGAGTGGATCAGCCAAGCCTGAGTCTGGAGAATTCATCAAATGCGGCCTGAAGTCTCAAGAGCATACTCTACGCATTCCGGCTAAGTGACTCAGCTGTGGAGGACTGACGGGAGGGGTTCTAAATGTTAAAGGCAGATGACCTGATGATGAGATCAGAGATCAAAAGTTGAGAGAAAATACAACAATCTCAGAACTCAATATAATTTGAAATTCCCACACACAGTCTAAAGAGAAAAAAAATAAATTAGAATTTAGTAAATGATAAGGACCCCTCCATACCAGTGTTTCATGGGCTCTGGAGAGTCCAGGTCTAAACCCCACCCTAACAGTCCAATAGGCCCAGCCCGCATCCATGGGTGCACGCACCCATGGACTAGCTGTAGTCCAATGGGCCTCCACAATACCAATGTTTCATGGGCTCTTGTGAAAACCTATTGGACATGTTAAGGAGTGTCTTTGCCCTCCTTATAAACAGCACTTAACTCCCCTATCTTTCCGATGTGGGAGTTTCTATCAATACCCTCCGCTTTACTGAGCCAACGCCCACGTTGGCACACTCTACGGCCACCGGGCCTCCACGGGCTTTACAAGCTCTCCCTACCCTACCCGGATTAGCAGGTAGCCCCTCCCCTGGCACGTCCAACCCAGTCCAGGGATTACCCGGACAAAGGGAGATAGGCCCACCCACACACGGAGGACCGAACAGCTTCAATACCATTGATAAGGACCCCTCCATACCAGTGTTTCATGGGCTCTGGACCAAACCCCACCCTAACAGTCCAGTAGGCCCAGCCCGCATCCATGGGTGCGTGCACCCATGGACTGGCTGTAGTCCAATGGGTCTCCACAATACCAATGTTTCATGGGCTCTTGTGAAAACCTATTAGACATGTTAAGGAGTGTCTGTGCCCTCCTTATAAACAGCACTTAACTCCCCTATCTTTCCGATGTGGGAGTTTCTAGCAGTAAATTTAGTGAGGGAATTGAAAAGCCCTATTGAAATCAAGCATAGTGCTCCACCGCGATGAACAAAATCTTAACTAATAGCGATACCTGCATTCATGTCAAACCATGAAGATGAGCGAGCAAGGCCAGCAAGACGAGTGGTTGTTGGAGCCGTTGTGGTTTCATCAGGGCAGAAACTATTAGAAGTGGAATTTGAAGGTCTTGTCACCACTTGTTCAATCCCAATAATTGACAGCACTCTCTGGCCAAGGCTTGCTATCCGTGGAGATGGATCCTTGGCCAGTGTACACATAGCATGTATACATTGCAAATACATTGCATTATATAGGGGTTTCGGCCTAGAATGGTTGGCAACACCATTGCTAAAGCCATCATTCAGAATTCCAGAATCAGAATGTTGAGATGAATCATCAGATAAAGGTGATCCATGCATAATTGCAGGCGCAGCTAAAGGGCTGCTGGTGGAGACCCATCCATCTTGAACCAATGATGGATTGTCATTGCCAACTCGCATCAAAGGACCAATTTGAGATGGAACAATACTCATGTGGGGCAGAGCACATCCGCTAACTGCACCTTTTATATGAGCCAAGGAAGGTAATGAATTCAGTAGAGAATTGGGTTGTGGTTTGCAATATGTTGCAGCAACTGACTTGAGATGCTGCTCGTGGCCAAATGCAAAGCGTGCAAGAGCTGTCGTGTGAACATTGCACTCATTAGTGATGTACTCCCAATCAAAAAGTTTTCAGGCTAAACTAAAAATGAAAAAAAGAAGAAAAGTCAAGTAGACAACCACCTAATAATGAGCAATGAGAAAAGAATTAAAAATATATATATTTTTAAAACTTGCACGAGCTGTAAGGTTTTATTTCCCCCTCCTCAAAAACAATAATATAAACGCACAACTTATCAAAAAAAAAAAAAACCCCTTGCGCAATAGAGTCTTAAAACATTCACACGAACATTGAAGCCCCACACGTTTTCCTTCAAAAAAAATCATTATGCATGTAAACTTGATTCAGAAGTTGTTTGTCGTCTGAATGAAGCACCAGGACTTATCCCCATCTTAGGACAATATAAATAAATATAGTTTTTTACCACTTGGATATATAAGTAAATAAAAAAGTTTGTGGAGCTACCAGAAGTAAACTCGGGAGGGGGGGGGGGGGAACCAATCCATTGCATAAATATTACTGGTAGTTTTAAAATAAAAGACGTACATAAACAAGGGTACTCAACAAAAAATGGTATCAGTAAAGGTTTTAGCAGTCATCAAACACGTATGCTCACAAACTACAACTGAAGGAGCTAACAGAACACTGTGCAACGAAACATGAAAATAAAAAAGGAAGTGAAAAGGCATTGAACTTAGCGAAGTAAATTTGACAATAGCGTACCTACAGCAACTTCGGCTCTGACCAAAGGACTGCCATCAGAAACAACATTTAAAATGTTTTTGATAATACTAGTTTCAGCTCTAACTTTTTCATCATCTTCATCACCTCCAATACCATCTCTGCATGGATAATCCCCGATGTCAAGTAATGTACCTAATGCAAAAATTGCAGAAGCTCTAACCTGAAGTAGAATTTCATAATTAAATTGAAATCAGCATCCAAAACCCAGATACTAAAACAGCATAGTTTCAATGCAAGAGTGGAAAACCTCTGGTTGGGGCTCTGACAGCAGAGCAGCATAAATAGCTGGAGCATCTGCCTGCAAACCTACTATTTGTGCCTCAAAGAAATCCTCCCACAGCTTACCCAAACAGAGGCAAAGCCACTGAAGAAAAAGGGGCTCAGTCTGTCCATCGTTAGGAATTGAACTCTGAAGGTGCTTCAAGCAAACATGAATTAAACCAGCTTCAATACAGACTTCCTGACCCCGTCTGTGCCCATCAACAATGACAGCCAAAATAAATGCAGCCATTGCACGCTGTTCTGCATATGCTTCAATGCTATCAAGAAACCTTATAAAATATGTATGCCCCCCATCATTTACAAGATCAACCTGGCATGACTGTAGTCCAACAAGACAGAACTTCATATACAATGAAGTAGAGAGTGCTAAGGATATATATGGTAAAAACAGTCTAAAAATAAGTTAAAGTTAAAAGAAAACTGAACCACATAAGACATTTATAAAGAGTTCAGGGAAGACGGACGACACTAGCTAGAAATCACAAAGAGGGATTGTGGAAAACTATCATATAACCCAAAAGAATTTATTAGCGAATCCTCTCTCCTTAACAATAACATTTTCTGCTCGACCAAAGAAAAAAAAATAAACATTTATGGAGAACTTTTTTTTAAGCTCATAGAACAGTAGAATAGTATAAGCAATTTTTTTCCAATAAATAGAATTGCAGATTATACAAACATTGGACATTAGTTTTAAGAAATCAATTCTTAACAGTATTTAAGATTATCATCAAATTCAAAGTTGATCTTTCTGATTGGATAAGTATTAAGGGACATTCAAGAAAACAGATTTGGACGACATTAATTGGATGGGTACCGTATTTGAGGACAAATGTACCTTATCAAGTGCCAGAATTTTCGTCCATATGAATACCAGAATTTGCCGAAGTTCTGGTGTTTTTGTTTGCAAAAGCTTAAGAACACATGGAAATATTCCAACAGACAAGGCCTAAAAGAACCATAGCTCATAAGTATATTTACACCATGATCACAAGGTACATATTTCTTAGCAAGAGAAGAAAAGGCACAATGAGAAGGGTTACAATAACTACCAGATCGACAGCCCAAGGTCCCATATCAAGAAATCTCCCAAGAAGAACAAGTGCCCAGAATCGATGGCATTGGCTTAGCAAAACCTGATACATGGAAAACTCATTAATCATCATTAAAAAAATATAAGTAGCATTTCACATCACTGAAAAAAAAATATACAAGAAATCGTTGGAAATCAACGCAAATAACATTTTTGTTAAGATTATTTACTTTGTCATTCAACCCAATAAGTTAACTTCTTGGGATAAGGCATTTCACATCATTTATACATATTCTAAAAATTATCAACAGTACAATCATATCTCAGAAGGCAGAAAGTGCCACTATTATCACATCTAGTTAGAGAATTTGACAAATATTACCAATGCCTATGATGTCATTTTAAAAATTAATCCCAAAAAAAACCTTGATAACTCCATGTTGTATAGGCCTCAACACAAACAATGAATCTACCAAAAACAAGTAAACTTTCCAAACGACAAACAAAAAAAAAAAGTTGTACCTCCACCTTATCCTGCAAAACCAATGGTAATAGACATCGCAAATCCAAAGTCACGCAACTGAAAGCTAAGAATCACCAAAACCAACAATTACCAATTGATGAACCCAAAAATAACATGGACCAAGAGAAGTGCTAGACCTGAAGAACAATCGGCAATTGCTCGGGTGGCTTCTTATGCTCAGACCCATGGTCCAGCCATACCTCAAAAGCTGTCAGCTGTTCAGTGAAAAAAGGACTTGGCTGAAACAACAAGAACTCACTTAGTTATTAAAAAATGAAAAAGGTGTAAGAAATAAAGAAATATTCCTCAAACACTTGATAATTGCACAAAGATTCATTTTATCATAACAAATCTGAGTATAATAATCCTGACAAACAAGCTTGAGAAAATAAGAACCTGGAACTCTGCATTAGGGTCTTCAACCAATGCCGGTAGCTGAGAGAGGCAAATTTCAGCAGCCATGTCCCAGGCATCCCTACATAGTTGGTTAGTGTTACAGGGCTGAATTAACTTAAAACCAAATAACAATTAATTAACAAAACCTTCATACCACATATGATGCTGATAGGTTGGTGGCAACATTGGATGAGAAATTGGGGAACAATTTGCAGACCGCATAATCCTCTCAGCAAGTAAGAAATTTCTGAACAGACTGGCGACTAATAGATCTTGTCTGAATAGTCGCTGAAAAAGATCTGCAGAATGAAACTAATGGTTGGCTTACATGTACACCAAAAAGACCTACATGAACAACAAAGTGAGAGACACAGCAATTTGACATATTCGATTTATATTTGAAGAAAAAGGGTCAATTACCATGCAGAAGAACATTCCAGGCAATTGTGTCTGTCACTGCCGTAAAGATCCAATTCAACTCCCCCAAAAGCGTTTTACGATCGGTTTGCCGACCTGGAATTTTATCTATTAGCGAGTAGTCAAGGGTCTCGTGCAGTAATGACCGTGTGCAGAACCTGAGAAAATGAATAAAAATATCTCCAGATGTTAGCTCCCTTCAGTTATACTATAATAATAAAAAATTTATATATTACAAATAATTTATTTTTTTTAAAAAATCATAGACAAAGCCAAATTTATCAGAACCAGTCCATCTTTTACTTCAAGGTATTGCCAAAAAAAAAGAAAAGAAAAACAGTCTATGAGTACAAAGAAAGACACTTGCAACAAACAATAAAACAGAATCAAATCGGAGAACATACTTATCCTTGTTTTTTGTCATACAAAACCAACTCAGAGGGATTCAAATAAAAAGTTCTATCTTGAATGCTGGAGACGTAATGGGAGAGGATCTTAACTATTGACAAACTTCCAAGTGAGGATTCATATTGTTTATTAAACTGCAACATAAACAGGTTTATTAAAGGGGTAGTTGCTAAGCCGGTGGAAGATGAGCTGAAAGCTTGGAACCATAGCAAAGGAGTCAACAGTAGGGGGAAGAAAAATAAAGGCATGACCTCTTCTCCTTGCTAGATGTTTAAAGGAGTGGGAACTCCTTCTGAGCTAGATAATCATAAAATGGTCCAAAAACCAAACCATTGCCAAAGCAGTCAATGCTCCAAAGAAAACCATATGAAATGGAAATAAATCTTCAAAATCAGTAGTAGCAATAAAAGAAATCAGGAAATTTAAAAGACCGTTGTCGAAACAATAGAAAAGGAGAAAAGTCTCACCATCTCAATGCCATCTTGATCTGTGTAGTGAGGCAAGAAGTGAACACATCAGCAGGAAACTCAACACTTTGAGGAAGAGTCTCATGTGCTTCGCAGGCTGCAAGCAGAATGCAATCCCTTGTTGATCCGGCTGAGTTAGAAGCACCCCAATCATGAAGCTATTTAAAAATTAACCCCAAAAATCACATTAAATTCCACGGAAAGAGAATAAATGGTGACTTCTATGTATCATGAAAACCACCAAACTTCACGAAGGATAAACTGATTATGAGTTGTCATTAGATACCTCTACGAAGGCATTGACGACCATCCCAGCAAAAGAACAGTCAAAAACATATATCGATGGTGTCTTCAACCAGGAATCAAGATCGCTGATTGGCAAGGGGATATACTGTGTATAGCTCTATATCAACATAACAGTCCAAGAAGCAGAAGACTATAGTAGTTAAGAAATGAGAGCGCCCATAGCAAATATCAAAGAACTAAAAAAAATGAACCTTATTGAACAGCCAGATTTCACCATTGGCAGTAGGCTTCGGCACACCGTGTCCATTATAGTGAAACAGAACCCTCTCTGACTTAGCATACCTGCGACATGTATTGCAAAGTTTCTTCACTTCATCCACAGTAGGGTCAAGTTGAACCTTGTAACAAGCCTGCCAATATACAAAAAGTTAACTTCACAAATAAACTTTGTATTTGTATGCGTATTTGCATGCCAAACAGAAGCCCTTCGAAAAAGATCTCACCCTGGGTTGCCACCTTTCATACTGTTGTGTCAAGTTTTTTCCAATTGTTTCAAGTGCCTTCTAAGGTGCCATTGAAAATGGATCTGCCAAAAGGAAGAAGAGAAAATGATTGAAGCATAATAAAGAAGATAATACAGAAGAAAAATATTGGCTTAGCTTCTACTAATAAATAAAAACTTCTGGATAACAAAAATAAAGGCTCATTAACCGCCAAGACACGAAAGAAAATGTCCGGCAAAATGTTGTTTGCAGGAATAAATTAATAAGATAATCCACTTTTTCTGTCTTTCCAGTAACAAGACGATCATTCAATCAATTATGCAAGACAAAAGCATAAACTCACAAAGCATGAGCACATAAAAAGGAGACAGACCAAATATCATTCTACAAGCATACATTTCCCTTGTAAAAGTAGATTTAAAGGCCCAAAATAATCATAAGGGCTGAAAGTCTGAAATGATTGTGAATATAAGAGAGAGACAGAGACAGAGAACTTCCAAAAATGTTTAAAATAACAATAAAGAAACCATTATCAGCAACTAGAAAGCATCTTTGTATGTAGCAAAAAGTTGGGAGTGTTCCCAAACTTTGTCCATCAGGCCAATGCAACTAATAAACTATAGCCAAATCACAATATGAACATTGACACTTCCACGAACACCTTCGTGTATGCTTGCACTTGAGTAAACTATGTAATGCTCACAACATAAACATTGACACGCTAATTCAAAGTATCGCAAAACACTGCCCATACAACTTCATACACTCAAAACATAACACATATACAACTAGCATATAACTGCATTAAAAGGGATGATCAGTGGCAAAATGCACCTATCCAGCACTCCATTCTGGCACAAGGAGATATCTTTATTACATCGGGCGGATTGACATTAATATTTAAACACAATACTAGAGCTACACATCCTGTCTTCGTCTGCAAGAAGATTTAGAAGTTAAGACAAACAAAGAAACAAAAAAAGGTCCAAAATAATGATAAAAGAATGACAAGTTGGTAGAGGCAGAGTTGGAGGGGAGGGGAGGATGTGAGAATGGAGGACACGACAATTTTACATATAACATCTAAAACCTCTTTAAATTCATAATAATTAATAGGTCTTCAGTGCTGCTACAGGTTTAGTTGAATACGATTCTTCAAGTGATATTAGTTTTTGATAATATCCTGGAACTTTGGAACCAAAAACCCACCTGATCTCTTCTTTACTGCATAGCTAGGTATAGTATAAGAAAAACTCAACAACAATAGCATTTCAGATTTCACCAATCAACAAGTCCAATTAGCTGCATCAATCAATGTAACATTCTGAATCATATGTTACATGACAAACAGATGCATGCCCCAACAATCAGTCAGGGAAATGTCATGTATGTTTAAACCCCGACCAAAAATATAATTCAAACCCAAACTGCTGACTGATCGCACAATTTCTTCGAATAAACACTCCCAACAACAACCTTGAGCGGCAAGATTATTTTATTTTATTTTCTCACTGACCTAACAGTAAACTCACTATTTCACGTTGCCACATATTTTCCTTTGGCAGGTCACTTCTTATAATCCATGCTTTCCCTTTGGCATAGTTCAACATAAATACTGCAATGTCTATGGCTAAACAAAGGAAACAAAATTATCAAAAAAATGATAAGCTAATAAAATTTTGGCCAGACTCAGCACCAAGTTAAAGTACTCCCAATATATATATTAAAAATTGGATCCCTTCCATCTAGCAGTAACTCTTCCATTACTTCGTTAGCTTACTAAACCAGGCATGACAAGGAACACGATCGATCATAATTTTCATCAATTAAGAAAAAAAATCATATGGCACACAAAGCAACCAACAAACAAAACACCGTAGAAATATTATAACCTCTGGCGCACACAATCAATAAAATTCGGCACAATACTAACAAATGATGCCCCTAAACTTGATCTTACTCGGTCCTTAGGCCGCCGTTGAGAGACAAGGCCGCTATCAGAACAGCCCGTAGACACACCATCTTCGAAGGCGTCATGTCTTAGCTCACAGAGCACAATAGTCTGGGGAAGGTAAGCCAAACTCGTTGCAGTGGCGGCATTGCCCCCGTAGGTACTAGTTGTGGTCTCAGAATCCCTCCGCTGCGAGGAAAGCAATTCACCGTCATCATTGTAGAGGTGGTTTGGAACCCCTGCCAACACAGAAGATTGCGGGAACCTTGAAGCCATCAAATCCCCCAATGCCATTCAAATTCAAAAACCCTCCAAATTTACCAAATACAAAAAAACAGCCGAGGAATCAACCTCTTGGCCATGGCACGTGAAACTGGAACTATAAAACCCTAGGTCTCGAAACGCTATGCTTTAGGATAGCGAGAAAGAGAGAATGGCCCAACGAGGCTAATCAACGAAGCCGCTGAACCAGCGGCGCACGGAGATGCAGAGGAAGAAAGAAAGAAAATCCAGCTCGGAGTAGAATAGAAAAAGAGGGAAGTGAAGTTCGAAAAGGCAAAAGAAAACTAGCTGTTGAGAAGGACTAGCGTGGTGGAGGTTGAGGTGGCGCAGATGACAGGGTTGGCAGTGGTGGAGGCGCATATAACAGTGGCGGGCCAAACAGAAAATGGAGGGGAAATACCAAAAGAGGGGTTCGGACGAAGAAAGTAGGACTTTGATTGCGAGTAGAGCGAGAGAGAGCTTGGTCTGACTTTTTCTTCTTAATTATTTGTGCTCTGTCAAGCATGATTCCAATTTGAGAAAATAATTTGAATTTGTTTTGTTGAAACTCAAGCTTAATATCACTATAATATTAATCTCTGACTACCAAATATGGGTTTCTTTTTTTTTTTTATTAGCACTGGGTTTAGACATATAAGTATTACAGGACTTGTCACTTGTCCCTATACTCAATGTGACTATGACATAATCAAATATTATTTTCCTTTCCTGGTATAATTTTGGTTAGTAATGAATCAAGAAGCTAAATAAATAAAGAAGAAGAGAAGAAAATGAAAAGCCACAGCATCTATGCTTTCAGGTGTTGGTTTTGAAGGCATAGGATTCCTGAGAAACACGAATTAAGTGGAACCATCTAGGCTCTACTTGAGAAAATGAAAGTCAATACACAATGCACAGTACAATCAATGTCAACTCATAAAGGAAAGTTAAGGAGTAGCAAAATTGACCACAAATCAGTTTCCCTATGCGGCCCAAGCACCGGTCCTATAGAGTTCCTGAGAGAACAAATTATCCCAACCAAGCAACCAGTCTACCGGTTTCTACCTTCAAGCCTACCAACAGGCCCCGCAAGTTGAGATTGAGCCATCTCTGTCTAACTCTATTCATGAGTTACCTTTTAAGTTTTAAGGATATTATTATTCACGTCTATATATCATAACTATACAACAGGGCCCGCACGTTCAGAATCAGGCCCATCAACAGAATTTGCTTTATTGTCCAGCTTTACAACCCATGATGGGCTGCTTATGTGCTTTACAGCCCCAACCACAGATTTTTTCACCTTCGACTAACTTCTCACGCCGACTCTCATTCCCATTAGGCATTACCAGCAAGTCCAACCCACTTACTTATTTTGAGTAACACAACTCCCTTATTTTAAGTAAAAAGCAGTTATAGGTTACTAATTTTCTAACACCCTTCAAATCACATACCTCATTTTAATATCACATCAAATATTTTAATATTTTTTAACATAACTAACTTTAACCACCTCCAATTTTTTAATATCATCTAATTAATTATTTTAAATATTTGTCATCAAAATATTTTATGACTGATAGTGTAATTAATTTTCAAATATTTATATATTATCTAATTAATTTTTTAAAATATTTTTCATCAAAATATTTTATAACTTATACTGTAATTAATTTTCAAATATTTATATTAATTAAAAATAACATGGTCACGTGTATGAGATAAGGACATGTGTCCTAACATTTGATGAAAAGAAAATTGATCGAATGTGTGAGATAAGGCCACGTGTCTATTGAGATATTAGCAAAGTTGTGCCCTTAATATCTTCTTCTTCAATGGAAGCAGTATGGAAGCAGCGCAACCATGTAGCGCATGTCCGAATCATCCTTCGACTCATCACCTGATGAATCTGCAGAGAAATCATCTTTCGAAGAAGAAGAAGCGTCTAATTGAAGCTCTCAAAGAAGGAGATTGATGGTGGCAATTGGGTGAGTTGCGCCGGTGGATAGAATGATGATTTTCTACGGCAAGCGGGTGGTTCCGGTGGATTGCAAGACTGATGTGGTTCTACAGGGCGAATCTGTGACTTCAGTATGACGAGTTCAAGACAGGAGTTTACCGACTCTCGCAATCGGGAGCAACTCTCGTGAACAAAGGGGATTCGCGTGAAGAGTCTGGTGTGGAGGAACCAGAGAAACAATAAAAAAATTAATTTTGAGATATAGGTAATGTTTTTTGACACCGAGATTTGAGTTAGCAAAAATGAAAAGCTGAAAATGAATAAGCTTTTAAGTTACC
Source organism: Tripterygium wilfordii (assembly GCF_013401445.1). Classification (NCBI taxonomy): domain Eukaryota; kingdom Viridiplantae; phylum Streptophyta; class Magnoliopsida; order Celastrales; family Celastraceae; genus Tripterygium; species Tripterygium wilfordii. The sequence goes on along the minus strand of NC_052234.1, from coordinate 12,598,765 downwards.
GGTTAGAAGCCATTAAAGTGAAAAAACATGACCAAAAACTGGTTTTTACTTATTTTGAGTCATGCGTTGGACATGCTCCTAGGTAAGGTTCATCGTATTTTGCAAATTGCAAAAAAGGAAGTTACAGATCTTTATTTCCTTACACTTTTTTTCTTGGTTAACATAATGGGAGCTTCAAGAAGATGGTTAACAGGGCCCAGATACTCATGATGTGGTATGGACTAAAAAGTCTGGACCCAATCACCCAAATCATCATTTGGGCTTCATCATTTCGGGCCCCTTTTTTAATTGAAAGTGAGTTTTCGGAATTGCCGACTACCTTCTACAGCCCAGTGGCTCTAGAAGAACTATTGACAACGTGACTGCCTTTGTCTGTACTTTCAGTGCCCGTGCCGGTGTAGAAAATCCTTTCTAGTTTTAACAGTCATATGATCATATGATTATGCCGGAAAAATGATTTTTAGAACTGTACGCAGGAGCAATTTACGATTTATCTGTTTCTTCTCTTTTTAGAAAACAATATATTTGTGTAGCTCAATTACCTTCACTTATAAGTTTTTGGAAGTCTGAGGTAAAGGGAGAGTTCTGAGCATGCACATTCAAGATCACAGCGAATATCTGAACGAGAGGCAACAAGGTGTTGGCTCATCGTTTCCCAAGTAGCAACTCATAGTAGAAGAAAACCTACACGGATAAATTCTGTTCACTTATAATGTACTGTAATTGATTGAGACAACACTAGCTAGTCTGCAATTGATCAAAGGCAGACATCACTATTGATCCATATATTTAGCTAGGCAGCTTCACATCTTCGACATTGTGTAATCCATCGCATCTGCAACGAAATCTGCCACCAAAAGATGCATATTGCAATATTAGAAGAGAACCTTTAGTCACCAAAGCAAAAGAGAATTAAATATTAGCATGTGAGATGCAAAACCCACCTGCATCTTCCTTGGTAAAGCAGAGAGGAGGAGTAATCCTAAATACATTTCCATGGAATCCTCCTTTTCCAATCAATACTCCCAGTTCTGGAATTTAAGAGTTGAGATTTATTAGTAGACGGAAGAAAAGGTTGAAGCGTATCTGGACTAACATTGAAAGAGAGAAACACAAACCTTTCATCTGGTCCATTACATGCATAATTTCCGCTTTTGCAGGAGTTTTCAGTTCGCGGTCAGTCACGAGTTCAACTCCAAGCATAAGTCCTTTACCCCTCACATCTCCAATTACTGGAAATAACAAAATACGTTTTAGAAGAGGAAATTATTATGGGTTCTCTTGTACAAGGGAATGTTCGACAAATGTAGAAATATGAAGGGAAGCTTACTGTCATGTTTGTCCTTGAGTTCAACTAATCTTTGTTTCAGATAGGATCCTACTTTGAATGCGTTCTCCTGAAGCTTTTCTCTCTCAATAACTTTCAGTACAGCATGCCCTGCAGCAGTACAAACAGGGTTCCCACCAAAGGTGTTGAAGTAACTCCGACGAGTAAGAACTTCAGCAATTTCAGGAGTTGTTACCACAGCACCAAGAGGAATTCCATTTCCAATACCCTGCGATTACCATCAAAGAAAACATCTCGAAAGCTTATAATCCAGTTTCTTACGTGAAAAATTCAGTGTCTCGATTCCATAATGACAGCCTGCAGCAATGCTTATTGGAAGCAATAATCTTTTAAGACCAAAACCAGAATTTGGATTGGCTAAGAGTATTACTAACCTTTGCCATTGTGACTATATCAGGAACAACGCCATGACCCTCGAAACCCCAGAAATGGCTTCCTGTGCGAGCAAACCCAGCCTGTACCTCATCGGCAATGCAAAGGCCCCCAGCATTTTTTATGGTCTTATAGACAGCAGGCAAGTAACCTGGGGCCAATTCTACAATGCCCCCTACTCCCTGTCAAAATTACATCCAATTAGAACATTTATCATATGTCTTCAACTGTCTTTAAGAAACAAAACGTGATGCATTATTACCTGTATGGCTTCTGATATAAAACCGGCGACGTTGCCTGAGGTTCCGAACTCAACATGATCATGCACATCTTTGGCATATTTTTCTCCATCTGAGCCAAACATCCCTCTGTATGGGTCTGGGTTCATTGCATGATGAACTCCGCTCTGTAGGTTAGTCCAGCAATTAAAACGAAGAAAGTCAACTAATGAATCAGGTTAAATTCTAATATTACACTTTATTCAAAAGCCACAAATATCATCATGAGAAAATTATCAGGCCCGGTTCAACAGTTGTGGTGTTCCATGATTGGTGAGGTTGCAGAAAGCAGGTTCTTAGCTTATGGTAAGTGTCCCAATCATGCTGGGATGTGACTTATTGGCAAACTTGACGGAGGACAGGGCCCCAAATCAGCACTAATAAGTTGTATTTTCTTGCTCTACGTTAACTTTTTTGGTAAAGCCACTTTACCGGATATTTTTTCAGGTCATAGTCGTTAAAATAAATCAGAGAGCTAAAACAAAATACTCTTACAAATATCTTCTACTAAGCACTAATAAAAACAAAGAATATTAATAGTATCCTAAGATTCCCATTTGCATTAAAAAAAAGAAACAAGTATGTCATAATCATAACCAAAGCTTGCATTAAGCTTCGTTAATTCATATGGTGACACTGTCGTACGGGTAAATAATAATTGTAACTTCATTTTCAAATTTACCTGTACAATGTTGAATTTCCAGGTACGCTGTCCAGTGGCACCCATAGTCCCGGCGGCATTCCCATGATAAGAATTCCTCAGTGAAACTATGTCATGGCATCCTGTGTATAATCTTGCTATCATCATAGCCAATTCATTTGCTTCCGTCCCAGAATTTGTAAAGAACACCACCTATTAATTCCAGCAGCAGCAATATTAATCGTTATGTATGTACTATTAGTGTGTGTGTATATATATATATATGTATGTATTTGCCTACAGTGGATTCAAATATCTACTCAAAAGTCACAATACCAATTAATTGAAATAGTGTTAAAAATATTAATATTTTGAATGAGGACTAGTAATTGTTCTTGTAGGCAAGCAGAGACGGCTTATTTGAACGTGGAACTCACAGTATGATATAGACCACAGTGGGATTGGCTTGATGAGTTTCAAAAGTCCGTCTGGACAAACTTTAAAATGTCATCCTTTATACTTATCATATTGATTACACAAATCTGTGTGATATAAACATAGATGGTGTTATATATATATGATATAATATATAATATTGCCAAATCCATGAGAATACGTGACGTCAGCCACATAAAATAAGTACCTTGAGATTTCCCGGTAACTTTGAGGCTAAGGCCTCGGCGAAATCAGCTATAGCGTTGTTGAGATAGAGGACAGTGGAGTGCTGCAACCGCTGGGTTTGGCTGACAATTGCCTCGACCACATCGGGATGACAGTGCCCGCAGCTTACCGTAGCAATCCCTCCAAAGGCGTCTAGATATCTTCGGCCGTTCTCATCGAACAAATACTGCATCTTCCCATCTACCAAGTTGAGCTGTCAAACATAGAAAACAACCCTATTAACCAACGATTCACGGCCATTTTTACTAGAAAATCGAAACACCTTAAAATATTGCGTTATGAACAGGCAATTCGGATCCTACATTAGTGCCACACTGCATTGCTAATTAATAAATATGAAATAAAATCGAAACGAGATATAAATCGTCACGAACATCAGAGATTAATATTAAGAAACTGAATCGCAATCACTTGTCAAAACGTTAATCACATTATGTTAATTAATCAAGAAGAAAGACCAAGAGACAGAGAGAAGAATTGATCGGCTGTGGCGATCGAGGACTCACGGGCTTAGTGTAGAAGTGAAAGAAGGACGGGCTGAGATACTCCCTTCGCTTGGCCATGATCTCGTCGGCGGAGGGACCTGTATAGGGAGGAGGAGAGAAGTCGAAAGAAGGTATTTTCGGAATGGGAACGTCATTTTCATGAATCGACGCCTCCTTCTGTGGTACCTGAGAGAAGCAACGTCCGGCGCTCAGAGAATTTGCTGACGATAATACCCTCCTCGTAATAAAACTCGACATCATTTCGTTTCCGGTGCTTCTCTCCCCCTCGAAAACACACGTTGTTGGGAGAGGGGGTTTATGGTTTGGGAGAGAAGAACCCGCCGAAAATGCAGGACTCTGTTTGTATGTGCGACGGAGAGAGTGAATACTGAATACTATGGAGGAGCCAGCCCGGATGACCCGTTATATAGGAGGCGGCACGTGACAACATTGGCCTCGTGTGAGTGTCTGCGCTGCGCAGAATTACTGGGTCTTACACTCTTACCTGGACGGTACTAATTTTCCTCTTTAGGCCCATCTGGGCCGCAATAGATGGGCCGCCTCAACTTGGTTTTTACAGTTAATTTTGTGATTTCCCCCAAATATGTACAATGAACATAAATACGCCATGCAAGAAAAAGACATAACCGTGTCACAATCTCGAGGTGTCATTTAGTTGGTGGAATCCAATTTTCCAAAAATAAGAGTTTCCTCTATGCTAATAATTCTTATATTTGGTTGATGAAATCTTTGAATTCTTCCAAATGAGGAATTCTCATCTCCTCCCAGGAACGGAGGAATCACCCTAAACGATTGAAAATCCTCACTTATTTTTAATTAAACACTCGATGAAAAACAGTTAATTTCTATAATATGTATGTTATTTTATTTCTCACAGATTTAATCAGATCACATAAAAATTAATTTTTTTTCGTTTTTATAATTTTAATTTAAATATTCAAATTAAAGTGTTATTTTTTAATTTAAATATGTCATAAATAATTTAATTTTTACACAAACCAAACATAAATAAGTAAACAATAATGTTTGACAATGACAAGGAATGAAAATGCCATAAAACAACTTTCATGACATTCTCTTTCCATTTTCATCTTCAAATCCGCAAACGAAACCACCCATAAGATACCATGATGGTCCTATTCTAATTCTGTGAGGACGCAAAATTACTTCTCATTGACATGCCAAAGACCACTTGCAATTTCTCAGTCAATTCGTTACAAGTAAAATGAAATACCTAACACGTTTTGTTTATGCCATTTTCAAAGCTTACCCCACTTGCATCTTCTTTGGCTGCATTTTGCAAGATATTCATTTAAAGAATGGACCTCCATAAATAGTGCATGCAAATCACTATCTATATACTTAATGATTCATGTGAATTTTGCCTTACAAGAAATTCATGTGAATTTTGCCTAAAAGGAAGTTGTGAGTTTGAGTTTCATTATTATCCGAGTCCATTCATAGAATTATGAATGTTATTGCTTGACACACGTGGTTTATACGAGCATATAAATTTATCCCGTGCATACCCAAAAGATAATGATAGTAGGTTCCCTCATAACCACTAAGCTCAGAACTGACCAACGCCAAGACTTTCCTACTACAAGGCTGGTTGGTTAGAATAGTTCTAGATGGCTAACGAAATTGAACTGAATAAAACGGTTTTGAAATGTTATTTACTTTTTTTTCCAATTCTTCGGTCTACATGAATTGCGGAACCAATTTTTAGATCGGTGTACAGAATTGACTCGTGTCATTGTGGAATCTAGCTCGAAATCAAGGCCAGATACAAATTCAAAGCTAAAGTCAATTGACCCGATTAGAAATTTAATTAGGAGGAATTCTCATCCCTAGTTACAGAATCTGATGTATTTATCCATGTTTCGTGACCAGATACTTTTGGTTAAATTACAGTAAAATCACAGCCACATGTACTCAACAACTATAAACAAATCGATTAACAATGCAGTTGTGGGAATAATTCGGACTTTAACGTATAAGACGAAGGCGGCTTTCGACATCTTGGGTTAATTAGACGCCACGTTTGAATGTATTCCGTGTAGGATTTCCACATTTTTTTTTTTATTTCTAGTTGTAATAATTGTTGCCTACACAAGGGTTTGAATAAAGTAATAAACTGCTGACAATAAAAATAGATATTGCATCTAGGGAACAAACTCTCATCTCTAGAAGAAACCCACAATCATAGAAAAAGAAGAACGGCGGGACTCTTCTCACACCCCTCTTTTACTTGTTTACCCCCTTATGAAATGACACCATATTTTAATATAATAAATCACCGAGAACCACACAAAGTTTGAAGTTCATGGAAGAGGCTCTTCTTCCAAGAAAATAGAAATACTTTTTGTTTGTGGTTTTGTTGAGAGAGAGATAAGGCATGTTAGACAAAGTTTTGACACAAACAATAATATGTGGGTTTCCCTTCTTTGCTTCTCTTCCTCTTTCAGAAGCTCTTTCTCTGGCTCTGTTGTTATTGCGCTAGAGAGAAAGTGGAAGATTTGTTGTTTTCTTTTTTGGGATTGAGGGTTTTGAATCTCAGCTAGAAGTGCTAGCTACTTAAGCCAATAAAAACAGAAAACACATTCAAATGACAAACTTGAGCACGACAAACATGGAGTTTCTGGGTTTGGTTTTGAAAATTGCAGGGATTTTGGTTATGGGTTTCGTCATCTTCTATTACTAATGGCCTCCAATAAGTGGAGAAAGAGACAGGGCAAATCAAGGAAGCACTAAAAAGCCAGTTTGCAGAGTGGGGTGGGGAGGGAGAAGAAGACAATAAATGTGTTGCAGTCTCTCTCACATTCTCGATTTTTGAGTCTGAAAGAATAACTTTTCATTGGACTAATTTACCCTTATTTGACACTGAGAATAGGCTAGACATAAAAAAAACAGAACACAAATTACGAGACCCTATTGAAGCAGTCTTTTCAATAGGGGTTAAAATAACAAAAATGAGGGTGTGAATAGCAGCACCAAAAGAAGAAACTTATATGGGAAAGCAACTGATGGATTAAGATTGATGTTTGTGCAAAGCAATATAATATACATCAAATCACCCACCATATGATTGAACATCTTATCTTGCTCACTATGATGACGCCTTGTCTGCGTGGCTCCACTTCTATATGTTATCATTTTTGATACCTTATCTTGGTCCCTGACGCGATTGACATTAAACTTGTATTCTGCCTAGTGTGGAGCATTATTTGATATGCCACCCTCACACTAGGGACACTAATAAAATGTTGGATATTGAATTGTAATGGGCCTATTTTGAGCATAATTAAGTGTGGGACCCGCATGTCCTTTGGGATGGTCCAAGATTAAGTACGTACATCTCAAAGTGTAGATGAGTGTAATACACTTGGATTAGAAAACTAATATCAGGTGAATGAAAAATTGATCCCAAAAAATATACGCATGAAATGGTGTAAGTTGATGTTGTAAATCTTAATCCCTATTTAATGGATTGTAAACTCAAGAGTGAATTTATGAACTTGGACCCAAGGGCACTCAAGTTTGTTGGTGGGAAAGTCTTACATGGACTTATGTATGGGTTGGGCTTGGCTAGGCCCATTGACATTACTTGTCAAGATTTGACCAAGCCCAAGACCAACTTAAGATGATAATCCAATTAAACATGTGGCAAGTCTTTTCTTTGATTTAGTCATGTTCAACCCTGATTTAAGGAGAATCATGAGGAGATCATGGTTCAGTATGTAACCGAACCCGTCTCAACTAATAGCCGAGATTTGGGCCACTAGGAAACTGATTTTTTGAGGCCTTTTAATAGCCAATTTCGGCTAGGAAAAGGAATAGAAGCTTTCTGCTACAGGTTGGTCCTTTTCAGTACACTTCTAAACAAGCTTTCTATTCTTCCTCCTTGCGTCTTTGTCATCTTGAGAGAGAGTTTCTTCGATTCTTGGTTCGCCGTTACATTAACTGCGTGCTTACGTTAACGTGTTACCAAAGAGGTATGGGAGGTGAAATTGTTGTGACTACAAGCACAGAGGCAGGACAATTAATCACTTTAAGGTCAGAGGTGAACACCTCGACTTGGTTTATGTTTCATTCTTGGGGTATGTATTAGATTCATATTAGTATATGTATATTGTGTGAACATTTTTGACGTGTTTATTTTCTTAAGTACAAAAAAAAAGTTATTTTGGTACACCGGAACATAAAATACTAAGCTGTCAAGTTGGTGAAATGTCACTTTTTAAAAAAAAAGGGAGGGGGATTTGAACCCAGATCATTAGGAGAGAGGATCATGGATCCATTCACTGAAAAGTAAATCATGAATAACAAATGACAATTTAAAAGTATTTCATATAGAGAAACATAGACACTTGCTATATTCATCGTACGGTGATCTCGCATGGTATCGGAAGAATAAGCCATGAGTTATATGGCCATATGGAAAATAATTATCCACCAAAAGAAAGAACAACATTGAAAACATTTGTATGAGAATAACAGGACAACATGAAAGCTTAGACTCTTATATGGGTGGGGTGTGAGACTTGCAAAAGTTTCTTCTACTTGAACCCAACTTTCCCTTAACTTTCTTAACAACATTTTTAGAAAGGAAATCCTAATTATGCACCGAAAAAGAAAAAGAAAAAACATCTATGAGAGAGATTCAGAGAGTAGCAACCAAAGTGGTGGGAGTTGGTATTGCAGTTTTACAGATGAGGATGCGCTATCCATTGTTCTTACTGATTTTCTTTTTCAATCGTAGCTGTAGCATGACAGATATCCATGTAGGATATCATTTTACACTTGCAGTCATTCCAGAGTATACCACAGTATTCATTGGAAAGGCTTTCCTGCTAGACTAACCAAATGGAGCCCAATTTTGAGTTGCATTGAGCATTGAATCCAGTGATGGACAGTATTCATGTTCTTTGGAAGTATTTCTGGCATCGAATCCATTGTGTAATTCTGGTCATTATTTGCACTTCTACGTGACAGATAAATGTGTGTTTGAGCTCACAGAAAATGGAGATTTGTGGTTGAAAGGGTTGGGACAACAAGTGGGATGGGGAACTGGAACTTTTGGTCAAGGTGTAGAGGTAAAATTATGTTAGAATAGAAACCAACAATTCTCCTGATCATACTTTCTTCATCAAGAATTCTAGTTTATAATTATAAGCGATTCTATCTCATCATCAATACAATCATTGTTCACCTTATCTCTCGCAATCCATTTGATGCAGACAGTGCAATACTGAAGACAGGTAATCTAGCCCTGGCTGACGCTTTGAACTCCATAAAATTTCAGAGCTTCAATTTTCCAACAGACATAATGCTCTGGGGTCAGAGACTAAATGTAGCTATTCACTTGACTTCTTTTCCCAGCAACTCAAACAAATTCTACACCTTTGAAATTCAACGTGACAGAGTAGCTCTGTTCCTAAATTCTGGCAAGTCAAGCTATTCTTACTGGGAATTTAAGCCTTTCAAGAACAGAAACATCACATCTCTTGAATTGGGTTCAGGATGGCTAGAGTTTTTCAATGATAAGCATAAAACTATCACACAGATCTCTTCACAAAGACTTGAACCACTAAGATTTTTAGCACTAGGGAATACAACAGTCAACAGGTAATATGGGGCTTTATTTCTACACATATAAAGAGTGGAAGTTTAAGGTTGCATTTCAGGCACTCAACATCACATGTGATATTCCCCTAGCATGTAAACCTTATGGAGTCTGTACCTTATCAAACGCGTGCTCATGCATCCAACTTATGACCAGGCAAGTCATGATGAATTCTAATTGTGGTGATGGAATTCCTGGACAATTCAGTGATGAAGGTCACGCAGAGATGCTGGAATTACCAGGTGGCAGGTGGCATCAGCATACTGAGGAATGGCACCAAAAAGGTCAATGTTTGCAAGGAAGAAGTGTACGTTTGTGCATAAATGACTGCAAGTGTCTTGCAGCTTCATATTCCTCCAGTGAGTGTTTTATCTACTGAGTGGTCGTAGGCATTAAACAATCCAAAAATGCAGCTGGATTGAGTTACATGGTCAAGTCTCCCAAAGGAACCATATAAGTCATGGCAAGCCTAAGGTGAAGAAATGGATCTTGGTCATGTTACAAGTGATTGATGGTTTGATTATTCTTCTAGTTGTGGGAGGCCTCAGTTACCATTTGGTTCGGAAGAAAATAAAACGTTCATTGCATACTACAGTACTTCTTGAGATCTCGTGGATTCAATTAAAGAAATCAAGACCTTGTTTCAATTTTTTCAGGTTGACATGAAAAAAAAAAAAAAAAAAAAACCCAACACACACACACAATTTTGGTTGTCTTCAGCAGTTTGATTCTCATATGCAATGACATTCCAAACCACAATTCTCCTAGAATTATTGAGAAATTCAGTACAACAAACAAAGACTAATAGAATAAACTATACAGTCACAGACATATCCCAAACAGAATTTACATAGCAATAAACAGATTAAAACGCCAAGCACAAAACAGTATAGACACCGTACAAAGATTACCTGTTTAGTAAACAACCAACACACGGATTTAGTGAAATGCATCTTAAAATTAGATTAAATAGCGTCTAATCCACTTTGTGAAATCAAGGATGGAGAAGTTCCTCAAATATGTTTGCGTCATATCAAAATATTTAGCAAGAAAAAGCAAATTAAAGGCCTCCAAATCAAAATCGAAGCAATAGCATGCAATGCACTTCGTAAAATCAAAGATTGAGAAGTCGCTCAAATATTTCTGCTTCGTATCAAAATATTTAGCAAGAAAACGTAAATTAAATACCTCCAAACAAAAATCGAATCCATCCATATTAAGATTCTCAAAAGTAGAAGAGAGGCGGAGATACTCACAGAGAGATTCGTTCAAAGTTAAAGACCATGTGAGGGAGGAGACATTAGCGCCAGTAATTCAAACCAGTTGAGTGATGAGTCGGTCGCAGCTCATCAGTCATGAGTGTGGAGAAGCAGCGAAACTGCGAAATAGGGACGCCACCTCTAGTGGGCTTTAAGAAAGCCCTTAAATCTTAACTTGGGTTATATATGGGCTTCACTATAATGTGGGCTCACATTTGGGCTCCTGAACAAAGTCGTGCTTTCCCTCCACTTCATTGTTCTCAAATTTGGGCTTCACCACTAGTGGGTTTTAAATGGACCACCATTAATAGCGGCGCCCTTTGAGTAATACCATAATAAGCTGGTGCTTATTGGGCTTTCCATTTGGACTTCAACCACTTGGGCTATATATGTGCTTCACTCTAAAGTGGGCTCAAATCTTATACGTTAATTAGTATGAGCTTAATCACGGGATTTACCGTTAAAAAATGGGGAAAATCGCAGGATTTTCTTACTAATCTTTATACGTTAATTAGACAATTAGTATGAGCTTAATCACAGGAAATCAAGGGATTTACGGTTTAAAAAAAGAAAAGAATCGCCTTAATTAATTCATTATGCCAATTAAGGTTGAATATAACGTTGTTATGGAAACACAACTGTCGATGCGTGAACACAGACTCAAGAGGGTAGGTATGAATTAAATTATATAAACGAGGCCTGTGAAATTGAACCTTAAGAAATTAAATCTAGAGCAAGAGAAATGATGAATCCACTTTCTCTTAGTCGCCTCCTTTTGCAGACAATTGTGCTCTCTGTTATTGTTCTCAGTGGAACGCTCGTCACAGCAGATAACGAGTCTTTGATCGCAAAAACCTGCAATCAAACCGATTATCCTCAAGATTGTACATCGAATTTGGATTCAGACCCGCGGAGCGCCCACGCAAAAGATATCAAAGAGCTCGCGAGGATTTCGCTTGAAATTTTGGCGTCGAAAGTCAATAACACGGCATCAGCGTTTCAAAAGGCACTCGTCGGTGAACGTGAGTCGTACGAGGAGTGGTCCTATGTGATGGTCTGCACGTATGGATACAATAGTAGCAGAGTCAACATGACAAACAGTGTCAGACTAGTTGAAGGAGACAAGTACCAGGATGCGTATAAGGAAGTTGAAGCTGTCAAGAGTGAAACCACTCATTGCATGAGCTTTCCATTAAGCGAACCAAATCTAGTTGATATTAATACGAAGTTGTTTAGATTCCTAGTGGATGCCATGGCTGTAGTTCGTCTCCTTTTCTAGCGGATGACGGCTTCACTCAAATCATGTTGTGTGGGTCTCCTTTTCTAGCGGATGACGGTTTCACTCAAATCATGTTGTGTGGGTTCATCTTTACGGGAAATTTGATTCATAATTATGTTAAGTAAGTGTGGTCATGTTTGATATAAAATAAAAAGTGAGCATTTTGTTGGTCTATAATAATCTATGCATAAAACGGGCCTGAGATATTTTGCTGTGGCCCACTCAAATGGACGCGCCAGTAGATAATGGGCTTCTTTCAGGGCTAAATTATTCCGAATGTCAACCAAGAGACAAGTCGAGAGGTTTGAAACTTGACCGAAGGACAATCATTTTGCTAAGCCCGGGCCAGTATAAACAATGTTTATACGCATGTATTTGGATCTGCGGTGGGCCTGAATTTTAGTGCTGGAGCCCACTCAAAAGTATCCCAAACGGAACTGTGGCCTGGGCTGTCTGTTGATAATGGGCTTCTTGGTTGTGAGCCTCAAAGCTCGGATAGTCATCACTTTTGGTAGGGCCGGGTCAGTAGACTCCATTTAAGTCGTGACCCGTTTTTGACCTCTCGAATTCCGCAGAGGACAAAGAAGCCCGTTGAGCTACATGCTTCCCGTTAGGAATCACCACAGCACCACTAGTGGGTTTTAAATGGACCGTCGGTTCATCACTTTAGTAATATCATAATATGCTGGTGCGTGTTGGGCTCTTCATTTGTATAACCCAATACGAAAGCCCCTAAATCTTAACTTGGCCTATACATGGGCTTCACTATAAAGTGGGCCCAAATTCGGGGCCCGAATAAGTTTATGATTCTTCTCAGTTTTATTGGTCTCCAAAGTCGCCACATCACAACATATTTTTATTTTTATATTTTTAAAACTTATTTGAATTTTTCTTCACCATTAGATGAGAATTATAGATTTTAGAGAATTGCGGAACTCTCATATCCATAATGCATGTCTAAAAGTTAGGAATCTTATTGGTATAGGCTTTAGTATGTGTACATATATATATGTGTGTATAAATGCATATCGTATAGATAAGCACATTGCCTTACCCAAGGCCGCATATGGAGATAAGATCATTGAAGTTCGTTCTGTATGTTTTTGATGGGACAGTAAACTTTATTCCCTATATTTATTTTTTGATTTAATCATGCATGGATGACCTCCTAAATATATGTCATAATAATGTCACGTACATATACTGTGCCTGACATATGTACACATGCATAGGCCTCATGATTCAATAAGAGTGTTTTCTGTCACCATCTTCTTGTAACCCTAACGTAAAAAGTTATTGCTTTCTCTCCTATTTTGTTGGGGTTAGAACATCTACTTCAAAGTAAACTATCTTAGCTGTCTATAGTTGCAGAGACCCTATTCATTCAGAAAATGATGACACACACACACATATATATATAATCATGAAGATTGGTTGTTTTCATAGGTGGATATTGTTTTATTTGGTTAAATATCCCACATGCGAGGAAACAAGACAAAGACACATTGTAGAATACCCTCCACACAATACACCAAGTTTATTCTTCTTACCATAATTCTCGACTGGTTAGCTTTACAAATTTAAGGTGCATGGATCATTGTTGTGTTTCGAAACTAGAAAGATAGCCCGTGAACCTTGATGTCACAAATCTTTCACGTCACAACAAAGACGTGGCATGTTGGCATGTATTCCCATGGGACCCATCGGGTTCTTATCCTTCATTTGGCTAGTTGTCATAGCTAACACTTCGAGATCATAGACCCCACCTTTGATAGCAAGTCCTAACCCATTAAATCTAATTTACTTATTTACCCTAATGAATTAACTATAGACCACCATCACCATGAATTATTTCAACAAATTAATCTAAAACACGAAACGAATATAATCATACCTTTTTTGAAAACATGCTTTGATAAGCATACTGGCAATATATTAATAGGATATACACACACACACACACACATATATATAAAAGTATATCTTTTGTGCCTTTGATTTGAATTTTATTTCAGCATTTCTCATTTTGTATACTCATTGTTATCACCAAATAGGACATCTTGGGTGCATATCAAATTCTTTAAAATGCTATAAGATTGTAAATTTCGATATTGACAAATATACATAGCTGTCAAGGAATTGCGAGTCTTGTTTTCGAGCACACGATGTCCTAATTTGTCTACATATATACATACATACAAGCACTGTTGATGCTCTCTTGTACTTAAAAAAGCTGTCTTTGTTTGGTTAATTGGAACCAATCTCCCCGTGAAGTTGAGCACCAACGGAACTGAAGAAGTGACGATCCATATTACCATCCATATATATATATTCCAAACAAATAGAGTGCGTAGTAAGAAAATAAAACCTTATATAAGTTCTGAAGAATATTAATTAATTACTCATAGACTCTATAAAGGCTAAGAGGACCAAATTGGAACTAGGGCAAGCGACAAGTGAAGTGAAGAGCAGGTTATGTATGTTTGTCATTGACTGTTTTCTTGTGATGATTAATGGACACACATGTGAATAGAAAAAAAAAACGTACCTTGTAATAAGTTTGTGAATATTTGGAACCTACACCACATTATTAATAGTTCACCTTTTCTTATTTATGAATAATATGTTTTTGACTTAAGTCTGCATGCATGATCCATGCATATAGTGTATGAGACCCCATTACATAATTTGTGAGTAATTGTTTAATTAATATAATTTTGATCACCAATTTTGGCATTCGTAGCACTAACTACATTGCATTTTATGGAAACAACAGTAATTGAAGGGTTGGGGATCACATATATGAAGAGATCGAGAGGGGGCACGTGAGGTGTATGTGTGTGTGTGTGTATATATATAATGTATGTACGCGTAATTGGAAGGGGGAATCTGCTCGTGATTGGAGACATCGAAAGCAGTGCAAGGAAGCGTCAAAGGATGTTTAGCTGTGAATCCCTCCAAACACTTCTCACGGGGGTTTCTTATTATCTCTCATTTCTTTGTCCATCTAATAAAACCAGCCTCCATACATACCAAAATGTCCCCACACGGCTTCTTCATTTTTGTTTCTACTCCTTGAATAATTTCCCTTTTGTTAAAAAAATAATAAAAAAATGATGCATGTAGGTTTTGTGTATAATTCCTTATACTAATTAATAAGCCTAAACCACTATTTCTTGGATGTGATAGTGTGTGTATATCCTCCACTTGTTTTGATGCTTTTGTTTTTTAATTAGGTGTGTGATTTATGTTGGCTAGAGGGGAAGAGTGGGTCATATGTCATTTCGCAAGTTAGATGGGAGAAGCTCGGATTATTCTAGGTAGGGATATTCAAAATTACTAATCATAATTGAATCGACCGATAATCAAACCGATAGATTAGTTATTTTATAAATATTACATATTTCTTTAAAAAATCGATTGATAATCGAAAAACCAAAATAACCAACCATCAGTCGGTTAAATTTATGTGGAAAAAAAAACAACCGTGGTCGCCACTAATTCTAGGTATCGATATGAAAATTAATGGAAATGTAAAAAAAGAAGATGAAGTTAGTAGTTAATTAGTTCACACAACAATGATAACAAATTAAAATTCAAGTTTCATGGACTTATTGTCTATAAACTAATTATGATGTTAACTAGAAATAATGATGGTGACTTTTAATTAGCAAGAACAATAATATTGGATTTAATAGTATCATTGCGAAAAAATGGTAATTGAGGAAACCCATATACATCATATATTTCGCTATATATATGTATACATACTCACCATATATTGTAACATTTACATACATGTTGTCTTGATCATACAAAATGAATGAGGGGTAATATTGTAACTTCGATATTGCAGAAATGAATTTCATATGGGGAAACGACATACTCATGCAGGAACAAAACAAGAAATCAAGTAGCCGAGGGAGGTCGTCTTTTTCCTTATAAACGACTCTTCAACAAAGCTTAATCACCGTGAAAGAAAAAAAAACTACAGAAGGGAAGGGACTCTCAAAAAAAGAGGTAGAAGAGAAAGAAGAAGAAAGAAAGAAACACATGGACTCAACATCAAAGGAGAGAAAGAGAGAAGATTTATATCAGAAATACCAATTACTTCGTGACGCCACCAACTCTACTGCTGTAATTACCCTCCTCAAAACTCTCTGTATGCATTAGGGTTTCAATTAAGATCTCTCATCTTATATATTATTTACTCGATATATCTGTAAATGAAAGATTGAACCCTATTTTGTTCATCTAGAGTACTCTTATACCTAACAGATTGTGGAAGTTGGGATTTGCTTTGTTCGATCGTGTATTAACACTGTATTTTGCTGATTTTGGGCAGATGAACAAAGCTTCAATCATAGTGGATGCATCAAAATATATAGAGGAATTGAAGAACAAAGTGGAAGAGCTAAGCCAAGAGAGTATTGGAAGCACTTCTACTTCACAAGTTTCAAATGCCCCAAATCCATTACCCCTGGTACGTACGTAATTTAATACTATCTACCTTATATATGAATCTTCCAATCCTAATTAATTATTTGTTCAAATTAATTAAGAACGAAATGATTCATTGGGATTATAATAATTTTGTTTTTATACCGCAGCAGGTTACGGTGGAAACCCTAGCCAACGGTTACCTAATTAACGTGTTATCTGAAAGGAATTGCCCAGGCTTGCTTGTCTCCATTCTTGAAGCGTTTGAGGAGTTGGGGCTTGATGTGCTTGATGCTAGCGTTTCTTGTGCAGACACTTTTCAACTTGAAGCTGTTGGACAAGTAAAAAAACAATTAAACCTCTTCTCTCATAAGTTTCTGTTCCGATTGATCAATGAAACTTAAATTATTAGCTGCACATATGCACGTAATAATTCGATTGTTCATACATTTAACTAGTTTTTAATTAGAACTCGCGCGAATCTTGAGACTTTTTTCCTGTAATATATGGATCGATGTGAGACAAATTAATGGGATTGCATGCTTGGATTAATTTATATTGAAGGATTGGTGTCATAGTGTGTTTTACCCATTAGATGGGTTAATTAATTTGGTTGAACTTTTTAGTTGAATAAGCATAATTAACTGGATCGATCCCTAGCTAATATATGTATTACGTTAATGTTGCAGAATCAAGGGAGTAATATTGACAGCATGGATGCTCAAGTGGTGCAGAATGCAGTGCTGCAAGCTATTGAGAGCTGGAGTAGTAGTGAAACTGGATTTTGATTAATTAGTTTCATCTTCTCCTTAATTTCTCTCCTCATAGTAGAGAAATATCAGCTGGTAATCAAGACATATATGGAGAATGAACATGCAAGCAAAGAGTCCTTCACCATTAATAAATTTTGTTGATTTTTTATCAACCAAATCTTTATACCAGTCTTGGTTAGGAGGTTTGCATTCAAAGAGTGCACCTTTACTATATCTATATATGGAAATGTACTTCAAGTTTGTGTCAATGAAAATATATATATGTACGCGCTATGACCTTCTCATAAGTATCATACAATCAACTCCCTCTTCTCTATATATTTATGAGTTCAGAGACATGTACCATTGCTCTTTCGATTGGAGTTACGCTTTGATGGCGTTGTGTACATGCGACATTTTAGAGTGTGTTCGGATTGAAGAATTTTGGGGGAGGGGAGGGGAAGAGAAGGAAAAATGAGTTTTTTTGGATAGTTTGAAAAAAGTAAAGGGGAGGGATTTGGAGAGGATTGAAAGGAATATTTCATCAAACTTCTGTCAAAATACTTTCTCCCCAAAATGAGGTCATTTGAAGGGAATAGATGTCTAATCAAATTATTTATAAGTTAAAAATATATTTTATCATCGTACATAATACTTAAACATAAAAATAAAGATATATTAGTAAATTAAACTAAATTTTTTTTTTCTCTTTCCAAACTTGGGGAAGGAAATGTATTATACCTTCCCTTTTCTTCCTTCCCTTTCTTTCTATTCCCTTCTCTTCCTTCCCTTCTCTTCTCTTCTCTTCCCTTCCCCCAAATCCATCAATCAAAAAACATACTCTTAAAGTCCTCATTGTCACGGAGTAATTATCAATGGTCCTGGTATACCATGTCGTTCATTGATGTGGAGCACTTGAACTAATGAGATAATGTCAATTCACATACGGCTTATATATGTATTTTGTGAAATTTGAATTAGAAAACACTTATCTCCATTCCCAATTACTCATGCATTTTCATCAACTGCTTGTGAATTTACATCATGATATTGAATTATTGGTCATGGTACATCACATCAGCATATGACATGTTGTGTCAAGACCATTGAATAATTTTTTTAGAGTGCGTAACATATAATCTTTTTATTTTATTTTTAAAACATAATCTCACAGTTAAATTCATGCATACTTATCCTTTGTTATTTTTCTATAATTTTTTTAAAAAATCATTTGATAAATTAAAGTTGTTAATTGGACACCCTCCAATCATGAGAGCTGGATCTTTTCCTACTCATGAGCCTTCCATGTCTCTATCTCTGAAAAGCCTAACCAATTAATTTTGAGCCCATAGAAAAAAGTTATAGCATCAACCAACGGCCTAACATAGCCATTGTCGTAGCCTCGTAGGCCCAAATCTGGTCTTCGTGGCTCGTGCTTACTGAAATACGGACAACCGTATTCTGTAATCTGTATGCTCATTGCTCGATAACAGGCTAACAGGAGCAATAGGCCCACACATGTTGTAGGCCCCCTTTCGGCCCGTGACACATAAAATTCTCAAATTAGTTGGGCTTCATGCTTACCGAGAATCAGCACCCCAATTTTCAAACCCATCTACCGTAAACCTTAAATGGGCCCACTAAATATTCCTTCCTTTTTCTCTTTCTTTTACTTCTCGAAGTCTCTGAACGCAATATTTGAAATTCGTACATAGAATCCTAGGATGCAATTAAAATATATCCTAAATCCACACCTCCATACATATCAATAATATTATCCGTGAATACATGAGACTCGTACGACTTTATTCCTCTAAACCCCAGTTATTATTCACTGAGCAAAGCCCAACTATTAATGGGTCAAAACCCAATTCACTAGACTTGAGGAAAAAATCTTTTTGTATACATTACCATGCATTAATGCAACGCAATCATTTTTTTAAATTGGAAGGCTATTCATGGTTGACGAAATGAACAATTTAATGTGAATAGAATCTGCAATATGGACTCATAAGTCACAAAACTCTCCTACACGTTCACTTTAAGCAAAGCGTGTGGGGCCATTGACATGTAAAAATATTGCTAGCTTTGTGTGTAGTGTACCGTGAAATTAACGTCAATTCTAGCTAATTAAGGTTAAGATATAATTTGGGAGGAATTTCAAAATCAATTATGAATTATCCGAACACTCTGTGATGTGTAAAGTTGCTACAATTTGATGCCTACCTCTTTGTTAATTTGACTTTAGTTCATCGACCATACCGTTATCATGGCCGGCCTCAAAATCATTAAAAAAAATAATACTACTTCTAAAAAGTGTTTCTTCTTAGCTAATTAATTAATTAATTATTATAGTCCTGGCTGTCATGATTTTGAACTCAATTATTTTTTATAGGAGGATTAGTTATACTTATTTGGTAAATGTCATTTTCAATTACCATTCAACGGTCCAGCAATATTACTTAATATAGTTTTGAGAATGATCGGATGGTTAATTAAGAAAGGAATTATAAAGAAATACATAATGTTCAACGGTACAAAAATTATTAATTTTGGTCTAAATTTCCTAGCTGGGCACTTTGTGGAAAAAATAAATTGGCTTGATTTGCAGATGCAGTTGACTTTGGTTACGTGGGCGTGTCTTGGTTGTCTTTTTCAACTAGAATAATTATTACAACTTGCACGAGTCATGATCATATATTAAGCACTATATATGTAAAGGGGTTAGGTAGCATCAAACCAAATTTGCATGCATGAAGATTGATATCTTTATCCGCCGACGCGGTTTCTTTAATTTAGCAAATAATGGAGCATTATCGATCCTTCTTTTACTATTTTTTTCTTACGTTTTTACAATCATTTGAGACATTAAAACTGTTTGAATTTTGAATTACAGAAACGATTAGACCTGTGAAAGAGACTATGATGATTTTTGTCCTTAAATTTTTTTTAAAAAAGAGAGATGTTAACATCTAGACAAGGCTTAATTGATTAGATTATATATATATATGATTAGATACAAATATCTTTATGAATGTTTGTATCTAAGTAGGATCGAATCAATTAAGCATTGTCTATGTTAAGACTTGTCCCACATTGGGTGGTCTTGTGCCAATCACTTAAGTGATTTATATGAGCAAAGCTCATCCCCTACATGTAACAAAGCTTTTTCTTAAACTTGAGTGAGTTGGGCCTAGTCCACTTACTTGGATATAAGGAGGAATAAAGCCGTGTGAGCCCGATGTATTTACGGAAACCGGATAATCCAAAACGGACAATATTGTTGATATGTATGAGGATATGGATAATATTTTTGACATGTATGAGGGTGTGGATTTCTGATAATATAGAGGTTAACATCTCTCATTAAAGTTGTGTCTACGTGGGTCATGTAATTGGCCAACTTTAACAGTTTAAAGCAAAACATCTCTCATTAAAGTTGTGTCTACGTGGGTGGTGTAATTGGCTAATGTTAACAGTTTAAAGCAAAACATCTCTCATTAAAGTTGTCTCTACGTGGGTGGTGTAATTGGCTAATGTTAACAGTTTAAAGCAATCTGCCGGCCACTGACAATGATGCAAATTACATAGACATGGCTAATTGGAATATTATGTACATGATATTGATTTTTTCTAGCAAATAATTGTATGTAATAAGTTTGGCAGACAAATACAGCCTGTCTAGATAAAATATAGTTATAATTAAGTTATTACCTTCGTAAATTTTTTAAAAAATCAAAAGAGAGGCCACAAGAGACGACCCAGGACTCTTGTATAAACATTCCTACCATGCCTAAGAAATTTTATTTTAATAAAAACTATATATATATATATATATATATCATGGTTTTTAAAATATTGACTTTACCAACACAAGAATATGCCATATAGACGACCGATAGCTCTTGTATAAATAGAGCCTACAATCGAAGCCTCAACGTACACAAAGCAGTAAACAAACTATATAAGAGCTGAAATCTCATTATTCATCTTTATAGGCATTATTTAGCTATGGCGTCTCATTGTTGTTTCTCTTTATTAACTCCACATAACCTCAAATTCCGTTTGTGGTTTCTTTATAATTTATTCACAGTCATTGGGATAGTTTCTGGTCAATTATCATCTAACTTCTATGGAACTTCGTGCCCCAGTGCTCTTGCTACCATTAAAAGTGGTGTAAACACAGCAGTCTCTAAGGAAGCTCGTATGGGTGCATCGTTGCTCCGCCTTCATTTTCATGATTGCTTTGTCAATGTAATGCTATTATTTTTAAGATATGAAGCTTGGTCTGTACATTATTTTTTAATCTCTTTTAATTCTAAATTTATTGTTTCTGTTATATGTGCACTAGGGATGTGACGCATCAGTACTATTGGATGATACTTCGAATTTCACTGGAGAGAAAAATGCTGGTCCGAATGCCAATTCATTGAGAGGATTTGGCGTAATTGACACCATAAAATCGCAGTTGGAAAGTCAATGTCGTGGAGTTGTTTCCTGTGCTGATATCATAGCAGTTGCTGCTAGGGACTCTGTTGTCGCTGTAAAGCAATTACATATGTGTTCCTTACTATGAATGAATTTTGGAAGAATAATCTCTCACTATTTTCTATCATATTTTCAGTTGGGAGGACCTTCATGGACTGTTCAATTGGGAAGAAGAGACTCCACAACAGCAAGTTTGAATGCTGCCAATAGCAATCTCCCTGGCCCAGGTTCTAGCCTTAGCCAACTCATAAGTTCCTTCTCAAACAAAGGTTTCACAACAAAGGAAATGGTGGCTCTCTCAGGTTAATTAATTTAATTTGTTCATTATATATTCATATATTGTGTATATTTATATATGTTGTGTGTGTTTGATTTGGTGACCTATTAATTTATTTACGTGTATAATTTATTTTAGGGTCTCACACAATAGGCCAAGCAAGGTGTACAGTCTTCAGAGCCAGACTTTACAATGAAACCACAATCAATTCTTCATTTGCAGCATCAGTAAAGGCAAATTGTCCAGCCTCTGGTGGTGACAACAATCTATCTCCACTAGATACTACAAGTCCTACGTCTTTTGATAACGCCTACTTCAAGAACTTGATAAGTCAAAAGGGTCTAATGCACTCTGACCAGCAACTCTTCAGTGGGGGTTCGACAGATTCTCAGGTTACTGCTTATAGTTCAAACTCTGGATCTTTCACAACTGATTTTGCAAATGCGATGGTCAAGATGGGGAATCTGAGCCCACTCACTGGCACCAGCGGCCAGATCAGGACCAGTTGTGGGAAAGTTAATTGATTGAGTTAATTGTGTTCGGTCTTTATTTTCTGTACTTGTATAATTCTTTGTTGGAGAGACTGCGACTGTTTCTCATCAAAGAGAGTAGCAATGAAATTCAAGCTTTGTTCCCGCCGGATGCCGGATAATTTTCTATGATTATGGGCTTCGATGACAGCCCATTAAGTGGCAATCCTTGTTTCCTTTCATAATGGGTTCAGTACTTAAGTTACAACCAGTTATTAATTGGGCCTAAATTTTCTAAGATTTCGGGCCTCAATGAGACCTCATTATGCAGTCACTACATTAATTGGACCCATGTAGCCCATTTAGCTAATTAAGTCGTGGCCTCGTGGTCATAGAATCCAACCACCCCCAGTTGTAGTGGTTGGGCTGCATTGGGCCCTCCTATAAAGCCCATTTACACAAGTTGTTCTCTACTGATATTTGAAAATCTTTGGGAGTTGTTAGAATGTAATTTCACCTCACAATTTAACCCCAAAAGTTGACTTTAATATATGAAGACCGCTCCACCCAGAATCACGTAGCCATATTCTGTAATGAATAATGTTTGAAATCTCCAAAAAGTGACCCCCAAAAGATTTTCATTTAATGTGAAGTGGACCCTACATGTATTGTTTTAATCAATGGTTATTTTAATGCCATATAGATTTAGGGAAATTTTGGGGGTCTCTAGCATTGTCCTTCTTTAATATAATACCATCAAAGTCATGGCCCATACGCACATGGCGATTCTCATATTCATTATCCATGGAACGTACCGACAATTTGGGCGAGCAAATCAAGCCGGAGGAACAAGTGTTTGGTCATGCAACGTCTTATAAGGTTCTGTAGCTTCGTCTTCATTGATAAAACAAAGAGAATCAGTACTTTTGAGCTTCGACTCCTCTTTTGGTTGTTTTTAACTTGTTCCTCTTACTCTGACTAGAATAATACCTAGATAAAGCAGGACCCCTGATTGAAGTGTCTCATATAGTATCATTTTCAACAGATACTTGTATGTTTAACGTATATGCCTTGTTGTCCTGCACTAGCAAAATAGAGGAAATACAAGATAGACCCCAAGGTGGTATTGTGCGTTTTGGGCCTGAGCTGGGCACTCTTTGTAGGCTCTATTAG
Source organism: Tripterygium wilfordii (assembly GCF_013401445.1). Taxonomy (NCBI): domain Eukaryota; kingdom Viridiplantae; phylum Streptophyta; class Magnoliopsida; order Celastrales; family Celastraceae; genus Tripterygium; species Tripterygium wilfordii. The sequence goes on along the minus strand of NC_052234.1, from coordinate 12,575,176 downwards.
GCGGATGCCCACCTCCCTTACTCGAACCCATGACCACCTCTTGGAAGTGGGAGAAGGAGTATACATCAATCTCACTGTAGAAAATCCCACGATGGCACAACCCAGAGCCAGCCTCCCCACCATCTCAACCCATTGGGCCGTGGCAGTTCCCAGCCCACCTTCCTGGAAAAGGCTGGACAATCGATGTGGGATTTTTATCCCTTTAACACCTTTTCAACACTCCCCCGCACTCGTGGACTGGGTATCAAAGCCCAAGGTCCAACGAGTGGACTTTTTCATCGGGGACGAGCACACCTGCTCCGATACCATGTAGAAAATAAAGATGCAGAGACAGAAAGCTTTTCATTCTTATTATTCATGAACTCATATTGCTTACATATATAAGCACTAGAATTATGCCATAGAATCAGCCGAAAATATTGACATAGAATCAATTGATCTAATCAGCCGAAATTATGGACATATCAGCCGAATTGTTGACATATCAGCCGAAATTATTGACATGGCCAACTAATCTAATCACACAATAATCAGCCGCAATTATTGACATAGAATCAACTAATCTAATCTAATCTAATCACACAATAATTTCGGATATTGACATAGCCGAAATTATTGACATAATCAACTAATCTAATCACACAATAATCAGCCGCAATTATTGACATAGAATCAACTAATCTAATCACACAATATCCTCCAATACTCCCCCTCAAGCTGGATCGAGTAGGTTGATCGAGCCAAGCTTGGAAAGTATTCGAGTAAACTGAGCTGAAGGTAGAGCCTTTGTGAATATGTCCGCAAGTTGATCTTGAGTCCGAGTGTATCTAGTAGCAATGGCTTGAGCTTGAACTTGTTCCCGAATGTAATGACAATCAACCTCGATATGTTTAGTTCGTTCATGAAAAACTGGATTAGAGGCTATGTGCATAGCCGCTTGATTATCACAACAAAGAGTCATAGGTTGAGAGGTAGAGATACCAAGGTCAATAAGCAACGCCTTTAACCACATAAGTTCAGAGGCAGCAGAAGCCATAGCTCGATATTCTGCTTCCGCACTTGAACGCGCAACAACAGCCTGTTTTTTACTTTTCCATGAAACCAGGTTCCCCCCGATAAACACACAATATCCAGTTGTGGATTTCCGATCAAGAGTATTACCTGCCCAATCAGCATCGGTATATCCAAGAATTTGAGAGTGACCGTTATTCTGCACCAGAATGCCGCGACCAACAGATCCCTTTAGGTAGCGAAGAATCCTTTTGACCATGATCATATGATCAATGGTAGGAGAATGCATAAACTGACTTACGAGGCTGACTGCATGACTAATATCCGGCCTTGTGATGGTAAGGTAGATGAGTTTGCCAACTAACTGTTGATAAGGTTGAGCAGAATCAAGAGGCTCACCATGCATAGAGAGCTGAAGCTTACTGTTTAGCGGTGTCTTGGCTGATTTGCAATCAACCATATTTGCTTCACGAAGTAAATCTAACACATATTTCCGTTGATTCAAGAAAAGCCCTTTGTGCGATGTGGCCATTTCTATTCCCAGGAAATATTTAAGAGCACCGAGATCCTTAATAGAAAATCTTTGATGAAGGATCTTTTTAAGGTTGTGAATAGCTGTATCATGAGTACCAGTAATAATGAGATCATCAACATAAATTAGAACAACCAACCTTTCATTGGATCTGGTGCGAACAAATAAAGAATGGTCTGCATTACTCCTTTTGAAACCAATTTCCTCAAGCACGGCACTCAACTTTGCATACCATGCACGAGGAGATTGCTTCAATCCGTAGATTGATTTATGCAACCTGCACACAAGACTAGAATTATTGCTTTGAGGATGTCCCGGTGGCAATTTCATATACACCTCTTCCTTGAGATCACCATGCAAAAATGCATTTTTAACGTCCATTTGAGACAAGGACCATCCATGATTCACAGCCACCGAAAGCAATGTACGAACTGTAGTCATCTTCGCAACGGGTGCGAAGGTCTCCTTATAATCTACTCCATAAGTTTGAGTGAAGCCTTGCGCAACTAAGCGAGCCTTATGCCTCTCAATTGATCCATCAGACTTGAATTTTATCTTGTATACCCATCGACTGCCAACTGCCTGTTTATCTGGTGGTATTGGAACAATACTCCAGGTGTGGTTTTCTTCTAGAGCCATAAGCTCTTCTTGCATTGCATGCTGCCACACTTCTTGTTTGTTAGCCTCATGAAAACTTTGAGGTTCCATGTTGCTAGAAATACTGCTAAGATAGGCTGCATGTGAAGTGGACAATTTTTGATATCCAAGAACATCAGTGATTGGGTGTCTTACCGAGTAAACCATGTAGTCTTGTAGTTTGGATGGTGGATGTCGTGTACGAATGGAGTGACGTTGTTTAGGAAGAGCCACACTATCACCCAAAATTGATGCTGGTGGTGTCACTACTTCACTTGCAGTATCTTGTTGAGGTATGTCACCATTACTTGATTCACTAGACAAAGGTACCGAATCTGGAGTAGGAGCACCCTGATCATGTACTGACAATTCAGGTGTTGTTATAGGCAAAGGAAATTGATCTAGCTCCCCCTGATTGAATATATGCTTAGTTTGAGGGAAGAAAGAAGCATTTTCCTCAAACCTAACATCCCTAGTAACAAGGAGCCGTCTAGTAGTAGGATTGTAGCATTTATACCCCTTCTTGGTTGGTGAATAGCCTAGAAAGACACACTTGACAGCTCGGGGTTCTAACTTGTCACGCTGGGAAGCTTGAATGTGTACATAGCAAGAACATCCGAACACTTTAAGATGCTCTAAAGCTGGTTTTTGACCTGTCAACAACTCATAAGGAGAGTTAAAGTGCAAAATGCGACTTGGTAGTCGATTAATGAGATAAGTTGCCGTGGACACCCCTTGAGACCAAAAAACTTTGGGAACACTCATTTGAAACATTAATGCTCGAGTTTTCTCTAATAAGTCACGGTTTTTTCTCTCGGCTATTCCATTTTGTTGTGGAGTACCAACACAACTAGTTTGATGAATAATGCCATGCATGCTCAAGTATTGTGACATAATGTGTGTCATAAATTCAGTGCCATTATCTGATCGTAGGACTTTGATTTTGGTTGAGAATTGAGTGAGAACAAGCTGATGAAAATCTTGAAATACATTGGCAACATCACTTTTTGATTTTAAAAGATACAGCCAAGTAAATCGAGAGTAGTCGTCAACAAAAGTAACAAAATATTTGTAGCCATCAAAAGATTCAAGAGTTGGACCCCAAACATCGGAATGCACTAAATCAAATATTTTATTGGAATGAGAATCAGAAGACGGAAATGATAGTCTAGTAGATTTTGACAGGTGACATACATCACAACTTATTGAAGATTTATGCAGATTTGGAAAAATCTTGGATAGAATGGGCTCTGAAGGATGAGCTAAGCGTTGATGCCACAACGATTGATACCCAGTCCATGGACCTTGGGCTTTGATACCCAGTCCACGAGTGCGGGGGAGTGTTGAAAAGGTGTTAAAGGGATAAAAATCCCACATCGATTGTCCAGCCTCCCCACCATCTCAACCCATTGGGCCGTGGCAGTTCCCAGCCCACCTTCCTGGAAAAGGCTGGACAATCGATGTGGGATTTTTATCCCTTTAACACCTTTTCAACACTCCCCCGCACTCGTGGACTGGGTATCAAAGCCCAAGGTCCAACGAGTGGACTTTTTCATCGGGGACGAGCACACCTGCTTCGATACCATGTAGAAAATCCCACGATGGCACAACCCAGAGCCAGCCTCCCCACCATCTCAACCCATTGGGCCGTGGCAGTTCCCAGCCCACCTTCCTGGAAAAGGCTGGACAATCGATGTGGGATTTTTATCCCTTTAACACCTTTTCAACACTCACCAACGAGTGAGTATCCATTTTATATGCCTTGTTGATAGACACTTTGCAGAGTAGAGAAGAGCTATATTTCCGGTAATTAATGGACATTGGGAATGGATGGCCAATCAAGTATGCTCATCAAAGTGTGTAAGCAATAAATCACCTAATAAATGCGCGAACTGAACAGAGTATGCGTGGCTCATTCATATCTATCAACCCTGACCACCTTGACATAAACTAATCAAAGGCACCACTAATCAAAGGTGGTGCCACACTCGTTGTTCTATTGTACAGTTGTGAGACCAAAAGTCAAATGTGATTATGTCTACGGCTGAGTATCTATCTTCCATAAAATGGAATTTTATACCAGTTTTTAACAAATACTATCACAAATATTAAGCATCTCAGGCAATACCATAGAAGAAACAGAGGATAAAAGAAAATTTTAAGGCTAAGTCATTCATATCTCATAATCAAACATACAGTTTTTAGGGTAGAAAGTAAATTAACCACCATACATTTTCAATTCTGCAAGTTCAACAACAATTGATGAACTAGCAGACCCTTAAATCCAAGAACATAGTAACTTGCCCAGAGTTTGCTCGATGAATTATGATCACCATTTCTTGCATCCTCCAAAATGACAGACAATTCCTCTGTTCAGGCCAAAGCACAAAACTGATCTTGGCGATCCAGTGTGCGTTTCTTCATATTCTGCCACAGAAAATAATGAAGAAACAGAGCTTCTTTCATCAGAATGTATCGAGTTAGACAAAGCAGAGCTAGAAGAAGAGTTTAAAGATGACCAAGATAATGATGATGATGATGGAGTTGAGCACACATTCGATTTTCTGTTCCAGAGATTGATTCTTGGAAACAAAGAGTACAAGAGACTGGATCTCGAATTTTTCTTGATGGGTTTTTTGTTGGAATTGAAATAGTAATATGAAGGTGGGGGAGTTAGAGGAGGAAGAGTGCTGTCGCAGAGTTTGTGCTTTGGAGTACCTGGCCGAGACTCCCACATAAATGGAACTGAACCAGCTACTCCTCCATTATACACTCTAAAAGACGGATTGTTGGCTTCTTTGGTGAGAAGTTTAGAGAAGAATTTGTTATCTTGCTTTATATGTAGTGACTTCTCTGGAACATCTTGGTTACTAGTGAACATTTTGGGTTTCTCTCAAAGATTTAAGGAAAAATGGAGAGGCAGAGAGGAGGGAGAAGAAGCAGATGGATTTGCAATTGGTGTTTTCTGTTTCGTGAGAGAAACCATAGGCCTAAATGCTCGATATAATATATCTAGTAAGTTGTACTTAGGGTATTGACGTGGAGAGTTGAACTTGAATCCCTCGTTTAGAAGGTTTTATCCCAACCTAATTAGCCTTAGGTGGTTTGCAATTAGTGTTGTGTTTGGAATATTAATAAAAGCCCACTACACATTGAATTACTGAATTAGATTTCTTGTCAATTATGGTATCCCACACCAGAGCATTTAATGACAAGAAAATGTTACAGATTTAACATGCAAAATTCTTCCTTATTTTATATTTATTCAAATGTTTGGAATAGCTGGCCGGGCAGTGTTTATTTACTGTTTCTAGTGGCCCATGGTCGTTACAACTCACAAGTGCTACGTTTAATGGAGGGGGAAGTTATTTTATATTTATTCAAATGTTTGGAATAGCTGGCCGGGCAGTGTTTATTTACTGTTTCTAGTGGCCCATGGTCGTTACAACCCACAAGTGCTACGTTTAATGGAGGGGGAAGTTAATTTAATGGGGGGCATGACCCAGTAGGCCAGTACCGTTCAGACATTCGCCCAATTTATTTCACTTTGTCCTGTGACTATGATAGTCCATGCCTCGAATGGGCTTAAAAGAAGAATAGATATATGTCGGGCCTGAGATATTTTGCAATGGCCCACTCAAACTACCCGCCAGCAGATGACGGGCTTCTTTCTGGGCTAAATTATTCTGTATTTCAGTGATTCGTAATGCTGCTCAGCCCTAGAGACAAGTTCAAGTTCAGAGGTTTGAAACTTGGGAGGACAATCGTTTTGCTAAGGCCGGGCCAGTTATTTGGGCCTGAATTTTTGTGCTGGAGCCCACTCAAACAGTATCCCAAAAGTAACTGGGGCCTGGGGCTTGCCGTGGATAATGGGCTTTTGGTAGGGCCCGGTCCGTAGACTCCATTTAACTCATGACCCTTTTTTGACCTCTCGAATACCCGCAAAGGACAAAGAAGTCCGTGGAGATACGTATTCCCCAAATTGCCCGTTAGGAATCAACAGCAGCAAATAAGGAGGTGCGAAAAGTAGGGGTAGTTTAATAATTCCATCCTTAAGGAAAGTGTAACTTGCATTGTCTTCTTCTGTTTCCCCCTGTATTCTCTTCCGCAGTCCACTGAGCTTTGAGCCAGTCTCTGCACTAGTGCTTTTGATCGATTCTCACGACTCCAAACGTCTTCATAGTCATCATTATAACTAAAGAACTATCACATGCTTTCATGATTCCTTCAATTTTAGGGTTCCGTTAGTGTGCTCCTGTTCATTTAAACTCCGAGAAACCCTAGCTACAAACGGGTCGGGTTATGGAACCAGTTATCGGCGAGGAATTTGAGTCTGTCGAGAAAATGCGCTGTAATGAGGTGGATTCGAGTTCAGGGAAGAAGGAGGAGAATGGGAGAGTGGAGATTGATACTTCGGCCCCGTTTGAGTCGGTGAAGGAGGCTGCGACGAGGTTTGGTGGCATTGGCTACTGGAAACCCTCTCAATATAAGATCTCCGAACTTGAGGTTTTCATTGTCTTTCCCTCTCCTTCATGCACACTCGAAGTTAGCTTACATTGTGGTTCTCTATTTTTTTTTTGTGCGAAATTCTGCTTCAACTTTACTTTTCCTTGGTTTTTTACACTATAATACTGACATTTAGTCTTGGTTTTAGCTAAGGATTAAAATAATGTTTACTTGATTAGAAAGTAGAGAAAGCCATTTGAGTAAAAATGGCCGTCTTTGAAATTTGCTTTAAAGGATTCTCCTTTATTTTTCGGTTGATTTCCAGCTGCTTGAATCCTTTCTTTTACGTTTTTATCATAATTTTCTTGTAGGGTTAATGTATTTCCACTGCAAAATTTAGGGCTGATGTTAAGCCCTTGTGTGAAAAGATAGGCAAAATTTATTGGCACTTCTTTTGATTTTGGGCATTATAGGCACACATAATTCAAAAGGATTGTTTTTCTTTTTTGAATCTAATCTCAAATTGACATGCCACAAAACATCCCAGATGATTGTGAAGTACTGTAATTATATTAGCCTCATAAGGAGATACACCGTACGCTTACTGTGCTTTTATGAAATTCATAATATGTTTGTGCGAGTGCGAGTGCGGTTTTAGGGCAAATGTTTCTGCAATCTCTTATTATTCGTAGTTCCCTTCATTCCTTGATATAACTTGTACTAGTCTGTTCAGAGTTAAACCTTAGCTTGTCATTGCTCCTAAGTTTGCTGATTGCTATATACTTTTTTCACTACATTGACAGTAGCAACCAGTTACTGTGCTGACTTATATGATGTTTCTAATCTGGTAAACAAATGAGGATTTAACTATTGACTGAAGTATAGGCCTATGATGGAGTACTTCCTGGGCCGTTACCTGTGAACGTACATTTGGAACTTTCTTTTAGACTTCTCTACGAGGAGAAGTGTCTTTGCGGTTGAAGTTTTATCATTATCTTGGATGTTTGCAATTCCTACTACTAGGATGTAATTGTTGATAAACATAGCCCTACCGTTTCATTTGTTCCTTTTTTACATTCAAGTCTTCTTTTGGCCCAAAATTTAGTCATTTTCTTTGGCACAATCACTATTATACAAGTTAGAAGGAACACCATACAGTCACTTGAAATGGCTCATATCTGTTTTATGTTTCTTTCTTGGTATTAGAATATTTTTTTTAATCAATGTTGTCAACAGCACGAAATGGAGGAGGTTGACATTGTGAAAATGGAGAAGCTGGCAGCAGAGTTGGAGAAAGATCTGGTTATCAAAGAAAGAGAGGCCTTGGATGTATTGAAAGAGCTGGAAAGTACCAAAATGATTGTGGATGAACTAAAATCAAAGCTACAGAAACAAGCATCTGAACTCAATGTAAGGTCTGAGTCGAATGTGGAGGATACTAATGAAACTCCTGCATGCATAGAAGCTAACAAAGAAAACCATGAGACTCATGTTGGCCATTTGAATTTGGTTGAAGGTTTGGGCAGTTGCCCCTCTTCAGCTCCAGGTTTAATCTTAATGGAGCTGAAACAGGCGAAGTTGAACATCTCGAGGACTACTAATGATCTTGCCGATATACGAGCCTCTGTTGAATCACTTAAGAGAAAACTAGAGAAGGAAAGAACCTCTCTTGAGAATACCCGTGAGAGGTTGGCACTGAATTTGTCAAAAATATCCTCTATTGAGGAAGAGCTGAATGAAACAAAACTGAAGCTGCAGCTGGCAAAAGACACAGAAATAAAAGATGGTTCAGAAAATCATTTGGACATCTCAAGGGAGCTCCAACGTTTGACTTGCGAGGCTGAGCAATTCAAAAAGATGGGAGAAAATGCCAGATTAGAAGTTTCAAGAGCAATATCTGAAATTGGGCTGACAAAGGCTAAAATAAAAACAACTGAGACCAGATTGGTTGCCGCCAGGAAAGTGAAGGAAGCGGCTAGAGCATCCGAAGCCTCTGCTGTAGCTGAGATCAAGGCCTTGCCAAGTAGTGGCTACACTTTAGGAAATAGCTTGCAAAAGCCTGAAGTAGTAACTCTTTCATATGAAGAGTATTCTTCTCTATCCTGCAAGGTACGAGATGCTGATGAACTTTCCAAGATAAGGGTAATTGAGGCAATGCTTCAGGTTGATAAAGCAAATGTATCAAAAATGGAAATTTTGAAAATGGTTGAGAAAGCTACAGAAGAAGTTAAGACTAGTAAGAAGGCATTGGAAGAAGCTTTGAGTCGAGTAGAGGCTGCAAATAGGGGGAAACTAGCAGTGGAAGAAGCACTTCGCAGATGGAGGTCAGATCATGGGCAGAAAAGGTGTTCTGTACACAAATCTACAAAGTTTAAGAGCTCTTACCCATCTCACAATCATAGGGAGTCTTTTATGCTTGATGTGAATGGATTGAACTTGGCTGGAGATGGATCAACAGTGCCTGTTTTGAAGCCTACGCTATCAATAGGCCAAATATTGAGTAGGAAGCTACTTCTGCCAGAAGAGTTTGAAACAGGAAAAAGAACTGTGAAGAAGAAGGTGTCACTTGGTCAAATGCTGGGGAAACAAAATGGTAATGTACAACCTTCACAGGAAGCTGATAAGGAAAGTGGCTACAAGCAATTTTCTGGGAAGAGAAAGAAGTATGGATTTGCTCGGTTTTCGCTTCTTTTGACAAAGCAACATAAGAAGAAGACAAAGCCAACACTGAACCTGAGGTAATGCTATGTTGAGAGTTATCCTTCGGTAGATTTACTGCCAACTTCTCATGTCATTTCCCTTTGCCCTCGTTTGCCCTCTTGCATGGCCCTCCTCCTGTCAAGTCTTCTCATCTAGTTGGCAGTTGTAAAATATTAGTGGTATCTATATTTCCTCATCCTTTTCAAGGTTATTCTTAAGATTTTTCGCTTCAGCTTGTATGACATTCTGGAGTATGCTATTCTAACGGTGGATTTTTAAACCTGTCTTGTATATAAATATGATACCTTCTGATTCGACGTGCTTTGGTCGAGTTATGATATTCCTTGGTTGATGCATCACTCTATCGTTTGTCGTGTGCTAAATCTTAGAGCATCCACAATGGGATGATTTTGAAGTGCTTGAGATGATACTTTCTTGATAAATTAAGCGCTAGATGTTCACAATGGGTACTTGAGATGATACTTTCTTGATAAGTTAAGCACTACATGCACACTTGTGATAAAAAATGACACTTGAAAAATTAGTTCATACTTGATCTTTGAAGTGTATGATAATTGATGAATAGTGAAGAGAAAGGTGATGAAAAAGGAAGAGAGATGTGATGAAAAGTAAGAGAGAGATGATGGAAAGAGAGAGAGAAGATAAAAAGGAAGAGAGAGGTGATGAAAAATAAGAGAGAGATGATGAAAAAGAAGAGAGAGAAAATAAAGCAAATGAATATAGAGTGTTGGAATGTATGGAGTGTTGATGAATAGTATAGATTGTGGGACCCAATCACCCAATTAAATTGTGCCACCTAAGAGAAATGAGAAGAGAGAGAATATAATTTAGTGAAATTTGGAGTGTGTGCACAAGTAGCACCATTGTGGATGCTCTTATCAGGTGAATGGCAACTCCAGAGGAATCGTTTAACAGCATTTGATTATTTACTAGATATATGTCAATTGCTTTTTTACTTGCATTTTCTACATTTTAATTGATGCATTTGCCATATTTAATAGGAGTGCAAGCGGGTGTCGTGGACAAACGCACATTGGGTTTTTGTGTTTCGAGTTTCATGGGGCTTGTATCTTGTTTTCTTTCTTCCCTTCGCTCATTTTCCAGGAAAGTAGCACCCAGAATTTGTTCCTCTGGGTAATACCGCCCCTAATGCAGTTAGAAAAGTCAAATGGACCAAGCCACGCTGAGTCCTTCGAGAAATGGGCTTGGCCCAATAGATATCCACACATTGTTTTGATCAAAGTTACGCCGTTAAGGTATCACGAAAGCAGAGGGACATGGCCAGTCCATTTTGAAGAGAGCCCACCAAACCAGCTTATGGACCCAATCATTAACTACCTTTGTACTTTACAAAGGGCCCATCAGCCCATTCTCTTCTAAGTGATAGCTATTGGCCCAACGGGCCCAACTTATTGCATGCATTGCTATATTAAATTCTGAAATTCTTAAAAAGTGATCCCAAAATACCCTCAATTAATGTGAAGCCTTGAATGTGAAGTGGGCCCTATATATATGTTTTTAATCAATGGTTATTTTAATGTCATATAGATTTGATGGACTTTTGAGTGTCAAATTTTGAGAATCTTTAGCATTGTTTTTAAATTTGATCACCTTGACACGTGGAATCAAATGATACGTAGAACTTGAATGGCTTACATAGCACGCAGCGCAGGTTAGCATGACCCCTTTTGTTGACGACTATTTAAAGATGGTAGCCCCCAGGCACCAGCCAACAATAATTCGAGCGACCGAAACACAACGGGAATCAATTTGGCCTGCTCTCGCACGCATCGAATTCGATAGATTCGATCAATTTGTTGCAAAGGTAATGTTTTCTGGTTCATTTTTTTGACTTCGATTGCTTCGTGTGGTTTCCTGAGAATCGACCAGAAAACAAAAGCAGAAAGAGAGAGGGAAACTTGAAATCCTGTTACGACGTGATTTGAATTCGCTCTCGCTGTTTTCAGGTTGCAGAAGACGAACTAGATATCCAGGGTTTATATTCGCTTTCGCTTATTTGATAGTTAGTAGACTCTTCTGTTCTTGAGTATTGTAAATAGAATAAAAATTTTCTGCTATTGAAGTTAGGTTTTTAGCTACAGATGAACTTCAATTGTGTTGGCCAGGAGAATCTATATGTTTGTTTCATGGTTTCATCTGATAGCTGGGCTACATACCTTAGCCATAGTTATAGAATATGCCATAGAACATGGTGGTAAAGGAAACTACGGACAGAGAGGACGGAAAGACATTGGTGAGAACAGGCAAAGCCTTATTGAGGTTGAGTGAATAGGGAAACTACATACCAGTATGAAATAAAAAATTCAGTCATGGAAGGAGCCAAAAATAGTGAGAAAGTTGTGGAATAAGGTATCAAATTTGGAAGAGCGGAACTCTCTTTTGCTTCGTTTGTATACCTCAAGTGCATCTTTTGCTCTTGTACTAAAATAGAAATGAAATTCCTCTTCCTATTGTTTCTATTAGATTATCCATGGATAACTCATGAATATCCTGTGATGTTCTTTGCAATTTGCATGTTTGTGAGGTTCTTTGCACTCATCAATTACTGCCTAAAATTTTCTCAGCATAGAGTTAAATGGCATGGTGGAATTCTGATATAGTATTGTTTTGGATGTGCCTTCAGGCATCATGGGAGTGAGAGTTGGACTTCTATTTCTTTTGGTTTTGGGAGTTACTTGGACTTGTGATGCTAGAACAGTGGTGACCTTCAAGCCAAATAAAGTGGTCTATGATATCTCAGGTGACCTTCAACCAATATCATCGCATTGCCTTTACTCTCTCTGTCTCTCTTTTTTTCTCCTTTGTGAGTTTATTCCACTCATCATTCCAATGCCTAAGAAGAAAGCATGGAAATACTCCACATTGTATTCCTCTGATCAAGCACCATACACTACTTAAACTAGAAATAGTCATCTACTGCTTGTTATCCCAATTAATGGTATCCATGATGTGGATATTGTAGCTTTATATATAGTTATATACTACTATCGTTGTAATTAATTCTTAAAATTCATTAATAGCAAAAGTTATTTTCCTCTTAATTGATTTGATGTGGGGCCTCTTAACTATCGCATTGTGCCTTGAGATCTTTTTTATGCGTGTGTGTACTTTATTTTCTTCAGCATAAGATGAGAGTAAGAAGAAGCCACAGAAATTTGTTTTTCCTTTCGATGGATTCATTTGGACTAACCTGTACAGTTTTGGACAAAGGCTTTAATGATGATGATGATAAGAGCAAAATTATTTATGTCTGTATATCCTTTTACTTATTATGCCCTCACCGCATAATATGAATAGATCCCATGGGTGAACAATAATATGCATTTGCCCTTTGGTGACGTTTCTTTGTCACTTGGACATGTATAGGTTAATGATTTCACCTCTAACACATGTATATAAGCATTTGATTATAATGTAGCGTTTATGTATACATTTTTCTGCTAAGCTTCATATACTTTATAGAACTTCTTTCTTACATTTGTTGATGGATGTGGACTACAATGATATCTCATTCAAGATCCCTGAAAATTTGTAGCATGATGTATGCAATCCTTTTCTGGATGGAGCAATAGTTCACATTTTTTGAGGAAATATATAGATTTTTGTAATCCTTACTATATGTTAGCAGTAAAATAATGCCGTATCTTGCAGGCAATCAGAAGCATGAAAGCAGAATTAGAGCCTTGGAAGTTTCCCGGACTGACAGAGTGTGCACATTATGCGAGGAGTTTACTACAGAGGCAATTGGTTACCTCTCTGAAAACAAAACCCAGACAGAAGTATTGGACATGCTTCACAAAGCATGCTCACGAGCATCTTCGTTCAAGGAACAGGTAGTCATTTAATAGACACCATTTTGGATAACCAATGAGGGGCTGCACATGTGGTTTCGTTCTCTCTCTCTAGATTTTATTCTGTTTCTTGGTTGGTCTTTGTAATCTTGAATATACACCATTTTAGGTAATCAATGAGGGGCTGCTAATGTGTTACTCCTGATGCTTGTCAAGTTGTCATAGATGACCATTCCCAATGCATGCTTGAGGAGAAAATATGGACATGATTCATGTTTTTTTTTGGCAAACAAAGAAATATTATTATCAAGTTGATTCATGAATGAGCATAGTCTACAAGTATGAATTTATCGTCTGCCTTCTAGCTGACTATAAATTGTCAATGGGTTGTAGACCATCTATGTCGTGATAAATATGTCTTGTATCACATCTTGCCTACATCATCATCATCATCATCCAAGCCTTATTTGAAATTATTTGGGTTACATCTTGTCTACATATTATCCCTTTTCTTTTGGCATCTTTTTTGGGTAATTTTCTTATGATCCCTTTTGATTTGGATTGTGTAGTGCTTGATTTTGGTGGACTATTATGCTCCTTTGTTCTTCCTAGAAGTTTCCTCCATACAGCCAGGAGATTTCTGTATGAAGGTCAATCTCTGTGAGCAAATTGCACTTATTTCTCCTAAAATACATGAAGATACATGTGGAATATGCCAACGTGCTGTATCAGAAGTGTTGATCAAGTTGAAAGATCCTGACACACAGGTTTGCATTTGCAACTTTGATCATTTTTAAGGAAGGATAATTGATATGATTTATCTACGACCTCAGTTGTTTATTTGAATCCAGTCTCTATGCAAGTAGTTCCTCTAAAGTTTAAAGTTATTAAATAGCATGAATTTTTTCATAGGTCGTTACTAATGATTCCTGATACACACCCACACTGCTAACAAAATAAGCTTCTCTGGTAGGGTTATTTTTAAGATTAAAAAATCTTACTGTCTTAGACAAAAGCAGTGACTTAAAAAAAAGACCTAGCTAAAAGGGAAACGTTCTCCACAAAGGATCCCTCGACTCTTAAAAAAAAAATTAAAAAGAAAAACAAAATTAATGGTCTTCCTGCATCACACTCGTGTGATATTTATTAAATCCATTAAGTTTTATATGGGACTAATTGTGTCTGTGTTCCATAAAACTGGGTTTACTTCTTTCTTTTTTGGTTTTTTTTTTTTTGAATTGGAAACAGTAGTGGGCTTTGAAATTTGGAAGAAGAAAAGAAAATAGGGGAATATTACATATCCTGAGCGAGACATGAGCGTCAAGTTTGTCAGTGTGGTTGCAATTTCAGTACCAATTGTGAGATGATTAGCTTCACATTGCCTCTATGTTATCGAGATGCATGATCAAGTGATAATTGTCACAAAAGAATATGCCACCAATATGTTACAGGCCTTAAGGGTATTTCATGCCATGAGGGATATTATAATTTGGTGACTTATGCTCTTTATGCTTCTATGCCAGCTGGAGATTATTGAGCAGCTTTTGAAGGCATGTAATTCCATGAACAGCTTCACTACGAAGGTAAGAACTATTTGTCAAAGACTACAAAATCTTGACTGTGCTTGAACCTAGTTCTTATTCCAAAATTTTTAATTTTATATTTGCAAGAGCTTCCCTGTGCCATGATTTAGGTAAGAGAGTTCAATATACGGTAGATTTTTTAACAAGGTTAACTAAATGAGACGAACAAATGGTTTCTGTTATAGACTTGGTAGGGAGCATTGTGTAGCCTGTGCCATCTTGTTGATACCGCTAGAGATATGGATCATTCATATCCAATGGATGCATCACATATCATTTATTGGGCATGCAAAAAAGAAAGAAAAAATTTCTCCTTAGGAATACGAGGCGAGGGAAATAGAAGGTCCTTCCTGCGTTTTCATCCATTTTCCACCCTTCTTCCTGTTCACTTCTAGCAAACAGAGTCTAAGGTCCAACCCCATAGTTGAGAAGGAACTTTTTATATTTCAGTCTGCTTTGGAATTTCTCTACAAAAGCATGAAATACCAACATTTCTTGACTCTTTTTTTTTTCCCTTCACCTTTTGTAAGCACTACGTAGGCTGATATCTTTGAACTCATTCGCAGTGTAAGAAGATGGTCTTTGAGTATGGGCCCATTATCCTTGCCAACGCAGAGCAGTTTCTTGAAACTACAGATGTATGCACCATCTTGCAGGCCTGCAAATCACACACTGAAACAGCAAGACAATCATTACTGTCGGTAGGTGTACCATTGCTGGCCGATTCATAATTTATGGCAGGAAAGTTGAAAAAACTGGGGAATGGGATCTGCTCCGTGCCCGGCTGTTACTATTCTTCAACACAAGTTCATGTATGATAATCATTAATCAAAACGTAAAGTGATTTGTGTTCCACTCGTGGAAAGAATAATATGATTGTGCTGTACTGTTGTAAAATTTCAGTATTATTTCGAGTTATATGATTCTGAAAACTGTCTTCACAACAGAAATGCTACACCATGTGCCTCGACGAAATTTCGTGACGGCAAGTAGGGTTCTTCAATTTTTCTTTTTTCTTTTAAGGCTCTTTGAGGCGTTTGAGCTGTGTGAGAGGGCGAGTTTGTTAAGGGTCTTTGTATGAAGGTTCTTTGAGCTTATCTCGCAATACCTTTGGACACCCAAAGCACAAGAGTTTGTGAGCTAAATAGAAATTAGAGGTAAAGATCAGATCATTCAGAAACAACATGAGCCACCGCATTCCCACTTATCAATGACATTTCTGATTTCCCACCATTCACACCCGACCTGAATAAACATAAAAAATCGATGAAAAACTCTGTTACAACCAGCCTAGCGGCTAATTATCAAATTCAAAGCCAGCTCCAAATATTAATGCCATATCCACATTCTAAACCAGTAATAAATCACCATTCTCAATTTCTCTCCTCCCTCTTCGAATAGGCAGGGCTTTCACAAAACTAATAAAAATCGTGCACGCAAAGGCAAATATGATGAAGGAAAGCCACTTCTACTAGTCTCATCTTGTTAGACAACCATTCAATTGAAATAGAGGGTGTAACCCATTCTTTATAAAGAATATGTATATATATTCCCAAAAAAGGATGCCCTCTTCCCCACCAGTAGAAATGAAACGAGAAATTCAAGAGAATTATAAGAGACCTACCTGTTACCTGACACACAAGTTAATGCATACCCTGTATATTCCTCCTATCCATGCTAATGTTAAGTAAACATCAATCTTCCTTATAAAGAGGAGGAAGATACAATCTGTCCGGTATTCTAAATTCTCAAAGAGGCTGTTTGCCTCTTCATATCAGGAGGTGTATTTTTGTTCAAGTCCCTCATACTGTCATTTCTCTTTCTTAATTAAATTGACCAAAGTGACTGTACATCTGAGTTCGGAAATAAATTCCCAATATGGGGCCTTGTGACAGACGATCTCCCAACACCCTCTGCTGAAAATGGAATAGCCTGCTCCTTTCTGCAAAGAAAAAGCACTACACAGTTATATTACCACTATGAAACTTAAAACATAAGAAAAGCCTCGAAAGAAAAATGGTTTAGTGAAACCAAACCACAGACAATGAGAACATTGCATCTCTAGGCTTGTGTACTGTGAAGCAATCACAGAGGAAGGGAGTTCATTATGTTTAAAAATATCAAATGCGAGAACATCATGACCATAGAAAAGTTCGGAACATTCAAGGCATATGCTTTCCATTCTCATTACAGTCATGAGTGATGACGCCATTGTATTGCATCTGAATTGGATTCTTTCTTTTTTCTTGTTTTGTTTTACAATAGATGTACAGTAAACATTCAGAAATATTTTACTTTCAAGGCACAAGAGGCATCAAAAACTCGCCACCTTTGTTTCCACAAGTTTCTAATTTAAAGTAGGACATTAGAGTATCATACAACAGAGAGGTTCCTACCATTGAAGACGGTCATAAAAATACAACACGAAAGAAGCTATCAACATTGACCCATGAATGCTAATAGCAGTTGGACCCTACTCCCGTTAAGTTAGCATATTCATTTCAAAAAAAATAAATAAAGATTGAAACTTGAAAGCACCGCCTCCTACCTTAGAGCTGCGTACTTAGTAACAAGTTCATGCCTTAAGACATGTAAGTAATAGGTCGTCTGCATTACAATCAAAACAACAGGTCATCTGATCAAGGAAAGTTAATTCAAATATTCAATTTCTTCTTAAACAACTCATTAAGCCAATCCAATAGAGTACTAAGAGCTAGCAGCATAGAAAAATTCATCTGCCAGCTACTTTGGGTCTGAATCCGACAAGGATTGAGGTTTCATACAGAACCTTAGACCAAAACTCTAGCATAACTAGAATGTGGCCACCATAACAAATAAAAAATTATCATGTAACTCGCTTGCAAAAGAAATCGTATTCTACAACTGCTTCTCTCATCAACTAGACATTGCCCAAGATTCTACAACTGCTTGTCGCCTTCCCCTAAGAGAATAATTTTTGCTTTCAAAAGAAATCGTATTCTACACCATAACCAAAAGATACAGAACTAAGAACTCGTTATCATCATCATCACAGCCTTAATCCCCAATTTGGGGTTTGTAATGTTACGTTGCAAAATACCAAGGAGAATCCTTAGGATATCAGGGACATAACAGAGAAAGAAGTATAGAACAAACAAATAGACTGTAATGCAATGAACATCCCCATAGTTTTATTCTACAAAATTTTGAAACACAATTTTCCAATGGTGTCTCATTGCCACTAAAATATTCAGATATCCTTATATTCGGGAGAAAAAACATGACTTTTTCCTGGTTGGCATAAGCATTCCAACCGTCTCAGCTCCGTCAATTTAAAGGTTTCAGCAAAAAAAAAAAATTTCAAGTTTGTTTATATTGTCATATCTAAAGTTTTTAATTCATCATCAGTCAACATTAAGTTCTTGTTTTGCATTACATGCGAACTTATTTAGCCTAGACAAAATAAGAGAGGTTAAGAGGGTAAAGCACTTACTTGGCCCAAGAATTTGCTAGAGACACCTCACATGAATAATTGATTGTGGAACCATTAGGACTTCCATTATTCATATCATTCTGATTACATTCCTCCTGAGGTTTGGGAGGGAAATGGTTCTCACTGCCTGCTAACGGAGGGAAGAAAGCATTTTGTAACCATGGGTGAGGATCACCCGAACTAGTGACAGGGCTGAACGGTCCACCATTTTGGCTATTACCCATAAATACCTTATGAGGAGAATGAGTGCCAGGGAGAACTGGATCATCTTTTGTGAACAATAATGTATCATCTTTTGTGAACAATGATGTCATAGATTTCTGAGTTGGAGGGTGCTGAAACTCTTCCATATTTGATCTGTTCAGCTCTGGGGGTAAAAACAAGCTTGCCGAACCACCTATCAAACCCAGACCATCCTGACCAAGAGGAGAACTATTCCACATCTGCCATGTCCCTTTCTCACTTGTATTAGCATTTGCATCATTTCCAGGAAATGCGTGCAAGTCTTGAACCTTAGGGGTGCCTGACGGCCAGTTGGAATTATTAAGCTTTTCATCCGCCATCCATAATCGTGACAAAGGAGACTCAATTGGAGATAGCTTGCGGACTTCAGGCGAAGGAGAGAGATTCTTCATAACATGACGTCCTTCCAATCCCAGGTCTGTTCCAAACCCAGTCCCCAAGTCCAGATTAAAGTTGTCAAGGGACTCCAAAACGGGTCCAAGCAAGGATATGGGATCAGGAATATAACATGGATCTTCATAAATCTCTTCAGGTATAAAATCATGAGGCCCTTCTCCAGTGCGAGAAAAGACAGGTTCGATTGTAGGTGAGAAGCCTAAACTACCACTGGTGGATCCGCTTGCATACACACCAAATGGTGATGGCAGCCCAAAACTGATTGGGTTATCAAAGGATTGTGTTGATAACTGACCCTGTAACTGCATGCTTTGTACTTCAGATTGAGATTTTGAGTTAGGGCTACTGATGACATTTACATTTGAGGATGGTGGAGGAGACGATGAACGAGTGAACAATTGCTGCCACGATTTTTTAGGTGCTGTTCTTGGCTGGGGTCCAGAGAACACCTGCCACAAAGAGCTACTATTTTAACATTGTTTTCTCTCTACTCTAATTAATTGTTTTTAAAAAAGAGCACCTGCTAAAATTGAATTTTTTTACCTCTTGTGCATGATAAAAAAATTTAATTGTGTTAGTTCACCAAAAATAAGTATGATAATAACAATAATCCAAAAAAAAAAAATAGAACTGCTTTTAGAAGCGGTATAAATCGTTTTCTTGCTTCAAAGTCACATAGAACCCAAGAATCCTAGACCATGAGAACAATAGAGGCCTAGAATTTTCAAAAGAATGAAACAAGCATCATGTCAAGTCCATAATATGTAAAAAGGTGCAAATGCAAAAAAATGAAACTGGTGAATCATTATGCAACTGAAAATTCTTATTGACATTCGAGCAGACACACGCAAGACAGGAAAATAAAATCAGAACGAGAACGGGCAACTAGTCATATATTCCAAGGAAGAGAAATCATCTGTTTCAATAATTGATGGAGAAAAATAGAAGATACTGACACAACAAACATGGTGAACTGCAAAAAACTTACAGGAAGGCTGATGCTCTTATCATCCCCGTTCATACTTGCTTTTCCAGATTTGTGGTCTGGAGGATATAAATCCCTCCTATGAATAGTAGCATTAACATGATCTGCAGAACTACTGAACTTGTTCTCTTTTGTAGTAGTGTTAGAAGTGCCAGCACCCCTTCCAAAGAGACTATCTCCACTAAAAGCTCTAGATGAAGACAAAAGTGTACCACTCATGTGATCAAGATATCTAGTTTCAGTATTCCCACGGTTAAAACCGTTTGTAGATGTACTCTTTGTCCCGGATTTCTGTTCCTTGCGATCAATATCATTCTTTTTCTCACAGTCCCGCTTCCGCTCAGCCTCCTTACAAGCTTTCTTTTCTAGCTCCTCAGCATCAGAGTTGCTCTTACTAGACCCCTTATCTTTGTCTTTCCTTCTTTCCTGACGCTTCTTCTCAGCTTCCCTTTTACTTTCTTTTTCCCGGACTGGCATTGATGTTTTGTTGCCATCTCTTTCAGCCTCCATTTTCTCATCCCTCAGTCTCCTACGTTCCTCCACCAATCTTGCAACCTCCTCCCTCTGCTTTCTCTCTTCCTCCTCCAGAAGCTCTCTCCCTAACCTTGCTTGTCTCTTCTCTTCAGCTTTTCTGCGTGCTTTCTCTCCTCTACTCTCATGACCATTTCCCCCATTCTCGCCCCGCTTAGCCAACAAGCCCCTGTGATCTGAATCAGCAGAAGCATCCTCCCTGGATGAACTAACCCTAAAAATCTTTCTCCAAAGCCATCTAATGCTCATTAGAAATGATGTTAGCAGCTTACACAAAAAAAGTAAAACACCTGAATAAGAGTTCTCAGCCAGGCAAAGCTCATCTCGTCCGAAAATCACACTCCCATCATTCCTCCAATAACTTGATTTCCCTGCAACACACCCTCCAATCCAATTCCCATTTTCTAGCCAATCCTGATTGCACATCCACCCATTATCATTCCATGATTTTCCATTAAGTATTTTGCCACCTTTTCCGACCGGATCCTTAATAATACCTGTATTTACAGTTCCCAGACTATGTGGAAGAGACACATCCAAAACAGGTCTCTTTGAAACATGCCCACAATAAGAACACATAAACCGACCACCACCAGGATTCTGATCCCTATAGGGAGTCAAGCAATTTCTACAACGCCGTGTGGCTGTTTTCCTAAGTTTCTGTAACTCGATAGCTTCGAACCTCTTCCTCTCTCTGAGCCGTGCATTCCTCCGCACCCGCCAAGCTGATAGCTGGGGCATCAAAATCTCGTACCAAAAGAGAGTAACCAAAAGCACAAAAACACAAGCCAACCTAGGCGAAGTAATCTCAAAACGAAAAGCAGGTGGAAGAAGCTGGGAGAGAGCCCACAGTCCTATAAGAGGTATAACCAACCAAGGCAGCATTGTAGCAACCGGGCGAGACCACTTTTGAATCACACACAGTATACACATTATCCTCTCAACCCACACCTATTTTCCCCGTATTGAAATCCCAGCAAAACCCTAAAATGACGACAGCCTCTTCCTCCTCCTCCTCCTCCTCCTCCAACTCTCTAACCAAATCAAATGCCAACAATCGAATCTCAAGAACCCTAAAAAAAATAGAAACAAAAGAGTTAATCCAGCATTAATGTTTCGAAACTCGATAGATTATTAGATCAATAGAAGCTCCATAAATGAATGAAAAAATGAAAAAAAAAAAAAAAAAACAACAACAACAACACAATTCTGGAATTGCTGCTGCAAGCTGCTTCTCTCAATCGAATGGCAGAGAAATTCCGAGACTTACAGATTTAAGGGAATGGTAGCAGATTAATATGCTTTATCCCGAAGAAAAATACGCAGCGCGATTAGGTAGCGGTGATTGGGGTCCGTATTTGGATTCGGGTCGAAGCGGCTCAAGTCTGTTCGTTCCGTTCCTTCTTCTTACCGGCGGATAAAATGTGATGATAGATTATCTAAGAAAGACAGAGAAAAAAAATATGAGTTTGCAAGGAAGGTAGATTTTAGATTTAATAAGCAACCCCTTGAACCGGATTCCTTATGCGGTCTGACCGATTTATTATTGAACTGGGTTTTGTAGCCCTTTACCTTTAGGCTTTAGTGATTGTATTTTTGCTTTTTCTCCTTATAAGAAAATTTATTTTTGTTCAGTTTTATGGGCATGGGCCTATTTGTGCTCGAGATAGAACGCAATCCAGCCTCTACTTAATGTCCAGTCCAGTTTATGTCATCGTGCGCAGCCATGAGCTTTGCTTTTCCTTTCGGTGATTCCAGCCCACAAATACTAATATAAGCCCATAAATTTATGTCACTGGCCAGGAGGAAAAAAAAATGGGTTGGGCCCTTTTTGATGGCAACAGGTTTTAGGCCTATACATAATTACATGTGACTTTTTCTCTTGCTATATGTCAAGGCCCAACCCAGGATCAAGCCTGCAGTTCGTAGTATGGCCATGGATGAGAGGTGGGTTGTCAAGGACCGTTAATCGATTCATGTAAACTTACTTTCCAATAGATATTTAGCCCTAGGAGATTATTCAAATCGAAAAGTTGGGTCTAGATTGAGCTCTCAACTTGGAATTCTGCATCTAGAAACCCAGATTATGGTGTCTTAATATGCAGTATCACCATCATTGTTATCATTGTTGGACTGGGTATGGGATCATGTCTACAAAATAATATGCCAAAAAAAGACGTAAGCCATACAAAATTTACTGTATAAATGGGGAAAAAAATCAATGATAGAAAACCCGATATTACTTTTTTTGATTATGGGGATATGATGCATTTGTACTGTTGGATGATACATCCAATTTCATCAAAGAGAAAAGTGCAGCTCCAAATGCAAATTCACTTAAAGGATTTGACATAATCGATAATATAATCGCAGTTGGAACTTAACCCGCCCCACAACATCAGCTCAACAACAGAGTCCTAGCAACAACCTCAAATCCTCTGGGCGAATTTGCATTCGCAGAGGCACTTCTCTCCAGTAAAATTTGATGTATCATCCGAGAGTAGTAATGCATGACATCCCTGTAACAAAAAAAAAAAAGAGATAAATAATGAAGTAGCGAAGTCAATTGCTCGTGACCGACGCCTCTGGTTGATAAACTAGTGCACTGAGCTTGGATCGCAGCTTGTTCCAAATTTCTTGGCTTACTCCGTCGTTCCTCTCTCTCTTTTTAACTTCCACAACCATCAGCTCCTCCGTTAACCTGTGAATCTCTACCACGATAACCAAATCACCATTATCTCCCACAAGCTTTGCTCCCCAGTCCCTCATCACCACCTTCACATTCTCCCCTTGCGACACTTCCTTCACCCTCGCTAGAATCCTCTCCGGCGTCTCAGCCGACACAAACCGCTCTTCAGATACTCGAGAATCGGACAACTCGCTGAACAAACCGGACAAATCAAATCCGGACGAGAACGAAATCAAATCAAATGCGTTTAGATTCTTGGAGCTGGCGTCCTCTCCGTGGTCCTTGGATCCAAAATCCTCGGTCTGAAACTTGATTGCTTTGTATCCTTTCTTGAACCAGGGGTCATGGATGATCTCATCAACAGTTATCCTCGTCCCGGGATTCGTATCCAGTAGCCGAAACAACAGCCGTTTTAGATCAGGAGACGTCCATTTAGGGCACCGAAAATCGCCTTTGTAGATCCTACGGTACATAACCATGAGGTTCGGGTCATTGAACGGAAGATAACCTGCATTGAGCACGAACAGGATGACTCCGCAAGACCACACGTCCACCTTCGCACCGTCGTATCCTTTCTTCGCGAGAATCTCCGGTGCCACGTAAGCAGGAGTCCCGCAAAGTGTGTGGAGCAGTCCGTCGGGTCGGATCTGCTCCTTGACGGCGCTGAGACCGAAATCGGAGACCTTCAAGTCCCAATTCTCATCCAGGAGCAGATTCTCGGGCTTCAAATCGCGATGGAAGACTCCTCTGGAATGGCAATAACCAACGGCTGCGATCAACTGCTGGAAATATCGACGGCTAAGATCTTCGCTGAACCGGCCTTTCGCGATCTTCGCGAAGATCTCTCCTCCTTTAGCGAACTCCATGACAAAGTAGATCTTAGTCTTCGTGGCGAGGACTTCGAAAAGGCGCACGATATGAGGGTGTTGCAGTAGGCGCATGATTGAAATCTCCCGCTTAATGTGCGCCGCGAGCCCTCCTTTCATGACCTTGTTCTTGCTCACGGCCTTGATCGCCACGCTCTGCCCTGTACGCACGTTCCTAGCGTGGTACACCTTGGCGAAGGCCCCACAACCCAGTAGCTTCCCCAGCTCGTATTTTTCAAACAAATTAACTTCCGCCACGGCTGCCGCCGTGCCGTCCCCTTCCCCGGCAGAATCCGAATTACTGTTCTCCATGCTCTCCAGTTAATCTCAGAAAGAAATTTTAAAAAAGAAAAAATCAGCAGAGACCCAGGTATTGTTTCTCTTACTGACAATGGCAGGAGTAATCAAATCAGAGAATTATTGTTTCTCTTTTGCATCATAATATCGTGAAGAGGAAGACTATCTAAATAGCGAAAGAACAGTTGGAACCAAAAGTCCGGAATTCTTTTTTGAACTGTCAGTTTTATCTAGAAAGGAAGTATCAGAACAAAGACGTTGGGATTCTTAGAACTGAATTTGATTTTTTTTGGTTGGAATTGAATAAGGTCGATTTTAAGCTAAAAATGGCACTATGAAGGAGCGAATATAAGAATACGACTTGAACAAAACGGAATTTCTTTGTATTCCAAACAGGGAATTCGAAGTGCGAAACCAAAATGGCTGTCTTTAACAGATTGTCTGTGCTGGATATTTAAATTGAAATTACTGATATTTGAATTTGTACAAATTTAGACCACTTTTCTTGATTGAAAAGTGCGGTAAGGACTAGCCCTAGCCAGACACTTGTCCATATTTGTTTGGTGGGAAGGATACGTTAGTTAACCTAAATGTCATAGGCAGTGCACCTAAACAATATATTTATTGATAATCAGAACAATTACTGTTTTTAATTTTTTGTATTCAGTTTGCCTTTGATAACTTATTAACATTTAATTGTTTATCAAGTGTTTCAATCTTTCCATGTATCTCGTTACTACCCATGACTCCTTTTTTCCCCTTCTTTAAGGATAATCAGAACTTGATTTCACTTGTACCCAAAGTAACCAGAGGCTGGATTGTTGGAGAAGAAATAGATACAGACAAATAAAATATATCATAAATGTCGTGAATACAGTAAAGTAATGATAGTAATCGAAATTTCAAAGTAAATGGACTAATTAAATATTCTAATACTTCATTTGAATGATTTTTAAGAAAACACGATTATACAAATCACCCCTTAATAATATATATATATATATAAGGGATTATCCGATGTAGAATCCCGCACTTTATTTAAAGTGCATGATCCATCTAACATTATTTATGCACAAGCCCCATCATGTATGGGTACCACATTTACACTAAACGATTGGGGTTAGATGGATGTCACACTCCCACACCAAAGTCTTTCTATATGTGTGTGCGCGCGTATGCAAATATGTAATGCTATTTGTACATCACCTCAACAGAGTGAGCGCAAAACAATACAGTGGAACATCAAGTGGCCAGGTGCGAGCTTGCATTATAGTTACAACGGTTAGCATGCCTTGCATGTGAATTATTAACGTTGTCTGGGAAAACAATGGGCGTGGGTTTAGTAGCTGACGTGATTATATAATTAAAATATATATATCTAATTAACATTATATGGATAAACATTTGTGATATTCTTGCACAAAATTTAAATGAGTGGACATGTTGGCATTCGCTATTATTATCAAGGAAAACAAGTGCATGTATACATATGCGCTGTCTGCCTGTCCATCTCGACCTAAGAGTACTAAATCGGGACCATGCATATGTAGCATATACCTATATATATAGCTGCCTATGAAAAATTTGTATATATAGACATATCTCCCATTATTATTTTTTTATCTTTTTTTTATTATTTTTTATTGTTTGTGACCGTGTGTGGTCACAAAGCTTGCTAGATGCATGATTTTCATTCATCAGAGATGAAAGGGCAAATTGTCTTCTTTTGTTTTTTCGCTTTCTTTATATTTATTCGTGCGTCATGACTTTCTTGATAATTCAGTTCATAAGGACCATAGAAGTGGGAACAATATGATGTGGCGTATGTTCGTTTGATATTAAATTAGGGATAACCATGTGGCGGACATTTCAAGGCTACACAAGTTATTTTCAAGAAAAATTGGACAAACAAGAATTCAGCGGACTCTTTGATAAAACCAATCAACTGCATGCGTGGGTCCAACCAAAAAATACGTTGATATTGATAGGTAATTTAAAAAAAAGAGAGAAACTAATTTGCTATTCAAAATTTTAAAATGCAATAATTGTGGATCAAATAAGAATTCATAATATTATATTAATTTTGATACACCACATCAACGTAACATGAAATTATAACAAAATTAAGTTTTAATGGGAAGCTAGGACTACTGGGATTAAATGGCTTAAAAGTGAATTCAACGGGCTGAAAATCATATGTTAGGGCCTAAATTACGACAATCAAATATAGAACCACAAATGTGATTGTGGGCCAGAAAACCTAGCCATGAAAGGACTTAAAATTATTGTTGAATGCCTTTGGTTTTGAAGGTTTGGAGTGCCCATCCCAACAAGAGGGCAAAGCCTCTGAATAATATTTTTCTCTTTATTATTTCTTTCAGACAATC
This sequence comes from Tripterygium wilfordii, assembly GCF_013401445.1. Classification (NCBI taxonomy): domain Eukaryota; kingdom Viridiplantae; phylum Streptophyta; class Magnoliopsida; order Celastrales; family Celastraceae; genus Tripterygium; species Tripterygium wilfordii. Next base: position 12,548,569 of record NC_052234.1, on the reverse strand, counting down.
AGTTCATCACGTCAATAATTCATATATTCTAACGTAACGCCATCTTCTGCTTGGCGCATTAAATCAATCAAAACTTTATGTTGGTCCTTTCTTATTTTATAATGAGTAGTATTATTGTTCTTCAAACGTCAGAGGGACAATTACCCTATGAATTAAAAGATCCAGTAATCACCGCACCCCAAGCATTCCATAATATTGAGGATGGAAGCGTAATTTGATTTCGACGTAAAAGCTAATGCGCTGGGCTGGATCAGCCGTCTTTTAGCTAGGCCCAATTCATTTGAGGCCCGTCGAGACTGAGCCCGCGAATTGCTGTCTCTGGACATTGGAAAGAGTGGTCAACTGCTCATAATCTCATTGGGCCAATCTGCTGCTCTCGACGGCTTGACATATTCTAACTTCATCCCGAGCTTCATGCATGGAATCAATTATTGGATTGGTTATTAGGTGGAGATGAGATTATAGGGGAATATATATATATATATATATATATATACATATGTTAAAGGGAATATATTCCCTTATGCATGCGACTTGATAAGTGACTTGCCAATTGCCATAACAACCAAGTTTAATTTGTTTGTATGGTGATTGTTTTAATGCATTGTACGTCACGAAAGATCTGAGACCATGATTTTAATCAAATTAATTAACAAACTAATTCAGTTTTACACACAATGCCATAAGTATATGTACCACTTTTTTTTTTTCCTTTATTTATTTATCTGAAAATCGTACTTTAATGGTCGGCAGTTGAGCACAAATGCTGTAAAATTTCAAATACGATGTCCGCTCGCACACACCATGAATTCAATATGGATTAGGCCGCCAATCCTTAATTATCCAGTTATATACAAATCATATATAAAGAACTTGTCCAACTTTAACACTATTAGAAAGTCTTTTTTGAGTAGCGATATTGACAGCTTCAAATTCCCAAACCTTGTCCATAACTACTATGTCAATAACAACTCTTACCTTCCCTGTCCCCAAGTCTTTAGGAGCTCTATTTGTTGAAATTCTCAACTCAAACACATCAACAATATTGTTCTCTTTTGGGTCCATCGGTTCAATATGGATACATCGGGAGTACAAGACTCTGTTATTCATGGGTCGTCAATAATACTTGGGCCTAGATAATGCGTTGTTAATATGAGATGGTATGTGATTTGCTTATAAGTTACTCGGTTGGGTTATGCCAGATTCAATAAGTGGAGTAGATATCACGTCTGACGGAATCTAGATTTTGCTCCGATATCATGTTTAAATTTTTAACCAAAATACACTAATAATATTTTATTCTTTTGGGTTTAATGGTTCACTATAGATACGTTGAGTTTGTAATATTTTTTTGTTAAGAGGTTGTCGACAATGATACATAGGCCTGAAAAATACGTTGTTGATGTAGAGAAGATATAGATTTTACTTATAAATCACACAGATGTGTTAGGATAGAGCAAATGCATGTAAATAAAGGAACTTCCCAAATAATGCAAAAATATTATATTGACAACTTGATGAGGATCAGAACAAGTCCATCCCCACAAACATCTCCTACCTACACTACACGCATTATAATATGTATTATCACTAATTGCATTTTCTATGCAAAAATAGAGAGTAATATATACATATACATATACATATACATATATATATATAGTAATATTGGGTGACCTTTTTGGCGGCTATTAAAGGAAGACCGTCTTTGATTATTGGTTTTGATCCAACGGTTGATAACATAAAAACAAGGTAGAATTCATACTTCTTACTTAGTAAACGAACAACCAAAACCAAAGACATAGATAAATAAACGGTCAAAAGCAGACAAACTTGATTCTTAGCAGGCGCCCCATACTTTTTATCTGTTCTGTATATAATAGTAATAATATGAAGGCCAGCTCTGTTCGTTACAGCATATGAGACTTGCTATCAACTCCTTCTCCAATCAACAAAATCGGCTTTTGAAAACATCTCGTACGTGTAAAATTCGTAAAATCATTCACTCGGGTTCCTCAGAATTCTCGATTTTGCTATGGCAATATCTCCTCAAAGTTTCCCGCCAAGGAAACGACGGCCTCCAGTGAGTTCCTTCGTGACTCCTAAGCTATCGGGCAGGAATCTTCTCCAATCAGTCCTTGAATTATCTCGAGAGGTTTCATCATTCATGCCTCTTCAATTCCTCCAGAAACGCAATTCTTTGTCAATTATACGCAAATCGAAGCTAATCGCGATCTTATTCGAGGAGTTAATTGGCAGTCCACGATTTAGTTTTTATTCACCGTCGATTCTTCTCTGTTTCGAAGAAATGTACATTGTTTTACAGAGAATCAAGGCTCTAATTGAGGATTGCTTTAACGGATGCAAGATGTGGTTGTTGATGCAAAACGAGTCGGTGGCCGCAAGTTTTCATGAGTTGACGGTGGAATTGTCGACACCGTTGGATGTATTTCCCATTAAAGAGTTTGATTTAAACGAAGATGTCAAAGAGCTTCTTATTCTGATCAGAAAACAGAGTTCGCAGACGAAAGTGTACATAGATCCACGAGAAGATAGTCTCAAGCAAGAGGTATTAGCCATGCTTGATCGGATTAAAAGAGAGATCGTACCTGAACATTCAAAACTAGCTGAAATTTTTGGCAGGTTAGGTTTGCGCGATTCGTTGAGTTGCAGAGAAGAAATTGAGGGTTTAGAAGATGAGGTCCGCAACCTAGTCGACGATAAATCCAAGTCGGAGGTGGTGGCTCTGATCGGACTCGTTCGCTATGGAAAATGCGTCCTCTTTGGAACATCAACGACGTCGACCTCCAATTTCCGGAGGCGAAAGTCGATATCTGAGATGACTGTGCCGTCGGATTTCCGATGCCCGATAAGCCTCGAGCTTATGCGGGACCCAGTGGTCGTGATGACAGGTCAGACGTACGATCGCGAGTCTATCAACTTGTGGATTGAATCAGGACATAACACGTGTCCCAAGACAGGTCAGACCCTGGCCCATAACAACTTGATACCTAACCTTGCTTTGAAGAATCTAATAGCCATGTGGTGCCGCCAGCACCGGATACCTTTCGAAACCGCGGACGGCAACCAAAAGTTAAACGGCGTTAAAACAAACAAGGCTGCGTTGGAGGCTACTAAGATGACGGCGTCATTTCTGCTCAACAAACTCTCCGTCTCACAGTCAATGGAAGAATGTAACGGCGTCGTTTACGAGCTTCGGATTCTAGCGAAAGCAAACTCGGTTAACCGAGCCTGCATCGCGGAAGCTGGAGCTATTCCTTTGCTTGTAAGGTATTTAGGCTCGGATGTTGCTTCAAAGCTCCCCAATCTACAAGTCAACGCCGTCACAACAATTCTCAACCTTTCCATTCTGGAAGCAAATAAAACCAGGATCGTAGAGACTGACGGAGCATTAAACGGAGTCATCGAGGTCCTATTATCGGGCGCCACGTGGGAAGCAAAGGGTAATGCGGCAGCTACGATATTCAGTTTATCCGTTGTGCACTCATACCGGGGGAAACTAGGGAGAAAGACAAGTGTCATAAAAGGTCTGACAGATTTAGCTAGAGATGGACCCACGGGTTCGAGAAGGGATGCCATGGTGGCAATATTGAATTTGGCGGGAGACAGAGAAACAGTTGGGAAGTTAGTTGAAGGAGGAGTGGTGGAGATGGCAATTGATGTGATGAGCGCGTTACCGGAGGAGGCGGTGACGATTCTAGAAGCGTTGGTTAGAAGAGGTGGTTTAGTAGCCATCGCCCCAGCCCATAGTGCAATCAGGAAATTGGGTTTATTACTAAGAGAGGGAACAGACATCTCCAGAGAAAGCGCCGCCGCAACTCTTGTTACAATTTGTCGAAAGGGAGGTTCGGATATGGTAGGAGAGCTCGCAGCGATACGTGGAATTGAGAGAGTGATTTGGGAATTGATGGGTGCAGGGACAGTGAGGGCAAGAAGGAAGGCAGGGACATTGTTAAGGATACTAAGGAGATGGGCTGCCGGACTGGATGGTCAGTTAATGGAGGGATATAGGGGTACAACTGTGACTCCCTCAAGAACAACGTTGACAACCTAAAATTTGTCGTCTCTCATTTAATTTTTTTATTTTTATTTTCAATTTCCATTATTCCGTCTCATTTCAATTGTAAAATGTAAAGAATGTAATTTGTTTAACGAGGTATGTTTTTTTCCCCCCCAAATTGATGCTCACTCAGTGGAAGGTTAGCCACATTAATCGATCAAAAATAAAAATTGATATGGCTAACAAGTTCTATTCTTTTATTGCGAAGAAAAATGAATATCTGACCATACTGGTAGTCTTGGGCTGATGATGAGGCAGAGGGCCAAAAGAGCTGCTGAAATGGGCTTACTTATAAATGCTGGGCTCATTGGATTAAATTTTAGATCTTTTAGTGGACTCTGAAAATGGGCTCTCCTTTCTTCCAGATAGTTGAAAGTGGAGGACAGGTCTAGAGCTCTTAAATCGTGAGCGATGACAAATATTTCCAATAAAAAGCTGCATGGTTGATTGGCTGGGCTGGGCTCTTATTCACGAGTGATGACAAATATTCCCAATATAAAAGCTGCTGCCCGTGGCTGTATTGAATATGACGAAGAAATCCCGACACAGAAGGTCCAGGATTGCATATTTGCACGCCTTATAAAATGAGTCGAAGTTTTTGTCTTTTCAAGTAGTCCCAAACAAAAACCAAAAACCATCAACCAAATCGGCATGTGACACAATTCATTTGGTCCCCCCGCTTCAACCTCGCCAAGAGGACATATGAGAACCAGAGTGTGAGTTTTTTGATAAAAAACGGTGGATCTGGACAAGGTGTCCGGACAGCTCGGGGAGCCTTCCAGACGTGGTGTCGGGGCTACACTATTTTAGTATAAATAGAGGACTTGTTTATAGGTTTTTAACCCTAATTTTAATTGTAAATTTCTCTAGTTTTTGAGAGGCGGGTAAGAGTGAAAGGGTGAATAAGGTCGGGGGATCTTTGTGGTTTGTACAAATTTTCTACATAGTGAATCTTCTCTTGATTGTCTTTTGACAACGATCGTGATTTTTCCTTCGGACTTGAAAGTTTTTCACGTAAATTTTGTGTGTTTGTTGTTGTTTTTCTTAGTTTCAATTTTTCTATTGTCATGTTAATTTATCTGTCAAGAAGGAGAGTGTGTCTAATTTCACAACATAAAGGATCAACTGAATACACAAATAAAAGAATATTTGTCATATTTTGTGATGTTAAGTTAGAGGTTTCAGGTTTAGGGCCGAAACAACATACGTCTCTAACACCGGACACGTGAACAATTTCGTCGGAAGCTCGAAGACGTGTCGATATCCAGGAAAAGTGTTTGGGGGGCTTAAATTGATTTTTTGGCATTTCCTGGGTGCTTATACAAATTCTGATTATGATAGAAAAAGAAAAACCATTTTGCTTGGCTAGCCTAGCTAGGTCTTCCTACACCAATTTTAGTGCATTAATTAACGTCTTTGTGAATCCGTGACATTGTCTTATTTGTCTGTACTGTTCCGGACTGCATAAAACCATCAGGAGATGAGACTTGAGAGGACTAAAACACTGTGCCAAAAATCTCTCATTTTCTGGGTCATGTTTTAGCTTGGAAATATTTGGGCCGGGCTTCGAAATTTACTCAAATTTTGCCTAAACAAAGCTCCGTCGGAAATGACAAGAAAGGACACTTAAAAAGAATGTGTGTATATGTGCACAAATATGAGTGGATTGTGTTATCTAAATGACGGGCCAATGTTTGGACGCCAGTGTAAAATTTTGTTTAATCGAAAACGATATTGTAAAAATTTGTCATTAGACGTTCGATATGGATTTAAATTTGGATGACAAGCTTGTTTCATGTAAAATTTTCACTAAATTGAGTCAAAGTTGAACATGTGACTACAAAAATAGTGCTCTCGATTGAAATTAAACTCAAGATTTTACATATCCTTAAGATTTGGTCCCCGGACATATATTAGTTGTGCTTTTCCAACCAAAAATAAAGTAATGAAAACTCTATATATCTCTAATAATTTATTTCATAACCCATCATAATAATATTACGTTATCTAATTACATTGAATTTCATTAATAAGTTATCTAATTATATTGACTTTTGTCAATAAAATAACTCCATTTCTTAGTCCTTCCATTCCTTAATACAGTGAGAGACAGTCCATTTTTCTTGATGAATGACACGGAATGCGTGGCACTTGTTGATTAGAGCCAGCATGTAGTAACCCACGTGTAACAGGTAATTCAAAGAAATTATTGTTTGACCCGGATTAGCCGTAGAAAGAAGATAATAGAAACAAAGCAAATATAACCTCCAGAATTAGTTATTAGTGATTAGAAGTTTATGAAGAAAAAGTAAGGATGATTAGGGTATTTCAATTCGGTAGGTGATTATGGGTCTTATCATAGGAAAGTTAAGCCCATTACTCCAACTGGGCCCCATCATAATCTCTCCTCCTCTTGGCCTATTTTTTCTTCTCTTGTGGACCCCACCCAGCAATTCCAAATTTCTATTTGTCTTCCAACACTCTCATTCACAAAAGCAGAGAGACTCTCTTATAAGGTTCATCTACAACCCATTCTAGTTTGACACAAACAATTCATACCAAGATAGAAAGCAGAGAAGAAGAAGAAAGTGGTGTTGTGATGGGGAAGTACAGGCTTAGATTGTCAGATATGATCCCAAATGCCTGGTTTTACAAGCTAAAGGAGATGGCCAGAGCCAGAAACCATAACAACATCAACACCACCACCACCACCACTCATTCTTCCATGAAGACAAAGCAACATAATGCTTCTACACAGCAACTCAAACCCAATCAACCCTACCATCACCACTCTTATCCTAGAAAGTCATACTACATCAACAGGGACCTTATTCCATGTGAGTCTAGATTTCACAATTCTCCCACAAACCCAAAAGTCTCCGACCCAAATTTGCCTGACCCACCAAGAAAATCATCCAAGAAAAAACACAGGAGAAGACCAAAAGGAAACTCACCCAAGCTTGTTAGCTCCTCTGTTTCTGCTGGTTGCAACTGCCGCGCTACGATATGGACTAAATCAGACTCTCCGTTGGAGTCCTCACCTTCTCCTGATCTCTCCGGTGTCTCTTCTGATGATCCCGAACTTCAATTCTCATCGCCTCCACCTCCACCTCCACCGGTACCGGAATTCAGGTCTGATCAGGTACTTGCCACTAACAAAACATTTGATGAAATGGTATCTTGGTCTACCTCATTTGGCTGCGAAAAGCATTCGAGTCCCAGCTCCAAAGACATCGTAATCGATATGGGTGACAAGTTTTCGGTCACAAAATTGAATAATCTTGCTGGGTTTGATCAAATTTCCAATCTTGATCTTCCTCCAATCATAACCAAGCCATCAAAATTCAGTGAAGCAGCAACCAAATGCAGAAAGAGCTCTGTTTCCATTGCAGTGAAGGAGCAGAAAACAAGTCCCGTCATCAGGAGACTCTCTGTAACCTCACCTGGAGTGAGATTAAGAATCAATTCACCAAGACTGATGAACAGGAAAATTCAGGGTAGGAAGAGTTTATCATCGAATTCGACCTCGAGATCGAGGCGGAGCCTCTCTGATAGTCTGGCAATTGTGAAATCCTCCTTCAACCCCCAGAAAGATTTCAGGGATTCAATGGTGGAGATGATTATGGAGAACAATATCCGAGCATCAAAGGACTTGGAGGAGCTTCTAGCCTGCTATCTTTCATTGAATTCTGATGAGTACCATGACCTTATTATCAAGGTTTTCAAGCAAATCTGGTTCGATTTAACAGATATCCGGGTGAAGTAGTGGAATTCTCGATCATATATCACCTGTTAGAGGCTTTTTTTTTTTTTTTTTAAGTCCTTTAATTAGATAACCTTATTGTTCATAAATAACTCCTGTAAAGACCAGTAATTGACATTTAGTAAAATCTATAATTTATCATTTTGTTTTGGATCCACAGTAATGATGATTTCTTGTCGAAAATGATAAAACATCTCAACTGCATAGATCCAAGTAGATATATGAGACGGGTTTCATATGATACAGATGAAATTTTATACACATCATTTTTTAGAGATATAAATTGCTAGAATTCCTATCATAATTGGTGTCTATTTTTATCTTAATATATGGTCCCGTCCTAACTCCTATGTCATTTTCAACGTGAAAGAGCCCACAAGACACTTTTGTTCCAAGTATATGATATCTTTCGTTAATTGAGAAACAAAACAGGATTTCTTATGCAAATCTACATAAATAGATCAGTATAAAGGGTCTCTCCCCTAGCTAGCGTCCTACACTGACAGTTTCTTCTACCAAAACTCCACCATCGTATTTTCTTGTCTTTCCAGTAAAGGTTACCTAAAGTTTTAAGGGCAAAGATTCAATTTTTCAAAAAATGTCTCTCGATCTGGGCAGTATATTCAGCTTTTCGTACTCTTACACTTGCATGGAGAGACCAAATTAAAAGCAATAATTCAAACATCTACAAACGTGCATATCAACAGTTCATTAAAAAAAAAAATTTGTAAAGGTAAAATTCAAATTTTGCTGCAAATGGTGTGAAATCTCGGAAGCTTTTCTGGCTTAAAGTTGGAAAAATTTGGATGTCTTGACAAAAGGTAAAGTTGCTTCGAAGATTTCAAAAGTAGTATACTCTTCCAGACCAAGCACAATGTACAATTCATTCATAGTAAGATAAATCATGCCTCCTGCTTAACTTTGTGATCAGGCAGTGTATTTGGGTCAAATTTATCATATCATCATGTGAGAAATTTTTGTACGTGCGGGTCTGATTCTAGTTTAAATTCATATTCAGATGTTCAAAAGATAAATTAGTATGATATCGTTTTTGATTAAGTTATTTTTTTTTTACAACAATAGGCAACAACCTCTGTTGAATTTCATAATTTTATTAAAAAAAAAAACAATACAGTCAATTTGTATGAAAAGAAAGCGCCAAACATTTAAAAAAACAAGCATCAAACTTTTGTTGTCTCTTTCTGAGACAAGAGTGAAAATTTGCACAATAAAATAATAAAAGTTGTTATTTTTATCCTGTTGAAAATATATTTGCTTTGGAGATATCCCTGATTTTGTGGCTACAGTAAATTTTATATAACTTTTGTAATAACTGTCCATTGACTTTCAGATTGTAGATTTGTAATTACTTGATACTTTAAATAGATTTCCCACCAATTATTCTTAATCACTCTATAACTCAACCATAATTAGACCTTTTTTCCCCTCACCAAACCTGCTTTGAAAAATACTGTTTGAGCCCTGAGAGGATTAATTTGGCCTTTTGTGAATAACTCCTAATTTTTTTAAGAATATTTGGTTGTTAGATTCCCTCAATTTTAGCACATAATATTTAATTTGAAGGCATGTTTTGTCATTTTATTGTAATCCAATGTTTGTGAACATTGGCGCACCATGGTCTGAATATTGCCAAAAGGGACGAGCTATAGTAGGTAGGCTCTTTCTTTCTTTTATTGTTTTTTTTTCCCTCCCCTTTGATAACCAATAATTCTCAGTCCAATGTGCTATCCGAACAACCAAGTCAACTCTAAACTATGATCATCAACTCAATTTGCTACACACTATCGACATGAAAGATTGAGTCAAAATTCGTGTGGAAAATAATGTCAAAATTACGGATGTGAAAGTTAAACTTGAAACCTCTCGTATTTATAAGGAGTATACCATAATTAATTTCGTCATCCCAATCAAAACTCCTTTTTCTCTAGTTGGTAAAGTCTTTTCTATCAATTATCATATATTCGTAGTCATATTTTCTTATATAGTTTTTGGGCATATCAGACAAATTATATGCATCCACATACACAAAGGGGGAACTATACATGAACCTGGAAATATAAGAACATTAAAAATAGTTTGAATTATGTCTTCATTATTCGACCAAAGACAACTTTAGATTCTTTGGAAAAACCATGCAATAAACATCTAACAAAATATCATGGCAAGAGGATATGAAGTACAAACCAAGAAAAAAGGGTATGAGACCTTAATGTCAATCTGTCGGTTACTTACTCGGTTATTGTTAAGCATAAAGTGATCACTTTCTCTACAAAGTATTTATTTACTGTTAAATATAATACACAACTACAAGGTGCTGTCAAATATTCGATTTCAATGAAAAATATATTCTTAAGCGATATTTTAAAAAAAAACTACAAGGTGAAATCGATTTCATAAAAAATAAAACAAGACAATGAAATTAATTTTGTTTACGAATATAATTAATAAACTCCATCACCATAAGTCCATAAGGTATGTGCATTAAGTGGTGTCATGTGTGTCGGCGAGCAGCTGTAAGGAGAGACCCAGTGAAGTCAAAAGAGGATTGAAGATCAAATCAAGCATTAAATTGGAGAGTGATGACCAGACGACGAACATATATCCGGAGATTCTGGGTTTTGTATTCTGTCATTGTTTTTTCTTAGGTCTCTAGGGGTGCCACATTAGATTTTTACCCTATATATGGTTCCCAATTATTGAGTTCATAATTTCTTTTTCTTTTTTTTTCCCCTCCGATAAATTAATCTAAATTCTAATTGTTTACTAATGAAGAAGATGATTACAAATTAAGGGAACAACAAAAAATAAAACGACACCTGACTAACAATCCCAACGTCCAAAAAGCCAGGGGCAAGTAGGCCCAAAATAGGGAACAAATTTTGTTATTGAACTACTCATACAATTATTAAACTCTATTTTGTTTCAAGCATCGGCAGTATCAGAAACGCTAGCTTCTTGTTTCAAAGAAAGGTCCAATCCTAGTCGAGTCATTTGGGATAAAAGAAAGTGCACGTGTGGGGCGAATCTAGGGCATTGCAGAGGGGCCGGATTATGAGGCTTATAAATTGATCACCCCAACTATTCCAACTTATTATGCGATGTCCGTCCACGCAAAGGATAATGTTATCGTTTCTTTTCTTTTGTGATAATCAGAAAAAAACCCAATGTTTTCAACAAACACAGACGCCAATTTATATGAATACATATCATCATATCACATCACATCACGTACATGCATGCATGTTCGTCGCAACTATATAAGTCGGTGTACTATATACTATATATATATGTGTGTATATATCAATCCATCCTTATTAAACATTGACTATCTCAATAATGTCACCGTACGTGCTACAATCTCTTGTCCATATATACGTGTCTATATCAGTCAGGCTTATATATGGACCCCAGACAAATAGATGAATGATGATTTAATAATGGGAAAGGCTCTTTTTGCGAGATTTGTAATCTAATTAGGGTTGTTGGATCTGTAATACGTTTGAGATGATTGATTGAAATGAGAGTGGAAAATAATTAAATCTTAATGAGGATTCTTAGGCAGGACTAATTCTGCCATTCGTGCAAGTTTAGGTGTGTTAATTTGTAGGAGCTAATAATGGATTCGTGATTGGATTAGGCAGATTTTAAGTTGATTAATCATGGGATTAAGGCGGGGTCTCAAAATTGCGACATCCCAACTAAAATTACACGAACGGATTGACAACACAAGCGAAAATAAGGGTCACAAATTATAGGATATTGACCAATGAAGCTGCCCCATACCAACCAATCTACTGATATGACAACCGGATCTTTTTGGGGATCAGATTCTTTAATTGACTAGATGAACCGTATTGTTTGTGATGTGAGAGTGATTAAGACATGGTTCTACAATATTGTTCAAATTCTCGGCCTAAACACATTCAAAACATTTTCCGTTATGGGTCATGGGTTTACACGAATTTGTTATTTATGTGCCGTCACCATTAATTGTTTCTTAAACCTAGAAAACGCATATTCCATATGAGAGTAGTCGTATTTTGCTTATAAACCACACGAATGAGTTATGTTTGACTGATTATGAAAATTTTAATCAATATGTCATTAATTATCATAGTTAATTACAGAGCAGAACACAACAAACACTTAAATCGATCTTCACCCACCAGGGTAGATAAATCGAGATTTCTAGATAGGTTAAGAAAATTCCCAAAAATATTATTATCAAAAACTAGTCATACGTCTCTTGATAACAAACCTAATATGCAGAAGTATGAAACCCTAAAATTACCAACTATGGTTTGACTTCAGCCTCCGCTGCCTGAACTTGGTCAGCCATAAGTTTCCGCTGCTGAACTAGGCAAAGCTAAAATTGGTGCAGTGCACAACTTCTCCTTCATCCACGTAAAGCAATGCTCTGCTGCTTCACCCAAATGAAATCAAAGACATTGCACAGCAAAGCAAATTTTCATTCATTCATGTCAATATGTGTATCACAAAACTCACATTTCAAAGTTCAACCCTCAAGTTCCACACCACACCTTGGTTCTTATGACCCAAAACAAAAGAACCACACTCCTTATAATATACAGAAAAAGAAACATAAAGATCGATACTGCTCTCTGCAATAAATTTCCTCTACTTTCAAGCTTTAGAAGAAATAAACACAAATATATTGTATAGCAGGAACGCAATTAGCATCTGACATGCTATGGAGATTGTTTTTCCCCTCTCAAAACTGTTCTCTGAACTGAGAGAAAACCTTTTGAGCTGTATCGTGAAAGAAGCTTCTTCAAGGAGATCCGGCTCACACGTCATATCATCATCCCCTGAAACGCATTTGAATACTCCCAAACTCCATTCCTGCTGTCACAGCTTCACATTATTAAAACTCTCCCATCTCTTGTTTGGAAGCATTAAATTATGTGAGATTACTCAACATCTTTGGGAGAAACCAACAATGTCAAAGAAGGAAAAAAAAAACAATTTTGCAATAAAAAACAAAGTTGGTGGGGTCTCTGTAATTACCTCAATCTGCTTGCCGAAAGTGGCCAAAATAGTGTCAGGGCCTAAATAGAAACAAATTGGACCACTCTCTGTTTGAATGCTGACTTTAGATTTGCTGGAAGGAAGTATGAGGCTTAAGATATAATCACTAGATTTGCTGTTTGTGTTCTTTGATGATGTAGGTGGACTAGTTTGTTCAATTATGTCAACGTGTTTGTGTCTGCGGAAGCTAATTACTGATTCCATCTCTGGCTTTCTCTTCCTAATTTGCTTATTGGGTATGTTTTCTTCCATAATTTGAAGTAAATCTTCTGCGATTCTTTCAATTTTAGTGGAAACATTCCCTGTGTTTTCACTGCAAGCAAGTCAAAGAAGTTTGTTACGAGGAGTTTCATTTGATGCTTTGAACCGTGAAAACCCTCAAGAAGTCAGTCAGCCACAGCTTGGTCGCATTCAAGAAAGGCCCATTTAGGGATTGCATGTGGGCTGTATACAAATTAGCCCAACAGATCACAAGCACATATAAGCTATCTAATTAGTAATTACTTACCGTAAGGCCCGTTTCGACCGATTTTAGGCCCAAATTATTAGACAATTTAGCCCAGACAGCAAACAAAGCCCATATACGATATCCAATAACTTACCGAAAACTTCGATGCGATTCCGTCCCGACGAATTCTCGCGCCCAGGCCCTTCTCTCCGTCCCCGGGCGAACCCACACAATCTCCTCATCACTCCTCTCATCTCCGCCTCCAGAATCTCTCCTGAGTACCGTGTCTTCTTCATCCCTAACTCGAAAAGCCTCTTTATTTTCTTCGATCAGTAATCTTAACTCTTCTCCATCAATCCCGTGACAAGTGGCCCTAAACGCACCGAATTCCCTCGCCGATATGAGCAGCCGATCCAAGGAATCGCTGGAGCGAGACGTTAGCAACCTGTAATCTATGCTCTCCGGGATCTTCTGACTCGCGATTGGCGGAAAATGAGGTTCCGGCAGACTCAGCTCTGGTACTTGCGATGTCTTCTCGAGGTAGTGCGATAGAGTCTTGTTTCCCGCCGAGCGTGACCCTCTGCCGGTGGGGATCGGAGAAGGAGGTGGCGCAGGGATGGTCAAGCGACTCCTACGACGCAAGTTAGCCATGGAAGCGTAGAATAAGAGTTGTTTTCCGAGGGGATAAATAATAGAGATGATTTTGAGAGTCTACCTGAATAATCAAAAACATGCGCAGGGGACCCATTCCGGTGCACGTTTGGAGGCACGTCGTCGTCGTTTTACGTGTTATTTGCGCTTTTGCAGGGGTGAATGGTCCATTCCGCATATGTTGATCATTTTTTTTAATTTATTGCACTGGAATGAGAATTTGCCACGTGGTTTGCGGCCCACAACTCTTTGGGCCCAGCTCTTTTCCTTTTGGGTTGAGACTTGATAGTTGTGTTTTGGGCCTTCGTGGCAGTGGCGGGCTTGGCGGCCGCTGGTTATGACCGTTTGATCCACGGTCCAACTTTGTTCAATCTTTGCGGTTGCCCCATAGATGAGATCCACTTCGGTTAAAAAAGGAAAAAAAGTCAGTAGTCAGGATGTTCTCACAACGTAATAAAATGTGATCAATTTTCTAGACCTAAACAAAGACGTTGGGTCTATGGAGCAAATCTGTGAAGGCTTCGACCCAAAGTGGACAAATGTAACTCCCCACAACTCTTTGCTTTTCAATGAATTTCATCGAATCACATGGTGAAAAGAGTGAATATTGTTCAGTTCTCTTCAGTCTTCCACCAAAGGTGTGAGACTTTTATTTAGGTTGAAGTTGCATAGCTCAAACCCCTACATTACAAACTTTATTTATAGACACTAATGGCTCGCAAGGGTACTTTACCATTCCAAATACCTAGCATTTTCATCGTTTATCAGGGAGACCACCCAAAAAGATCACCAGCAAGCGACACTTTGCTCGAAGGAATCTAACTTGGCTCATGGAATCCAATATTCTCCACAGCTCCGACGGTCTTGAACAGGCGCTTCTTGTTTATCATCTCCACTAGTGACCGGTGCAACAATTGACTGCGTAGATCCACTAAGGACCGAATCCTTTTTATCTTGTGCTCTTGATTTGAGCTACAAGCTCTCTGGAAATCCAATTTTGAATTGCACTTATGCTTATAGTGCTTTGCAATCAAAGTATCTCCAGGACAGAATCTTGTAGAATTGTGCGTCTTAGCAACACCAACAAACTCTTCTCCTCTGAGACTAGAATTATCATAATCATCATTGTTGACTGAATGGTAATTGTAACGGGAGAACTTGAAGGAGTTCAGAGAGCTATCGGAACTTGCGTCATTGTTGACAGACCGCTCTTCTGCATTCAAAAGGCCACGCGCAAATTAAACCAAACCTTGCGGCCCTATCATGGGAATTCAATCTAGAAGGTGAACATATATTACATTTGAAGTACTAGAATTTTGTTCTGTGTTGCGCAAGAGCTCAATTGAGTATGAGGGATTACTGCATTGTTTCTGTTGGTTATAAAGCAAGTACTCCCAAAACGTTAATGAACAAAAACTAAAAGAACTGAATGTACCTTCAACCCGGTCTTGGCTGCAAATGGTGTTGCTTCCATGACTATGCTGGTTCACGGTGAAAGCCATGAGATAAGCATGGGATGAAGAATGCGAGGAGTTACAGTAGAAAGGATGGTGGGTTCCATCATCATCGTCTTCTTCTTCATGGTCAAAGCTGTACTGATGATGAATGTCGCAGGAGCCTGGTTCCTTCCAAGTGGGGATTAAAAATGATATTTCCAGCTCTATCATCTCCGCAATTTCTGAGGGCTCCAAGTCACTGATTTCCAATTCCTTTACCATCTCCATTGCAACATCAATTGCTGTGTCATTCATGATGTCAAAGGGAAAGTATATGTTTCTATTCTGACCTGAAACATAAAGTGCACAATTAAGAGCCGTAAATGGTCGTACCACAGGATTATTTTCAATGCAGGAATATGAGTTTCGAATATCACAATTAATTGGGAAAAGGGGGGCTGGAATTATTCTAGTAATTTCACCTTATCTCCACCATCCAATGCAACAATGCATTGGATTTGAGTATTTGACAACATTACACCCAATGCATTCAATGGTGCAGATCATGTAAAATTGCCGGAATCATTCCAGCAAATCCTTTCCCCAATTCAATGTTTTTACTTGAAGAATTTATAATGAGTACCAAAATAATGTTTTACTATAAGCGCATCATTTATAATGTGCATGAAGGGTGACTTATATCCAAGGCAAATGTGACAATTAACAAATTGTTGAGCTAATATACAAGTACCATCTTTGGCAGATATTTGCACCCTGAGATAGATGGTATCATATTCAGGGCTCATGGTTCCTGTGATGGTCATAACTGTTCCATTAGATGAATTAGTCTGTTGAGAAAGGACTATGGGGATGCACAGCAGCTCCCCTTCTTCCGATGATAGAAATGGATCCAACAACAGTTCGTGGGCTGGCAACCTTTTTGAAACAGTGGCTAAACACTTTGCCACAAATCGCTGGGCTTCAGAATCTTGAATTTGGTAGAATGCCAAAGGTAACTTTCCCTGGTTAAAGCAGGAAATCGCTTGGTTTAGACCCTCCAGGCTCTTGGTGAACGAACTTGGCAACAGAGAATGTATCAAAAGTCTAGCTAATTAAGTCAATGAAGCACAAACTTACTGAAGTAACTTTCTTGTATATCTGAGCAGGATTGGAGCACTCACTGTAGGGGTACTCACAAGTGAGCATCTCCAACAAACACATGCCAAAAGAGTATACGTCAACGAGCTCATTGTAATCTTCTTCATATAATTCTGGAGCCATGAATTCAGGTGTACCTAAATGAAAAAAAAAATGATGAGAAAGAGAGCCGGAGAGATTGAAGTCATCAATTACTCTCACGCATGCCAAATAGAGAGGAGAGGAGAGAACGACAGATTGCCTATGACACTGTGGGCTTGTCGTGAGCCACGAAGAATAGTTGCTAGGCCCAGATCACCTATCTTGACCTTCCCCAGATGGCCATTAACAAAGATGTTATCGCACTTGAGATCTCTGTGCACGACAGGAGGGTCATGAGCATGCAAATACACAAGTCCACGCAGAATTTGGCGAGCCCAGTTTTTAACCGCTCGAATGTCTACTCTCTGGTACTTCTTTCTGTACCTGCACCAAATTCGATAAGATTTCCTAAGCCTACAACAGCAAATATCAAAACATGTTCAGAAAGAACTGGTCAGCAATTTGGTAGTTACTCTCTAAGTGTGCCAGAGATGAACATTTCAGTAATGAAGTTGAAAGTTCTTCGATCAACGTCGATCCAGGACATGTGGAATTGAATGATTGACTCGTGATCGAGGGTCTTGAGGAGGTGAACCTCAGAGTAGAGTCTCTGCAATTCCTCAGTTGAGCAAAGGACATCCTTAAGCTTCACTTGGTTCCATGCCACCTCCATTCCCAGTATCTCATCAAATGCCTTGTAGACTGTCTTCATGGCTCCTTTGCCAAGAATTCCCCTGAACTGGAAAGAATTGTCAACAGAAAGGTCATTAGTGCAAGCTGCAAAGTACTCGTCTCTATCCAAGTTTCAGAATGCACTAAGTTTCTTGATTTTTCAATGCATGATTATTGTATTGGTTTCAATTTCTAGTGTTCAATAATTATTTACGAAGGGCTCAACTCAATTAAAGTAAACTTGGCTAAATGTATACCATGTTATAGAAAGTCGAACAGAATTTGATGAGGATTGAAATTTCATACAGTATCAGTGATAGTTGAGCCAAGTGCCATATCAGAAAACTGGGAAGATTGGATCCTAATGTTCACAAATTAATATTTTACACTATCACGGATAGTTAATAAGTCAATAAAGGCTTCTTTTGTTTTTTTGTTTTTTAGCATAAAAGGCAGTCTTTTGGTGTTGGGTGATTCAGGTCTCATGCAATTTTGAAAGGAATCTCTTCAGGCAATTGAAAGGACGGTTGAATTTGAACGAAGAGGTGATCTCGATAGCAAGGAATCACATTAGCCAAATAAAGGTCACTGAGGTCATAAAGAAACCATTTCATACTAAACAATACATCAGTCCCCAATCGTTGATTCTGAGAATTATGAACCAAGTGAACTATAATTCCAAGCCAGCTTAATTATTTTATCTTTATAGCCATTCTAAAGCTAGCAATGCTAACTCAAACTCAAACAGCCAATCTAGATATATCTATGACCACAGAATGCTAAAAGAATTGAGGTTTGCCCGATGCTCAATGAAGAAGAAGCCATGCTGGAGTGAATGCACATGCATATACAATTCAATAATTGGCAATAAACGTGCAATTTTACTTCAGATCCCAGGATCAATCATAAGATTCATAACTGCTGCTTTTTTTTTTTTCTTCTTGAAGGTGAATCATCAGAAAAAGTACGGGACACCAGAAAAAGGCAGCCGAAAGTGGCTTCTTGTGGAAAGCCAACATATGTGTCTTTCCATACGTGTTAACAAGATCTCCAGTTCTTCAGAGAAGCAGGAATCATAGTCTACACTCTAATTTGACATAATGTCTATGTATACAGTAATGTCTACCAAAAATGAGTCCCACACCAAATTTATTCTGTGATTCTTTAGGTTATCAAATAACATATGTTCATACTGCATCTCTAGACAAAACTATCCCGATAGTAAAACTTACCAGTTATTAAGTCCAGAGTAAAACGTGATTAACCAAACAGATTGTGCAATTATCAATACATAGCAGCTTCAATTGTCAGCGCACATATATGCATAAATTTGATGTAAATACAATACAAAATCAGAGTAAAATATAACAATCGAAACATAAGGAAACTTACACGACCATAGCGACCAGAGGGATCAGTTTCAACATAGCCGAGCTGGGACTTGGTTCCATCTCCTCCTAATCGTGACTTGTACATGGCTTAGAGATCACGCAAACACTCGCAATCCAAAATTCTCAGCTGATCTTTAATTCTAAAGAGTAATATATATATATATATATTATTGAAACCAAACAGATAATCTATGGAGCGCGATTGAAGTAGAGCTAGACAATCCGAGGCTTTCCTTCATGATTTTCATAAGAGAAAACACCAAACAGTAACCAAAAAAGCCTGGAGTAATCGATAGTGAGCATAATCCAAGCCATTTCAACAATCGCACGCGAAGACTCGTAGTTCTTGACGATCATCTGTCCTCCAATTATATAAATAATCTTCAGATACTTATTACAAGACGATAACGAAATCTCTGCTCCTACACGAAACTGAAAAGCCTGAAAAGACGTGTTGGACGTGTCTGTTCAGTAGAAGGAGAATATTTGTTATTATTGGCGTAGTGGACTCTCTGGAGAATTAGCGGTTGTGGTGGATGGGGATTTGTGTTTGGATTCAAGAAATCTAGAAATTCAAATTCAACAGAAGAGTAGAAGACAGTGGCAGTGGGGTCATCTGGATTCTGAATTTGAAGAACCTTCGGCCACGCTCTGATAGCGCCATCTGTGGATGTGAGAGCAGCTTCGAAGACTGATTTTGAAAGCAGAACCAGATAGGGTTTTGAAGTCTGTCAGCTGTGTGAGGGTGACAGAGTGATTAAGAAGCGAAGCTTAGAGAGAATTTCCAGCAGACAACGAAAAGAAAGCGTTTTGGGTCGCTGGTGGTATAAAAAGCTGTATGTATTGGGTTTTTAAAGTTGATTTAGAAAGCAATTCGTGCATATGGTCCTCAAACGTGAAGGAGGTGACGCATTTTGACAGAGAGTCCAAATGTCCAGTAAAGGAATCAGGAATTTAATTGTGTATTGGGAAGCGTAGGCTGATGCGGGGGCTGCTCATCAGCTCTGCAGTGCGGATCTGGGGGCGGCTGCTTTGCAATTTTCCAGGAATTCGCATGCAAAGTTTAGGAGGCAGCCATTGTTTTCATATTCTAATGAGCGACCGTGGGCTTTTAGCCCATGTAAAATTGGGCCGATGAAGTGGGCCCTAGCTTCAAATGCTTACGTCATCTGTTGTTTTGTCTGTCCTCAATCTACCCTCTCATAGCTCTCATAGCCATTTGTAATAGGGTAATACTGCAACAATATTGCAGAAGAATATTTTCTCTCTTAAATGGAGCAAGTACTTTTATGAAATCGATTACTTATTAAAAGTTTTCACAAGGGGGAATGCATCACAAGTGGAACTTACAATACCACATATAATTTGTTGCAATTCAAGATATGTGTGCCATTGCTGTATGTTGATATGACTTGGCATGAAATGAACAAGACAGCCATGATTTTTAATTACTAGCGAGAGTTGAAAATAAAACAAAGCTGACCAGGCATGTTGACTATCAATAATCAATTAGCTTAAGAAACTGTTATTATTGTTCGCCGTTGATTAGCATGTCACACCTAAATTAATTATATAATAACATCCAATGTCAAAAGCGAAGCCATTTCCATATGATGGCTTTGCCTATAATTGATTATCTAAACCTTCCACCCACAAAGAAGGCAATTGGAAAAACAAAGCGATAAAAAGACGAGAAGGGAAATGTGTTTTGACTAAGTTTTAGGTGGAAGACAATGGCTTGGTTTGCTAGTTCGGCTCACAATTCTCCTAAACAGTCTACAGCCATGAGTAGCAAAGTGACCAATATTTCAAGCGACAAGAAACATAAATCCACCAATTTAAATAAATTTTTCTTTTTCTTTTCCTGCCTGGAGAAAATTCTATCGGAAAATCCAGCAGTTAAGTTACAGCTGAACTAGGTAGCACTTCAGCATCTTTAGTCTACAATTTCAGCCGCAACAAGCCAACCCTAGTACAAAACCATGATTTGAGCATCCTATAAATTAACAACTCTTTCTAAAGCAGAGATTACAGGTTTTCACAGAGTTAAAATGATTGGTAAGCTTACAAATTCACTAAAAATACAAGATCCTGAATCCCATTCACAGAGCTTCCAAATGGACTCGGAGCTGCATACAGAAAGCTGAAGGCTACGTTCCTTTGCTAGCATATGCTGTGCTATTCCTCCAAACCACATATAGATAATCCCTTCTCATTGGGGACAAATAGATAAAGGTGGGAAATCATCTTTGTCTTTCAAGTTCAAGTTGTTCAACTGATGTGACTGTACAGCAATCCTACATGTCCAGAACACGAGAAAAGCTTCAGACAAACTCCCACATACGAACACTGCTGCTATAAAAAGTGTAGGATTCATAAAAAAGTCTCCTACCTATCCTTATCCACGCCCGATGCTTGTTTTGATGTTTGCATTGCTGCTGTGGGGATATTAAATCTTGAATCTTGAGTCAGAGCAAAATCTGGATTCTGGGGCCGGACACCTTCTGGTGAGGATCCCCCCCATTGTGGGTACCCAAATGGCCCATATTCTACAGCCCTCTCTGGGAGATGGATTAAACCATTTGCTCCAGGGTGAGAATTTCCCTCAGGGGAACCGGAGTTGCGAAGATCTGAACCAGCATACTTTGCATAAAACTGCACTTGTCCTAACTCACGGCTGCTTCTCTCAGATAAATTTGTGTCCAGGGCAGTTACGACATGAATATTGCTACAAGGAGACCACGGTGGTGCTTGCTGCCTTCCCCTAGCTGCCAAAGGTCGGTCCCTATAATGGTTCTGCAAGAACATAAGCACAGCGCTATCACATGATGAGTCCCAACTAAACAATTTTGTACCAAAAAAGAAAAAGAAAAGCAGAAAATGAAAAATATGGCAAGAAGATCAACCAAGCTGGTGCCACTCAAAGATGCCAAGTTGTCTACATAAAATCCAAAATTCTAATATCCCAAGGACAACAATGATCATACCATATTGGGAAAGTATGTTCCTGTCCCTCTAGCCTTTGGCATCTCTTCCATACCAAAGGATGTCCCAGTCAATACAGGTGGACTCATTGGGTACAACACTGGTCTGTGGATGATGCCATTGGCATTCATAGGGGAGAATGAATTCTGCCTGAACTGCATTGACTGCCTTGGTACCTCTCTTGAATTCTTGCCCTGGAAATGAGAGGGCGTTGTAGGAGATAGAGGAGCAGAGGCATTCAAGGCAGACTTGAACCACTGGCGACCATGATGCCAACTATTTAAAATACTCTCGTAATCTCCCCTGAGATCAGACAGAGAATTCGAAGCCTCGGAACTTCCACCAGTACCAACTAGCATCTGATAACTAGAATACCCAGGATGAAGGTCCTCCACAGACCAAGCAGCTGCACTCCAGAGTGCACGATTTTTCATACGTCCAGTAGGTGAAACAGCCTGAGGATTTGTTAAATAATCCTCATCCTGGTCAATGGTAACAGAGCCTTTGTCCTCACCAGGTTCGGGTGAAATCCCAGATGAGACTCTCTTGTCAGTAGAAACAGAGCTTTCAGGTAATTTCAAATATGGTTTTCCATCGTTCACTTCTCCATTTCCCCTGGCTGAGGAATGGAAAAAAAGATGAGGTGCAAATTGTGGCTTATGTGTGTGAGCAACAGTCTCCTCGGGAACAGGAGCAGAAGAAGACTTAATCACATCATCTGCTAACTTTAGATCTTGTAGTCTGGATGTTGCAAGGTCCTTTGCATCCCCAGAAAGACGAATCTCAGAAAGAGGGCTCCCATTAGGACCATTCCTCCTAGAACTCTGAGGCCCATTCAGAGTCATATCCGTCACTGATAACATGAAATCATGGATTCTAGGAGATAATGGTCGCTCATGAATCAATTTGAATGGCCCAGTTGTGCCACTTGAATCAGCAGATTCTGATTCATAAAACATTGGATCTTCATGATATGATTTAGCACCTGAAAAAAGGGTAGTATCAAGCCCATTATGTCCAGCCATTGGGATAGGATCTTGAACATCAGGCCTCCGTCCATTTCCATGCCTATCAAGGGTGTTACAGAAAAATTTGCTAAGTTCATCAGCTATCTTCTCCTCTGGCTGGGCAAGGATTTGTCCAAGTTTTTTAGCCCCATATGTGAAAGCACTCCTTATTCGGTAAGAATTGCCTGAACACAAGAAAGACCGGCTATTAGCATTAATAACGTGCCCAGCCTCTCAATAAATTCAATTTTCCATCAATCATTTATAAAGGTTAGTCATATGCCAACTTTTAAAAAATTGTCAAGCTATATTATTATTAATTAGCTGAACTTCTACTTTTATATGGCATGTTGATGCTTCACTTTTATATAATTCCACAAAGATATAATCCAATGAAACTAATTATTCGAAGTTTGTTTTCTAGTTATCCATCTCTAAATTCACAAAACAAATAGCAATATTATAGATGAAACTTAGTTCTGGGCTATTAACACAAAGGTCGCTGAAATAACTTTCAAGTATCCCTTCCAGAAAGTGAAGAAAATAATAAGAGGCAATATGTCCCAACAAGTGGGGAGAAAAAAAGAAGAAACAAAAGGTCCCATACCTTTGCTAATACTGCGCCCAAGGTTGTTATATTTTTTGAGTGGATCAACTATGTTAAGGTGCTTTGAGGAAAATGTTCGTGAATTGTTCTCAGTTCCCCTTGAAGGAACCGAGAACATTTCCACACAATCCCTAAGAAAATCATTACTACGCAACCGACCAGCCCCACCATTTCCAGGTGTGTCAACTGCAAATGAAGTCCAGAAAAGTCAATAGAGGATCTATAGAATAATGAAGCTCAAAAAAGCAAACAAAAAACTTGCTCACCTACAACATCTGGCAATGACGATAGGTTGACAGGGCCATTCAAACTGATGCAATAGTTGTCCCAATCAAATTTGCTAAAGTAATCCAAGAATTTATATAGAACCTAAAAATGGTTGAGCAATTAATAGGTTTCAATTTATGATTCTGTAACACATGATTTCAAATATCATTAGCACTCACCGCCAGAGGACCATTTAGTGATGAGTGAAAGAGATGGAAGATATATAGAACTAAAGTCTCCAAAGCATAAGTAGAAATCAAGCCATGATGAGCACCAAGAATACGACTTTCATAGTAACACCAAGCCTTGATCAATATAATACTGCGTTTGAAGATATGATTGTTACCAATCAACCGATCGACCTGCAAAATGTAATGCAAGCATGTCAATTCCAAAAGGATAACTGCATGGCCCATTATAGTTAAAAGGACTAAGAATAGAAAAAAAAATCCAAAACTCAAACCACGCATAATTTTTCTACTCTGACGGGGATATGAGCAACTAAATTTTGCAGAATTTTCAACGGAAAAAATAAACAAGGAAGAATATCCATTTGATCTGAGTTTATGGCATCATATGAGATGCCAGGCCAGATCATGTCAATTGCGGCCCAGCATAATAAATAGGCAATATAAGCTCCAAATCCACCAAATAAATTGTAATAGAGTAAGTCGTGCATTAATTACTAATTAGGGTCCCTACAATGTAATCGAATCTTTAATTCATTTCCCTCCTCGGTCTTTTAACTGATTACTATAAGTAAAAGGAGTATATCAACATAATTACATGACAGATAACCCTTTCAAAAGCCTGTGCTAAGCTAATTATGAATAATATTCTCGTTTTACACTAGCAAAATTTCTAGAGATTTATTTCAATAAATACATAATAATTCCCATCATTCCAACAAATTCACTAGAAGAGAATAGTTCTTCTTGAAATCCCTGATAAATTCCCTAGTAGAGAATAGTACAACTATAATTTAAAACGAGACTAAAATTAATGGCTGCATCAGGTAAGTGATCTTTCATCATATGTTGATGAAACTGAGGGTTGGTTAAAAAAGGCAACACCAGCAAACAAATAAAAAGGTAAATCGTTCAGACAGCTACTAAAATTTACTAAGTAGCAGAAGATTGGCCTTAGTTTACATATACATATGTACTTCAAATAGGCTACCTGCTCAAGAAAGCATAGTGTACAAAGCCCTCCCAGTTGATTGAAAGAAATATCGACCACAATGTTTTGTACCAGACATTTTACAAGTTTAACCTGCCAGAAAGAAACTCAAGATATTTAAACTCCAAATAAAACGCTATTGAAAGGGCCATTAAATCTCATATATCAATACAATCTCCACGAGTGAGTGAAATGCATGGACATCCTATCTTAAGCTTCTAATAGACCAGCATTAGATCCCAGAAAACAGGGCAGCAGAATGTTGCAGATTTAAGCTTGAACAAAGAAACAGTGAGAATATATATAGGACATCTCCATGACTATATCATGCTTGTGCTGCCATAAGTAATTGCCCCATTTGCAGCTTTCTAAAGCATTTATGATTTAACAAATGTCATCTGTGTAATGCAGTCTTATGATGAGATGCATAAAAGAAAGAAGTTCCAGAGAAAATCCATTCATGACATACAAAAAACTTGGATAAATTCAGATCAGTCCGCAGTAATATATTAATTAGCATGATCAGACCTCTAAAGAAAATATTATCCTGCAAAGAGATAAATGAAAAACCCACAAAAATCCATTACACTCATCTAGAAGGATATTCCAAACTTCAAATTTTACTAATTCAATGTGAAGCCCACAGGAAATCGTTCAAGACATTTATTCTTATTCTGAATGATAATCACAATCCAAGAAAAGTATCATTACACTAGTTCGTTTCTAGAAATTAATCATGATTCATAAAACCAATGATGTTTCTAACTAATTTTCCCGTCTTATATCCTGTTTTGACTTAATACACCCCATCCATAAGTGAGGTGCGGTGCGCCTAGGAAGGGTAGAGTTATCAACCATCTTAAATTCCAATCCAACCATAAATCATGTTTTTTGATAATATTCTACAAACAGCCGCATAGACCATATCAAAATCTGCCCATTCAAACTCGGCTGACCTTCATCTTACTAGCATCACCTATCAATCATTAGATCCATACGTTCACATACACATGCACAAGCACACAGATATATACATTCTATTTTCATTTCTTACCATTAACATCATGCTGATAGGAAAAGGAGCAGGAGCGGGGCCAACAGAGCAAGATAAGCATAAAGACTTCGAATAATATATGATAACAATTAAAAGTCCAAGATTTCATTTATCTGCCAATAAAAAAAATGAACAAAAGAAATATAACAGACAGCAGTTTCTTATTTTATGGAAATTAACAAATAAGCTCACTCATATAAGGTATAACAAACAATTGGCCTAAAGGCAAAAAAAAACCTCAGCCCGGATTAATTGCACGTCCTTTACAATAAACTCAGCAGCCCGGTTATGAACTTCTCTTTCAAGGACAGAACAAACATCATTGGCCAGAGCCTCGTCAACATTAAACCACCCAAAGGCTGTCAAATCTATATCTCCATCCGGGAGATATGTTTTCAACGGAACTGACCCAAAGGGAAATACCTATGAAAAACAAGGGTTAATATAATCTGCATTTATCTAAAACTGTCTATGTCATAATAAATATCAAGACCAAATGCAAACTGTTGGGGTTCATTATCACAACCAATTTGAAATTACACACACAACCACGAGAAAGAATAATTACATAAATAGATATCTGACACACTCTAAAACACAAATCCCATTGTTAACCACTCATTTCATTCGACTGCATCTGAAGGGGAAATAAATACATACAACAATTGTACCCGCGAAAAATGCTCAAGCTTCAATCTACATTATAACTATGGGATAGAACCTTGTCAAAGCAATACTCCGGAAAACCATACTGAGGAATGATACTTCAAAAAAGTAAAGAACTTACCTAGTACCTATCTTCTTGTATTCAACAATACAAAGGAAATCATAAAGATGCGGACATTAATATTCACTTTCAGCAGCAAAGAATAAAAGAACTGGAAATATTAACCACCCATCCCTTTGCCCTCCACATTTAGATCTTCCCTTAAGCCAGGGGAGGTGAACTTCTTTATAACTTCCTTGACATGTG
The DNA here is from genome assembly GCF_013401445.1 of Tripterygium wilfordii. Taxonomy (NCBI): domain Eukaryota; kingdom Viridiplantae; phylum Streptophyta; class Magnoliopsida; order Celastrales; family Celastraceae; genus Tripterygium; species Tripterygium wilfordii. The sequence goes on along the minus strand of NC_052234.1, from coordinate 12,521,746 downwards.
AACCATAGCCCTGTGGTTGAGATGCTTCATGCAACCTACGGCTCACATGTTCAAGTCACAGAAACAGCTCCATCATGCAAAGGTGTCCGACTGTCGGCCTATGTCCCCGATCCTTGTGAACAGTAACTATTTTTTTTTTACCTTTATCGTCGCTTCATGATCTCAAATAGCAGCTTTTCTAAACCAGTGTCCAATAATGGAAGTGTATGATTGAAAAGTAGAAGCATTCATTAGGAAATATAGTATATGTGTCTCCTTCACTAAGTACTCCAAGTCTCCAATACCTTTTTCGAGTTAGACAATCTCTCCTTCCTGCATGATGGCTCATACTCACTTAATTTTGTGGTACAAGAGACCATGCTTACCAAATATACTTATGAATAATTATTTTCCTGCTGCCTAAGCCTAAACATGTAAGAAATATCACTCACACAAAAATACTTAAAAGTAATAAGAATTACAACAGCGATACCATATTTCGTCAAATGCCAATTAAGGCCATAATCATCTGCTACTACTGCATCCTTCATATTCTGCCACACATAATAATCTTACACCACTAAAGAATAAACAGCATCTCATAACTTATTCCGATGATGTGGAATCACAATAGATTCCACCCCAGCAGAGTAAACCATGGATAGTGCCAACTGGCAATCTTTCCGCAATCACCAGAGTGCAGTATTCCATGATCATAATTCACATGGTATACAACCCAAAACTCCAAGTACTTCTATTAATTGTCGGTCATAAATGCATGATCTTGCTAATGACATACTACAGCTGTATTTCACCACACTTAAACGTTAAAACACAAGTTGCACAGCTTCAGACATCCAGTTTAAGGTAGCAATAAACTGTCCATCGTAATAACATTACTAGCTTATAACATAGCATATTTCTGCTCATAACACATCACATTTATGTAAATTGCATCACAAATACAGAACCTCAACTTCTGAACTATGCTTTATCATCACAAAGAAGTTATAGGTTCATGCGCATGTCATGCAAATTCTCACCTCGCAACCAAGGCAATTCTGTAAAAGCCTCTGCACATAATCAATGACAGCCTTTCTCCTCTCTTCGGAGTCAGTAGTCCGCTGGACCCGTGCGATGATCCTCTCCACCACTTGCTCTGCTTTTTGCCAGTACTCCACACCAATCGGCGTTTGATTGCACAGTGACGGCTTCTCTGCTAACACAGCACCGTTTGTTTCAGGCGACCGATCTCGAGGATCGCCCATGAAAGTACACAACTCCTCCCAAACCCGACAAAAAAAAAACAACGATTTGACACAAACACAAAGAAATTCCAAGGAACGTTCCGTCAAGTCAGAACAAGTACAAAACCATCGCCTGTAGAATTTCACGGTGAATGAGAAACGGAGGATCAAAATTCTGCAAGTGTTCTTGATCTAATTAAGAAATTTTGATTTTGAAGTGAAAGGGTCTGTTTGGGTAAAAACAGTTTCCGCCAAATGTATACCAATCAAACAACAAGTCAGATTGAAATTTGGGAACAAAAAATTAAATAAAAAATATGATGGTTTTTAAGGAGGAAACGCAGTACGGCGGTTGGTTTTGTTTGCTTGTTTTTCCCCTTTTTCTTCTCAAACAAAAAACCGCAAATATGTGTGTATCTAATTCTCTATATTCCATTTTCCCCCTGTTATTTCCTTCTTTTTCACTTTTAAGCTTTTTACTATAACTGTGCTTATTTCTTCCATTTTTACATGCGTCATCCGTAGTCGTTCGTCACTTTTGTTGCCGTTTCGGCCGAGCATTACCTCTTTAAGAAGCAAATAATTCCCACGTATGGCCTATTTTACCCTGCCCACCTATGATTAGCTTGAGAGGCTCGGTTGATGATGGTATGTTTTGTACTTTTGTTCCCATAATTGGATGCGATAAATACTATTTTAATCATATAATATATCATTGTTTTCTTTTTGTTATGAAGGTGTTTGTAATCTTTAGTGCAAATTAATCCGGATACATTGAATTTATTGAGTCAATACGTAAAAAATTTGTTGGGAAATAATTAATCTCAACATAATGAGAGATATACGCTTTATATAAAAAAAAATTAATGAGATCATTAATGGATAAGAATGATAATATCAATAAAAAAATACATGTTTATCTATATTAATATAGTAAAATTCAGAAAATATTCTTCAAATAAATTATGGTATAGGTGATATTTTGTTTTGGTAGGGTACATGAATATTTATATTGAAAGGGCATTTGCGTGTGTAACAAGAAAAAATTAAGGTGTTTTAAGTATTCAACTTTTTGGTTTTTTCGATGATATGAACGTATTTAAGAAATTATCGTTATATAAGACCATAATGAAAATACAATTTTTTATTTTTCATCTAAATGAATACGAGATTGAGATTTTTTACCAACGCGTGATTGATTTCTAAGATTGTTTCCGACTCGGATCTTTTACTGGTTAGTCGACAGTAAATAAGTCTAAATTGGTGTGCAAATAGTCACTCCCTATTATAAATGATGGTGACTAAAATGCGTAATAAAGAAATTAAATCAAATACGGTATTGGGCTTAGAATGGTAAACAATCAGACCATACTAAGAGGTTCGACCCACTAGAATGGACAGGACACTGAGCTTGGGCTAGGGCCATTGAAAAGGATAGTCGCTGTGGGCCCTGGCATGATGCGATCGACAAGCATTCCCCGATGTTTGCAGTGAATCGCGTCGTATTTTTGCCGATGTTCATTGAAGCAGCCAGCCACGCACGAGATACAAACAAACCTAGATTGGAAGAAAAACCTAGATGCAGATATAAACCAAACCATATATATAGAAAGGAAAGAGCAATTAATATAAAACCATAACATACAATATTCGTTCTCCAATTAGGATTCGTCAACCGATCGACCTACGACACAAAACAAAACTGCTATATATATACTGTTGTCCTTGGAAAACAAACAGACAGACACCCATATCTTGCTAGCTAGTTCAAGCTTTTCCTGTCCATCGTCCTTCAAGATGGGAAAGATTCAGAGATTGCTCTGCTTAAAACCAAACCATGAGATTGAGACCAACAAAAGCATTCAGCAGAAGCCGGTCGCAGTCGTCCCGGTAGAGGAGGATGGGTTTTTAAGGGTTTATGTTGGCGAAGAAGAGCATAAACTGTATGTTGTTCCAGTGGCATGCTTACGCTCCAGGATGTTTCAAGCTCTGCTCGGACAATTTGAGATGGAAACTTCGCCAGCGATTGATAAGCCAATCGAGTTGCCATGTTCGCCTCAGATGTTTGAATGGATACTCAAGCTAGCTAGTCAATGTTGATCACAAGACAAGATTACTGGAGCATGGAGAAAATTGAAGGAACCCTTTGCCTTCTTTAATTTTAAGGTATTTGATTGTAATTCCAATAATGATTATGAATCTTAATTCATAAATCATAATTAGGAATTTAAAACCTACGAACAGTTGTGGGTTGATGAAAAGAAGTTTTAATTTCTTTGGTTAAGCCGTCGAGGTTTCTCTTGAATTGGATTTTTTGAAAATGGGCCGGCGTGCTTGGGTGTTGGCCAGTTGAGTTGCTTTAGCCTTTACTTTGGTTTGGGCTTATAAATTTGGGTCCACATTGTATTAGCCCATATCACCCTGGGCTTAGTGGCTTACCTCTCAACAAGACAAGAATAAGTTTCCGCTTTTAGCTAATATACATTAATTACCAAGACTTATCAGTTCACCGTTGGATGGTTCTATTGGGGTTAAGTCAACAATCAGATACTAATCTAAGGAAGACAAGTATACGCGCTAACATAACAATATTACCCAAAAATAAAAAACAAAAAAAATTGACCGAGAGTCAATGCTTCCTCCTTGCGGGAGATCAAAAAAGTCCAGAGTGTGAGGATTCAGCCCCACGATTGACAGAAGAGAACTGTACATAGACGGTAGAGATAGGGTCGAGATTGGGCGATAATCTCCAAAACCAGATACTGCCATAAGATTCATGTATCAATTGAAATCTTTCTCGGGAGTTCCTCCGACCTAGTCAACTCCAATTCAGAGAGGGATGCATTTGGTGGCCGATTCAAACATGGTGACCAGGAATCGAGGGCTTGGTTTTTGGCAATTTTTTGTGGGGATGGTAGAGTGAAGTGGAGGATATGTTTGTGGGATGATAGATGGGGAGATGGTAAATGCTGCGGCCATGCACACTGTTGTTAACTCTGTTCAGGCGTTAGGCAGGGGTTTTGACGTGAATTCGGACACGAGGTTGCTTTATTGTAAGGGAATCGCAGGGTCTAGAATTGTTGAGGTCGATGAGGAACAAACTAGGGATCTCTTTTTGTATGATGATTTTGTGTTGAGTAATGTTTCAAAGGATATCAAGAACTCTCTTGAATCGATCGGCAGAAGGAGCTCTGGTATTTGCATATTCAACGAGGTATTCTTTTTTTTAGTTGCGAGCTTGGTTTTTGTTTTAAAATTTTCATGGTTTTGGTCTGTAATTTCCTTAATTGCTCTGTGTAATTGATACGAGCATATTGGAAAACTGTCCAACGGTAGTAATTTCTCAATATTATAGGAATCGTACTGGAACAGATGTTATAGAGTTATTGACAAATTTCGCTATGTTTTTGTTACAGAAGGATCCATTACAAGATTCACATAATTGAAACATGAGTTATCTCAATAAGTTAGTACAATATCGTATCTACCATGATTGCGAATCTTCTTTTCTTTTTCCTTTTTTTGTTTTGTTTGATGAGGTATGTTTTTCATTACTACTACTATTAGTCTGAGAGAGGACCCGAACTAGGGATGGCAACGGGTCGGGTACCCTTCCAATTAGTGAATACCAAAACCGTTTCCATTTAAGTTACTCAATACCAAAACCGTTCCAAAACCGTTTAAAAAACCATTTAAATTTCCAAAACCGGAACCGTTCCATAACCGTTTACCATCGGGTACCCGTTTACCGTCTAATTTTTAATATTTTTATTTTTCTATAAATGTATAACTCAATTTTTTTAAAAAATAATATGACTTATCATGTTGTTATAATTTGAATGTAATATCTATATAATTATATTATTTTATTTTATTTAATATGTTTGAATGTAATATATCTTTATATAAATGATTTATAATGTTATTACTATAATATACTTTTTTAATTAAACGGTTCGGGTACCTTAAACCCGACATCAAAAACCAAACCCGACCCTAAATCATAACGGGTTTGAAAATCAAAACCAAAACCGTTTCCAAACCCTATAGGATCGGTTTTCGGATTTTAAATGGATCGGGTACCCTATGGATAGTGCTAGGGTCGGTTTTTTTTGCCATCCCTAACCCGAACGAGTAGGCTACCAGTAGGCCATATATATAGTTTGTTGAAGTGCATGTAGGTAAGCTATTTATTTGCAATTGAATCATCAATGATTATCCCTTTTGCAATCTATCATGTCTACCAGTCTCAATGTAGTTGTGTTTTGGGCTTACTTGGTTATAAGATGAGCTTGAGTGTGCATGAAAAAGAATTGATGAAGTTTCAATGAATGCAATTCTTGATGGGCAATTTTTGTGCTAAAAAGTTGAGGCGGCTAAACTGAGTTTAAGTTAAAATGATGGATAGGTCCAGAGGGTCAGTTAAGCACGTGAAGGTGCTCAACCATGCCCTCATTCAGCTCCTTCTATATAGAGCTTTAATCATTTAGTCGAGCCTCTAAGCTTGATTTGTTTATTTCCTTGTATAATGGATATCGGAAATGGCATTAATGAAGATTTAATCTGTTTTTCTAAGATTGGTACAGATGGATTGATTACCATATTAAGTAGGCAACTCGACATTTAAGAATGCACAATAGAATTAGTCTTTTCTCAATTTAAGTGCATCACATTGTGTGTTCAAATGTTCTAAATCAAATGAAATTCTTCCTAATGTATTTTTTATAATGGGCGACGCAGATGGTGGAGTATTTTAATCAAATCGCTAATTTATCAGGAGGTTTTCCTCTCGGTAGCTTCAATTCTGCATTTAGCTTCACTGGCTCAAAGCACATTGACGCTGCGACAGTGAAGGCCCTTTCAGTGGACGGGTTTTATATTCCCCTTGCCAAGGTCGAGCTTAAAAGATCTCTAGTATTACGAGAAAATGTTAAGCAGGCTGTTCCAACCAGTTGGGATCCTCCATCCTTGGCAACGTATGGATCTCTAAATTATTTAATGTTTGCACATCTCTGTAAATTGCCTCTCATTCTTCAAAAACTTTTTTGACAGCTTTATTGAATATTTTGGGACACACGTTATCACCTCTGTAACTATTGGTGGTAAGGATGTGATATATGTAAAACAGCACCAGTCATCACCTTTGTCAACCATGGAGATGAAAAACTATGTTCAGGAAATCGGAAATCGGAGGTTCTCTGACACAGGAAGACTTGCGAGTTCAGGTCAAATGAAATTCAAGGATAAGGCTAGTTCCACAATGTTTCTTGGGTTTTTTTTTTATTTATAAATTTCTATCTTCCTTCCACAATTTTCCTTGTATTTGTGATTATTACTGACAAAGTGTATTTAACTATGCTCTACTTTTTAACTTTTGTAGGGTGCTGATTCTGGCTTATTCAACGGCCAAGAAATATACCCTCAGCCCACAAGTGCATCATTTCCTACTGGAAAAGAAGTATGTGAAGGCTTTTAACTTTTGTTTATAGTTTCCATTCTGTTTAACTGTTTTATGCGAATTAGTGCTTGTTTGAAATTTTAATGCTCATGTTGAGTTCAATATCTCCATCTTGACCTTAAATCCCACACATCTTCAAAATGTAACGATGAAGCATGTTAGGGGTCTTTTGCTGGTTGTTTCGGTCTTGAGTTTTAACATTTTGTGGTTACTATGGAATTCCAAGTTCTAAATTTTCGACTTTTCCATGCACAAATGATTCCACAGTTTACATTTTTTGTCAGGATGCTTAAGCTTGAGATGGCTGTCAAATTATATTTTTGGGAAACATTTTCAGTTTAATGAGAACATGGCAGGGAGTCCTGGATTCCTGCTTTTGCTACTTACATATTGCAACAGCAATTTTATTTTTAATTGACAATGAGACCATTTTATGCAATTCTCATCATCAAGCTGGATTGTGCATATAGTTCAATAAATTAGTCTGGTTCATTTCAGAGTTTTCATTTAACTCTCAATGACACAGGATGTTACAGTCATTTTCCGGAGGAGGGGAGGAGATGATCTTGAGCCGAATCACACCCAGTGGGCAAGAACGGTCAGGTCCTCACCAGATGTAATTGAGATGACTTTCATCCCTGTCACATCTCTCCTTGATGGGTTACCTGGGAAGGAGCACCTGACTCGTGCTATTAGCTTATATCTTGAACGTAAGACAATTTCATTGTCGATGGTTTTAGTAATTTTCCCTGTTACATGTGATAATACGTAAGTGCCCCTCCTTAGTGATAATGGAAAATTTTATTTTCTGATGCACAGACAAACCTCAAATTGAAGAACTGAGATACTTTCTGGAGTTCCAGGTCCCTCGGGTATGGGCTCCGGTACAGGACAAGATTCCTGGTCACCAGAGGAAAGAACCTGTTTGCCCGTCCTTGCAATTCAGCATGATGGGGCAAAAGCTCTATGTCAGCCAAGAGCAGGTACATATTTCTTGCTGCATAATACCTTTTCAAATTTTATCCTCTAGTTTTTAGACTTGTCTTGACAAGTGAAACCTCGAAGTTTGCAATTTGCCAATTTTGTTTCCAAATGATTGAGAACAGTCCACCCCTGAAACACTCCTCTCATCCAAAGAACCTGTCCCATCTTGGTACAAATCAATGTGATGATGATGTAATAAATTTCTTAGATGGATTTTTTTGTATTTTTTTGAAATGCATGGCCTCAATCTGTCCTGCTGCAGTTATGTTTGACCACTTTTTAGAATGAATGATTCGTGGTTTGAAGTATGGCCATTTGATGCAAGTAATGACATGATCTCTTTGATTTCAATTGTGTAAAATCACCATTATTTTGGATGCTCTGGAAACGTTTAGTATTACGAGTCGACAGAAGAATTGGTAGCATCTGAGGCAGCAATCAAACGTATTTGATAAGATTTTACTTTTATTTGCTATGTGTACATCCAGAGATCGGTGAATTCTTACCTTTTAACATTCCTTGCTTGTACATGCAGATATCAGTTGGACGTAAGCCTGTAACAGGGTTGCGATTGTGTCTAGAAGGAAGCAGGCAGAATCGATTAAGCATTCGTCTCCAGCACTTATCATCTCTTCCGAATATCCTTCGACCATATTGGGATGCTCATGTGGCAATCGGTGCTCCTAAATGGCAGGGTCCTGAAGAGCAAGATAGCCGATGGTTTGAGCCAGTGAAATGGAAGAACTTTTCTCATGTGAGCACTGCACCAATCGAGAACCCTGAAACCTTTATAGGAGACCTCTCTGGTGTTTTCATAGTCACTGGAGTTCAGCTTGGAGTTTGGGACTTTGGATCTAGAAATGTCCTATACATGAAGCTTTTGTATTCTAGACTACCTGGCTGCACAATACGAAGATCTTTGTGGGACCATTCCGCAAATGAAAAGACAAAAAAAGTAGTTGGTAGTGTAGCAACAGCCAACCGTGGTGACTCAAGTTCAGGTTCAAGAGAAAGTAACGCAGGCAACAAGTTTGCCAAGTTTGTTGATATGTCTGAGATGAGCAAAGGACCACCAGATCTACCAGGTCATTGGTTAATCACTGGTGGAAAGCTCGGTGTGCAAAAAGGCAAAATTGTTTTAAGAGTGAAATATTCCTTGCTAAATTATTAGATCCAGTGGTGTTTTGTTAGTTAATGTGCAATGCAGTGGTAGCTTTCAGTAGAGGTGGTGTTTTTTGATGCAAATGCCCTTATGATACCCCTGCAGTTTGATGAACCGAGTTGGAGGGGAATGGGTATGTGGTTTTATTCTGGAATTACTTCAATTTTGTTGGTAAACTATTCTCTGAGAACTCTGTAGAAAGCTTTTATTTTGTTCTCCAAGTGATGAAGGCCTTTAGTGCTTCCCTCTCACATAAGATTGTTTATATATAAATACAAGTTAATGTGAGATAGAATTCGTTTTGTTTTCTTCGTCTTCCCTGACATCCCCTGCACCACCCACATTGGTTATCTAACACCAGGTTGGAGACAGTAAATGACCTTTAAAACAACCATTCATCAATCATTTAGTTGCAACTATAGGCCCATCAAAAGGCCAGTGAGCTGGACATTGCCAAATGGGCCCCCCGTGGTATCAAAAATCAGTCAAAATTCTAATGAGCTTGACATATAGCGGAGGACTGGACGGCCTGTTAAACTCAGAATGGTTCTGTAGAGTTGAATGCTTTTTTGTCCTTGATATGGAATCCTGTTGAACTCTGAATAGTAATTAGCATGAGGAGGATAAGTAAATTCGTGGGTTCCACATGTCTTATAAGATACACATAAAATTTTGTACGTACAATCTAACCGTTGGGATAACTAGAATATCAATTGCTTTTTCGGATCGCTATCATAAATTATAGTTTTTGTATAATATATAGGCCTATTCGTAGCAGATGGGACACGTAATACCAAACTTAATTAGTAGCAGCAGCATTGCCATTAATTAGAGAGCTCAATATGACTAATGATAGGGCCAAAAATTAATGAGACGGCCCAACAGCCAACTAGTAACCAACTCAATTCACTCCATGATTTTTGCCACCCCTCCTTCCGCTATGCTTTCTCTATAAATTGCAAACTTGAGACCGGTTTGATTCATTCATCTCAAACACAGAGTAGAGTATTACTCATAAACAGTCAAAGCAAGTCAGTAGTGTTTTGAACAAATGGGTTGCATTAAGATCGTCTCCCTGCTCCTTGTATGCATGCTGGTGGCTGCACCTGTCACGACAGATGCAGCGATCACTTGCGGCACGGTGGCAAGCCTACTGCAACCATGTATCAGCTACCTTCAGGGTAGGGGGCCTCTGCCACCTGCTTGCTGCAACGGAGTGAAGTCTCTTAACGCAAAGGCTACTACCACACCAGATCGCCAAGCTGCTTGCAATTGCTTGAAGGCTGCTTCACAAGGCGTTAATGGTGGTCTTGCCGCAGGTCTCCCTGGTAAGTGTGGTGTCAACATTCCTTACAAGATCAGCCCCTCCATTGACTGCTCCAAGATCCGGTGAATTATCACCTCAGCATCATCGGAAAGGAAGTGAGGAATATTTTAGAATTACGTTTTAAGGTATTTAGAATAAGATTGGAGTCTCCCATCTGAGAGCGAGCCTCCCCTGTTTTGGGTCTGTGTTTTGTCTATGCAATGTAATGGGGGTCTAATGTATGGATGAATGTATTAAAAACTATATATAATCTAATGCGAGTTGTTATATAATTACCTCTGTTGTATTCATTCCCTTTAGCCGATTCAACTGTAATCAATTTTCTGGACAAACAATACAGAACAGTTGAAATCATTCTTCCAAGAAAGCAGAGGACTTCTTGTTCTAAAACAAATTTGACACAAAACAAGATGATTCAAGCCGAACTCTCTGTATAAGTCTGACCATGGCCCAGCCCATTCTAGAATAGGAATGAAAGATCAATCTTGCAATCACTCGAACATATTGCGGTGAAGCTTCTTTTTTTCTTTTTTTTTTTGGCACTTAGAACTCACACACATACAAATATACACAACTATGTAGCGCGCAAGATTCATTCCAGGCACCGTGGGTAAACAAAAAGACACGAATAATTAGTCAGTTGAGCTGAACGCTAGCGTTATTACAGTGGGGCTTGCGGTCTTTGCATGATCTGAGATTCAACATTGAACATTCACAAGTATGGCCGAGGCAAAGATGGTAAGATGCAGTTAGCCCGTAAAATGTAAATAAAATGATTACTAGCATCTTTAAGTGTGGAAAAGTCCACAGGAATTTCTGACATGTATATGATTGTGATTTTATGTTTGCACTAGAGAAGACAAAATTTCTCCGCCTTCATCTGTAGCCGGTCTTAAACCCGAATAAAGGAGGAGGGTAAAATTTTGCCAAACATATAAACATGAATCCAAATGACCAGAGAAGACAAAATTCTCAGTAGCAATGCCTCATCAAGAACTGACACCATCACTGCAACCACTGTGTAGAATCCTCGTGTGTTATGTACATCAACTACCTACGAAATTTAGCACCCAGTGGGACAATTAAGGAAGTAGTTGTAGGTTGATTCATTTCATTGAATGTTTATGCACCCATGGTCTCGTTTTGTTGTGAATTCACTGAATTGTCATAGTTTTCTGCTTGAGAGCAATAGCATTTAAGTCTCAACTGTAATTGGCACAGCTTGAAAAATGAAAAAGAAAGAATTTAAGACCCAGCATTCAATTGAGCCCTACATTATTTGACACCTTGCAAGTCCTACCTACATTGTTTCCGGACGCTGTACACTTTTTTTTTTTAAATAACTACAACACATCATACAAATTTGATACTTAGACAAACCTATGCATATACAAAATTTTTATCATACAAGTTGTATCTAAGTCTAACACGTGGTTACAAAAAAGTAACACAAATATAGTACTTCAAGTTCAAGTGAGAATCGAACTCATGACCTCTCTAATCGGATATTGTACACACACCCCTACTAGATCTATATAAACACCCCAAAAACCTCATAATCTTAAAGAGTCAAGATTGGTTTCATGGAATCCATGGTTGATTAAGTAAGGCTCCCATTGAAGATGTCAAATCTATTAATGTAGCGGAATAAAACCTCATAGCACAAAAAAAGTCAACTAGAAGACCAATTAGGTTTGGACGTGTGTCACAAAATGGGCGGTCTAATAAGTGAGAGCATTATAGCAATCCCATTATTTACGCATAAGATCGGTCAATAAGATCGATGTTTCTGATTTGGTGTCAAAAATTGACAGATAGTTATTAGGGGATTACTAATCACATAAATCGTGGGAACAATTGAGAATCAAGAAAAGAATCATACTATAAAAGTGAAAATGTAACACAAGATAGGGGATGATTCTTTGATTGCAAAAATACTCACCTTCTAAGATAAAAGACTAACTTGAGCGTCGAATCATCTACGGGAATCGTTGGACCTACTAACCTGTTCTGTGGCCTGTTTTTGGTTTGAAGTGGAAGCACACATGCCGACATAGGTAAGAAATTCCACACCACAAAGTCAATAAACATAATGATACGCATCTAACGCACGCAGTTATGTGTATTAGTGTATTACTATTATGTGATGCACTCCGGTCTTACGACTTGCCAGTCTAAACATGGGCTTTGAGAATGCTTCTACTCCGAAGATGGGCTTTGGCCCACTTTCTCATGTTTCTCTGGACTCCGTCTGAAATAGTAGTGGACCGGAGTTTAAATTATCAACTAATGGGCTGCAAGGCCCGTCTCGATAGAGAGCCGAACCAACAGCGTTGGATGAATCAATAAGCTCAATAAAGCATTAACGTAGACCTTCTAGCCCACCTTTTTATTTTTCACCTAGGATGCCATTCTCTCTTCCCTGAAAAATGCAAGCGGAGAAGCAGCAGCAGCCGCCATGGAAGATCAAAGTCCATGGGAAAGCCAAGAACTACCGTTTCAGATTCGAAGCTGAGAGAGTCGTGCCTGCTTGGATGTTTCACCGATTTTCCATTCTGGTAAGGCTACGCAATTTTATACTCAAAGTGAAATCCGAATATGGAACTTCAACTCCGGTCCAAGAACGGAAGACATTCAGATCCAAATTTTCCAGAGCTGCTAAGAAATTGAGGTCCGGAGGAACCGACAGAGAGAAGAAAACTTGTGCTCCGATTCCGAACAAAGTCCTGGATTTCCAAAACTCGGAAAATGAGATCCCCGTGAATCGATTCACTAGGTTTGCTGGCAAGGTATGATTCAACAGCTTCCGGAAATTGTCTACACTATTATTGTTATTATTCTCAGATTTAATTCGTATGCATAAATCGTGACAGAGCATTTGTTTGTTGCAGGAACCAATCTCAATCTGCAGTGCGGTGGTGGCCGTTGGAGTTCTTGCTTTTCTCTCTCAATCGATCCCGGAGAAAATCAAGGGGAATTATTATCCATGGCTCACTCAGTAATTTTACAATGTAAGTGGAGTCTATATGTTCAAAAATTGAATGCGCATTGACATGTAATATTTTCTTCCACTAGTGTCTTTATCAGGTTGTTGGTTGGATTAAACAAACAATAATGCATCTGAGGATTAAAGCCAAAATTAAAAATAAGAACGTTAGTAGTTGGCTGGCAATGGTTAAATAGACATAACGGAGACAGGTGTTCACAATCTTGGCCCGTAGACCTAATCCAATTCATTATTGTTGGATATATGTATATATATATTTGAAATAGGGAGGGGATTTGAACTTTAATCACCATAGTCATACACACTATCTTTATCATTTTAACTAGTGATTCGGGGGTGTAGATACACATATACTTTTACATCGTGATGTATTATGAGTGAATTAAAGGTCTATGAGAATATGATGTGAGTTGTGGTTACATGGGCCGAGAACTCAAATGGGCAATGGGTTCCAAGTTAGATTCCTCCTCCCATCCAGCCCATTTGTGGACTAAGCCCACTGTGAAAAAGAAGCTTTAAATGATGATCGGGAAGGCAATTGCGCTTTAACAAATAACAACACAGCTCCCTTTCTTTGACATGAGGAGAATATGCGTTTTTCTTCCTATTTATTCACAATCCCTGGCTTGTGGGCCTAATTTTTGTTGATTAAAAAATGCAAAACGCAGACTCTTGTTTGGGCTGAACTGGGCCCAAGCATGAACCGACGAAGAGATCGGAGAATTATATGGGCCCAAATGACGAGAAATTCCTCCACGCGTAACCTCGAGCGTGGATACTGTTCATGAACAGAAAGGTCTTCAGTGGGTCCCACAGTAAGCTTTAGATGATGACACTTGGGCGGTTGACCACACCGTCACTCGGGAATCCAACGGCAGTGATTAACAGTCAAAGATCCATTTTGATAGGGTTCTTTGACCACCATCAGAATGGCAGTTCCGATAATAAAAGAACACAAGGAGGGTAAAAAATGAGACAAGGAATGAGATTTATTTTTATTAATTAATAATTAGAGCCTTTTTAAATAGGGTTTGATCAGTGCTGAATGGGAATGGGACCCATTACCTCTTTCAGGGCAAATGCAATGGTGAAGTGGTATTGGACCAACAAAGATGTTGTCTTTTGCTGATGTGGCTGTATTGTAAAATGTGTTTTGCTTATGTGGCTGTATTGGGATAAGTGTTTTGCTGATGTGGATGTATTGATATTTGATATTTTGGTGTAGTTTTGTTGTGGATAATATGGAGGAATGGAATGTTGTTGGGTTGGGTGGAAAGATAAAGTGTGTGGGAAGAAAAAGTGTATAGAAATTTGTGTTTTGCTGATGTGACTGTATTAGAATACGTGTTTGACTTGACTTTTTGTGTAATAGAGGTGGGACCAGGCCAACAAAAATGTTGGCCCAGCAACCTAAATCCCATTGCATTTGCCCTCAGTCTCAATTTGGTCATATTTTAAATAGGTCCCTGTAGACTTTTCTCTCTCAGAAATCTCTCCCTGTTACTTCAATATTCGATAAGCTCTTTTTTATTTATCCCCTAATTTACTCCTTGAGGGTTTTTTTATTTCATTAACCAAATCGAAAGCTGCGTGCCTGTTTCTTCTTCGCCATTTCTGGAGACCATTGATCGTTCACTGCAGCTGCCTTTTTCTCCAGGTTTGATTTGCACTCGTAATTCTTTCTTTTTTTTATGTAACTTTTTTATTTAATTTTATGGTAAAAATAAATTGTGAAATTGAGGGTAATCTACGCGAAAATTTGAAGTTCAATGAGAAAATCATGGATGTGTTTACGGCGTTGTTCTTGTTGTTGCTGTGTTATAGCTTTCACGGAAAATTTCGCGGATGGGGATATTTATTGAAGGTGATCGTTTGGTGTATAATTGTGTTATGTCTGTCAGTTTGGATCTGGTTTTTTATTTTTTTAATTATTTTTGTTGGATGCGGACCGATTTAGTTGCCGATTCTTCGATCTTTTGCTTTATTTAAAGGTCATTATGCATTTAAATTTTTTGATTCTTTACTTGATTGGATTTGATTCCAGTAGGGAATATTTTTCGTATCTGGAATTTTACGATATTTGGGCAGCCATGTTAGTCATAAAGTGGAACCTTTTCATTTTTTGATACCTCTTAATTATTCAAAAGGTTGATTGGAAAGAGTCTGCTACTTGAAGCTTTTTTTTTTTTTTTGCTCATAAGTCATAAGCAAATAGTGGTTACTTGAAACACTTTTGAGTTTCTACTTGCCAGTCAAATAAAATATTAATAATAATTACTTTGATACAATTGAAGTTGGTCTTGCTAGCATGGATGTTAACTCAGGTTTCCTGGTGAATACATTGCTGCAACCTGATATTTTTAATCAATTCATTAGCTTTTAGCAGGAGTAGAAGAGTATGGCTTCCTTTTTTAGCCCTCCACAAGGAGGGATTTGTTTTATGTATTTGGCATTAACAATGTTCTATGACCCCGTTAATGTTGAAGCCCCTGCTGATACGTGGTCTTCCTGATTTTTCTACACAGCAACGAATAGCCTCTCATTACAGAATTAAAGTTTGAAGGAAGGATGGGTTGTTTCACTGTTTTGAAGAGTAAGAAAAAGAAGCCTGATCGATCGGTTAGCATTACAAGAGTCAGTCCTAAAGAGTATTCACCAACTACATTGCCTGTGCCACAAGTCCCGACTCGGTCACTGCAGTCTGCACCTCCTAGTTTTAGGACTAGAGTGAAACCAGTTCAACCAGTTAATAGCATCACCAACAGTAGAGCACGGGCATTATCAGCACCATCAACCCTTGATGCAGCTGAGCAGGATGCTCTTTCTTCAGCTGATTATGATGAACAGGAGGATTCAAAGAGCCGAGCTGGACGCTCACAAAGTGCACAACCTCTTCCTCTTCCCTCACCTCAGGTTTCTGGTGCACTGAAGGCTTCAGGAAGCTTTAAAGTAGGGAATGCTAGTGGGCCTCTCTTTGCTTCAGGACCTTTGCCGCTGCCTCCTTCAGGGGCACTCAGAAACTTTTCATATGAAGAAGTCACTTCTGCTTGCCTTAATTTCTCTTCTGATCGTTGCATGTCAGAAGGTCTTTCTTCCATAATGTATAGGGCTTCATTTGGGGATGACCCTTCATGCTCAAAGAAGTTTGAAGCCACTGTTACTCGTCTTCATCCATCCACTCAGGTACGTAGTTACCCTCATTTGAATGTGGTAGATTGTTAAAGCTCTGATTAATTTTCGTGGTATATCATTGTTCTGGTGTATTTATGCCACAGTATCTTATATTTGAAACTATAAACATTTTTACATATTCTTTTAGTTTGCTTTTCAGGGTCTGAAGGAATTCATAAATGAAGTGAACACTCTTGCGTCTTTGCAACATCCAAATCTATGTAAATTGCTTGGTTATCATGCACGCGAAGGTTCGGAACAAAGATTTTTGGTTTATGAAAGGCTCTTTCATGGAAGCTTGGACCGGCTTCTTTATGGGAGAGCTGATGGCCCTCCCATTGATTGGAATACAAGAATGAAAATTGCATTGTGTGCTGCACAAGGTCTTACTTTCTTGCATGAGGAAGGCCCTTTCCAGGTGATTAGGGTTTAATCTAATCATCCTTTGGGATAAAAATGTAAACTTGTGCATGTTACCTCAGTCGTTTACTTCTGTTTTGTATAACTGAAATACTCGTCTATGTTCACTGAGACCATTCTTTATTTACAGGCTATGTACAATGAATTTTCTACTGTCAACGTACAGATTGACAAAGACTTTAGTGCGAAGCTTTCAGGATATGGCTGTGTTGGTCACATTCCTGAAACGGAGATTAACAGTTCAGTTGTAAGTTCTTTTACTGTGTATGGTGATGTCATTTTTCAAAGCTAGCTAACCCCTATTTCTATTACCTTTAAACTGTGTTTTTTGGTGTGTAAACCTCAACTTCTTTACATTTGTTTGGTTCACCAGTTTCAATTGGCTCTCATTTGATCTAATTTGTTACAGGCAGTGGCCAATCTATCAGTGGAGACATTGGAGAGAGGCTTGCTTACTCCAAAGAGTAATGTATGGAGTTTTGGAATTGTTCTTCTTGAACTACTCACTGGGCGAAAAAATCTTGATAGTCGCCGTCCCAAGGAAGAGAGAAACTTAGTTAAGTGGAGCCGCCCTTTTCTAGCCGATGATTGTCGATTATCACTTATCATGGATCCTCTGCTAAAAGGCCGTTTTCCTCCCAAAGCGGCTCGGAAAGTGGCTGACATTGCTCTAAGATGTCTTCAGAATGACCCATTAGAAAGACCAACCATGAGAATTGTTGTCGAGAATGTCAAATTCACACAGGACGTCAAATATTCCTGTCGCTTTCCTCTTCAGGAGCCAGCTGCAATTTCAGGAAAACAGATGTCAAGATCCCCAAGTCTTAATGGTATCATAACCCCAGCTCCAAGGTTAAGCTCCTCTCCATCCCTTCCATCTGGACCTCGGGCATCCGTTTCTACTGCAAAGCTGCATGCTTTGCCCCTGGCTCTCCCACCTCGTGCTTGTTCCTCCACCCTTGCTTTGGAGGAGCTTGATAGGCAGGAGTCTCGGAAATCAGCATCATCTTTGCCCCTGGCTCTCCCACCTCGTGCTTGTTCCTCCACCCTTGCTTTGGAGGAGCTTGATAGGCAGGAGTCTCGGAAATCAGCATCATCGACTGTTCGAAGAGCCAGTGTTGAAGGATTTTGATTGTTTTTGTGCATTCTCCTTTTTGGTGGGTTTTGATTCTTCACAATTATATAGAAGATAAAGATGGGTGGTTCTTCCACCTTTGGCATCCCTCTAGGTGATTGGATGGAGCCTGGAGGATGCTGTTTTTGTAGATAAAGTGCAAGCCTAATTTTGACTGGATTCAATTAGTTCACAAAAATCCATGCTTGTGCTATATCTTACCAGTATCCTGCAATGTGACGACAGATGCCTGACATCAAAATACCCGAAATGTATGTATTATCTTAATATGGATCATGCGATACCCAAACTGACGTAATGAAGCCATGCCTGGGAGCTAATTTTGCAAAATGAATATGAATACTGATAGCTGATAGGATATTCAAGAAGTCAATAAACACTTTTATACTCTCCTGTACACAACTTACCGGAGGTACTGGTGCGTACCATCTCAACTCTCACAACCATGCATACACACTCTCAATATGAAACTCTTTTATCTATGATCCATACGAATAAAAGACCGGAGCACCCCACTGGGCAGAAATTACCAAGCTGACAGGACCAGAAACCACAAATTGGTGATTACATGAAGAAAAAAAATATAGTGAAGCAAGGGTTTGAAGGGGCAGAAAATGAAAGAGACATTCATTGAGGATCATTTGGGCTTAGATCAGGTTCGCTGGGGTCCCCATTCTCTTCACCCTCGCTGCTCTCTCGCTCATTGGATGAAGGTAGATGGCTATCATCCAGATGTTGTCCTTCACTATCTCCGGTTGTTTGTGGTGGCAAAGGAGAGACTGAACCCACTTCTTGCTCGGACATCAAGCTTGTAAGACCATTCTGCTTAAGATAGGTCTCCAGTGGCAGGTTTGCTACCTGAAGAAGACTCGTCATGCTTACTAGGGGTACCCCAACTCTTAGTTCATCCACACGGTCAGGATGGGAATTTAAGTCTAAGTTCCCCTGGCCAGTTTCAGACAATTTGTTCAAGGAATTTTCATTTTGGCATTTGGATTCTAGCTCATTCGTTGACTTGGTTTCATTCTCCGAAGGATCCAGGTGCAGGGATGCATGTTTAGACAAGCTGTCTACTTCCGCTTCATCTTTGGAGCCCCAAATTTGCTGATTCCTCTGAGCAATCTCTGCTTCACGCTCTGATTGACGCTTCTTCTTGCGCATCATTAGGGTTTTAAAACGGCGTTTAACAGTCATGCAGACATTGCATGTGCATGTAGGCTTGTGCTTTCCCTTCCCGCTTGGGGGCTGGATGCACACTATGCATGAACAGCCAGGCCGGTGCCTAGGGTGTCTGGTTGTGGTTGCAACTGCAGTCGTGCCTGGGTCACCCACATTATCACCGAGAATTGCAGCATTGGCCAAGGCATCCAAGCCAGAAGATTCATGCTCCTGGATTGGCCTATAGCTTGGCACCATTTTGCGTTTCTTGAAATCTGTTCAACAATGAGGTTATCAAGCATCAAACAACGTGGTACTGACACTTTCTTGTTATTAAAAAATTAGATTTAACAATATCACCTCAATCTAAAGAAAAATCTATGAGTAATTCTAACTGGCGAATCCATATGGACATACAGGGGACACCAATACCATCATAGGACAATAAAAAGCGGCATGTACGTGAAAAACAATTATAAGGGCACGTAGCTTATCCAATATATATGTGTTTGTGTGTGTGTATACACACACACACATATATATAAGGTCACCTAGGACCAAAATGATCACGCGTGTTCACATTTTTACCAACATCATAGAGTAAGCTTTCCCTCACTAATAGAATATCTGTTAAAAAGGTTGGTATTGATCTACCTGACTTGGTGGAAGAAAATACCACACCAAAGATACAGTCAAGTCCACATATATTTTGAGTACATGAGAGGTGAAATTCATCCATATTTCTTATACCAAAAGCAAAAGGCCAAAGTATAAAAGAACTATGCAAACCATTCCCAATTCTTTGTCAGGTCAATGATCATCAAACACAAATTCAAATTTGATTACTTATAACGTAAAGATAAGTATCTAAATGTAGCAATTGACAGTCACATCACTTTTATCATGGATGGGCAAGTTCCAACGAAGCTTTACTCACGTACACTACCTTGCATAGTGAAATGATCAATGGAAAGAAATATTTTTAATGTAACATAGCAATTTCCAATTAAGAAGAAAATAATTAAAATCACAATTCATACCAATATGGGACCTGAGAAGATTTTCCAATTCACTTGGGGTCAATTCTTCTGGTGCAGAACATGAATATCTGAGAAAATAGAATCGCCAAGGCTTAAAATGTGTCCCAGGAAACTTACTGCCTCACATCATAACAACTCAAAAATATCATTCACCTGCTTTGATCCAAAGAATTGTCCCCACATGCCCACTTAGGTGGAAGAAGAATGTGAACCGGAAATCTTCGCCACTTAGAGCAGCTATCACATTGAGCCCATTGCTCTTGTCCCCTGAAAATCAAAGCTCAGCTGTTCAGCAACAAAAATGGATTGCTGCCAATCATCCTAGAAAAAGTTGCAGAAATCACACAAATGCAACAAGAGTATTAACAGAAACTCATAATCTAAGAAGGTTCTTCACACAGTTGGACTGATAATGTATCATTTCCATGAATATCCTAGGGATGATGCAATTGAACTCCAAACCTTGCATAACGGCCATATTTACGTCATAAGAACAAAGTGCGTAGATAAATAATTATATGAAACACCAAAGTACTTTCTTTACAAACTATTGTAGATAAATAATTATATGAAACACCAAAGTTCTTACCCTGTTGACCGGACAACAAATATACTCCTCTTCCCAAAAACTGGAGGTTCCTGCATGTAAAGATTTATAATAATAAGAATAGAAGAGGAAAAGGGGAAAGAGGTTGTTTGGAACATGGAATAGGCAAATAATTCGCAACAGTCTTTTAGGCTTTTTTACATCTTTCGATAGCTATAGGCTACTACGTCTTTTTATAACTTCTATAGCAACTTCAAATGCTATTTAATCAGCATCACACGAATAGGACAAAGGATTTGCTTAATTGAAACACAGTGAAGTGTTGACCAACAAGAACTCAAGCAGGAAACAGTGTATCTTCTATTTCTAGGCATATACATGATTTTATCTCAGGAAAACTGAAACTACTGAAGAATATTAGTGGTAAAAGCTCCCTTTTCTCTGCAAATAATGCATGTTCTGACTCATCATCCAATTAGTGAAATACAAACTTCTCATTGTCTTCATAAGATAACAAATTGGAAAGATATGTACGACCAATAAAATGCCTAGATCAAGAAAACGAGATGTGGCAAATGTGATCACTGAAAAAAAAACATGAGATCAAAACGATCATAGAACTAGCAACTAAGAAGACACTATTAAACTTGTAATCAAGAAAACTGATAAATTCACTCACTTCATATTCTTCAAAATCATGATCGTCAATTGTGACAATGCTCGGCTTGACACTCAGAGGTGGGCAGAGCAAATCCTGTGCCTCTTCCCAAGAAAGTCTCAACTCCAAAGCATCTAGGTTATCAATTAGCAACCTCTTACTTTTGGACCCAATATTTCGAAGTCTCTTTTTCTCTGGAACCTGCAGTGATTGCAGCAGTAAGCCCTTCCTTGTCTGGTCATCATGCTTCTCAGATTTAAGCCAGCTAATATCACCACTGTTTGGATTGAAATGTTTGGACAATGCATTTAGGTGGGGATCATTGCTTCCCTTCAATGACTGAAGAAGGCCAGAATAACCACTTATTATAGGCAGGTTCTCAAAAACACCCGGAAAGAAACTTTCACTTGAATGAACACCATTAGAAATGGCAGATGGTTGGGTTTCCTGTTTATTTGATGGTATATATCAATATTATTACGGTCAAGTTTGCTAACAGGAACAACAGACTGATATTACCTGCATCGTGATCGGTTTTGATGCTTTTCTGAACCCCATAACAAGTTTGCCTTCTGGATCCATACGGCTAAATATTACTGCAGCAAAGTACACAGATTAACAAATTGAACCACAAAATATTACAGTATGTGCCTCCACTTCCCCAAAAACTATAAAACTAGAAGCAAAATCCAGATTGTCCAGTAAACAATGTCAAAGTTAGGATCAAGACAGACAACGACTATGAGTATGCAATCACAATTACTCTTAAATGCTAAACTATCACACACAGTTTAAATTAGCCATGTGTCAGAGCATGTTTCTTTTAGAATTGGAAGCACTTAAGAGTCAAAGCAATAATGTTGAAAATCCCACTCCAACTTAAGCTTATAAGGCCCTGTTTAGGAGGCGTCACAAGATTGGTAAATATGATAGAATAATCCTTTTGTTCTAATCAAGCATTAGCTCAATGAGGGCATTTTTAACCTAAATCTAATATTGACTTATTCAAACATGGCTCAAACACTGAAAAAAGAGCTACACTTATATTACCTTTGTCCATTCCAATGACAACAAAAAATATTCCATAGCATAATATCCCATGCAGGGCTAATCCTATTCTATCTTCGCCTTCGCAGTTAGCCCCAAAAAACCATGAAGAAATAATGGAGTCAAAAAATCATCAAACAAGTAGCCTTCTAGTAGCACCATGATATACCATGACAAGATAGAAGGTAGTGACATACTGACATGTTAATGTAATGGTAGCAGTAGGAAGTAGCTATAGATTCTTGAAGCAAGATGAAGGTATGAAGAATGTTCAGGAGTTATGCCAAATCCATGGGACAAGCTTAGAAAGACATTAAAAGATACCAGTATCTCCAGCTTGCAACTGCATGGACTGTATGCAAGGGGTTACACCCTCCAAAACGTACATCCTGCTGTTATTATTAGGCCAAAATCTGAATTGAAACACCCATTCTTTCCCCTTTACATCTTGAATCCTTAGAGGAAGGCCTTCTGGTTGAGATATTGGAGGAAAATATGCCTGCAGAACCATTCTATTTTAAATGATACAGAGCAAAGCTGATCAAGAAAGTCGATTCCACAATGAAACCAGAGTGAGCATAGAAAATCAACTGAAATGCTAATAATAACATCAAAAACTTACTTCAGCACATGCTTTGGGAAGCACCAAACGTCCTATGCGACCAGCATCACTGGCACTAAGAACCTTTTCAAATAATGGCACAATAGTGGAATTTGTACTGAGAGTTGAAATGGTTAAGAATCACCGAAACCATAATAATTATAATAAAATTCAAAGCATGGCTTAGCAGTTAGCAGAAATTAGAAAATACAATATCTAAAGACCCTTATGGATACTCTCCAGATATTTGCTGCAATTCCTGGTCTGTAATCCTCGGCCAATAACGAGGAAGCAACTGATTGCGCCCCCTTCCTTCGGCAGGTGGCCTAGCAACACATATCTGGGGGATGCCCATGCTCCCCTCCAAACCTTGGGCAAGGGTGGACTTAGGAGGCTTGGGCAAAAGATGTCGAGACCTCAGTCCCTGTTGGAATGGTGGGGATGCCTTATTATATCCCCTTTCATCAGGAACACCATCAGAAAAGGGATTGGGGCTTCCCAAGGGAGAACCAAGGGTAATGCTCAAGTTTGTTTGTGCCAGTGCATGAATGACAGGTTTGGCTGCTTGAGATGATCCATTCGACACTTCATTAAGTTTTGGGGAATGTACATTTCCACTTTCTCCTGGATGAAGTAGAATTCCCTCCCTTTTAAATTGTTCAAAAGACCCTTTTGTGTCATCATTCTGAAACTGTAGTAGATGTCCAAGCCCAATATTTTCAGTATTATTGTCAAACTGAATATGCTTCCTTTCACTGTCAATTTGGCAGTCTGCTGATGTGGATGGCCTTTCACCAACTATATCAAGCATTGGCACGCAGGAGCCATTGGGGTTTCCATCTCCCGCCATCTGGTTAATATTTTCAGAAGATCATAAATATTTGCATTGACAAGTGAACATTAAGTATTTAAGTAACTTCAGTTCAAACAGTGTCTAGAGAAAAATATCATATCTAACAGAAGAGTAATGATACCAACATGATTTTAACGTTGTCTCACAGGACTCCTATGATAACTAAATTTGACATGAATTAGTTATCACCATGCACAAGGAGCTGGGTACCTATTACCTTTTGAATGTAGAAATGTATGAGAGATCTCTGAATAAAAATAGATAAGTTGACATGAAAGTAAAAGGATCTTACAGAATTAACTCCCGAACATTTTGCACAACCTATGCAGATTACACCACCTCTGTCAAGTAGCTCAACCAGACACCTGGAGGCAATACATCCACAATGGAGCCGCTGCCAGTCCCAAAATTCAATTAAACATAATCCTCAATGCCAGTAGGGAAGTCATTGAAAAAGCTAGGGTTTAATACTATGATAATAGATCCACATTGCGGATTATTAACACACCTTGCCACATTTATTGCACTCCCTCCAACCAGAATCCTTCGCGTGGAACACATCGCAGAAGATTGATTGCTCATATGCAGAACTAGAGCAACAATGAAGCCAAATTAAAGTCATCATCATGATTGCATTATGTTATGAAGCTAACGTATCAAATCAATTCAATCCCTTATATATTATAATCAATACATCCCAAACAGCCCATTCCATTAGAAATGGAAACGTAAAAACCAATTATAGAGGTAGAAAGAAAGTAACAATGGAGTCAATATCCTCAAAGTAAGATTGTTATCTAACTGGTTTCTTTATCTTTAGATTCAAAATGTCAATGAGAATTTTCATCCAATTGAAAGAGAACAAAGAAACAATGAAACTACTAGCCTTAAGTACAAATAATCACTCGAGATGCTAAATTTCAAAATTAAGATTCCAAAATAAGTCGCAGCAATGCAAAACTACAACACATCTAAATTGGGCAGTGAGTCACTTACCCTTATATAATTCCAATTTGGATTTCCCAAAACAATATGCAAAATGCTTTGAGGGAAATTAAGAAATGTTAAAACGCATTTAACACAATCAGCAATTACAAAACATTAGCAGGATTCTGACTTTTAAAAAAAAACACAGAATGCTCTTTGTGCGTCACTTGGACATATGATTGGATGCAATCACGTCATGTGAACAGCTTGGATATATATATTGCATTATGGCCATTAAAATGATTTTGCTTTCAAAATTGTTGAATGGCCAATCTGGTCATTTTGCTATAGGACGGATGACAATAACTGAAAATAAAAGCTCCCAATTAAATGTGTCAAACCAGTTTGGTAAATGATATCAATTAAATTCATCAAAAATAAGGCATACAAATACCGTAAACAACCAAACAAGTCCGTATTAATGTTTTGCGAGAAAGTAGCCTACAAAAACCATTCTAATATAAGTAGGAACCCAATAAATATAACTACCGAACGTACCCACCAAAAAGGCTTTTTTAAAGGAGTAAATATAGGGGAATAGGGCACACCAGGAATTAGTTGCTTATCACAACTCAATACAGAATAACAGCCCGCCATTGATTAACTTACGAATCTACTGACCCTTACAAGACCACTAGTCCTAATATGTACATGTTGCAGGGCACTATTATGCATTTGGAAAAAAGGGGGATGAACAGGGGTAAAATTACCCGCACTTATCGCAAAGAACAGCGGATCCGCCACATTGAAGAGCCCAACCTTTCCTCCACTCGGTGGAGATTGGAGTTCCGCATAGTACATTCATGCAAGTCTTCGACGACGCCATTATAAATTATCAAGGCTCGATTCTCTGATTACCAAGACAACAAAGATAATCGAATCAAATCAACTCAAATCATAATAAAACCCTAACGATCCTCTCTCAATAAGTTCACCAAAATAAGAGAAATCGGTCAACAAACAGCATAGAGATAGCAATAGCAACACCAGAGCATTCAAAAACAAGAGGAACCAACCTAAAACCCTGTTTACATATCAAAATAGCAAAACATAATGGCTTCAACTCCACAAACGCTACGATAAGCCTTCATGTTTGATTGTCTCACTGTCTATGTCCACCGTAAGGCTTCGATGCATAAATCGACAACAATCAAGCTAGAGAATAAGCTAAAATCGATGACGGCGTCTGTCCCGGCGACCGGCGGCGGTTGAGCTCCGTGTTTTGGTAAAGGAATTGTAAACAAATGCATGGAAGAGAGAGAAAGAGTTTGGTAATGGTACCTTCAAATATGCATGCACGATGATACTTCAAGACTCGGCGAACTCGCGCACTTTCTTTTCCCCAACGGACCCACTCATTGTTTTTCTCCTAAATTTCCGAAATAAACGAAAATACTTATTTATTTTAGTATTTACTACTGTCATGTAAGAGTGCTAGAAATTCATACGGCGACGGCGCGGCAGCAATGCGCCACTAGACGCTTTTTTTACCAATCGCGAGCATGCAATACGCATTTAGCAGTCAAATTACCTGCATAACCCTACTGTCGTTTTAAGGTCTTCCTCCACCACGCCTACTGCCGTCCCACTGAGTTTATTATTGGGTCAACTGTCGACGATTTTATTTATTTCGTTTAGTTATTAGTTTTTACGACAAAAAATAATGGGGATGATGTAAGCCAGGTGACCTTCAAATGCCATACCTAACACGGTGAAAGAGAAACCCTAACTTCCACGCGCGGAAAGAAGGGACAGTCACGTCTGACAGCTGACCTTGCAGGTCGTTGCACGCGTCCTGACTGCGATTGGTGTTGGAACTCGGATTTTTGGGATGGAAGAATCTAACAATACAGCTGGTTTTTTCCTTATTTTTACAGCGGACTGGGTAAGATTGAGAAAGGCCCATGGGCTAGCCTCCGTCAAATTAAAATCAAGAGAGTATGTAGGCCCATGGGCCAAGCCCGTGAAATTAAAATCTAGAAGTATCGTGGAAGTGGAGGAACATGCCCAGCCCATAGAACCAACGTTTCCACTCCTTATCTGAGCATGAAAAACCATGTACCGAAAGTTTATGTATATTGTTCATTTATTCAGAATGGGACAATATATATAGGAACTAATGAAAGTGTAATAAGAGAAGCCTAAAATTTCCGAATCCCATCCTATAAAAGGATGGGACGTTGATTTTAAGTTTGATGACATGTTGTGATATCATTAGACCCCAACACAATGGTTGTATGTGGGATGGGATGGGACTCGAAACGACCCCGGAGCGGAAGCCAATACCCAGATAATAATAATAATAATAATAGACGACTTATTCACAACCGCACTGATCTACTAAAAGCCTTAAAATGTTTGGGATCGGAGACTTCCTTCCTCCCACTGCCATGACAACCACAGTTGTTATTGGCTTTTCTACGGAAAATAGGTTTGAGCCACTTCTTCAAGACCTTGCGAAAACCAAACCCACCACGGCGCCCTTGTTGAACCTCGTGCGTCACCAATGGCGGTGGGGAGCGAGCCAGACTGGGTTCAGAGAAGCTCCGGTTCAGTATGGCTTTGTTCAACAGTACTTCTAAGGAGAGCCTTTCGAACCGGTCCAACGGTGTGCTCTGCTCGTCTCCAAATCTTCTAAGAACCACTCCTATTTCATCCATGGATTTTATCTCCTTTTCATTTGCAAAACTTGATTGTTGTTGAGAGGAACTCATACTTTGTGTTTTATAATCGCAATTAAACTCTGTATCAGAGAGAAGCTGCCTTGCCCAATTCCCAAGCAATGGAAACGGCAAAGGCTGTGCACAAGTTTTTGCAGTTACCCAGTTGTCCCCAAGCAATAGTTGTTTTATGCAGCCACTGTCGCTAATACAGATCACCAAATATATACGGTCCGGAGTATTAATGGTACGATTTCAGCCGTTAGTATCTCAATCATCCCAATCAGTTATCAAAATTGCGGTACACAATAATTTTACGTCTATTATGTGAGATATATAGAGTCCACGAAATTACTATTGAATTATGTGTATCCAAATCTCTTAAACAAAATTTTAAAACATTTTAACTCTCAAAATACATGTTAGATTTTTAAAAAAATTACATATTCAGAATCAACACATAAAACTCTTTCTAACAAGATCAATTATTGATGAGTTTCAAAAACAAACGAATTCAGAACTAAAATAATGAATTATAAACTGTGCTTTTAAAAACAATAAAATCTATATCAAAACAATAAATTTTGAACAATAAATTACGGGATAAAATAGTGGAAATAAAACTATTTCATTTATTAAATTGTACTCCCATGGGCTACCAAACTGATAAGCAACATGTCATTTTTTATCTAATTCAGCGAGTGAGATAATTAAGATATTAATTGTTGGGATATTTTTATTATTTTTGATATTAATGTGCCTGGATCTAAGAAGGGTTGATGAGTAATTTAATTACACGTGGCTTGGGAATATTAACCATTAGGTGCTTTGTCAAAATGCTTGTCCAACTTAAAAAGAATTGTTCTTCTACTGAATATAATTGATTGTCTAACACAAAAGTAGGTCGAAAATTAGAAAAATTTAATAGTTTAAAAATTAAAATAATTGTTCTTGTACTGCATGTGAGTAATTTAACTTGAGTATCGTTATTTTGTGGGGATGAAGGGGCTTACATACTCTTCATATACCCAATTAAGGTTTTTTTCCCCTTCGGCTCTCGGTTGTGAATTGTGATGGGTTGTTTAGAGCTTGATCATGGATCAGTTGAACCCAAGGAATGGAGCAACGCGAAGGGGCAACTTCAGCATTATTGGGACATATCATTCTTGACATAAGGGCAGGGCTATTAACACTAAATTACCTAACACGGTGAAAAATTGGTACGACTCTTATGGATGTAACATATATTGGATATGAATGTCAATTCCTAATAAGTTGTCAATGTGATATTAGTAACTAGGCCGAAAATATTCATTTAAGAACCAATTTCAGACATCGAAAACTTATGTACTCACTTGAATCTAACCAATGATGCACATAACTTAATTGTCCAACAAAATCCCCAAAGAGAGAAATTTAAATATTTTTCATGACATAAGAACCCGGAAATATAACCTTTCGAGTGTGAATAAATTTATGAGCTCGCATAATGACCTACAAACCACCCTCGTCCTTTAGCCAAGTTTATAAATGAGCCAACCAACCAAAGGTGGTGTCAATTTCAACTCTCAGTCTCGGATAATAATGGCCCAAGTCTCACGTTCTATTGGGCTCTGAAGTCAAGTCCATAGAAAATAAAGAAATCTGGCCCATTATGATTTATCAGCTGCCATGAAAACCAACTTATATAAGTCAATAATAATATATTATTAATAATAAATCTATGCTTGGGTATGGTTCTTGTAAGTCAAGTCTGAGTCGTAACCGACCTAGGAAAAAAAAACACGAATATCAGGAACAAAACCCTTGATTATAACCCGAATAGAAAGTCCCAGCAATTTTGTGTTCTTGTTTCGTCAACTTCTAAATCGTTTGACGTTTATATGCTCTGGCTGCGTGAATTCTAAGCTTGGATTTGGCTCTGGATGTCCTCGAATGTTTACGTTTGAGCTGATTCGGTGACTGCGAGTTGTGTGGCTTCCCGGAATGAGTTGGCTTCGCAGATCTGATAAGTGATTGGAGTTTGGATGCTTCTATTGTTTGTGTTATGGATAAATATGTAACTGTGGTAGCTCTGTTTCTGTTTTTGATTTTCACCGATGTTTCCAGTGCTTCACTGCTCTCTAAGTTTCGATATTTGGTTGCTGTAGATTCAAGCAACAATAATTACAAATCTGCCCGAATTGAAGTAATTCTCTCTGTGAATCTATCTTTTTATATAGAATTTTCTTTTGTTAATTGTGAGGGCAACAATGGAATGACGCGTTTGTTGTCAGGTTTCTCCATCACCAAGTCCTGTTTCAACCAGTTCAAACGATTCAAAAAAGGATCCTCAGGGACCCAACAGCAATGATCCACATAAAGACGATCATACGGGTTCGAGCAAGAAGGGATCCGGGAGCTCAAATCCTAAAACTCAAACAAATGGCGCCAATAATCAGGAAACCAAGAAGAATGACGATGATAGAAGTATGTCAAAGTCAGTAATTAGTGAAAATTGTACGGGTCTGGTTAAGAGGTGCAAGGACCTGAACTCATTGATTGCATGTATTCCTAATTTCCGTTCCGGTAAATCCCTATCTATTTTCTTTCCTTTAACTTTTGGACCAAAATAATTCGTTTGGTTGCAAATTTCTACATATTTCCGTGAAATGGAAGCAAAGACTTTGGCCTATGAAATTGTTGTGAATGGAAGTTGGATGGTTAATGGCATTGGGCAATTTACACTATCTCTTAATGAAAAGTGAAAAATAGCTGCTTATTTTGCAAACCAATACTTCAAAACCAAATACAAATCTCATGGCAATCTCGTTGAAGTTTCATTTTAGATTACAGAATATTGAAACGCAATTACTTCGTTGCTTATAGAATGCACATAATCTATGGAGAAGTAGAAACGTCATCACGGCCACAAACAGTCACTGAAGGAGTCTAGGAGATTTGGCCCAGGTAGTCTATTTTTGAGCAAGATGCTACAACCTAGCGTTCCTTTAGATCTTGGAGAATGTCAGCATCTCAATGAGAGGTTCTTGGTGCTTCCATATACTGACCTAGTGTGAGATTGTTTAGATTCCTTATTAGTTATCTTCTAAGGTTATGCAGTCATAATAATATCATCAGCATACACCACTTTTAGGATATTCCAGGCTTTAGTTGTTTATTTCAATGGAGTGATGGACAATTGATTACAATTGTACTGATTCTTGATGATATGAGTAATCACTAATCAGTCTTATTATTTTTCTTGTTTGCTATCTTGAAGGGTTGAAAGAATTTGGTGTGCTGGTGGAAAATGTAGGAGATGTCGCTTTGAACGTGAATCTTTCTCTCCCAGTTTCTCTAGAGAATAGTTACAAGTCAATTGAAATACCGAAACACCATTCCCGGAAGGTTTGTTCTTCATTCTGATACTTTGTCGTATTTCCATAATTGTTATATGCATGCTATTAATCCTAAAATCTTTTTTAATTTTATTTAAATGTTTTACACTCCTCATACAAGGGTTGGACAATGGACCTCATATTTGTTGTGATCAATAATGTTAGAAATTGAAGCTCGGATAGGCCTCAGAAACATTTTGACGTATGTTTCTTTCTCATTATTAAGCTACACCTGAGTGGTGAAACCTCTGCAGTCTCATAGATAGATTGATTACTAGCTTATTTAGAGTTCACTCGACATTCCTAAATGCATATTATTGTCTGAGATATTTGTTGGAAAATAAATCTTTTCTGTAATTTTCAATATACTGATTTTGGACGTGCTTTCCATGGGCACTGCATTCTGAAGTGTTCATTCCCTTAAATAGTAAATGAAGGAGGAACCATAGAATTTATTGCGAAAAAACAAAGATGCAACGGATAGGGAAAAAGAAAGAGGGGGGAGGAGGGGGGGGGAGGGTTGGCTTCGTGCTTCCACATTCTGATGGCTTTTTAACACATGATTCATGGAGAAAGAATGAAAAAGGAACGAGATACATAACACACATCTATACATAAGGCAAGCACACATATGACCCTAATAAATGATTCAAAGTGACCTGGACCTCAAATTTTTTTCCACTTGAACTTACCCCACTATCCCCCGTACATGTAGAGAATGCAAAAGTCCATATCCATTTTCCAGTATCAAAAACACTGCTTCCTACATAACCTTTGTTTTATGTTGATGGGTCTTGACAGAGCTCTATTACTTCGTCTTTGTCAGTTGTTGCGTAGAATATGAGTTCAGAAACTGAATAGTAATGAAATTAAGTTGGAAAATATTAAAACTCTGTGAGAAGGTAGGCAATAATAATTAAAAACAAAGATTAGCATAAGAAACAGGGGAAAAATAGCTAGTGTAAGTTGATATAATATCCTTTCAAATTGTTTGTTGTTGCTCTCCCACAAAGCTCATAAACAAAACTACAAAAGCATTTCTCATTACTTTCTGCTCATCTGTACTTTCAGATTAATGTCACCGTTGACAAAAGCACCAAGCTAATCTTCGATGCTGGAAATGGGAAGTGTGTGCTTCACATAGGGCCCGATGAATCTGAAGAGAATTTTTTCCTGCACCTTCCTTCTTATGAGAAGCTGGTGACCCCCATCAACGGTGCTTATTTCATAATTTTTACTGTGATAATTTTTGGTGGGGCATGGGCTTGCTGTAAGTTTGGGAAGAAGAGACATCAGGGTGAAGTCGCTTATCAAGAGCTTGAAATGGGATTGCCGGAATCTCACATGTCTAACAGTGTGGAATCAACGGAAGGTTGGGATCAAGGATGGGATGATGACTGGGACGAGGAAACGGCCTTCAAGTCACCAGTAAGTCATCCTGTAGGAAACGTCTCAGCCAATGGCCTTACTTCAAGAGCCTCAAACAGAGATGAATTGCAAAATGACTGGGATGATTAGTGATTTTATACCGAGCTGGATGATGAGGTAAATTAAAAGGGAAAAAAATAGACACAGAGAATACCAAATCTGCAATGTTAGCTGTAAAGCTTTCTAATACGACTTGGGGTTGTGCTGCACTGGTTAATGCACTGAATGCTATTTTTACTTCAAATACCGGAGGTAATATATTTTTCTTTCTTGAAACCTATCTTCTGTTGTTTTGTTTTTTCGCTGGATATGATTCTGGGTTACATTTGTTTTGTACAATATTTTGACATCCAGTCTCCTTTTGGGTAAAAACAGAATGTTCTTTCAAAAACTTTTTGTGTTGTATTGTTGAGAGAGGTTGGACCTTGGAGGAGAAATGATCTAGCGGCGACTATCTTTTGATTCAAATTGTATAGGACATCTTTTAAACAAATAGATACGGAACTCGGAAGTTTTTTTCTGTTGGGTTCGGCCATCCATCTCTCTCCTTTCTTTTTTTTGGGTTATTTTGTATTTTCGGAAGAGAATGAGAAAACAATCCAAAGGTTATAGAGTGCAATCTGACGGTCAAAATGTACGTGCATGTAACCACTACAGGTCGTACCCAGGGGTTCATATTTGTGATGTGAACTGTCCATTCTGATCCGACCGAGACCGGTGGCTTTGTCGTTCAAAGCCAGAGTTGGGTCAATTGCTTGGGACTTGGGAGATCTGCATTAGTGGTGAGTTTGAGGTGTTGGGGGCCCAATCTAGTGGGCCAGAGTTACTTACTACTAGCTTGTCCGTTACAAGACAGCTTGGGCCAAGTGACTTGGCGAAGGCCCATTTTCGATGGTTTTCTTTACGTTACGTTTTAAATTTGATAATTTTAAAAAAAATTCATTGGTTCCTTGTTCTTTAAGCCACGAAGCAGAGCTAAATACCTAAAACGGAATCCTATTTTCACCAGATTGATCGAACTTGACACTATTCTCAGCTTCTTCAGAGAGTGCTCGATGGATATGGAGATGATTCTTACGCTACCATTAAGAGCCTGCGCGACCCTTGTTTGAAATCTTTTAGAGGAAAACGATGAATTGCCGATCACTGCTATTCTGCACGAGGCCCGCACCTCAAGTATGCTCGAGACTAATTGCCTGCGAGCGGCATCGATTAGTAGTGGCGGACGGAAGTCCTCGCGTGATAGGGATTCTGATGATTCCTGTGACAATGATCATGGGGGCAGAGAGAGAGAGAGAGAGAGAGAGAGTGGAGTTGGAGGTATATTACAGGAGAAAAAATTGGTGAGTACTTAGCTAAGAGAGCTCAGAGAAAGGATATCAAAATGGCCAAGGAATTGAAGTCACAGGGATTTTATAGTTTTTCGAGTGTTTTCAAATCACTTTGGGGATTCAAATCTTAATAATAGATTTTTCATTTGTGTGGCTGCAGAAGGTTGAGCGAGATGTTGTTCAAGGTCTGCCACCTGACAATTTTTCTCTTTAAAGAAAGGAAAAAAGAGACAGAGAAAGGATGGGCGGGCAAGATAGAGAAGGTAGAAAAACTTCATTAATCAAGCTTGGATCCTCTTATGGAAACTTCATTCCTGATTTCTCTGATGATAACATAATTAACACTACGGCAAAAGATCCTTTTGAATGTAAGGTAATAACTGATGGTACAATGCTTATTCACTTAGCACTAAAGTAACTAAACTCTTCATGTTTTGGAGTTTATTTTGATGCGTCGTTCTTCGTAAGATGGCTCAGTAGGCCGTGACATGAGCGGAACATGGGAAGCCTTCTTTGCTACTCCATTACACAATGAAGATTGATTATTTTCTGAAGGCAAACAACCCAACAGAGCCTCATGAAAGATGGCAGCTTGAAGTTGGTAGGTTCTGCACTCATTCTGCAAGTGTTCGCACAAAGCTTGCCTAGCATTTGATGAACAAATGAAGTTGAGACCTTCAAATTCACAGGACAGAAGGATTAGTGGAATCTCCGGAGCCATAGCGTACTGAGGTTTCCTTGCTGTTCCGTCAATGTCCAGTAATGTGTCAATGATATCAGGGGATTCAAGACCTTGGCCAATCATGAATAGAACAGCAACAATGCACCGGACCTGATGCCACAGGAACGCGCTGCCATTGATTTCAATTGCAGAAAGTTCATTGCCGAGGAACTTCATATCACAAGAGGAAATTTGAAATGAAGTGATTCGCCGCCTATAGTTGTGTACATTTACAGCATCCATCTTACAGAAGTTCCTGAAATCATGTTCCCCTACAAGTCTCTTGCCTGCATCCTCCACAGCCAAGAGATTCATATCCTTGCTCCAAAACAGATATTTATATTTCCTGCTCAAGCAACTAAACCTTGCACTGAAGCCAACCGGAACTGGACACCAGCCTACAATTCGAATATCTTCTGGAAGTACACGGTTTAATACTCTCACATAATCAAATTCTCCATCATTGTGTTCTTCTTCCTCTCTGATTTCCTTGATCCTTGATCGTACAAACAGAGAAATTACTTGCCCAACAGAGGAAACACCTTTGTCAGTCCTTCCACATCTTGAATATTGCGACTCCTTCTTGTCGCCAACTAAAAGCCTGGTCTTCTCCAGAGCTTTGAATATCTCAGACTCAACAGTTGGATCCATTTGTGCTTCCGAAGCAAAACCATAAAACCCCTTGCCAAAATACATGACCTTGAGAGCAATGAATCTCCTGAAATAGTGATCGGTAGAACCTGGAAGTCGTTCTGTTGATTTTCTGTTAACTTTGGAAATCATTTTCCTACTCTCGTCTACCATAAGTTTCTTCTCCTCTCTCTTAGAACAATGACAACGAGAGATTGTAGATGATAGTTTCGCATTCTCGGCCTCCAGTTCCTTAACCCTTTCACGGAGAGACTCTAGTTCAGATTGGAGGTTGCTAATAACACCTTCCTCTGACATCGTCGTGTCTTCTCAGCCCTGCTGGTATTTGAATCCAACTCGAATTTGGAGACTTTCTTAACTAATCCTGCTCAAATTGGAGAATTCTTCGTTGCGTTTCAAGAGGCTTCAACGAAGATATTCGACGACGATGCCAGTGCCAGAGTGTGGTACCTGGATTTTTTCTCTCGTCTTCCTCGCCTTCTCTCCTCTTCTTCCGGACGTTTCCCCCTCGTTGACTCCTCTCAGCTACTTCAGACAACAACTTCGGAGAATGATAAACGGCGAAGCTGGCCGGCTTCTCGAGGAATCACGACTCTCTGTGCCCTACAATGCTTTGTCTGTTAAAGGCTTAAAGCCCAAATAGCGCAATAGTGTGTTCCAGCCCAATCACATTAGCTGCAGCCAAAATCCCGCAGCCCATTTAGAGTTACGTATGCAGCCCAATTTGAAAGCCCACAGACCATTTAGAGTTACTTATGCAGCCCAATTTGAAAGCCCACAGCCCATTTAGAGTTACTTATGCAGCCCAACTTGAGAAGTCTATGCACTCGTAAGTGTCGGATGAAAGGCCTTTTGTTATGTGAAAGGGAAAAGTGGACTCTCTCTCTCTCTCTCTCTGTCTCTCTCTCTCATTTATTGTCTTTGTTTTAAGTTTTAACTCAGCAGTAATCGCTTTAAACTTTAAACTTGTTACTTTCTTCATTTGCTAATTGCTATGGATCAACTAGACAACTATTTTCAACATTTTGTGCGTGTATAAACACTCACTTCTCTGCAAAACTAATAAACTCATGATTTAGCCTTTTGGGGTCCAAAAAAGAAAAAGAAATATCAATTGCTAGTGACATGCTATGGCCTATAATAGTCATCCACCAAAAGATTTCACCCCATCAAAAGCTTAAAGATTCTTTTCAGGATCAGGACCCCGCCAAGTCATGTGACATGATTATAATGATGTCCAAGCACAATTTCATTTCTGGTCCAACACTTCTCCATTAATCTAGACTTGAAATCTAAGCCTCAATTATTAACCCTACTTGCACAAACACAGAAGGCCTGAAGGGTTGTGTTTATATTATCTGCTCGAACTCATGACTTTGAAAATGGTGCATTTCTAGACCATAATTAGCACCACTTGGTAGTTGGTACATGCTTAAACTAGTGTTGAGACCAAAAGTGCAGGCAAAGCAAGGGATTACTTCTTTCAGACAACATGACTAATCTTCTGTAGTCAATTATGCTGTCTTTAACTGGTGACTATCATATGTTATCATATTAAGTGAATAATACTCTTCCACCACTTACTTTTCTCATATTTAGCAATTCAATCCTTCATCCCTGTTTCCCCTTGTTAACTGAAAAAAGCAAAAAGTGGCAGCAGATGATATCAAAACAAAAGAGAGATTCAGTGTTGTCTATGGAGTAGATAGACTATGAAGATTAGTACCAATGCACCAAGTCCACCCGGTGAAAAGGAATCCGGTAAGAGAAACAAGGAAAACAGAAACAACACAGAACAATAACCAAAAAAAAAGCAGGAAAGAAAAAGAAATGGACATTCAAACAATATATTATTTTCTTCTGTAATTTGGAAAAAAAAAAACCCGGATTCTTCTTCCCCAGATGGACACTTCTCTTCTTTGTTTTTCTTGAAAATGAGACGTTCAATCTACTCCAACTCCTCTTGATCTTCTGACGGGCACTGGATCAGCTCTAAGATGTTAACAACCTCTTCCATGTCAGGTCGATTTGATGGAACTTGTGATGCACATATCAGACCTAACTTTATCACTGGAATCGCCTCATCTGCTGGAAAATTACTCCGAAGCCGCTCATCTACACATTCCTCCAACCTGCCATCCTCCAGTGCTCTCCTTACCACGTCGCAAAGAACCACCACGTCATCTTCCATGTATTCCACAGGCCTCTTCCCGGTAACCACTTCCAAAACCAAGACCCCAAACCCATACACGTCACATTTCTCCGTTATCTTCACTGTTTGACAAGCAAACTCAGGAGCCATGTAACCAAGTGCACTCTGGATTTTGCTGCTCAAAATACAACGGTCCAGCATTGGCAACAGCTTCACCAGGCCAAAGTCTGCCACTTTGACCTCACCAGTATCATCTACGAGGACATTGGTTGATTTCAAATTGTAGTGAATTAAGTTCAACTGATGTAAATGCGCCAAACCTTTTGCCATCCCAAGAATTATGCGGAACCTCTGGCGCCAAGTCAGGCAGTTCCTGCCAGGTCCGTCATGGAGATGCCTATACAAACTCCCACTGGATATATATTCATAGATGAGGAGTTGCAAGGATGGAGTCCAATAATAGCCTTCGAGTCCTACGAGATTGTGGTGCCTGATCTTTCCAAGATGTTTCACTACCCTCTCAAAATCTTCTTGAGACTTGATCAAACTGGAAACTGTCAGCTTCTTGATGGCAACTGAACGCCCATCTCGAAGAATTGTCCTGTAAACAATCCCAAACCCACCACGACCAAGTTCACAGTCCTTGTTGAGCAGTGCATGATCTCCAGCAACAAACTCAGCATCACCAGTAAACATGACAAGCTTTCCATAGTTTGGATCATTAGTCGGGGAACAACTGAAATCGTCCCCATTAGATAATGCGAGTGCAGTAGCAGAACGTGACATTGATGACCGAACACGAATATTGAGAACAGTAACAACCACTACACCAACAGCAATGAAAGCAGCAGCCCCAATGGCAATAAGAACAGAGATACTAAGAACTATCTTCCGACGCCTGTGATTGAATGAGGAAGAACTGCCATTGGACGAATCAGAGGAGTTAGGGTTGAGGACAATGGGCTTTGGGTGAACTGAGGGGCACGGACGCCTCACAACCGAGCCACACAAAGATGGATTGCCAGAGACAGATGAGGGGGATATTGTGTTGAAGTATCCCCCAAGCGGCAACTCACCTTGAAGGTGGTTATGGGAGACATTGAACAACGATAGGTGTGAAAGATTTGTCAGCTCCTTGGGTAAGCTTCCAGTTAGGTTGTTAAAAGAAAAATCAACAAACTGAAGGTTGCTTAGGTTTGCAATTGCAGACGGGACAGGACCGGTGAGTTTGTTCTGAGACAGAATCCTGACAATCATATTGCCAATGAAGTTATACATTAGCAAACAGTCTCAATTACACAAGCCTGCTTTTAAATTTAAACAATATTCAAACAACTACAGAAATGAGCATATGATCCCATGAA
Source organism: Tripterygium wilfordii (assembly GCF_013401445.1). Lineage (NCBI taxonomy): Eukaryota > Viridiplantae > Streptophyta > Magnoliopsida > Celastrales > Celastraceae > Tripterygium > Tripterygium wilfordii. The sequence goes on along the minus strand of NC_052234.1, from coordinate 12,483,278 downwards.
GTTCTGTTACCACAGTGCACCCCAACAATGCTCAGTTGACCTTTTGTTTTTAAAATTTTCTTTTTCTAGAGTTTAATTGCCATCTTATTAAATGCCATTACATGACTAATGCTATTTGCGGACAAAGCAAATATGAAGGTTCTCACAGTCAAACAAGATAGGTGACAGGGAAAAACTTACAAAGTGGTAAGAGACGAGCAATTCTTGAGTTGGGTTGGAATTTTTCCGCTTAGGAAGTTCTTCTCCAGGATCAACTCCTTGAGTGAAACAGCTCCTCCAATTTCAGAAGGAATGCTTCCATTTAGCCTATTGTCACTCAAATCAAGAACATTAGTTGATTTCAACTTGCCAATGCTCGTCGGAATGGAACCAAGAAGTTGGTTTTTGGACAAATTTAAAGACAGCAAACTACCAAGAAATCCAATGGTACTTGCTATTTCGCCAGAAAATGCATTAGAAGATAAATCTAACACACGAAGACCTTGATTAAAAGCCGCCGTACTCATCCCGTTCTCAGAAAGCACTACATTCTGTAATCCCCTCCCAAAAATCCATGAAGGAAGATCACCAGACAATCCATTCTGGCTGACATCAATAACCAAAAGGTTGAAACAGTTTTTCGTCGACTCAGGCAACTCTCCAGTCAAGCGATTCATAGACAAATTCAGTTCCTTCAACACTGTTAGACTCCCTAATGATTCCGGAATCCAACCAGAGAACCTATTTGCAGAAAAGTCCAAGGTCTCAATAGTTGTCAGTTCTCCAATCCAATGTGGAATATCTCCAGTCAATGAATTCCCCCGTAAAATCAGTGAACTGCAGGAACCAAGACTCTGCATCGACTCTGGAAGACCTCCAGACAAATAATTTTCACTAAAATCAAGGGATTCCAATAGAAAGCAACCTCCAATATCCCATGGAATCCGTCCAGACAATCTGTTCTTCCCCAAATTGATCACTCTCAAATTGTATAAACTTCCAATTCCTTCAGGAATCTCCCCATCAAGCAAATTATTTGAAAGATCAATGGCCTCAATGCCCCTCACATACCACAAAGCAGAGTATATCTGCCCAGAAATCTGATTATAGGAGAAGTTAACAGCTTGAAGTGAAGAGCATGAGGTCAAAGAAACAGGGATTTGCCCTGTCAGATTGTTCCTGGCAAACGAAACCGATCTCAACGACCCACATTGTTGAAAGAGCTCATCTGGGATCGACCCGGAAAGACTGTTCTCACTCAAATCAATAACCTGCAAGCTCCACAGGTGAGCAAGATCAGGGCTTATGCTGCCGGAGAAGTTGTTGTTCGATAACGACAGAACTTGAAGGAACTGCAACCGCAAGAGGCCGCGGCCTATATGACCCGAGAGCGATAAACCGTTAAGGCTGAGGTGGGTGACCCGGTTGGTTCTCTGGTCGCATGTGACACCATCCCAACCGCATGGACTGTAATCGTCCTCCGTCCATGACTGCAGCTTCGCTTCTGGGTCTCGTAGACCGGCCTTGAACACGATCAGTCCCAATACGTCATCGTTTAGAGTCGGATCAAGAGACTGAACCAACACAACCAGAAATGGAGCTAAAAGAAGACAAAAGAGTAGACGGTGTAGCATTTTTCAGTCGATTTCTCGGTTGTTAAAAATGTCAGTCCGCCATGAAATGAAAGGAATTCCAGGAAAATCAGCTGATATATAAACACAACACACGTACAAACAAATAGTGTACAGAAAACAGAGAAATGGAAAGCAGGTAGCCACTAAGAACCTCAATGAAGCTTCAAATGCTTATTGAAATGGAAGCTATACTTGATGATGATAATAATGATATGACGAGGTTGTTAAGACAATGCACTTTAGCTGTCTGGGGACAAGAATGAACAACTTTCCTCTTCGTTTTCTCTGTATTTGAAGTTTGAAGCTTGTATTTTCTAACCCAAAAAAGGGTAAAACTATATATACTCACAGTAACAGATAAAAAAAAGGGTAAAGCTTTGATCTCCAAGAAATACCAAAACACCAAACTCACATGAATTGCAAAACGAAGAGTAAATGAGAGAGAAAAGCATAAAATTAAGTCCAATTTGAACCGAAACAACAGAGATCACAGATTACAGAAACCCAAAAAGAAAAAATACCAATATTTTGTTTTCCCTGGAACCTAGATTTCCAGGCAGGGATTCCCGGCGGAAGGGGCGGTAGAAAGAAAGAGAGGGAGAAGAAGCGGAGAAGCTGGGAACCCTACAGCGCCATTAAAGAAGGTTAAGGGACAGTGAGGACTGAGGCCTGTAAACAGAACAATTATTAAAAATGAAATAAAGAAATGATTATGTGCAGTAAAAAGAATGTAACGGAAGAGTAAAGCAGAGGCAACATGTTTTGCAGCTGCTTCTGTTCTGATAAGAGAGAAAAGGCATAGAAGAAGGGATTATAGCCTTATACTGACCTTTTGACTTCATTTACGCAGTCTTCGGTCAAACAAGAATCCTATGCGTGTTAAGTCCTCCTCTCACTCCCACGGGATGCACAACATTGCGTTACTCCCCAAAGTACCTAATTACCAATAGCTAGCGCTCGTCAACTTCAATTCAGATTTTTTTTTAATATTTTTACGGCAGCCGAGGTAATAATTTCAACCTCCGGCGGACGGTGTAAACATTAAAGACAACAAAACTTTCCATAAATGATAAATAAACTGAACGTCTGTAATGGTCCTCTAGTACAAGAGCCTTGTTCGATATTTCAGGGGTTATGATAAAAATCAATAAAAAAAAATTCATGTTTTGGGTTTTTGAGTGAGAACAGGTTTTGTAAAATGGAATTCTTTATCGTATATTCATGTATACATAAGTTTGGTTTCTGGAGGCAAATGCTTGCAATGTGTTTGGACTTTGAAGGTTTTTCCTGGTCAAAAGATGTTAGGCTGTGATCCAAGTCTTACTAACAAAATTAACCAATAAAGTATTGGCTTGTTTGACTTTGTGGATGAAGAAAGTTTGTGCTTGCTAGCTTCTTCCTTTTTAACCAAAGAAAAAAAATTTGCACACGCATTGAAAATTAAAAAAAGGGAGAAACATGTTCACAATAATGCTGATTTGCTCACTTCGGACGTCGGAGAGTACCACCACGCTGATTCGCTCTTGGGCTGCCGGTCCTATTTGTGCATGGGCCAAATGAATGAGATTAGTTGGGCCTCAATATATAAGGCTTAAATGAATTGGGCTCATCTGTAAAGGATATGAAGCCCAATTCATGAATGCATCGCATTCTCCATCTTATAATCGCCAACTGGACATGACATGATCGACGGCTTAAAAACGATCAGACCATCAGTAAAAATAGACCTAGCTCGTATTATATAACGCCACCGGCCCTCGGAGATTCAGTAGGGCCGGTGTCTTTAGCTGATTACGTGTCATCGACGCATTATAAGGTTCCCTCTTCCCGAGCAAAACGAGACTTTGGCCTCCTGCGCACTCTAGCAGAATCCTAGCTCAGCTGCCTTGTTCTTCCCGACACCAGAATTTCCTCTCTCTCCCCGTTATCTGTCACTACGAAGGGCGAAATGAGCGCGGCATTAGCTTTGTTATCCATCAAAAACCCTAACCCTAGCTTATCTGGTTTGTTTCCCATGAATAGAGTTCTCACTAATTTTACTCCTATTGCTTCGTGTACATCATCGAGTATAAGACTGGACTCTATGTTAAGACTTCGCTGTTGCAGAGTTTCTGATGTGGCTCGATGTGTTGCTGCTCCCATGGGAATTGGCGGTGGTTTCGTTTCTCTGGACCGAAGGAAGTCGGGCAATCGAATTGTTGTGGCTTCCGCAGCTTCTCATGAGGAATCGGTAACTCGACCTTTTTCTTTGCTTTCTGTTCAGTTTTTTTTTTTTTAATTACTTTTGGTTCGCTTGTGGCGAGAGATTCTTTTGGCAATTTTCAAAGATTAATAAGCAAGGTTAGGCTTTCTAAGTAGCATTCATCTGAATATTGAAGTCTGGATTCTTTATTGTCTGTTTATATTTCCATTGGCTGTAGGATTGAGGTTCCAGTGGTTGAACATTTAACATGAAAGTTGGCCTAAATTTTGGTTGGCGAAAATTAGGGAAATCTGCTGGCTAGTTCAATTTTTCAGTTGAATTTGTCAAATTCTCGAATTTTGTTTTCGTATAACAATTCCTCCCTCCTAATTTTTGATTCCTTTTCTTGTAGCATTCGTGCTCAAGATGTTTCCAACTATACTTGTTTTTTTCTTTTCAAAACATGATATGATCAGATCTCTCGAATGCTGTACGAGTTATCTTTTTCAAATTGTATGGCTCCGTTTAGTTTTCCAAATTTTTGAAGCCATGTGTCGCTGTCTGCTGCTGTTGTTAATGTTAGCTGATAAAATTGTCATTTAGACTCTATGAATGAATGGGATAAGCTTCATATTGAGTAATATTGTTGATATAACAAATTCTTAGGGTTTGTGTTTCTATATTGCTACTTTCACATGTCCTTAAGTTTGGTGTGCTTATGATTTTTTTGTTGCTTTGTACTGATTGTGGCTGTCTTTAATCCTATTCCTTTTAGAAGCATTCAGAAATTGAAGTGGAAAAGAAGGATGATAATGCAAAAATTAAAGTTGAGGGATCAGAAAAAGCATGGAAACAGACTCTAGAATCCTTCAAAGAACAAGCTTTAAAGATGCAAAGTGTGTCCGAAGAAGCTTATGAGATATACTCTAAGAAAGCAATAGTCATTTTAAAAGAAACTTCAGAGCAGCTGAAAGTTCAAGCAGACAAGACAAGACATGATTTGAGTGTACTAGCTAGTGAAATCACTGAAGATGGTAAAGAATATTTGTCAACAGCTGCGGAGAATTCTCCTGAACCAGTGAAGGATGTTGTTGAAACATTTACTTCCTCAGCTGATGATTTGAATGATGTTTCTAAGCTCCAGGACTTTCATCTTGGAATACCATATGGTATGTGCTCTATGCAATGAAGTTTTTTATTCAGAGAGTAAAGAGATACTACTCTGTTTCATCGGTATTTTTGAGGAATATGAGATTCCAATTTTCTGTTTTTGTTAGGATGAAAAGAAGGTTAGGAGTTACAACTTACAGCTATATGCAAATGATGACATTCTTTAGCTATATCGGCCGTTAATATTAAGCTGATGTCTGAGGGACAATGATCCTGTTATTTTAGTCCTTTGAAGCTCTTATTGTCGTCGTTGTTGTTATGGGTATTGGTTACATTGTGCAGGTTTGCTTCTCTCTGTTGGTGGATTTCTTTCCTTCATGCTCACAGGCAGCATTTCTGCCATTAGATTTGGTGTTATTCTCGGTGGTGCTCTCTTGGCCTTAAGTGTACAGAGATTAAGATCATATAAGAGAGGGGAACCTAATGATCTAGCTCTGAAAGGGCAGGCAGGTTAGCGTCTGAGTTGCCTTGAGATTGAAGATGAACGGAGAACATGATTTCATCATTTGATTTGACTATTATACTGATTGAGTTCTAGATCCTTTTAATTAAGGAACTTATTTCTTTTGCTGTGTTAGTTTTTGAGTTGAAATATTATTTTATGGTGCCTTGCAAATCTCATTCTATCATCTATAATTCCCTTGAGTATGTGGTGGTTGAAGATCTCTCACTGATTTCCGTGATCAATAATGTCAAATTCTAACTCAATTAACAGATGCTTTAAAACTGTAAATTTCTTATTGCATTTTTCGTAAATTTTTTCAGCAATTTATCTGAAATGATATTCTGTTCCATATCCTATATCACATTTTGAATTTTTTTTTTGTCTGCAGCAATAGCAGCTGTAATATTCCTGAGGGAGATTAGCTTCCTATATCAGGTTGGACTTTTTCATGTGGATTTTCTACTTGTTTATTAAATCATTCTTGTTATGGATATGCCTTTTCAAACTTCTTCCTTTTTTGGTCTTCTTTACATTTTTGCAGAGACCATCATTTCTTACTTGCTTTCCTGTGTTTGTCAGGTTTGTCGAAAACTCCCATATTTACCTCTTATTATTTGCTGTTGTTGCCCAAATAGAGCTCCTAGTTATTTCTTTTTTTCCTTTGAAATTCAATAGAGTATCTGGCTGCTATGAGTTATTTTTTCATTTGTGCATGATGATATGCCACAGTCTGTGAGTTAATTCTCTATCTTCAGTGTAAAGAGGAGCCAATCATTGTGAACTTCTTTTTACTATTTTGGGAGCTAGATTTTTATGCAAAACAGTGGTTGCGATTCGGGTTCGAACAAGTACGTAAAATCCAGTTTTCTGATAAGTTGATTGTGTGTGCAGTGGTGTTGTGGTGGCATTTTATGTATATAAAATATTGAATCCCAAGCAAAGCAAAGAATCAGACTTGCAACATGGTTCAGAGAATTAAGTCAGTCTAAGGTTAGTTTGTTATAAATGTATACTTGAAGCAGTAAAATGTTAGTTTTTTACAAGCCAATGACCACTGTTACTTTAGGACAACTACATACTAATTGCTATAATCATATTATTGAATTTTTATTCCAATGGTGCATGCATTGATATTTCAATATTGGACCATCATGGATCCATCTTTGTTTATTCAATATTGTTAGGTATTTATGCATCATCACCTCAATCTTCTTGAATATACTTTTACTACAAAAGTATACAAATATCAGGCAGTTACTAGCCCTTGGGTACCATTGTAGGTTTTGTACAAATTGTACAAAACCAAAGAAACAACTCATCTGCTCTCTTAGCTTTTCTTTGGGTTGCACAAGGCACCCACTTGGTGCCCTTTAATTAAATTTCGTTTTGCATTAGCGGAAAAGATAAAAACAAATTTTATTTTTGTAAGCTGAGTAAGTAGAAGTTTGAATGAAATTTTGTAAATAAAGTTTCTTTTTGGTAACTTAGGGCTCATGATGAATTCGAAACACATACATTCTCTCCTTAATGTGCTCTAAGCCTCTAAAGCAGCTTAAGTTTACTGTTTCCCATTCTGACCCTGGTCGCCAGAGATTTTAGGCGATCCTTGTTTAGGAGCAACCAAACAAGCAGGAAAAATTGGGTATTAAGCTTGAAAATGATGATGAGCATGTATTTTAAGTTTTAACTCACTCAAGAGTAGTCCAGTCTGTGTGGAGAGGGAACAAGTGGGAAGAATACTCTTGGGCTAGCTGTGAACGAAAAATTCTTGTATTGCACCTAGGGTTTAACTGGTATGAATTAGTGGTTTGTAGATGACGACCACTGGTATTGGGATTTAGCTTTGCTGGGAATGGCCCAATGTGGCCACGTCTTGGAGAGGCTCTATTTGTTAGAGAAGAGATTTAGTAGATGATAGCAATTAAGAAGTTTAAATCTAAACTCGTTCGCTGTCAAATGTGTAATCAATTAGTTAAGAGTGTAAAATGGTAATCTTATTAGATTTAAACATCTTACGGTAACAGATAAAATGGTGTTCACTTTCTGCTGATTTGAAAAGAAAGGCTTTGTAGATCAAGGTGACAGGATTTAATAATATATTTGCTTGATCAGGTGAAATTTGCAGGGCCCATTCACTACGTGTTTACTGTTTAGGGGACCGGGTTGACTTGACCGGTAAACCTTGGAAGGGCATAAATCATTCAGAAGCAAAGACTGCTTGATGCTCTGTTCTAGTATGGTGTTTACAGAATCAGGCGTGTTACAACAACTCCAGTCGTCTGGCGTGCTACTTTGTGTTGTCGTGGAGGGAGTATAATCTGGTGAATTATGGTTATCATGAATTTCTTTTAATTATTGATTGGTCTGGGTTTTGAAGAGGAGTTGTACATATGGGAAATTTGGTTTCTCATGAATTATTTGCTTGTGACTGATTATGCATGACGGTTGACGGATGCCCTGCGAAGCCATACTCCATGGCTGTTGGCTCATCTCTTTTGAACTTTTGTCACTATGAATCTATGATGCCACGCCCAAAATTTACAAGCTTTCCGACTAGTACCTTTGCTACCTTGTATTGTGAATAATAGCTTGCAAAAATCATCGGTGTCCGATTTTATTGGGCCCGGGTAAAAAGTAGACCCACGACAGAGGCTCGTTGGCCCCTTTCGTGCATGCTATCCAGGTGTTTCATTTTTATGTGAATTTATTTCTCGTTTTTGAGAGAGCTAGCCTATCTGAAGCAAGTCAGCAACACAAACCTGCCCATATCTTCGTTTATAATGCCATCCTCTTGTCCATAAACCTAACTATGAAGCCTGAAGTCTGAACTAAACCTGTTATTCTCTTCATATACGCACAGCCATTGCTATCATTTTCGCATGGGATAGCATTCATTCAAAGCAATGCCATGATCATAATGTATCTCTAGTCAAAGTCATGGTCACAAGACAAGATAGATATGCCAACCAAATTGCCAAGGATCTCCAAAGGTACTACTCCCCGCATGAGTATTGGTATTCGTAATGATATGATACCATTTGTTATCTCAAGCTCACTCTAATACCGGCATTTGAAGAACCACTCACTCGCCCCCACATCACTAATTATATTCGCGCTGCACAGAGCAGGTAAATTGCGAGAAAATAAACACATGAAGGACGAGATATGACACAAGTTTCTAAGGCAGGCCAAACCAGAAATCCCTCAAAAGGCTCGAGAAAACATTTTCAACTACTGAAGCAGTGGCCAAAAAAACACCAATAAAAACAATCAAAGCAGACATCAAATGGGCTGCAGAAAATTGCAGCAATGCATGGAGATGACAGCATGATGGTTGCTTTGGAAACAAATCTCACAAACCCAATGATTGAAAGTTGACAAATGGTTTATTGAAGAAACTCTCGCATAAATAAAGTAAGAAAACCAATTGTTGTTGACACCATTGTGGTCCATGAGATAGGCAAACATTTTCTAAGGTGAAAACCGTTGGGGGAAAAAAAACTCACAAAATGAGGTTAATGTTGGAAAACCCTAAACCTCAGATACTGATGTTGAAAGCCTAGAGAAAGATGTTCAGTACACTTGAGGCCAAGGAGGTAGAACACGACTGCTCACACATCTATCTGTGCTGTGCCTGTCCGTCTTTCTAGCAAAAGAGATCTGGCTCAGAAAGAAGGTTGGATGTTTGTCTCAATGAGACGTAATAGAATTAGAACTCGGAGAAGATAATTTCCAGTTGTGACTAAGGAAAAAGAAATTGAAGAATCAGCTAGCCCATGCTTGAATGTAGGCGGAGGCTCAGATTAGGAACTACTGCAGTATTTCTGTACAAATAGCAATCTCTTGCTTCCATACCAATAACCAGCTTTTAATTCAAGTCCTGAGCTACTCATATTATAACACATTTCTTCATCATACTTAACCTGAAAAAGAAAGTTCAGTTCTCCATTCTTTTGTCTCATTTTGTCCTAAACTATTTTTATCCTCACTATGGCAGAAATTTTTTCTCGTAAACTTGAATTCTTCACGAAATAGTTCTGCAGTGAAGTTCCCACACATTGGCTACTCACCATTGACCCATTAATCACAATAAACAGCACATTCTCATTATCTAGAGCTCCATTAATCAACCAATCCGGTACTCTGCTGCATTTCATTCGGCTTACTCGCAGCTTCTTTGGTTCTTACAAAGGTGACACATTCAAACCTGAAACTTTAGTTCCATTGAGAATGGCATGACAACCCTTTCGTCCTACGTTTACATATGATCCTAATAATCTATCATCCAATTATAATCATTCATAATATTCAAGTCAATGCTACTTTCGAGATCATAAACACAAGCAAATAATAATTTGACTATAATATTCCCGAAAGTTCAATCATAAATCAAATCAGCATTCAAACATATGTGCACTACAGATTGAACTTTTTCAGTATTACTTACAAAAAATCGTGGCAGTAGCGAACAGATTGATTAAAGTAACTGCAATAATACAGATAAAGCAACACAAGCATTGGTCTTCTAGGCTGAAAATAATAGATAATCAAGTAAATAATAGTTAAACTGAACACTACAACTCGGGAAATTCTCCAACAAAGACGATACGCAAAAGTGAATTCACACAAAAATCAAAGAAATAAATGTGATTACCTTATGAAGGGCTTCCCTTAAGGGGCTTATCAGGGGAACTGTCGATTAAAGCGTGAAATTTAGAAGAATAAGTGTATAGACCCTCGCCGCCGCCATGGAAGAAGAACGAATTCGATTCCGCACTAGACGCTTCATTCCGGTATTCGTGAATCGAAGCATTAGTATTGTAGATTGAATTGCTTATACAAAGAAACACAAACAATAACCCTAGTTTCCAGCTTCAATCATGGCCTTCCATCGTCTCTGTCATTCAGTTTCTTCTCGTCGTTCTTGATGAATCCACGGGGAGCAGTTGCCAATTGCTATGTTCCATGGACTTCAATCGCCAACATTGAGTTTGGAATTTGCGAGTAAGGAAGAACATTGGTGATTAGCATTGACTGTTGTCGGTTGACAACCACAGGGTCAAATACGAAGCCTGCAAGACTGGACCAGGAATTGAGCTAGGGCCTATTCCGAGCCCATTTAGTTGGGCTTGATCTGTACAATGGGTCATGTCTGAAGTCTTATAGCAATAAAGGTGTCACTGGGCCTCATCTCTGTAACGAAGACAATCAATAATTAGTGACAAGGGACAACTCCTCGAGTCTCGAGTATGGCTATTGATATATAGTCATAGTCTCATCCATTGGATTACCACATAACCATGAAAAAGAGAGTCAGTCAATGCTTCGTGACATCTTATCATAATTGAAAGAGACGGTCCACTTATGTATTTAATATCTACTACATAGTTTAAAGTGGAATGCACATCTCTTGTCTTTTTAAAAACATTATCTCAATTCACCCAATTTATGTCATCTTCTGTTTCCTCTTTCTCCTATTTTCCTTTTACGTATAAACATAGAAAGATTCTTTGAGACATATGTCCAGCATAAGAGTAAGTGGGGAATGTTAGGTCTGGATTCAATCTCCCTCCCATCCAATGTATTTCAAAAAAAAAGAATCAGAGTACAAGGGTTATATGGGACTTCGCGTTACTTTAAAACATCAATTTTAGAAGAATAACGTATCATGTCCCTGAATATCCCTCACGGGATCACTTTGAAACAATACACAACTCATGTGTATTCCTCCTTTTCGGCTATTCCCTTTATATGTTTTTCAAAATACAAAATTACTCTACAAAAAGGGGGAAAAAAGAAGCATTCGGATCCACTTCTTTAATTTTGACAATGACATTAATTAGTTTACGTGCAAGGCTAATATATATATATATATATATATATATATATATATAGGTCCTTTACAAAGATCATATATATATGCATCTTCCAATTAAGACATGTTAGTAGTTTCTTAATTCACTGATGAAACATTGTGGTTGATGATGTGTAACGCATATATATCATGCATGCATTAATGCATAGTGGGCAAACCAACCTATTAGAGTTTGCTTCTGTAGCTCCCACTAAACGACGAATGCGAATAGGAACCTAATGTGATCCTAATGTTCACTGCCTCTATATGTATCCATACAAATATACAATGCATCCCACGCCAGCTTCAATTTTATGACCAAGATTCCACCACCATGGTCTTGCTTATAGTTCTTCTATATATATATATATATCACACATATATTATAAGGCTTCTTGCATCTGCTTACAGTACTGAAGGAGATCGATGGGTGTAATCGGCTATCTGGACAGTGTATTGGCTCCCTTGAGTCTGTTTTTGATGATAGGTTACCATACATATGTATGGCAATACTTCAAGCATAGACAGTCTCAAACCACCATTGGCATCGACGCAATAAGGAGGAAGTCTTGGTTTTCTCATCTTGAAATCGAACAGGTACACTTTAATGTTCTGTAAAAATCCCACTTCTATCAGAATTTTAGCCTTAATTAGTAGCTAACGTTCGTCCAAGCTCAATTTCTTAAAATTAATATAATCCTAGTTGATTAGGCTTGAGCTTGATAGATTTCATTAATAAACTTCAAATTGAGCTTGAATACAAGGATTTAGTGAAACACAATTCAATTAAATTTACTTCAACATGCCAAAAACAACTAGGCTTCATTGAATGAGCTCAAGCCACAAATTCCAACGATCACTTTGTCATCACTGAGCAAGTTCTAAACTTGGGATGGTCACTCTGTCTGCACAGTTGTCCATAAATTTAATGAAACTACGCCAAAACTCAAAATAGAGCTTTTAACCCTTCTCAGAAAACAGGCCCTAATCATTTTTGTCTACTTTAAGATTACATTAAATTATTATATGCAGGCTACTGACAAGATGGGTATGCTAGCAGTACAAAGCTTAAGAAACACATTAATGGGGACCATACTCACAGCTACAGTTTCCATTCTCATTAGCGTCGCGTTGGCAGCACTTACTAGCAACTCCTACACCCAAAAACACCTCTTCAGTAATCCAATATTCGGCTCACAATCCGACAAAATCTATGTACTCAAGTTCGGTTCGGCATCAATATTTGTGTCGCTAAGCTTTTTATGCAGCTCCATGGCCGTCGGATACCTCATCGACGCCAATTTCTTGATCAACGCTTTCAACGAGTTGTCTTCTGTCGAGCACACACAAATGGTATTTGAGCGAGGTTTTCTGTTGGCTACTATAGGAAACAGAACACTCTGTGTTGCGTTTCCATTGATTATATGGTTGTTTGGTCCAGTAGCGATGGCCGTGTCAGCCGTTGCACTTGTTTGGGGACTTCACGGGCTTGATTTTGCTCCCAAGTTAGTAAAACGTAATGTGCAGAAACCTAATTGTGAATTGTGATCGCTCATATTATTTCTTGTACACAATTGTAACAAACTGAAATCTACTGTACGATTGACGAGTGGGTGTTGTACTGTTTCATTTCCTTGAATTCATGGGCTTTAGCCTGCCAAGCCCATGTGTCACTTTCAGCGGGCCTGGACACCCTTCAAATCAGTATTATGGTTTGGGCTCGCTCTTACTGATTATAAGCACCATTTTGGGCTCAAGAGTGGAGACTTAAAACTATGCAATGTGTCCTGTCTGGGCTCAGTTAAGAACAAAGGCCCAAGATTTCATTTTGGGCCAGAATTGGTCCAACAACATACCATAAACTATAAACTGATACATTTTCCTTGAGGTTCCTAATCTTAAATTCTTCATGCTCCCACCCACGTTTGACTAATGCCTGGTCACGGGATGGAACCATGGTTAATTTCTAACCTCATTTTCAATCAAATAATAATTCATGTGATTTGTTGGGACGCAAAAGGCAATAAACGACTCACGTACTTTTTATTCTGACTATATTCCAAATTTGAAGATAGATACACATAATTCACGTAAAATTATATGATCTACATAAAATCATTTATATTTTTTTAATATTTAGAATAATTGATAAAAAAAAACACTAAAATCCGTAATACTTACAGATGAAAAGCTCACGAAACTTTGTTTGAGATGAAAGGAGAGAGGACAATTAAATTTTAAAGTAAATAGTTTTGCATTGTTTTGCTGACCTTTCAGTAGCAGCAAATTTTTTTTTGTAGAAAACAAGAGCTAAAGCTTTCTTTAAGCACGTGTCACAAATGACTTTTTATTGTTTGTGCTGTCTTCCTTGAACAATGGGTCATTGCTTGAATTAACCAATTGGACAAGCGATTTACGAATATTAAATATAAGATCTTACTAATTAGATTCCAATATTAAGCTTGAAAAATGGTGTTTATGGTAGTACTGGTGGACCCTACAAACTTTGGATTGGCTTTTGTCTTTTAGCACAAGTTGAAGTGTGATCAGGTTTCCCACAAGGTTGAAAAGGCCACTTGTATTGGCAAGTGGGCCCCTTTTCTACGCATTCACAGTGCCATAATTTTCCATACCCACGAAGACGAATTAGATTTTGGCATTTTGTTAGCAGTGAAAGTCAAAGTCAAAGAACGGCTTGATCGCAATTCGCAAAGAATAGGGTAGGATTGACAAAAGTCTGTGCGATTTTTATATTCAAATTTTTTATACCCGAATTAAATCAAATTCAAACATAAGTTATATATCCAAACATAAGATTTTTATTCGGTTTAAAATTGTGTACGAGTCTAAACACATAAATCTTGTTTTGTTTACTTTAATTATCCGAACCCTAATCCAAAGTAAGTTATTGTTCGATTTACTTATCTGAATTTAAACCAATACGGGTGTAGTCAATTAAGTACGTTTGAAATCCAATCTGAATTAGGATCTGAACATATAAATATTTCGTAAACACGTGATATTGTTCGACTCGGAACCGATTTTTTCCCCCTTAGGAGCATTTGGTTGCAATTATGCGAATTTTATGTACGTCATTGTCGTACGTCTTGATGATAAGGTTACATATATTTTTTTTTTATGAAAGGTTACATATATGATCAATTGTTGTCACCTACCCTTCCAATAATAATTTTACGTATTAGTTGACTTTTCTCCTTTAACTTATTTTGGCACTAATGAGGTGTGAACAGTTAATATATAGTTTGATCTAATGTTTCTGTTCCGTGCATTGACCGCATCCACGGCTTTGAATTTTGTATGTTCGTGCACATTATACACATGCACTTTATAGTCAATAACTAGTTGTAATATTGATGCTTTCAGGTGAGATGTCGAAGGTCCCATCCTCTGGAGAATATATATATATATATATATATAATATCGCTATATAAAAATATATTATTGTGTTTACTTATTTTAAGGAAAAATTAAACTCCAATTAGGGTTTGTTTGGTATTTTTACTTTCTATGCATTTTTTGTTTCCATTTTCCACAAACGAAAAACAACCCGAAATTGCCTATTTTAAAAAATACCTGGAAAAGGAAAATAGCTAAAATCAATTCAAAACATAAAACGAAAAATTAGAATGCGTTTACTTTCGTTTTTAATTATAGAAAATGAAAAGAACAAACTAAACGGGCCATAAATATTCTTTCTCGACATGATCACTTCCTTTGTTTCAAAGTACAATCAAAGGGTTGCCAGCTACGCGTGTGTATATATATGGTCCAATCAATATTATCATCTTACTTCTGTATGGGCATTAATACAATTAATACTATACAGTACGCCAGAAAAATAAAAATTCCCGGTGGCTCGATCGAAACCAACCATGTATTCATCAATTGAATCTAGCCCTGGATATTACTGGGATGAGTATGGCTTGACATGAAAATTATGTTGTATCCTAGTTAACAATCTGCTATATTTTTAAATATATGAAAAAAATACAAAATAGGAATACAAGTGGTGAACATAGATAACAGTAATAGAATAATTATAGGACTTGTTTACAGTAACAACAATTGTAGAAATGTTGATCAATTCCACCGATCAACATTGTTTCCTTGTCATGAAAATTATAGGTATATAAATTGCTTGAGAAGAAAAAACACACTATTTTTTTTTTTCTTCACAATACCGTCTTGATCTCTCAAACTCGCTGAATATTTGAAACACTCATGCATCCAATATGAATATACAAGAACATGAAATACATAACCCGCAAAGAAAAAACAGACAAGGCAGCTCTCATAAACTCTAAGATATTTGATTATAAATCTGCATCAAAATTACTCGAACCCGTATTGTTTAAGCAAATCATCCTCAAAGCGATCAATGCATCCCATGTCAAAGTTGCGATGAGTTCCGGCAGTGCGAGAAATGGCATCCGTTTGATCAGGATGAAAAAATGATTGAAAGGCAGTCCATTCTTCAGGAGAGAAGAGATGATCGGACAATGAGGGTTGGATTTGGGTCAAACCACATTGTGCCACAGGACAATTATGGTCAACGTTGTTCTCCAGGTGCTTTACTGAAAGCGAGGAGGAGGAAAATGAGGAGAGAAAGGGATTAAAGATGGTGTTATGATCTTGTTGTTTGTTCTTGAGGTTACTGCTGTTATCAAAGCTGATAAGAAAAGAAGAGTCGGCAGCATAATCATAATTATCTTCCAACAACATTTGAGATTGGTTAAGCAAATCTTGGCATGTATGGTTGCCATAATGTGTTGTACGGTATGTTGGGGGATCATCTCTGATTTGTTGCACATGTTTCGTTGCTGGGCAACCATCTGACTTGTTTGTGCACCTGTAGTAGTTCCTGTATATATATATATATTTATAACCAAAAAGCCGCCATGATCAGATATGTATATCTCTCTCTATGTGGGTGTATATATATATATATCCAAAAAGCCTCCATGTTCAGATACCTCTCTCTATATGTGTGTGTATATATAGATATATATAACCAAAAAGACGCCTTGTTCAGATATATATATATGTATGTATATAGAGGGAATCTTTCCAACCGAAATGCGACAATTATTGTTGGTGTTCTAACTTAATAATATTCTGAACCCTATCCGTGTAACGTAACTGTTCAATTTATCCATTTCAAGAAACAATACCTTGGGTATTTGCAATTGAGGATCACTTTCTGGCCATACTTTCTCCACGCATGTCCATCCTCCACCCAATTTAGGGTTTCTGTTGTCCATGCTTCTTCTTCCGTTTTTCTGCAACTAAGAAATTACAATTAGTATCCTTAAAAATCTAATAATTCCTTATACCTAATTGTCACTGATCGGACTTTTTTTTTTTCCCTTCTTATTGGCTACTAATAAACTGTCAAATTCACAACGATTAACCATATATAACTCCCACTGATGAAAAAGAAAATTAAACAAAGAGTAATTATTGGCAATCACCTTCTCTTGTAGCATCCTCTTCGACCTTTTACCATCGTAGTAGTACTCTTGCTACTCTCCTCGGAATCCTCCGACTTCCGGCCAGCCATACTCGCCGGAGACTGATTAACTTCACTGAGCTCAACATTATCGATTAATAACGAAATAGCATAACTGAAGGAATTCGATATCCTCTTAAGTAGATCATCAGATGATGAGTATATAGACTTCTCCTTGTCTCCTGGTGAAGATCTAGTAATGAGACTCTGAAGTTGTTTTGCGAGCTCGAAACCTTGTTGGAGCTCTTCGATTGCCTTTCCTTGACCGGCCGGTTTGTTTTCTGGGCAAGTGAACTCCATTAAGAAGCGTGTACGTTTTGTATGTACGGAAAGGGGAAGTGAAGAGAAGAGACTGAACTCTGAAGAGCGATCCCTTTTTAAGGGTTCAAGCGGGGATGGGAATATGCAGGGAAGGTTGATTGGAAAGCATGTTGAAGGTTCCCGCAGTGTATAGAATTTTGGTCCACGCGCAGTTGTTAATAACCACGCGGAAATGTCATTGACCGGTTTGTCTTACATGCGAGTGTTGCACACGAATGATGGAGGAGAGGAGGGAGGATTTGCCTTGTGACGATTATTGTTGTGAGGTCATTTGTGGTATGTGAATATGACGACATGGTTTAATGCTTACCTGACATTTAATTTAAAATTGGCAACTTACAAAATTAAATTATATCTAGAAGGGTTCATCTCCCAGCTGAGCACTAATATCAGATTAATAAAATAACAAAAAAAGTAGTAAAAATCATTAAAATAGAAAGTAAAAAAAAAAGAAGTAAAAATCATTGTTTTCATAAAATAAAAAAATATGATAAATAAGAAAGAATTTGGCGAAGCATTCCCCGACCCTCACTTCTCCAACCAATTCCCAAATCTCCCCTGGCTAACACCTCCGAACCCTTGTGCCAATCACAGCCTAAATGGTTTATAGTTATTGTGGATTTAATATTCACATTGGTTATTTACAAAACTTTGTTATGTACTTGGCTACAACATTCTCTTCTGATAAGCGCACAACTCTGCCCTCTTCAGATCCCTGAAATCATTTCTAATTCTATTTTCTACAGTTACGTTGTCCCCCATATTTTGACTCCCGTCAACAAACCACCCTTTTTTTGGCAAGTCGTCTGTCGTCAACCACCCACCCACCAAATATATCAAAACAAATACCCCGAGAGCCCTCTTGTTATGCAATTTCTTCAGGACATCTCTGTCACCTTTACGTCCCAAGTTCATTTCATCCAAGTTTCATTTCTATCACCAACCATTTCTCCTTGCCGTAGAACGTTCTCTTCCCTAGCTTTTCCTATCACCCACAATGATTTTGCCAAACGATATGATCTTGCCTGCCTTATCTGTTATAATATCAGCTTTGTTGCTCACCCGATTAAACAAGTACAAGGAAACTTCAGAAGTCGCAACATAAATTCACATTGAAAGAACAAGATAGCTTAATCACGGGAAGTTTTATGCATATATTATTATATACTCACACAATTCATGCAGAACATTATCCACCAGGATTCTGATATTTGTACACATCAATATCTTTCTATGGATCAGATATGCAAGCCTATTCTGGACAAACAAATAGTCTTCGATCTTGTGCTACTTGGTAAAATAGTCAGTGCCTTTGTTGTATAGGCGTCTTTACTGTGGTGGCGCCACAGATGGGTGAGAGAAAGTCCCTGCTAAGTAGTGATGTCATGAGTACAGTAAAGTAGATATATAAGGCGTAACGTTAGTTACGTTTGCCAAATGTGGGGTCAGGGTCACTATTGCTGTCATGTGACCTTATTGTTCGATGATCGAGCCTTGAACATCTTGTATGGGCCTCAACGCGTGCTGAAATATGCCAACTGGACCGGTGAAGGTAAGTGTTATGGGTTTGGATTTGTCCTTAAGTAGCCCAGTGGGTCCATACGATTTTTCGTAACTACAAAATAGTAACGAGGACAACAATGGATATTGTACACAAGCTGCCCATGCTCCATATATCAATTGTGTTCTCCTTGTAGATATACAGTGGTATGTAAAAGAGAACAAGACCCTGCCACAATGTGTCGGCCATTGTGATCCAGAAAAGATGAAAATTGTAAGGGGTGAATATTACTTTTACATATCGAAAGATAATCAGTGTTTAAATTTGCACATCGTTATTTAAAATGTTTCAATTTGGTCACCCGATGATAAAATTGTTTCTCGGACAGATTTTTCCACTTTGGGGCAGTCAAACTGCATATGTGGCAATCAATATTTGAATAGTCAATTTGTCACATGTGTAGTTTGACTGCCCTAAAATAAGAAAATCTGTCCGAGAGACCAAGTTGAAACAATTGTATCATTGGGGGACCAAATTGGAACATTTTAAATAACAGTGTGCAAATTAAAACACTGACTATTTTTCGGTGTGCAAAAATTATATTAACCCAAATTGTAAGCCTCATGTTTGTGCCCAGCACCATGAAATTTGGCATACTGTAGAAGTGTCTTATGGCTTAAATCTTGTCAAGAATACCAACAACTATAGTGGGGAAGGAAGTATAAATGAGTGCATGGGTTTTCAGAGCCGTTTAGTACAATCCAAGACTTTTGAGGATTTATGATTTTGAGATGCTGTCTTATTAAGTAAAAGAAATTCATTGCCTTATAATAATTGCAAGTGTTGATATATATTTTTCGGAAATAAATATTGTGAAAAAGAATTCGTACAAAAGAATAAATGACCAATTTTTAAATGATTGTATACTATATTTTATAAAGAAAGTAGTGATTGATACTATGACTAATAATAGTGTAATACACCCCTTTGAAAACATACAAATTGTAAGGAACAATTGTACGTTATTTTTGATTATTTATCTTTATATTTTTTATATAGTGCGGTCTGGAATATCTAGATCCGCCACTGTTGAAAAAGCGGCTTGTACTGACGAGTGGGCCCTTTTCTATTTTTATTTTTTTTAAAAATAGTGTGGCCTGGAATATCTAGATCTGCCACTGTTGGAAAAACGGCTTGTATTGACGTGGGCCCTTCTCCAAGCATTCACACTAGCATAATTTTCCACAGCGATAAACACAAAGAAGATTTTGTTAGCAGTGAAAGTGACAGCCAAAGCCAAAGCCTTATCTCGATCGGAAGGCAACATCCATGAATCTACTTCCCAATTGCGTATCTAGTTTAACATATATACACAAAACTTTTTCTACCCACTGATGACAAGTGTTATATACATATATATATATATATGTATGTATGTATGTATGTTGATGTTGGTATGTTTTATGAAATGCAGTCAAAATGGCATAAAGAATGAGACGGTCATTCAATTTGATGAAAGCAACGAAAAAATAAGAAAGAAAATGTCGTTTTATTTTTTCCTGTTGTATTGTGTAGCAGAAAGAGAATATCGTTGATTTATATCTCAAATGATCCTGTCTGGACCTCCCACTATATACAAATGTTAGTCTCAGTCTCACAGGGCAATATCAATGACCAAGTCTAAGGTCGATATTTTCCAGACGTCAAGTTTCCCATATATATATATATGTATGTATGTATATATATATGTATGTATGTATGTATGTATGGATGGATGGGTCTATGCATGCAACGGAAACATAATTAGATCAAAGTCATCAAACTATTCAGCCAAAATAAGGTGAAGGAGAAAACTCTCGCAGAATATTTGAAAAACACGCATGCATGCAATATGAATACACAAGAGCTGTTGGGAAAAACATATGTGAATGGCTACTAAATCCAAAGAGACAAGTGTGTGTTGCAAAAGTCCCACATTGAAAACTTTGTAATAAGAATGTTAGGTTGTGTTTGGTATCACTTCCAAAAATTTTGAAAACAAAAATAAAAAACAAAAACATAAAATTGAAACTTGTTTGATTGAACACTTAAAACTGAAAGTATAAAACTGAAGAGAAAAAAAAGCGTGTTTATGCTTTTATTTTCATAATAATGGAATATATCCACACCACTATATTTTTTATAACTGCAGCCTTTGCCGTGTTTCACCATTGAAAACATCAGCAGAAAGAAAAAAAAAGAAATAAAACAATAACCCAAAGTATATTTGATCATTGTTTTTATATCTTTATGCAATTTGCAATATGAAATCTTAAAGAAAGTACAATCTATAATAAGTGTAACTAATTTTGTTTTCAAAACTTTTAAAAACTTTTTTTTCCAAATTTTGAAAACCTGTTTTTAGTTTTCATAAAAACCAAAAACAGAAAATACAAACAAACGATATTTTTTGTTTTTGTTTTTATTTTCTATTTTTTGAAAACTAAAACAAAAAATAAGAAATAAAAGTGATACCAAACAGACCCTTAGTTTATAAGGGTAAGTGTTGGACGAGATATTTGGATCCAAAAGCACCCAAGGTTTTATGGTGTAGAGACTCTCCACACCATGGACCCCCGAGAAAATAAAAAATATATTATTATATTAAAATTGATTAGGTGATTAGATTCTAATGAGGTATACTTTCTTCTCTGATTAAATTTTAATCTCTTTGTGGGATTGTTTTTCTCATATTAAACTCCAATCTCGTATCTTTTAACAAGAGATATAATTCAAAACCATGTCAAACTTGTGTTCAGAAAATAGTTTTAACTCGATTCTGTCTATGGGTTCTAAGTCGTCCGTTCTTCACTTTATTTTTATGATCTGTTTAATCTCTTTGCTGGATTGTTTTTCTCATATTAAACTCCAATCTCGTATCTTTTAATAAGAGATGTAATTCAAAACCGTGTCAAACTTGTGTTCAGAAAATAGTTCTAACTCGGTTCTGTCTATGGGTTCAAAGTCGTCCGTTCTTTGCTTTATTTTTATAATCTGTTACAATCTATTAGTGATCAATAAAATTGTTTCTTGCATGGTTTCAATTTCTGCAACTATTATTCTTATTTACGACAACAAGAACATATATAATTACAATGTTTCACGTCATCATTGAACATAAGGCAGCTCTCCTAATTACTAAGAAGTTTGATTTAATCTGCATCATGCATGATTACTCAAACCCATATTGTTTAAGCACATCATCCACCTCAAAGCCATCAAAGGATCCCATGTCAAGGTTAGCAGTGCAAGAAATGGCACGATCCGCATGATCAGATGTCAAAAGTGATCCAAAGGCAGTAAATTCATCAGGAGAGAAGAGATATTGATCGGACAATGAGGGTTGGTTTTGGGTGAAATCACTTTGTACTATATTATAATTTTGATCAACAATATTGTGCTGATCCAGCTGCTTTATTGAAAGCGAGGAGGAGGAGGAGAAAAAGGGATTAAAGATGGTGTTATGATCTTGTTGTTTGTTCTTGAGGTTGCTGCTGTTATCAAAGCTGACAAGAACAGAAGAGTCCGCAGCATA
The DNA here is from genome assembly GCF_013401445.1 of Tripterygium wilfordii. Lineage (NCBI taxonomy): Eukaryota > Viridiplantae > Streptophyta > Magnoliopsida > Celastrales > Celastraceae > Tripterygium > Tripterygium wilfordii. The sequence goes on along the minus strand of NC_052234.1, from coordinate 12,461,088 downwards.
ATCAGAATCATCTTCCAACAAAATTTGAGATTGTTTAAGCAAATCTTGGCATGTATGGTTGCCGCAATGTGTTGTACGGTATGTTGGGGGATCATCTCTGATTTGTTGCACATGTTTCGTAGCTGGACAACCATCTGACTTGTTTGTGCACCTGTAATAGCTCCTGTATACACACACACACACACACAAATATATAACCGAAAAACCGCCATGTTCAGATATATATATATAGAGAGGGAATCTTTCCAACCGAAATGCGACAATCATTATCTGTGACGTAATTAACATAAAAACAATTGAAGACACGCAGTTCAGTATATCCATTTGAAGAGTAAGAATTAATACCTAGGGTATTTGCAATTGAGGATCTCTTTCTGGCCATACTTTCTCCATGAATGTCCATCCTCCACCCAATTAAGGGTCTCTGTTGACCATGTGTCTTCTGTCTTTCTGCAATCAAGAAATTCCAGTTAGTATCCTTAAAATCTAATAATTCCTTATATTGTCACTGATGTCACCCTCATTTTTCTTATTGGCTATTAACTGTCAAATTTTTTAAGAAATTTGATAAGCGAGAATTCTCAAACCCAACATATTCATCGCAACTGGACTAGCTCTAAATTTGGATTGTCAATCCAACCCACTCCTACCTGACAACATGTCAGATCAGCCGAAAACGATTAGCTATAACTCCCACTAATGAACTGATCACTAATTATAAAACAGCCCCTCTCATAAAGACTAATTATTAGTAATCACCTCCTCTTGTAGCATCCTCTTCGATTTTTTACCGTCATAGTAGTACTCTTGCTATTCCTCTCGGAATCCTCCGACTTCCGGCCAGCCATACTCACCGGAGACTGATTAACTTCACTGCACTGATCATTACTGAATTCCGAAATAGCATAACTGAAGGAATCCGATATCCTCTCAACTAGATCATCAAATGATGAGTACACAGACTTCTCGTTATTTCCTGGTGAAGATTTAGCAATCATGAGATTCTGAAGTTGTTTTGCGAGCTCGAAACCTTGTTGGAGCTCTTCGATTGCCTTTCCTCGACCGGCCGGTTTGTTTTCTGGGCATGAGAACTCCATTATGAAGCGCGTGTACGTGTGCGTAGAGGGGAAGTGAAGTGAAGAGAATAGACTGAACTCTGAAGACCGACCCCCTTTTACGCGTTAAGGGGGGGAGGGAATGGGGAATATGCAAGGAAGGTTGATGGAAGGCCTGTTGAAAGTTCCGCAGTATACGGAATTTTGGTCCACGCGCAATTGTGATAACCACGCGGAGATGTTATTGTCCAGGCTTGTCTTATATGCGAGTGCTGTACACGAATAATAGAGGAGAGTGGGATTAAGGTTTTGCCATGTGACGAGTATTGTTGCCATGCCAGTTGTGGGATGTAAGATATAATAACGTCATCGTTTAATGTTTACCTGACATGTAATTTAAAATTGTCAACTTGCAAAATTGAACTTTTAGTTTTAGACCACTCCTCTCCAGATTATCTAAACAAGTTTAGTTCGCTAATTAGAGAACAAAGTTAAAGAACTAATCAAAAACAAATCTCCATGGTAAATGAGCCATTGGTTGAATGACAATAACTTTGCATGTCTCTGACTGAGGTCATGAGTTCTAGTCTCACCTCCTCTGAATATTTACAAGGAGGTGTGTGAGCTTCGTCTACCCCTACGTGGGCTTGATAGTCGGCCCCTGCGTGGGCTTGATTTGTGCCTCCTGCGTGGGACCTGTTGACACCTGTACGTATACTTGTACTCAAAAAAAAAAAATCTCCATGGGATTACCCTATGAAGTGGTTCTCTACATTTAGATAATCGTGGTTCTCTATATTTAGATAATCACTGTAGCAATACTTAAGATTACTATATAACAATTTTTCTCTCTTCACTTTATATTTATCTATCTCGATTTTCTATTATCTCTCTTCTTTAAAGATAAAGAAGAGAGATAAATATTCAATCATTAAAGTTTTTTTCTTTTGTTTTAAATGATAATTATTGTTGATAAGAGCATTTGTATTGATATCTTTTAATGAATAATTTACTTACTCAAACGTCATTTTTTAACAATTCACTCCATTTTTTTTAAATTCACATATTCTCTATCACGACAATTACATCAGAGTCTCTATCCTAATTTCTAAATCTCTACAATATTAAAATATTTATTTTATTTTATTATTATTTATAAAAATTAATTGAAAGCTATTATTTGTTATCAACCGATTTTTCATTCCATTTGTTATGTACAAAAAAGTCTAATCCTGATCTTTACAAAACTATATTATGTATTTGGCTACAACATTCTCTTATGACAAGCGCACAACACTACCCTCTTCAAGAGCACTCGCATTAGTGTCTCTTAACCGATTCTCTATATTACCTCCTCAAACACCATTTTTTGACAATTTACAGCTTCTTTATTTAACTATCACTGCATCAGTATCTCTTTTATAACCTCTAATTCATTAAAACATTAATTTTTTATTTCTTTATTGATTTAATATTATTTACGAGAGGAGTGTGATGCAGAAGAGTGGAGAGAGAAGATAAAAAGAATATATTATTTTAATAGTTCAGAATGTAATAATGATTATAGATAATAAATACTTAAATTATCTATTATACAAAACTCTATCAAGAAAGTAGAGGTGAGTCGTTGGTTGAACTGTAATCACTTTGCTAAGTTGAAAATTTAGCTTTAAAACAATGTTTTGTAACCGAAAGTTGCCTATAGGCCAAGTTATGTTTTTAAAAGCACAAAAATGTGAAAAACTCGTCTATGGAGAGAGTTAAGCAATTCCAAATGATCAAAGTGGTGCATTGTACACTATTTAGTGTTCTTAGAAGTCTAAGTTGCTAGTGTAGCTTTCGTACAACGTTTTATAACCAAAAGATTCTAATAGACCATGTTATGTTCTCAAATGCACAAAAACATGAAAAACTCGTCTATGGATAGAGTTAAGCAATTGCAAAGCATCAAAGTAGAGTATTGTACTTGATTTAGTGTTCTTAGAAGTCTACGTTGCTAGTGTAGCTTTCATATAACGTTTTATAACCAAAAGATGTCAATAGACCAAGTTATGTTCACAAATGCACAAACACGTGAAAATGTCGTCTATAGAGAGAGTTGAGCAATTCTAAAGCATCAAAGTGGACCGCTGTACTCTATTTAGTGTTTTCAGAAATTTAAGTTGGTAGTGTAGCTTTCGTTCAAAGTTTTATAACCAAAAGATGCCACTAGACCAAGTTATGTTCTCAAATGCACAAAAACGTGAAAAGCTCGTCTATGGAGAGAGTTAAGCAATTGGAAAGCATCAAAGTGGAGTATTGTACTCTATTTAGTGTTCTTAGAAGTCTAAGTTGCTAGTGTAGCTTTCGTATAACGTTTTATAACCAAAAGATGCCAATAGACCAAGTTATGTTCACAAATACACAAACACGTGAAAAGGTCGTCTATAGAGAGAGTTGAGAAATTTTAAAGCATCAAAGTTGACCGTTGTAGTCTATTTAGTATTCTTAGAAGTCTAACTTGAAAATTTAGCTTTAAAACAATGTTTCGTAACCAAATGATGCCAATAGACCATGTTATGTTTACAAATGCACAAACACGTGAAAAGGTCGCCTATCGAGAGAGTTGAGCAATTATAAAGCATCAAAATGGACCGTTGTACTCTATTTAGTATTCTTAGAAATCTAACTTGAAAATTTAGCTTTAAAACAATGTTTCGTAACCAAAAGATGCCAATAGACCAAGTTATGTTCTCAAATGCACAAAAACGTGAAAAGCTTGTCTATGGAGAGAGTTAAGGATTATAGATAATAAATACTGAAATTATCTATTATACAAAACTCTAACAGATTATAATGCAATTGATTTTTTTATCTAAATTTGAATTTTTTATTATCTAAAATACCTACTTACATCAATTTAGAGAAATTGATGCAACTACTCTCAGATTCCTAAAATTATTTCTAATTCTATTTTCTACAGACTACAGCTGTCCCCCACTCCCCCATATTTTGATCTCCCATCAACAACCACGCACCCACCAAGCAAATATATCAAAACCAAATACCCCGAGAGCCCTCCTGTCATGCAATTTCTTTACGACTTTTCTGTCACCTTTACGACTCCAAGTTCATTTCTTCCGAATGTCTCTTCTCTTTTCCTATTTTCCACAATTGACTTTGACGATCGATGTGGTCTTGCCTGCCTTGTCTGTGACAATATCAGCTTAATTTGTAGCTCACCTGATTAAACAAGGACAAGGAAACCTTAGAAGTCGCCACATAAATTCACATTATAAAGCGAACCAAGATAAAAAAGAACTCCCTTGGGAACCCCACTATAACCCCACAACCCAATAAGGTTTAGACAGATTTACTACAGCAATATTCACTTCCAGACTTAATTCCAGTTCCCTTCATAGTTCATACTAGCATTCAATATATGAATCAGGGGAATAAAGCTCATTGAAGAAATAAAAGTTCAGATATAGAAACACAATTCATGCAGATCATAATCCACCAGGATTCTCATATTTGCAAACAGCAATATCTTAATATGGATCAAATACGCAAACCTATTCTGGACAAACAAATAATCTTGCTTGGTAAATGGTTTTCAGATGCAATGAAGGGATGTTTCCTATTATGATCGGAACCAATTTCATGACAGGGGTAGGAATTATGAACAGACAATGCACTTACTACTGAAATCAATAACTGCACCCGCAACCATAGGAAAGCCATAGGAGGGTCAACTTAACAATACCGTTTCAACTATCGTAGCTTTCCTTTTCACGGCGAAGTTTTTGGAAAATTAAGAAATTGTCGGTTGCTGGCAAAAATTCAAGGTCCTTATATCGGGTTCCCTATTCATTGGGTGGTCCCGATGCAATTAATAGGAAGGCATCCAGAGTCGTGGGCGTGGCAATTAATGGGCCTGAATTTTATCTAATCCAAGCCCGAAAAGTCCACAATCCCATTGATTGGAGGAGGAATGTGAAACGAAGCTTGCGAGTTTCGGCCCAAAAGGAGCTGTTAACATTTCAAAATTTCAACTTTAACAATGATGATAATGAGCTATTATATCATTTTCTTTCTCAAGACTTACAAACAGGGGAATCAAATCAAACCAAACCAAACCAAAATTTGAAAACTGAGCAAAAAGTTAGCGATTCCTTATGGCAAGCTGTGGAGTAGCAGAACTTGAACACACTGACATTTCTTCATCTATAGATTCCTCCGCATCTACAGATTTCTGTTCCTGCTTAGGAAAAGAAACCAAAACCCAAAACCAAATAAGCTACGGTCACAAGAATTTCCGTACAGAAAGACACACGTACAAAACAACAAATGAATCAATCTGTACCTCCAATTGAGCTACTTCACAGTCTTTCTTTTCTCTTTCTTTCTCTCGGAGTGTTCGGATTGGAGAGATTCTCTGATTGAAAAACCCAAAATGGATAATAAATAAATGAGACTCTGAAAGAAATTAATAATGGGTACTGGACAGTAAATGCTTATGTTGCTCACCATACAGTAGGACTTGAGCTCATTCAATCTGTACAATCTATCAACCTCAATCTCAAGATTCTTCTGGATCTCCCCTCTCGATTGCAGCTCCTTCATCTGCATATCCAACACCCTATCCCTCTCTTTCAACATCTTCTCAGTCCTCTCTTTATCCCATCTCAATCTCTCCAGCTTCTTCTTCACCTCACCAAGCTCCTCCGCAAGCGATGCCTCCAAAGGCTCCATGGACGAGATTTTGCTCGGGGTACATGTGGTATGCACTGGACGATTCTCCTTGTCCGAATCTCCCACAAGCCTTATCTCGATCCATTTTTGTTGGTCGGGATTTGCGATTCGGATCTCAGTGACTTGATTGGCCGGAATGTTCTTGGGTTGAAGAGGCTTGCGACCAGATTTTGGCATGATTGGCGATTGAACAGTCGGCATTGTTGATGGGTTTATTTATTTTTCTTTCGGTTGGTGTCTGCTATGAGTGTGGGTCTGTTAATAGGAGGTGAAAGTTGGAGAGAGAGAAAGTGAGGGGGTTTGAAGTTTAAAATTTGAATGAAGCGGCGCTAACGGCTAGTGATGAATATAAAATATAAAATGGTACTAGTAGTTGGAGGAGAACATGGAAATGGACTAATACAAAGTTGAACATTTTGATCAATGTTTAAATGTTTCAATATGATCACTAAAAATAGTAATATGTTTCATTCTAGTAATTTTTGGTGAGCATGTTGAAACTTGAAACAGTTGAATACTATAATAATGATGATGTCGAAACATATTACAATTTTTAGTGATCATATTGAAACATTTGAACATTTAGTAATGAAAATAGAAAATTCAAAATCTTTTAGTGACAAAAAATTGTATTACAGTGTGGGATTCCACATGAGAGCGGTTTTAACTGGGCCTTTGAAGTTTGAAGAACAACTTACGTAGGCCTGTCAATGAAAAGGCCCAATTGGTCTTCTCCAACCCGTCCAGTTTACAGCCCAAAGCGTTTCTAGAGGCCCATTGGTATTTTGTCCGCTAATCAAGCACATAGGCCCATTGAACTCACCAATATAGTGAAAAGGCCCATTGGTATTGCCCAAACCCTTTCAGTTCAGAGCCCAAAGCAGTAGGGGTGTCCATCGGGTGTGTAGACCCGGAACAACCCGGAGACCCGGCCCGACCCGGTTCTTATCGGACTGGCCCGATGTGATTTTTATCGGGCCGGGTTGAGCCCGGCCCGAATATCAGTTAACAAGGTCGGGTCCTGGGTCTGATAATTATGTGTTATCGGGTTTTTGGGGTCACTCGATAACCCGATAACTTATTTAGTTAATTATTACATAATATATATAAAAAAATTACTAATGAAGTCTTAATACTTAATAAATTAATATAATACCATTAAGTCATTAACAGAAGTGAGAAGCCTGACCCATATCAAAAGTAGCTTAAGCTCTTCCGCCTCATCGTCTCTCCACTCCAATATTCATCAACCACCACCTCTAGGACTACAAGCACACTCATCGGCCACCGCATCCATTGCATTCTCTGATACTTTGTTGCTTCTAATGATGGAGTTCTGATGTCATTGTCATCTATTATCCTGATTTCAAGAGAAGAATCGCTGGGTCTTAAGGTATTTTTAGGTTTTCTCACACTTTTGGGACTGACTCTCCCTTACTCAGTTACTATCTTCATCACTTGGTCTCTGTCAAACTCGCTCTCTATTACAATTATGCCAGCGCTTGGAACCAGATCGGAGAACATCAATTGTGAGCACTGGGCATCTCGATTTCGCTGGGGAGGGATTGGATTTTGACCTATCGCATAGCAGACGGCTGATTTGCCAACTCTGGTATGATGATTTCCCTTATTCTTAATTGAATTGTTAATTTTCTAATATTGATTCCATGATTTGTTTTATTACTTTGTGTTGCGAAATTACTTTACTTTATTGCTTTATTGATTTGCTTTATTGCTTTATTGCTTTGTGTTGCGAAATTAATTTGCTTTATTGCTTTATTGATTTGCTTTATTCATTTCAAGTGAATAAATAAACATGTCTGTTAGTATGGATCATCTTTCATTTCTTTTTTTCTTTCTTTTTCGTTTGTGTCTACTAGCTCCCTGTGGACTGATCTTTGATGAAACAAGAAGGTTAGGAATGTTGATGGATTGTTCTTTTAATCATGTATGTTGATCTTCTTGCTTCTTTAGGGAGGATATCAAATACTTTATTGATCATTGAGAATGATGTCCCTGACTGTATAATAACTCTGTTTATACGGCTGATAGTTATGAATTCTTCAATGAATAATATCAGGTGGTTTCTCTAAAAAAACAACACAAGATTACTTTAATCCACCCTAATGTTATCCCATCTAAGTCCATTTCAATCCACCCTAATGTTGTTCATATCAATGTCACATTGTGTGCAAGAGATTTTGTCCACCCTAATGTTGCCTACTATGCATACTGCATTATAAACTTATATTGCAAACTGTGCATTATTGGTTTACTGCCTACTATGAATCTTAATAATGCAGATGGCAAGAACTAAAAGGAGAAATCCTCCTCTACCACCAACAGTACCTACACTTATGGGTCCACCTCCACCACCAGTACCTACAGCTCCTACACCTACTCAAACTGAAGAGGAAATTGGGGCTTCAACACAGCCTGATACTGTCACATCTTCAGTCGCTAAACCTAAAAAAAGAAAAGAGAGATCAGAAGCTTGGGATCATTTCAAGAGAGTGGTAGTAGAAGGGAAAGATACAGAAGCTATATGCAATCATTGTGGGGCTAAATACATGGCTGATGACAATAAACATGGCACGGAGAATTTGAAAGCCCATATCAAAAGGTGTAAAGTTTTGCAGGCCAATAAAGGTCCCATGGACAACTACACAATATCTTATGATGGAGATAGGGATAAGGATGGTACAAGCCTAATCAATGAAATGAGGCTTCACAAATTTGATGCCAGTGCAATCCGTGACAGTCTAATTGAGTGGATAATTTGTGATGAACTCCCATTCAGCATTGTTAGAAGCCCTAAATTCAAACAGTTCTGCAAGACTATGGAGCCTCAATTTAATGTACCATCACGGCAAACAGTTGCTAGACATGTTTTCAAATTGTACAATGCTCAGAAGCTGAAGTTGAAAGAGTCTTTAAGTGGTTCCATAGGCCGAGTTAGTCTCACCACTGATATGTGGACCTCTTCCAACAATACAAGCTATATGTGTATAACAGCGCATTTTATTGACAAAAGTTGGATATTGCACAAGAGGATTATCAGTTTTAGTATGGTTGAGGACCATAGAGGAGAGGGCATTGGTAAACAATTAGAGAGTGTTACTAAAGAGTGGAGGATAGAAAAAATTATGTGCATCACGGTTGATAATGCTGCTGCAAATGATGGTGCAGTAGATTGGATGAAGAAATATGGGTCTAAACATGTGTTGGGTGGCAATTATCTCCATGTTAGGTGCTTTGCTCATATCTTGAATCTAATTGTGAAGCACGGCCTACAAAAGTGTGTTGAATCAATTGAAAAAATTAGGAATGCGGTGAAGTATGTGAGATCGTCTCCTAAGAGACAATCCAAGTTCTTGGCTTGTGCGAAACAAGTTGGTGTTGTTATTACTAAATCTGTGTGTCTTGATATGGCGACACGATGGAACTCCACTTATTTGATGTTGGAAGTTGCTCTAGAGTATGAGCTGGTATTTGATCGCCTATACCATGAAGATTTAGGTTACCGTGACTCTTTTCTCACTACAAATGTTCTTAGTACACCTGGTTTCAATGATTGGGAGAATGCTAGGAAGCTTATCCCTTTTTTGAAGCCTTTTTATGATGCAACTATAGCATTATCTGGTAGTACTTATGTCACAATCAATAACTACTTCTTTCGGTTTCAAGCTATCCGAGATCATTTGAAAGAAGCTCGGACGAGCAATTACAAAGTAGTTTCTGAAGTGTCAGTTGATATGATGAGCAAATATGACCAATATTTTGGAAATACTTCAAAGGTCAATATGCTAGTTTATGTTGCTCTAGTTCTTGATCCAAGGAGTAAGTTGGATGTTTTCAAAAGAGGTTTAGAGTTATCCTTTGATAGAACAACTAGTACCGAAATATTCGAGGGGACAAAAAAGTTGATGGAGGACTTATATGAGCAATACCGTTCAGCTTTAGAAACTCCACAATCACAATCACATGTTGCACATTCATCTCAGAGAAGTAATTCAGATTCGGCCTCATCATCATCAACCTCTAAGCCTAAGGTCACCAATATGTGGGATATTTTTTGTGATCGAGTTGAATATGCCACTTCTATATCTAGATCGGAGTTAGATAAGTATTTGGCAGATGATCTCGAGAATCCAACGGATGAGTTTGATTTATTAAACTTTTGGAAAGTGATGGAGGGCAGATTTCCAATTCTTGCATCCATTGCTAGGGATATATTTTCTATCCCCGCTTCAACTGTTGCTTCAGAATCTGCATTTAGTACCGGTGGTCGTGTGATAACAGATCGTCGTAATTCCTTGCTGCCAAGAACCGTTGAAGCACTCTTATGCACACAAAGTTGGTTGAAAAATGTGATTTCAATTGAGGTTGATGAGATGATTCTTGATGATGATGCTGCTGAAGAAGTGGAGAGGGTTGCTGAAGAAGGTAATTAGATTTTCTTACTTAATGCAATGGTGGATTATAACAAGCATTAAACTTTTATTATTTTAGAAACTATTTTATCTATTGGTGTTTGAGCTTTTATTCTTTTAAAGTATTTGCAGAATTTCATTCAAGTTGCACTTATTTGTCTCATTAGGTTGTTTTGAATATTGAAGTAACTGAACAATTTTTTCTCAGAATTGGATTGTGGATCTTATCCATGTGGACCTCCTAGTGCCATGACTATGCTAGACTCCTCAACTGCAAGTGTATGTAATGTTGGGGAATGTTGAAGACTTGAAGACAAGATTGTATGCTATATTGTAACTCCTCAAGTGCTACTGTATGTTATATGGACTTAGTGCCATGACTTTTGTTTACAGGTCTTAAAAAAATGCATGTTATATTGTAGCTCCTCAAGTGCTAGTGTATGAGTGTATGTTATATGGACTTAGTGGCTTAGTGCCATGAATTATGTTTACAGGTTTTGGAAGACTATATGTTTTTGTTATATTGTTATGTTTCATTTGATGCCATTTTTTTTAACCTCTTTTTAAGGTTTTTTGTTAAATTGTGAATCAATTTATCAATATGTAATTCTGTATTCAAGAATTTTGAAACAGGTATGCAGGGCTTCAGGTGGGCTTAGGGCCTGTTTAGGGTTACCGGGTCACCCGAAACCCGGACTGGTAACCCGGTAACCCGAAACCCGATAACCCGGTGACTTCTTAACAGGGTTATCGGGCGGGTCATTTATCTGTCAAAAATCATCGGGTCGGGTCCAACCCGGACCGATAACCCGAAACCCGGCCCGATGGACACCCCTACAAAGCAGTATCTCCGATCAAAATAGTCCTATTTTGTTCAATCACATGTTTTCTCTTTTAAATCCACGTTGTTTTTAAATAAAATTGAGAAATATGTTTTTCATTGCAATCAACCTTAAACACATATATGCATAACACAATCAATTATCAACTGAGCCACCTTTGGTTGATTTTAAATCATATCACGAAATATTAATATAAAGAGTTGAATTTACATTCTTTAACTGAAATGATTTAAAATAAAATATTGTATTAAAAACAGCTAGCTAGATCCCTATACAAGATTAGGAAGATTGAGGGTCGGTGGTGCACCAAAATATTTTTAAAAATTTTGAAAAAAATCATAAATGAATGTATTTTATCTGTATTTTTCTTTAAAAAATAATTAAACTCATAGAAATTATTATGGACGGTTGGATGAAAAAAAGTAACAATTTTTATATTTTTTAAATTTAATGGTTGAAATCTTTTTTTTTTAAAACAAATGTGAAAGCATATTCGCACTTTGGGCGCAAGATCTTCGATAATAACGCATTAGTTGTAGACGAAATTTAATATTCAGCCACTACATTTATGCCACGTGTCATAGCTTCTCTGCCAATGAAACTGTTCGTCTCAGGTAAATACAAAGTTGGACGCGGCCCATCGTATTTGGGGATTTCATATCCAACACACGCTTCTCAAACCAAAGCGATCCTCCACGTCTCTTCCTCGCTCTGCAATCTTTTCGGGTATGGTCACAATTCTCCTCTCCTCTCTTGAATTACTGTTTTTTTCTTCGTTGTTGATTAACCTAGAAATTGAGAGTGTATTGAATATACGTTTTGGGTAAAACCGTTTAATCTGGATCCCATTTTCATGTTCTTTTAATTTTTCGAAAAGGAATTTTGACTTTATTCTACTTATAATATGATCAAGTTGTGGTTTTTGTGTAGTTTACTATGTTTGTGAATCTATTGTGTTCTTCAACTTTCAAATTAAAGCTCAAAATTAATGTCTGAGACCCTTGTGGCATGAACATCTAATGTGGGTTTGAGTTTGAGAGTAAGTTCTGGGGAGATTTGAAGAGATTTCATGCATCAATCAAGTAGAAGCTGATTATTTACTCAGAACATAACAAGAACCCTAGAATTCTGATTGAAAATTGAAGCAGTTGAGGCTATCTCTTATTATTTTTGTACTATGCAATGGAGAAATTGAAAATTGAGATAATTAACTTGACTAGTGACATGCAGACGCTACAGGGGGTAATGGGTTGACACGATTTCAAATTTTGATTTTATTTTCTATTGTTTTATGTTTGATTGCAGAATTGAAAACTTGATCCTTATGAATTCTACAACTGCTGGAGTATTCACCGTTTCCTGCAAATCGGGAAACAAGAACAACTTCTTCTGTGCTCTGTTCTGCCTGCTGCCAAAATTCCTTGGGACTTCTTTTGCATTCATGAACTACGTGTTGATTAAGGCTGTTGATAGGAGTCCCTCTGCACTAGTCATTTAGAAGATTTTGAGTAGGTCAAATCATAATAACAGCAATTGATTTGGCCATCTTTTAGTATTTGGCAACATGGTTTCCTCTAGGTTACCTGGTTTAGGAAACAACCATGTGGGGAAATTGTTCCAGACCGATTTGCTTTTTCCTTTGAATCCCTCAGATGCCGTTGTGCCAGATCCTCTTGAACTAGATTTCTCTGATGTTTTTGGCCCTCTACCAGTTCAGTCCTCAACCAAAGTCATCCTGGATGACTTAGGAATTTGTAATACAACTGCACCTGATGGGAGCAAATGCCTTTATGATGATCCTGTTGTCATTTACAGCCGATCACATTCATTGCTTGGCCCATCCTCTTGCATTAGCGGATCTCTTAAGCTTAGTAAACTAGCTTTACATGATGAATGTGTCGAGGAGGAGATGATGAAAGACTGTAATGAATACTCCATTGGTGAAGGAGTCACCAAGTATTCCCTTGATGACGTTGAGGGAGATCCCATAATCGTACAAGCTGTGGGACTTGAAAATTTTGAAGTCTTGAGTGTTGTTGGGCAGGGTGCATTTGGAAGAGTATATCAGGTGAGGAAGAGGGGTTCAACTGAGATTTATGCAATGAAAGTAATGCGGAAGGACAAAATAATGGAGAAGGATCATGTGGAATACATGAAAGCTGAAAGAGACATTTTAACAAAGATAGATCATCCCTTCATTGTTCAGCTGAAATACTCATTCCAAGTAATTTTCATTTCTCTTGAGTTAACTTTTGGATTTGATATTACTATATTTATTTTTCCTCTTGTTCTGTTGCATATTAGTTACTCCTTAGGTTTTATGAAGTTCTGGAATTGATCAGTAGAGGAAATCTTATTGTCTGATAATAGTTTTTGTAGTTAAAGATTGCAATATGGAATTTCATGTGCCTGTAATTTGCTATTGCAATATTAATTCTGGTTGTTTCTGATATGCAGACCAAATATAGACTTTACCTTGTTCTGGATTTTATAAACGGAGGCCACCTCTTCTTTCAGCTGGCTCACCATGGCCTTTTCAGGTACCTCTAATGTCTTTGTTTTGTTAAATGTTATGAGTTCTCTAGGCATTGAATTGATGAATACTCATGATGATGTTTTAGGGAGGATCTAGCTCGTGTATATGCTGCTGAGCTTGTTTCTGCTGTTTCCCACCTTCATACCAATGGCATTATGCATAGGGATCTTAAACCTGAAAATATTCTCCTTGATGCCGATGGCCATGTATCCTCTATCTTTCATTCTCTTCCTTTTAGAGTCCCCAACTCCCCTGACCTCAAAGAAAGGTGGTGGTAAAAAATAATTCTGACTCGGGTATTCAATTTTCCTTCCAGGTGATATTAACTGATTTTGGCCTGGCAAAGCAATTTGGGGAAAATGCAAGATCAAATTCCATGTGTGGAACAGTTGAGTACATGGCACCTGAAATTGTTCAGGGAAAGGGCCACGATAAGGCTGCGGATTGGTGGAGCGTGGGAATTTTATTATATGAGATGCTTACTGGAAAGGTATTATTACCCTTTTTAGTCTATACTTTTGTTTACTTCAAAATATCTTTCAATACTCTTCTTGCTACTACCATTATTCAGGATACGAGTGTTTTTCTGCCATGCTCTGATTGTATGGGGAAGCAAGTTGTAATACAAATTATTTCTATTGTTGTCTGTGTAGCCCCCATTTGTTGGCAACCGGGAGAAAATTCAACAAAGGATAGTTAAAGATAAGATCAAGCTTCCAGCATTTTTGACAAGCGAAGCACATTCTCTGTTGAAGGGTGTAAGTATTTATTGTTGTGCATTTACTTATGTGTCATTGAAAGAGTTGTGGAAGAGTTGGGTCATTTAAAGTGCTCCATTTCCCTATTCAAAAGACCAAGCAATGATTTCAAGTATTTTCAACTTATTTGTGACGTGGATCTGGTTTATAATCTGGACATTTTCCATATTCTTCACATTTTTTCCAATATTCTTCACATTTTTCGCTGCTTAATGGGAAGTCATGGGAAATTTTACATCATGTTCTTGTTTCAGCTGCTTAACAAGGATCCCAGCAAACGCCTGGGGAGTGGACCTTGTGAGACTGATGAAATTAAGCGCCACAAGTGGTTCAAGCCAATCAATTGGAAGAAACTGGAAGCAAGAGAAATCGAGCCCAGTTTTTGTCCTGAAGTGTCAGGGAAGCACTGCATTGCCAACTTTGAGAAGTGCTGGACTGACATGCCTCTGTTGGAATCTCCAGCTGCCACCCCCAAGACAAATATGAACCCTTTTGGAGATTTCACCTATGTTAGACCTGCTGGTGCCTTCCTTCAGAGAAATAGCCCCATAGTCTAGCATTCATGTATTATCTATGTTTTTTTCCGTCTGCAATAGCAGCGAAGATTTGCAGATGGTTAAGATTTGTTTTAAGCCTAAGTTTATACAACTGTCTGTCCTTCATTATTCACCTTTGTAATTTCTGTAAACTGATTGCTGTTTTCTCATAAATAACTGATTACTGTTTTCAAATATATTGAAATGCTTCAGTGGTCTTGTTTCTACTTTCTACTGTCCAATGGACACACAAGCTAATTAAGGCCATGGATTAGCCAAGCGAAAATGCCAAGGATATCACTGTTTTTTTTGTTCCAACTATGCGAAATCGTGGGCCCCATATGATCCACACTTTTTTTATCTTCGACTTCTAAGCTTCTTCTCCAACAACAACCAGATTGCTTGTTCCAGATCCTACCAATATTCATAGTACTTGTAAAGTACATTTGTCATTTGCTCGCACATTGAGAAGCCAAGATCATTTATATGATAGGATCCTGATAGTTATACAGATGGTACTGCTAAGTTGAATACAGTTGATGAAGTAAACATTTGTATTCCTTTATCAATCCACACCAATGTTCAAGCATTTCGAAGTACAAACAAGTAAATATTGTTACAATAGCTATTAGAACACTGTTTTCCTTTAAGTGGTTGGGCAATTTAGCTTTCTCCTATTATGAACACACCTTTATAGATCATCATGGTAAAGTAATGCATCAAAACGATTCTTCTTGCAACCCCAGCGGCATTTCCAAGAACACCTGGAGTTGAAGATGGCAACTCTTGTGGAATGAAGGGATATAATGTTTGATGTTGAATGAGATTTTGAAAGAACAATTGCATAACCATCATCCATGTAGTCTGTCCCTTCAGGGAAGAGCTGCCACAGAAGGCTCCCCGCTCCGCTCCCTCCCTTCTTTGTAGAGTTCAGAAGGGTCTTGTACACTGTGCTGATAAGTGTGTCCCTGAAACTCGAATTGTAACCATCGTCTTTTGCAGATACACCAAACTCACTGAAAACAACAGGCATTCCCAGATATTTCTCAGCATCTTCAATGTGTGCTTCCATCCACGTCTTGATGAATTGGAGATGAGCATCAGAAATTGTTTGTGATATCCTTCACAGATGAGTTTAATACTTCAATCAGATCCGTTAATGGTTGCATATAAGCAGAAATATATGCAACAGTGAATGATATTACAATTTCAAGTTTTATAGGCTTTAACTCAAGTGAGAAATTCTCCCAATAGTACTTACCAAGAATCTGCATAAATGTGAACAGAAGCAAAATCAACACCAAGAACTTGATGGTTCCTGATAAAGTCAGTTCCGACCTGTGTAGCATAAGAGTTGGGATTGAACTGAGTCCTTTCTGGTGCAGAGGGACCATAAAATCCTTCCAATCCAATCTCTACCAAGTGCTTTGCATCAATGCTCTTCACAAAGACTGCCATTTCTTGTATCCAGGACTAGAAAACAAGGACGTTCAGGTTACTGAATATCGTAGTTCTCACGCTGCATGAAAGCTAAATTACGATCTTACTGTCAAAGAAGAAAGCAAACCTGCAGCTTATCTCCAGTAGGATCTGAGGTGCATCGAGGCTCATTCATCAATTCCCAAGCAAATATTGTAGGATCATTCTTGTAAGTTATGTTTGTGATTGTATTGACTCTATTGAGCACCGCCTACATTGAAAAAACCATATAATTCTCTAAAGCTGATCAAATGGACATGTAATCACATTATTTCTAGAATTTGATTTCCCAGTAACGCCATCAAAATATGGTTAAGCAGAATCGAAAAACTTGCCTTCACATGAGCCTTGTAGTAGCTTCTGAGAGTTGGATGAGAGAAAAAGTCATCATCTGATGTCAAATTAAGACCAGCATCTTTCCCCCATTTGACATATTGTGGCTTGCCACCATATGCATCCCAGTTATTGACTAATGACAATGCAAGCCTGATCTTATACTTCTTTGCCTCGCTGACGACAAAATCCAAGGCCTGCAACACAAACAAGTTTCAAAATCATGATGAAGAGAAACCAAACAAAGCATATTAACTTTTAACAGAGAGAGTTCAAAAAACCTATGGTTTCATTGCATGAACATTGTGTGATAAGGAACTGGTGGGACTGGGAGTACCTTAAAAACGTCTTCATCATAAACTGAGGGAGATTTTTGAAGAGCTCGCCACTGACCATCGTTGAAAGCCCAAGTTCTACAAACTGTCAGACCAACAGAAGAAGCTTGTTGGAAGACCTCAGTTACCTTTCCTCTTGTGGATTGATCAGCAGCAAACACCATCAGCCAGTATGTGTTGAATCCGTTAACATAGAAAGGCTGGCCATTCACCACAAATTGGTTGCCATTCTTCCGTATCATTTCCCATGCATCTTCCTCTGCGTCCAATTCTAAATTCCTGAACAGGTGAGAAAAATTATACCAATGAAATGCACTCTTACAAGCACAATTAAGGTGTATGCATATATATATATATATATATATATATATAATGATTGCTACCAGTTGGTTGTGCTAGGATATGCAATATTAGTATCTTCTGCAGTCTCAACGATTTCAATTGGCTCATCTGCTGCAACCCCAAACACAGTGGACCTGGAGTTTGGCAAAAAAAACAGAGAAACAGCAACTGAAAAAATGAGTTTGAAACCAAATTTTCCCATTGGTGTAACCTGGGTTCTGCATTTCCACTGGATGGACCACTTATATATACATATATGATATATGTATGTATCAATTTTGTGAAGAAATTGCTCTCATTAGTTAAGAGGAAGTTTGAATTGCAAGAAGAGTGTTAAAGAGGAGATCATCTCTCAAAAGCTTTAAAGCAAAGAAAATATATAGATATGTACTAGATGTGTGTTGAGAAATGCAGAGGAAGGTAGGTGGGTGTGAAAGTATGCTGAGTTGGAGCCTTGGAGGTATCTCTCCCAAAAAACCAGAGGGAAGTCTTTTTTTTTTTTTTTGTCTGGCACAAGAAAACCAAAGGGAAGTTGTTGGAGTAAAAACCCACACAGAGATCCCACATCTAAAAGATAAGTGGGCTACCAACACATGTAGATGGACCCAAACCCATAGATTATGATTTTTGGTCTAAGTGGGCTACCAACTCATGAAGATGGACCCAAGCCCATAGATTATATTTTTGGGCTGAGTGGGCTACCATCTCATGGATAAAAGCCCAATGTGCAAGAACTCTCATTCCAAGAACACAAAACCCCCAAATTAGCAAGAATGTATATGAATAAAGGATAAACACAGAGAAATTTCCGAACTTTATATTCAAGCAGCCTAATTAATCAACTCAAAGAAACTAGGATTAGATTAAAAAAAATTAAGAATTTATTGAAATTATTTGAAAATAATCATCCTTCTCAATCAAAGATATGAAACCCTAAAAACTAAAACTAAGCACGTACTAGTACTACTACTACGAGGACGATTGAGAATCATCATCGTCTGGATCGACGCCTTCAAAGGCAAAGGCGTTGCTGGTTCGAAGCTCCTCCTCTTCCTCCTTTGTCCAGAAATCTGTTTTGGGATCAAACCCCCAGAACTTCAAATTCCTCACGTACTCCACGCTCCTGTTCTTGATGCGGTCCGCAATGGCCTGATTCGAAACATCGAGCAAGTCATTGATCTCGAGGTAGTTAGCAGCGAACGAAATCTTGGCCAGATCATCGATGATTTGCTCTTTCAAGAACTCGGCGTTATATGCCTTTAGCTTCTCCTCAGACTCATCAGGCAACTGGAGACGGCCAGTCCAGTAAGAGATAACGAGGGAGAGCATCTCACTGGTTACTTTTGGGAGGGGATGACCGTGTCGCACGCCTCCAGGCAACTCTTGACTAGAGGAATCTGCGAGGCTAGGGCTTCTTCGATCACGAAAACGCTGCCGTCTGATGTTGTTAATGAGACTGTGGTGGTGTTAGCTGAAGAAGAAGACGACATTGTTGTGTTGTGTTGTAGGCTCTGGGGTTTGATGTTAAACATATTTATACTAGAGTTCTTAGGAGTGATTGCCAAGTTAATTAGGATTTGGAGTTGGACGTGCACAAGAAATATTTATGAAATTAAATTTCCTTATAGGTTATGAGACTGGCAAAGGTTGTTTCGGTTTTCCAGTTTTGCCCCATTTATATGGGCTTTGATTTTTGGGGGCCCATATGTGCTGTTGTGAAGACCCAATAAATGAAACTTGAGCATGGGCCACAGTTGTAAATGGCCCATATTCATTCGGCCTAAATAGCCCAAACCCATAACCGCTCGTCCGACAAATCGAGCGCGTCCTCTTTAGTCTTTACCGCGTTAAGAACTCAGAAGAGTCTCTCTCTTCAGTATCTGGTGCCTGGTGGTGATCGATGATACTCGCGGAGTGACCTGTCATCCAGCACTACCAGTCTACCACTTTTTGAAAATTAACAAGACCTTCAGGGCCATTTCGGTCATTTAAGAACTGAACTATTAAACCTTACCACTACGGCACTACTTCTAATATTAATATAGAAAGCTGTCTTCTTCTCTCTTCAACACTCCCAAACCCTGAATATTTATTCTCCGGCGAGCGCTCCGGGTTTCCTCTTTAAGCTTCTCGTCTGTATCACAATCAATTTTCAGGAGGTAAATTTGGAATTTCTCTCAAGTCTGCCTTCTCTGCGCTCTTTTGACTTCGCTGGTTTTCATTGTCTAAATCTGTTAAACTCTCTGCTTCTCTCTCTCTGAGTTTGTCTCCTTCATTCCCTGCAATATCTTGCTTGTTTTCGGCTTACTCTAGATCTGTACCTTTTTCGTGCTAATCTTCTTATGCCTAGCTCTTTATTTTCGTTTGTCATATTAAGTTGAGGTGTTGAAGGGACTCAGATCTTGGAATTCAATTTCTGTTTAGCTTCAGTTTTGTCTCTTGTCATGTCTTTCCTTCTATTGTACCGATTGATTCAGTTTCGGGAAAGATATTCAATTTAATTACATCTATGCGTCTTAGACTTCATCTAATAGTAGCAGAGATTACCTAAATTTCGACCTCATGACGATCACAGTTTCAATGTTAGCTGTTCTTTGTTTAGCTTCCACTATCTTTGCAGCTGATTATGTGCCCACAGAGAATATACTTCTCGCTTGTGGTGCGCCTGTTGACTCCCCAGACGGGGATAACCAGAAATGGACCAGCGATTTGGGGTCCAAGTTCTTGTCATCCGAGAAATCCTCTACATCGAAGGCGGCCACACAGGATCCTGCTGTGCCCTCAGTGCCTTTCATGACTGCTCGGATTTTTCAGTCGGATTTTACATACAGTATTCCAGTTGCGTCAGGTCGCAAGTTTATCCGCCTCTATTTCTATTCTAACTCCTACAATGGGCTTAATGCTACTGATGCTCTCTTCTCTGTCACATCTGGTTCGTATACACTGCTCAAGAACTTCAGTGTGGCTCAAACCTCCGATGCTTTGAATCTTGCATACATTATAAAGGAGTATTCTGTCAACGTGGATGGTGCATGGTTGAACATAACTTTTAGTCCGTCTTCTAATCTTTCCAAAGGGTATGCATTCGTTAATGGTATTCAGGTGCTTTCGATGCCGGATATTTATAGTTCTACGGATGGAACTTTAACGGTCGTGGGCACGTCTTCTTCGTATACCATTGATAACAGCACTGCACTCGAAAATCTCTATCGGTTAAATGTGGGTGGAAATGATATCTCGCCTTCTGGTGATACTGGTATGTTAAGGTCTTGGTCTAATGACATGCTATATATTCGTGGGGCGGCACAAGGAGTTACAGTGCCTGCCGAATCAAATATGACGATCAAGTACCCTTCTGGCGTGCCTACTTATATAGCACCATCTGATGTCTATGCCACGGCAAGGTCAATGGGGCCTGATCCTATTATCAATCAGAAGTACAATTTGACCTGGATTTTTAGTGTTGATTCGGGATTCTCTTACTTGTTTAGGCTCCATTTCTGCGAGGTTGCTGATTACATAACCAAGATTAATCAGAGAGTATTTGACATCTTTCTTCTCAATCAAACTGCCCAGAGTGGGGCAGATGTGGTTGCCTGGGCAAATGGTAATGGTATTCCAGTTTACAAGGATTATGTGGTGTTTGTACCTGGTGGGGGTATGCAGCAAGATGTATGGCTTGCACTGCATCCGAATACAGCTTCAAAGTCACAGTATTATGATTCAATCTTAAACGGAGTGGAGATATTCAAGTTAAGTGATGCACATGGCAATCTTGCCGGGCCAAATCCAATCCCTGAACACAATGTTATTGACCAATCAAGGGTTTTATCACCTTCTCGTGTCGGTCATTCAAAGAACAAAACTGGCGTGATTGCCGGAGGTGTAAGTGGTGGAATTGTTGCTGCCCTCATGATTGCTTTCTGTTTTGTTGGAGCTGCTCGTCGGCGTAGGTATGGGAAGGAGGCAAGTGCCAGTGATGGGCCATCTGGGTGGCTACCTCTTTCTCTATACGGAAATTCACATTCTGCTGGCTCTGCCAAGACAAATACCACTGGAAGTTATGCCTCTTCCCTTCCGTCAAATCTTTGCCGACATTTCTCCTTTGCTGAGATCAAGGCAGCTACCAACAACTTCGATGAATCTCTAATTCTGGGAGTAGGAGGTTTTGGCAAAGTCTATAAGGGAGAAATTGATGGTGGGTCGACTAAAGTTGCAATCAAGCGCGGGAATCCACTCTCTGAGCAAGGCGTCCATGAGTTCCAAACTGAGATTGAAATGCTTTCAAAACTTCGGCATCGGCATCTTGTGTCATTGATTGGATATTGTGAAGAGAACTGTGAGATGATTCTTGTCTATGATTACATGGCTCATGGCACACTGCGTGAACATCTGTACAAGACACAAAATCCTTCTCTGCCATGGAAGCAAAGACTCGAAATATGCATCGGAGCTGCGCGCGGTTTACATTATCTGCATACTGGTGCCAAACACACTATCATCCACCGAGATGTTAAGACAACAAACATTCTTCTGGATGAGAAGTGGGTAGCCAAAGTTTCCGATTTTGGGCTTTCGAAAACAGGTCCTACATTGGATCACACTCATGTCAGCACTGTGGTGAAGGGCAGTTTTGGCTATCTTGATCCAGAATACTTCAGAAGGCAGCAACTAACTGATAAATCTGATGTGTATTCTTTTGGGGTGGTTCTCTTTGAAATCCTGTGTGCTCGACCAGCCTTGAACCCGACACTGGCGAAGGAGCAAGTGAGCTTGGCAGAGTGGGCTGCACATTGCCTCAAGAAAGGCATTCTTGATCAGATTATGGATCCATATCTGAAGGGGAAAATTACCCCAGAATGCTTCAAGAAGTTTGCTGAGACTGCGATGAAGTGTGTTTCTGATCAAGGTATTGAAAGGCCGTCCATGGGTGATGTACTTTGGAACCTTGAGTTTGCTTTGCAGCTACAAGAGAGCGCAGAAGAGAGTGGCCAGGGCATTAGTGGATTAGACAACGAGGAGGTGCCATTCACTGCTGGTAAAGGGAAGAAGGACCCTGATGCATCCCCAGGTTTCGATGGTAATGTGACAGATTCAAGGAGCAGTGGCATGAGTATGAGCATTGGAGGCCGGAGCCTGGCTAGCGAGGATTCCGATGGCTTGACGCCAAGCGCTGTGTTTTCACAGATAATGAATCCCAAAGGCCGGTGAGATCCCAGTCCCCTATATTTTACCACAGTTCCACAAGAAACCAATCAGGCTACTCTTGTTGTTTACTGCCAAAAAACTACATAATTTGAGTTTGCCATTTTGTTCTCTAATTCATTTTTACCTTGCATTTGAATTCCTTTGCACTTGAGATTTAATTTTGTACCTAAATATTTTATATGAAGTGTGTAAAATAATATGATGTAATGTACCTTAATTCAACTATGATGAGATTATTCATTTCATTTGGCATTTGCTTTGATGTTTCATGCTTGTGGGTGTGGGGGTCCATGTCAAATTGTCAATTATTGTTGCACCGCACGTCAATTATGCAAGACAGGCTGATTTCCTTTCAATGGAAGCAGAAGAGAATATTTGAATGAATCAGCTGTCCAAACGTGGGATGGAGTTGATCGTCAAGCTGTCTACGCGGACATATTGATCGTTAGTGATATTGACTTTGTGACAGAGAGAGAGGATTACATACATTGTTATCTGATCTTAGTTATTATTATATTTAGGTCGTTATAATTGTTGTCGTTTTGACATATGTTCGTTCTTCATTTATTTGGACGTCATACGAGTTCAAGAAAATTACACACACACAAAAAGACAAAGACACCGACTAATTGTTGTCTTCTTTATGGGTGGTTTGTTGAATTTTGTTTTTGAAAGAAACTCCCAAGATGAATTTCAGTATATTTATTTCCTAAGCCAATAATAATAAAAAAAAATGTTGCAAAAACGAGTGGAGCAAATTGATTGAAGTTGTTAGGCTGGCGATGGCATGGCTATGGAGGAAAAAAGTTAAGAGGTCCACACGGATTTAAAAGCAAGGAATGCACACGCAAACACAGCTTGATACAACAACATACAGGATGGCCTCCACCTCTTTTTTCTCATAACAGATTCCACCAAATAACACAAAGTTAGGACTTGTTGGCCAAAAACGTATATGATGGAAAGAGCCACAAACAATTAGCAGATGCTTTGTCACCTACGCTGTTGTTTGATGCTAATGTTAAGAGGACGTTTTGATGGTAGAGCCACAGGAGGAGTCTGTTTTGCCTTATCATCCCAAAAGTCAATATCCCCATGACACTCTTCATGTGGAAGCAAATGCAAAAGATCAAAACAGATCGTTAACAAGAACATGCAGCATTTTCCATCAGACGACTCACAAGTCTATCAACACACAGTAATAATTCAGCTGGTTATATCTCAAGGCTTAGAGGGTCGGGACTGGGAGTATTTCCCTGGACTTTAGAGACTTCCGAGGAGGGATTAGGAGCCCATTTCACTCGC
This sequence comes from Tripterygium wilfordii, assembly GCF_013401445.1. Classification (NCBI taxonomy): domain Eukaryota; kingdom Viridiplantae; phylum Streptophyta; class Magnoliopsida; order Celastrales; family Celastraceae; genus Tripterygium; species Tripterygium wilfordii. The sequence continues at coordinate 12,437,192 of NC_052234.1, read as the reverse complement.
ATGGGCTCTTTCACCTCACTTTTCATTAGACTGCAATTTCATCGCTCCTGGGTCAAGAACTCAAAATACCCAAAATTTCTAACAATAAATATGTCCACACAATATATATACATGACAAATCAGTAACATGCAGAGCGAAAACATTGCAACTAAGCAGAACAAGACAGTCGATGCAAATGATAATCTACTGGCCTTTGAAACAGAAAGCACCGCACAGTCACTTGAGACAAGGGCCAATTGAGTCCACCACAGCAGTTATCTTCTTCTGTAGTTCTGGCTTGTTAGCTCCTACAAGTTTGTCGACTTGCTGGCCATCTCTAAGAAAGAAGAATGTAGGAGTGGCCTTGACCTCCCATCCACTGCTAAGATCCTGGATTATGTAAGGTCACATAAATTTAATCAATAAACTCAACATCTTTGGTTGTAGACACAGAAACATATATGAGGTAAATTACTTGTCTTGGACACCTTCACTTTTTATTTTCATTTTTAATGTTTTGTGATGTTCTTTTATGCTCAAGCGAGTCCATTATGCAGGTAGAGGCAACTGGTCGCAGTCCGGACATTAACCTTGACTGAGTGAAATAATAAAATAAAAAAAATAGGGTGCAGTTTTTTCTTTCTTTTTGATTGTTCAACATTGGATGGAGGGATTCAGAGGAGAGGACTCAACCACTGAACCCTCTCAACAAGATGCATATTATAAAACTGTAGGGGTTGGAAGGCTTACACTTAGTTCGTCAACATCGACCACCAAGAACATTAAAGAAGGGTATTTCTCAGATAACTCGCTGTAGAATGGTGCAATCATTCTACAAGGACCACACCACGTTGCACTGAAGTTCGCAATTACCTGTAAATATCCAAATCATCAGTAAATGTGCAGATATTAAAGGAAAACTCATCAGCTATGTAAAATTATCCTTCCATTTATAAGTTAAAACAATTCCAAGTAAAAGACTATGAAATTCAATACAAAAGCTACAGGCCTAAATTCTACGAATGCATGAGGGAAATGATTGTGGAAGAGGGAAAACCTAAAAACGAAGGAAGGAAAGTGGGCGGGGAAGAGAAGGGGTTCATTAGGAAATGGGAGATTCAGGAAGTGGTCAATTGTACAAATTATTGAGGCAGGCAGCAAAGACACAAGGACTCAACATATTTTTATGTTACATTCATGAATCCGTACGCTACTTTTTAGTTTTTATCACCTTATCAAAAGAAAGGGCCAACCAGTGATATAATCGACAAGACCAGGATTTGATACAAAAAGATTCCCTATTCTCAAAAAAGCAACTGTCTGAACAGGTTTAACAACTTCATTTCAGGACTATGTGATACTTGCTCCTTTTAGCTTAAAATTGTAATTAATGTAACCAAGTTCTGCACTTACACTTCCACAACTAATCAATGATTTTACATATTTCTGTTGGCAGCTTTTGTCGAAATTTTCTCAGTGGACCATCTCTAATCACAAAACAAGATCACTCCATAAATTACAGATTTGATAGATTTCAACTTTATTAATAACCAAAAAAATGATCATCTGGCTAAGTGATAAGAACTTACAATTTTTCCATCTATATTTGCTTCTGACAACTTCTGTTCCCAACTTCCTTTTCCAGTAATCAGGTGCACATTACCACCAGCAAAGTCAAAGTGGTGATCAGAATCATCACCATCATTCTGATTCTACAGCAGTCATGAAACTAGTAGATTTATCACCCAATGACATATTCAAGACAAGAAATTGAAAATCCAGTTACAAGATCAAAATTGAAAACAATTTTAATGCACTAAACACATGTAATTACAGCAGCAGTAAAATATATTTTGAAAAGGATACAGTACCACTAAAGATAATCCAGTTACATTTTCTCACTAATTATAGAGATTACTGCTGTCAATGTTAGAATTGCAAGATAAATCGGTTTCTATTGTAAGGTTACCAGAAGAGAAAATGGAGTTTGAAAACGCAAACTCAGAGCACTAATAAAGAATTAATGCAATTCCAAATGGAGACGGTTGAAACTTCAGTGCTGGAAAGTGCATGGTAGCTGAAAACCTACTCCTAACTATTTTAATGCACGAAGGATACACGTGGATTAAAATGCAAGCACACTGCATTCAAATGATGAGTTAATGAACACCATCCCAAACTACAACCTCCCAACAAAAAGGATATGCAATACAGCTATACTTCTAAAGAGGAGATGCTTATCTATGACAAACACTAAAACAACAAAGAAAAATCATAAGCGGGTGACACGCGTAGTTGTTATGTTTTAAACTAAGTACCAAATCCCACTTCTTGGATTTGGAAGACTATGGAAATGAAGGGGCTACTTTGGTTGTGTACCAAATCCATCTTTGGTAGAAGTCTAGATCAATCCATCTCCACTAATGCTAATATATCATTCTACCAAAAATATCATCCAAAACTGAATTTCCTTATGCTTTAGGTCTTAACTCCTTACAGAAGTTTCAAATTCAACTAAATAATTATCACCGTGTACTGAGCTTTGATCCACTATTAAGTAAAAAAAAAAAGAAGAAGGAAAAAGACACACAAATATGAAAAGGAAACATGAATCAAACAATTCAAACTAAAATCTTTGTTATATGACTTCAACAATTTTTTTATAATGTTTCCATTCAATTAAAGAAGGGGGAAGTGTAATGAAGAAATGAAAATTCATGAACTGAATCATAAAATCTAGCCACAAATTCAAGAAGAAAAAGAAACAAAATAACTCTGCAGTCTGCACAGGGTTAAACATTAAAATCAGAAGAGATCAATGATTTACCTTCGTCAAGCAAGCTCCCATGATGTCAGAAACGCAAATTCCAACCTAGCAGGCTAGCAGCAGTAATGGACAAGTTACCTGAAAGTCAAAGATCAGGAAAATTGATCAAACAAGAGCCAAGAGTTTCAACAAAAGGAGAAAAGATCAAGTGCATTAAAAAGGGGAAAAAAAAAAAGAAGAAGGAAGAAGCAGTCACAGAGTAAACCCAAAATATACCTCCACCATCTAACAATCAGAAACAAATAGATAGCATACTTCATTCTTTCCACAATTTTTTACAGGGGCAGGTTTAGAGCATCCCAGCTGTCTTTGAATGGTTCCCATGAGAGAGAGATATCGATAAAACTCAGAAACATTTTGAAACTAAAAGGTTCTGCATTTGTCTCAGGAGTACGCCAAGACTAAGTAAGTCCACAACAAACACCGAAACATAGTATGGAGACTTTAAATTATAAATCACAATGAGTACAACATACAAGAGAATGAGAACTCCAGATGAAAAGGTTAAGAAATAAGAACATAGCAATAAGAGGAAGGACGAGAAAAAAATGAAGTATATTGTAATTCGTTAGCAGACAGCTTGAGTAGCCACACAACCCATCATACTAATGTTGAAACCTAACACATATCATAACAACAACAACAACAAAAAACACACTAAACAAGCATATCAAGTGCACAATACTTCTGCCGCTGCTATATCTAAGAAGGATCATACATATGCAGCTATGCGTATAGGCTGCGTCTGTGGTTGAAATCGCAATGAAGAAACATTATTGCTACAGCATAGTCCCTTGTGCGGAATTTCGAAATTGTTATAGCCATTTTAGGCAACAAAAGAAAACCGTCAACTGTTGCTCCCCGTAGAAGGGAAGTGCATTAAAATATTAAAGGAAGAATTGCCATACATGGTAAGATATCTAACCAAAATCGAAACCCATCCCATACGACTAAATGACTCCAAATCTACTCATTCAGATTAATATATTGAGCAAAAATACTTGTATTTGGCTTTCAAAATGCGAATCAGGTAGTAAAGATAAAATAAATAACCTAACTATTGCTGATCCAGAACGACAGAAACAGAGCAGAAACAGTAATTACAGACAAACAAAAAATAATTGCAAACACTGAGCAATTACCTTCAGAATAAGCTCCCAGTGCCGATTCGATGCGGTAGTTGAACTCCAATTCCGAGGAGGACATTCAATAAATGAATCCGAATAAAAACCCTAAAATCACCATTTGAGCCCGAAAAGGGATAACCCATTAAAAGTAGCATTTTCGTAAGAAGACAAACGGGATAAGTACTATCCTAACAAATCAAAAGTGATTCTTCTTTGGCCTCTACCTAGCAATAAGCCAATACTCGTTCTTCTTGTGGCTTCGTAGGGGCCAAATTTGTTCTTAGGAGAACTCCAGCCTAACGGCCCAAATAATTGTCAGCCTAAGGCCTTATGGGCCAAAGAGGTCCACCGACCCAATTACGTCACTTACGCTAGCTTAAGAGACATTTGGACTAACAGAGATGGATCCGTAAGGTAGAATAGGCTAGCAAGCCTCGTTGGGCTTGGCATGACCAATGAATAGGCCCATTGTCAAGCTCGCTACCTTGAATAGACTTGCACTCACCTTGTGGGCGTTTCGCAGTGCGTTTGCATTGCGTTCAGTTACAACACACCTCACAGCACCACAGTTTTTTGTGACACGCCAAACAGTTTTTGCGTTCCAACTCACCTCACAGCACCACAGCTTTTTACCTCACAGCACCTCACCACACCTCACAGCACTCCCAAACGCTTACAATGTATGTTGAATTGTCCTACGTAATCAAATTCGGTCAATTATTTTATTTTAGATTAATGTACAATATAAACATTAAGTGATTTTATATTAATATTATTAGTCATCTAATATAACCGTAATTTAGATACGCCAAACGCACCTCACAGCACCACACCTCACCACACCACAGTTTTAAAAATGATGCGCCAAACAGCTTTTTGCGTTCCAACTCACCTCACAGCACCACAGTTTTATAACTCACAACACCACACCACACCTCACAACACCTCACAGCATTACCAAACAAGCCACTTGACTGGCCTCTACAGTTGGCTGATTCCAACACTCAGTACCATAACACTCCTAAGTCCTAAGCTTTACATTGAACACGCTCCAATTTGGTTGAATCAAGTTGAAGCTCGAAGGAATTTTATGGGCCCGTCCCCTTTGCAGCCCATTTAGATTTCCTCTTTCATGCCATTTAATGTTGTGGTCACTGCCTCACGGGGTTGGGCTGTGGCAATCTCTAGTGGGCCACAGCCTCGAAGCCCTAAAAAGAGAAATAAATAAAGCCGAGATTTCGCGCTTCTTCTGATGGAGCTCAAATGGGATGATCGTGTGGTTCAATTTTGTTATTTCACGAAAAGTCAAACTAAGGTGGACCAGAGAAGAACAGATCTCATGGAGCAAACACCCCACTATCAAGCACAACCGTTCGATTTGCTTCATTAGCAAGGGTACTCGAAACGAAAAGCTACGCGTCACTCATATAGCAGAGAGGTTATGTTCTGATGGATCGCACTAAATCGTGGTAGATAGCGTGGCACTAAAGAGGTGCAGAGATCTCATGGAACAATCGACCACTACCGTAGCATTTGCATACCTCCTGTCAAAGTCAAAGGTACTTGAAACGATTTATTAGTTTAATGAATTGATAAACGTCCTAATAAACGGGCAAACAGTAAAATCCCTAAATACAATTTCGAAGGTTAATCTCTCTCTGTTACTGGGCGGGGACGTTATTGGGCATTTGTCTCTCTTCCCTAATTTTTCTCTTGAATACAAGGACTTTTAACTTTGCGAGATCTACCTGTAACTGAATTTCGCAGCAAAATCTCTGTATTGGCGCGGTAATATACTAATCTGTCTGAATCTTTTGGTTATACTTACACTTTTTTTATGATTTATTTGGGAGTACAATTTGAAATTTGCGGATTGCATTAGTTGTTTGAATCGTAGTTGACGGATCAACACGTTCGTAATTGTATGTCTGCGGCTAGGGTTTCCGGTGCTGATACAATGTGTGATACTTGAAAACTAATTTTGATTTGCTGTTTGATTAGACATTGATTTTGTTGTTGTGGGTGTCGATTGGGATCTAAACTTGTGTTTTCTGATTTTTTTACTATCAATCGAATGACGTGAGGTTACAGTTGAAGATTTTGTTTGTTCTTGTGGTGGCAGGCGAAGAAAGTTGGCTTTATTGTTGATTTGTGAAAGAATCTGTTTATTGGATCTGGATTTTCGATTAATTAGTATTCTGAGCTGAATTAAATGGAGGATGAGAAGAAGAAGAAGAGAAATAAGAAAAAGAAAAACAAACAGACCAAAGATGTTGCAGTTACAAGTGGAGAATCTGCGAATGAGAATCATGTGAATAATGGGAAAAGTGATCACATCCAAGCTTCTGAGTCAGCTGAAGCTCAAAATGGGGTTGCAGTTGACACTGATTTGAATATCAATGGGCATCAGCCTAATGTGACTGAAGGCGTAAGTTCTGCTACCCACTCGTCTCAGCTATGAATCTCTCTGTTTTTATTCTCCATTTTTTCAGTTGACTAACAGTTTTGTGGTTTTTCATCCAAATTTGTTGTACAGTCCATCTTAGCTGACGCCGAGGAACGACTCTGGATGCAGAGGGAGGTAAGGAATTTGTGGTTTACAATTTCCCTCTCTCCCATTTTCTTGTTTTTGGCCCTCCATAGTCCACATGCTTCTAAGTAATTATCTCAATTGTCTGGATTCTTTTATTGTAATTGTTGTGCAGCCCAATGTGAATCACTTCGTTTTTGTAGGCTGACTTGGAAGATACAGTCAAACAATTACAATATGAAAATGATTCACATGTACGAAAGGAGGTATAATGAATTTGGTCAAATGAGACTAGATGTGCAATACTTACTATGACACTATATATGAGTTGCCCAAGTTTTTTGTAGAATGCCTTGGAAGAGACTATCCAGGACTTACGAAATGAAATTGGCTTACACATAGAACGAGAGGTAGAGTAATACTAACCTAGTCTGATTGTTCATTGTATAAACAAGATACTTTAGAAAACTTGAACTTGGACATGCAAAATATATTACCCCTTTTGTCTCTGTGTCCTTGTTTACACTTTTACTTGGAGCATTAACTTACTCACTGAGGTGCTACAGGCAGCCTTTGAGGAGACGATCAAACAATTACAGAATGAAACTGATTCACACAGAGAAAAAGAGGTATTAGACGCTTACAATCTTTTTTGCTGTAACCAATACTTTTTTTTTCTCCTTTTACTTTTCGCAATTTTTTCTCTTCCTTTTTAGTGCTTCTGTTTTTACTGCTTAGAATTTGTACCTTTTTGGGTTTCACGAGTTTTGTATTTATCATAATGAGCTATACTCATTCAGAAAATGTGATAATACACAGGGTAATCGTTTCTGAAACATTACTGTAATTTGTTACAACAATTCTTAAGTACTCTGTGCAAATGTATTTGCCTTGATGTTTATTTGTAGGATGTACTATCTAACTGGATAATTTGCAGGTTGAGATACAGATGAAAGCTGTACAATTACAGAGCGAGAAAGATCTGTGGCTTCAAAAAGAGGTAATTGCAAACTCTTTTGTTTCATGTTATATTTTTCTGCTATTTGTTGACCATACATGCATTATATTGATGTCTTTTTTCACCTTTACTCATACTGTTGCAATATTGCTTAATATTTTGGTCTAATGTGGTCCCACAACTGTCAAATAACTTTTACAGTGTTCCTTAGGTAAGCTTGGAAGAAGAACTTAAGCAATTTGAAAGGGAGAAAGATTCCTGGATTGTAACAGAGGTAGTTACGACACTGACTCATGTTTTACTGATGCATCTTCCCTTATTAGGAAAAATGTTGTCTTGGCCATTTAGTAAACTTGAAAGTATATGTTATGCATGCCTTTTATTAACTACAGATGACATGCTTATGATCAAGAAAAGGATGATAGGATGCATGGATGTAGATGCGGCAAAGCATAAAAATGATACTAAAACTGTAACATAACAATATAGTAATTTAGATTCATATTCTATATGTTATTTATGCCTTTTATTTTGGTTTCTTTCTTTTTCAAATTTTAAGCCCTAAAGCTCTAGTGCAGTGGCCATCAATATTATTTGCTCTCTTGTACATGTATGTGGAGAATTATGAAATAAAGGCATTCATACATGTGTAATTTGCTTTTCTGTATTTCCACAGAATACAGCAAAAGAAACAACTGCTAACCTGAATCGTGAAAATACAAGACTACGGATGCAGGTATGCAGCTTCTTATAATGTTGCAATCTACATGAAGACTTCTATATGACCAGTTTTATTAGACTTCAATACATTCTCAGTTGCTTTTACTCATTATTTGTTTGGTATATTCTTTTATGAGACCATTGTCAGTTTGTTCATGTATGTTGTAAAATTTCTGTTGGATGTATGGGATGCAACCATGCTGCAGCATAACTCTGTATTGTTCTGATATGGAAATTAAAACAAAGCCTGGCAGGTAGTGGAGTTGGAAGAATTCAAGGGCAGCCTGTTACGGGAAAAGGAACAGCTGTTAGAGAACTTATCTGCTTTGCAGTTTCAGGTTCAAAACCTTGAGAGGAGCATCTCCTCTGCTCACTCATCAAATGAACTTTCAAAGGTCTGCTTCCTTTACAGTTATGTTTCTGCAGTTGTGGTCCTAGTACGTGTTGCCGTTGTTTGTCCAGTGAAAAAGTCATGAGTCATAGGTTTCTTCTGCGTCCTTGTCTCCTTGAGGGAACTTGGGAAACATTCCTTGTTGCAGATTTCTCCATCCATAAAACTAATAATTTTTGGGGCTATATTTGTAAAATGCATTCTCACAGGAGGAGCTATGGTATAACATGAGGTTTCCTCCGAGCATAAAGGACACATAAATGAAAGGGTTTTTATGCATGCATACAAATTGGGGGCAACGTAATCCTTACGTTTCCCTATCCAACTTTCCAGCATTAAGACGTGTTTCAAACGTGGATGATTCTTATACGAAATTCCGATAGAGTATAATTACTTTTCTTCTTTGTATTTATGATGTTGCTCGTAGAATAAAAATACAACTTATTTCCCCTTTTGCAGTATATTTCCGAGAATAAGGACTTGAATGCTCAGGTAGAAGCCGCAAGTACATTGGTTGAGAAATTGATCACAGAAAATGCAGATCTTGTTGAGAAGGTAACAGAACTCCAGCGTTTGTCATCATGAGATCATTTCCTAGTTTTTTTTCCTCCCTTCCTGACAATCTTAAGATGTCCGTTAGAATTTTAAAGTTTGATGTTGAGTTTATCTATTAAATGGTGCTGTGTGTTTACTTTGTTCCTTAGGTGAATGAATTGTACGTTGAGCTTGAACGACGAAAGCTGACTGCTGAGCATCCTTCAGCCTCTGGAAGCAAACCAACCCTCGAGATCTGGCCTCCCTCGGCTGGTCTCATTTCTGAATCTCATATGAATACACCTGATTTGGACCAGAAGTTGAACTCTACTGAAGTGGTACCAATAAAAGACGAGAGAATTGGCATTGATAATGTGAATATGTATACTGCTGCTGTTACTCCAAACTCTTTAGAAGCTGAGGATTCTGGAGAAATAGTTCAAATTCCATTGGATGATTATGAAGTTCAGGACTTGGAGTCACAGGTCGTGGAGAGTGATGGCAAGGCAGAAGTGCCACTCTCAGATTCTCCACTTATTGGTGCTCCCTTCCGGTTGATGTCTTTTGTTGCTAAATACGTTAGTGGTGCTGACTTGGTTAGCAAGAACTGAGGACCTTAGCTTAGCATACACAGCATATAGTTTTAAACTACAGAAGAATGGGGGAATTGTGCCCTTGACATTTTTTACATGCATTATTTCATGTGGATAGAGTCTAGATATTGGAAAAACAGATTGCTCCTTTGCATTCCAAATTACCCAAGTTTTTGTGAGAGGCTCTGCAGTCCTTTGTTATGGCATCACAGCAGGTAATTTAGACAATGAACCTTTCAAATTTTTTTATTTAGCTTAGATGGAATGTTGGTTTTGACTGGATCGATCATGGTGTCTGCGTATTCGAGTCCTTGGACTTGTTCTCCTCTGATGAGGGCCGGTTCTCGGATTCAGATGGGCAAATGTCCTCGATCATTTTAAGTACTTCTTCCATTGTAGGTCTCATGTCTGGCACCCTAGCCACGCAGGCCATTGCTATCTGTAGCATTTGTACCAACTCTTCTTCGATGTTTTGGTGTCGCATTAGCTCAACGTCAAAAACCTCAGCAGTCCATTCCTCTCGAACAACGGACTGAACCCACCTTGGAAGATCAACCACATCCTCATGCCCTGCTGATTGGACTGGCGCCTTACCAGTCAGCATCTCAAGAAGTAGAACCCCATAACTGTAGACATCAGACTTCTGGGTAAATTTCCGGGTTTCAATCACCTCTGGAGCTCGGTAGCCTGCACCCCTAAATGGGACAGTAGGGTAACTCATCAGAGGAGCTAAGCCAACATCTGAGATTCGGCCATGAAGATCCTGTGTGAGGAGGATATTGGAAGACTTGATATTCCCATGGAAGAATTTCCCCCCACCAACAGAATGGATGTGGGCTATGCCTCTTGCGGCACCAAGGGAAATCTTAACTCTGGATTCCCAGTCAAGACTTTGTCCAGGTTCCCTGTTTCCTGTATCATTGCAAGTCAAATCGTCTTCAGAAACAAATGCCAAGCTTAAATACATCTCCCCCATATTCAGAAACTATGCAGTGCATGTAAAAGTATGAACTGGTTCAGTTGAAAGAACAAGAATTGGAGGTTAGTATATAAAGCTCACCATGCAATAGTGCAGACAAGCTGCCAGCTGTTATGTAGTCATAAACCAGGAGTTTCTCATCCTTGGAGTAATAATAAGCACGGAGAGGGATGACATTTGGGTTCTGTCCTACCCTCCCCACGGTCTCCATTTGCTGCTCGAACTCTCTTTTTCCTACAGCCACTTCTTTCAACCTCTTGACAGCCACGGCCGATCCCTCCTCCAGAATGGCCTTGTAGGTTGTACCATAGCTTCCCTTTCCCAGCACTTCTGCTGAAGCTCTTAGTAAATCCTCAAGATCAAAATTAGAGGAACAACCTTCAAAGAACACCAACTTATTCTTCTCAGCCTCTTGCACCCCACTTCCAAAATCCTCCTTAGGCTTCTCACTCCTTCCAACTTTCCCTTTCATTTCACCATTACCTCCGTTCTCCTTTTTCTTCAAACAGAAAACAAACAACATAAGAAATAGGAAAAGCAGTGCAGCAGAACCCCCAACTGCAATGCCAATGATAACTCCTGTACTTAGTTTCTTCTTGGAGCCATTTCTTGGTTTTGCCGGGATGAGAGGAGAGGGAGGTAAATAAGCAGGGGAAGGAGAAGGTGATGGGCTGACAGTGGAGCACGGGTTCAATGGAGGCCCACAAAGCATAGTATTCCCTTGAAAGGAGGAGGCAGAAAACTTCTGCAGAGCAAGTGGAATCAGGCCATCTAGGTTGTTGTTACTAAGATTCAAACCTTGGAGTGCTGGGAGATTAGGTATTGATCCTGTGAGGGCATTGTTTTGTAGGCTCAAAGTAGAGAGTAGTGTTAAATTTTGAATTGTGGCTGGAATCCTGCCAGTCAAGGAGTTGAAGGAGAAATCAAGCAAGTTCAATTGGGGGGATAGAGACGAAGGTATTGCACCTGAGAAGTTGTTATGTTGAAGATAAACATACTGGAGGGATGGAAGGGAGAGTACGTCTGATGGAAGGTTCCCATTGAGGAAATTGGACCGCAGGCTGAGAATCATAAGGGCATCCAACTTCCCAAGTGTATTGGCCGGAATTGGACCATACAGTCCAACTCCAGGCAGGTGGACGGCAAGCACACGAGAGCCATTATTGTTGCAAGTGACGCCAATCCAAGAAGTGCAGACTGGTTTTGAAGGGTTCCAGTTGATTTTTCGTCCATGAGGGACCAGAGCAGCGAAGTCAAGAAGAGCTTGTTTGTCTGATTGTAGGTTGGCAGTCGCTTGTGAAAAGAAAAATAGGAGCAAGAGGAATAGTAATGCCAGGATGAAGGAAGTCCGCTTCATAGGATGCTGTTAATGTAAGCTCCTATGCATATGACTTCACAACAAGAGTGTAATCTCAGCAGTTCTCCTCATTCCCTGGCAAAAAGTGAGAATGCTTCATAGTATTAGTTTGCAAAAATGAAAAATCAGTGTCAGTGATCAGAACATCACAACATCATTTTCCCCTAAACGTAAATGCATTTGTTCAGATCAAACCTAAATTCTCAAACTAGACTAGTATAAAAAGGAAGACATATCGAATATAAATTTATACCCAGAAAGAAAAGAAAGAGTAATCTTTTACTCTCATTCAAATTTCGAAGTAGGTATTCCAGGCCAAACCTGTATCAAAATATTTCTTGGGAATATATACCCAGAACTTAAAGCATGCAGAAAGCATCTAAAGTGATATGCATTATCTAAAGCAAAGGCACTAAAAGGAAAAAAAAGAAAAGCACATCCATTTTGTGTTAAAGATGAAAAGAAGATGATTAAAGCAGGCAATTCAAACCCTAATAAAGCAAGGCCTTTTTCAGCCTCTTTCTTTTCTTACATGTTACTTCTACCGGATGCCATGAAAGTAGTTGACAACTGAAGTATGAGAAGAAATGAAAGTAAGTGACGAGCAGGTATACATGATTATGAAGGATTTCCGATTGTGATAAAAGAAAAGCGAAGAGCAGAAGCGTAAGCCCTAAATACACTGAATTGTTAAGAATCAGCTAAATTAGCAGATTCAAGAAGATAGAACCAGTTAGAAGACAGAAGCTCTGTAATTGATCTTAGTGTTAAGGATTTCCTCTATTCATCAAAAGCACTGCTTAAATCTACCTAATATATCACTAAAGAATATGACATTTCATGCGAAATAAACTTTTTCTCCCCCCGAAAATACAAGCATTGAGCTCAAATTAGTCCAATTATAAGAGAGAATCTGCAAATTTACGCAAAAGATGCAGGGGGAATCTTTCTTCTCAAATTTTCACTGAATTCAAAGAAAACAGGAATTACTACAGTATTGACTCTCAAGTTTTCACTTATTTTCTTCTGCAACCAAATGGGTCACCAAAGACAAAAGGCTTGGACAAAGTCTCAGCTCAACAGAGCTTATTTCGTGCATTGCCCTCAACTTTCACAACAACCAAACAAGTTGAAATTGCAACTCATGAAAAAAACAACCAAAACCCATGAAAATCCAGAGAATTTGAGGCAATTAAAACCATATCTGAAGTACAAAAAAGAGAGAAACACACATACCATATAAAGATGGAAGAATGTGGATTTTGGTGAAGCATAAGAACTGTCATTAAGGCTGAAGCCTGAGCGGAGAAATTAAGGAAATTTAGAGAGGGCTGAAGTATAAATCTTTTTTCTTACTTTAACGGCGTGTCTTCAACAACACGCAGACTAAAAGAAGAAAAGTAAGAGCAGCAGCATTGTTGTTGGTGTAGATTCCAGGGGGGTTGAGCTTCTCCGTGAAGCAAACGCAGCGTTTGAACGTTGCAGATCTCGATGACTCCCGGGTGATGCGCCTTCTGCTCCGTCTTCGCAGCGAGAGTCACCTAAGTGCGCATAGTTGTTAGGCCACACTGGATACCTTGAATATTATTAATTTATTACATTCTTTTTTAGGGAAAAAACAACAATGTAAAGATGGTTGGTTTTGGCCCTTTGGCCATGTCGGGTAGGTATCATTTCTTTTTCTTTTTTTCATAACGGAGAGGAAAATTCGAACCTCGATGATAAGGATGATAGACACATCTTTATTACCTTAATTAATGACTCGGTGTAAGATGTTGGGTGCAATTTCTTTTGTTGTAGTCTTTTGTTTTTTTTTTTTTATATATTTACTTTTGTTTAGTTGGATAATTTTTTCCAACAAAATTATTAAAGATTTGAAGCATCAATCATGTTTACATTACCACGCCACGCCATGGTATGTGGACAAGAGACTATTCTCTGTGAGAGATGCCTCACCTGCTGCACCAATTAGGAGTTTGGTCTAATCTAATTCCGACTTTGATGTACCTTAAAGTTGTCAAATTTTGTGATTAAATGTTAATGATATGATAAGTCGTTGGAACCACTGCATTATTTCATGATGTTGGTTGTTGTGGACGGCTTAATTAATTGTGTGCAACATAATTTGTAATAGTCCCTTCCTTCATGGGTTTAGTGAATATTGTTCGCTTTGATCTTTGGATCAACTCATACTACCCGCATAGATTTGTTCTCATGAGTCTTTTGACCCAAAAAAATGTGTTCATTAGGTTAGGATATTTGACATTTTATATCATGCACTTTATTACTTTTCTTGGGCGATGTGTGATTTGGAATTTTGGAGCACTGAGTCTCTTCGTCAGTCGTCACTCGATAGCTCATCCAATACCACAAAATTTGACACTGTAAAAACTTGTGGCCCCGTCGGGGTGCTACATGATTGGTGGGTATAACCCATGAAGCAACCTCATAGAAAAATTTTAATACAAAAAACATGTAGTCTATTATCGAAAGAGGGTCGATTTCTTATTCTATTTCATTGGACTAACATTTTATTAAGGATTTCATTGATAGTTATGGGCTTCATACAAACCTTCGTTTTGGGCCCATATAGAGTCCACATTTGTGCCCATATTAAAGTTTTGACCATACATGATTGGAGTGCTTAGATGCTTTGCTATGCCAATCAACTCTCCAGAATCCGAACACATAAAAACACCACAATATGGTAATAAAAGCAGTTCCCTGCACAAGATATGCATTTGCTCTTCAATTCATTTGGTTCTTGGTGATAAAACCAACAATACATTTCATTTCTCAAATGATTAAATAATTATGAGAAAAAATAATTTAACAAACACAGTAACAGGGAAACAAATCCTCCTCTCCACAGATGTTATAACGTGTCAAAAGGTTCAGGCAGAGGTTCAAATCCATGGTCAAAGACTGATGCTTGGTCATCATCAACACTATGCAGCCAACTGGTGTTTTTAGAGTCCTCTTTAAACAGTATCGCATCATAACGAGAGCTCTCATAGATGTCCACTTCACTCAATTTCGCAGAGTATCTTCCGTTGTTTCCATACCCTGAATGCCTACTAATATGGCTCCCATTATCTGAGATGTCTCCGTTTTCCATGCTTCCATTGTAGTTGCTGGATTCCAAAGAACGAGCAGACTGGGTTTTAGATGAAGCAGGTCGAATGCTCTGAGGAAACAGTGTGGTTCCTGATAGTGACCGTACACCCCCACTGCCATTTCTTATATCCTATAAATAAGAGAGCAGAAAAAAAGATCATATCGCAACTTTATATTCCAGCCATTATATAGCAGCATCAAAAGGATACAATGGCAAAACTATTATAATAAACAAAGTTTCCATCTGTTAACAGAAAGTAGAATACCCCTAGTGGTGTTGGCTCTGTTATTGAAACAAGAACAAAAATTTTACCAGGAATGAACTTCTCACATGACAATCTTACCCTGTAGCTGTCACTTCATCTTTCAGATTCTTAAAATTTAAATATGTACTTGAAATGAGATTGCGATACTGATAATCAATTAATTATCATCATTTATATGGTGATTATGATAGTATTATAAATTAAAATCAACAAAATATGATATACCAACATCTCTCTCTATTTGATCCTTTACTCTCAATAGTGCATTTGAAAGAACAAGCCTTTCAAACTATTCAGGAAACCATGCATGTTCAAAATTATAACTGTAACATCCAAGCAGAAAGGTTTTAAATCCCATGTATAAGATAATCATTTGTAACTTCAAGGAAAAATATGCATACCATATGTCTGATAGCCATATCCAGCGATTTCTTAGAAATTGTCCTCCCAAATCCAGTGCCATCTGATGTCGTGGTTGAAGACTTCACAGGTTTTCGCATTGGTAACTCAGAAGTATGTAAGGCCTTTTGAGGCTCAGGCATAGGTGCAACATGCCCATTAGATTGCACTCGACCCCTTCCAGGGGGCTCGATAAGTCTTCCCCTCGTGACAATAGGTGAAGAATGTCTTCTTGCCATATTGGCAGGACCCATAGGGTCAGGACTCCCCTTCACAGTGACAGCAGGCCGTGATCTACCAGCAGAGAGCGGCCTGTCTGGCAAAGTTGTTCTAAGGTTTGGTGGTGTGTCCAGAGGGAAATCAGGAGGAACAACTGGCTGTTGATAGGGCTGGACTCGTGGGCCTGGAGAGCTTGGTCTAGATGATGGTGCAGGATTGCGTCCATTTGAAAGAACACGTCCAGCCGAAGAACCTGCAGCATGAGACAGAGGAGGAGCTGGGTTCCGGCGAGTAGGAGTTGATGGACGAGAATTTGATCTAGCAGCAGAATTCAAGTTTGCTGGTATATGAGGCCTGGAACTTGGAGTCGATGGCCTTGAGTTGGCTGATGGACGAGTCTTGTCCAATGAAGAGGTGGTGGGCGGTGCACGAATTCTCGAAGGAGTTGATGAACGTGAAGGAGTTGAGCGAGCAGATGGGGTTGATGGTCTAGCTGTTGAGGGAGAGCGAGTAATTGGAGAAGATGGTCTAGCTGCTGAGGGAGAGCGGGTAATTGGAGAAGATGGTCTCGCGGTTGAGGGAGAGCGGGTAATTGGAGAAGATGGTCTAATGTACGATGAGACTGAAGCTGAGCTCGTATTTAGGATGTTAGGAGATCTGTTCGAGGAATAGGAATTGAATTGTGAAGTAGAGACGGAAGGGCGAGTAACTGAACTACTTCTAGCTGGTTGTGTAGAATCCTTGCTCTCTGACTGTGAAACAGAAAGCTGAAACAGAGAGAGAGGATTGAGACATTAATCAAATTTTTAGACTTAAAAATCAGTTTAATCGCAAGCCATTAATTCTTGACTATAAACTTCCATTTAAAATTCTCTGGCAGCAGAGAGAAATTCTTCTTCTTCTGGAATGATGCTACTATCTCAGCCTTCATGACTGAAGGAATTTTGTTAGGAATAGAAGAAAACGACCTAAAATTTGGATCGAAACATCAGCAGAGATTCTAGCTAAGTAAGGTAGCTACCCTTGAAGCCTTTGTTGTTGAGACAGATCTAGACATGGCACTGCTTCTTGGAGCCACTACATTTGATTGAGCCTCGCATTGAGGTGTTCCAGGAGGAGTGAGAAGCCTGATGACATTGAAAAGGAAAGGTAAGAAAGCGAATAATAACTGAATGGAACTCAAGTTCACAACTTAACTGCTAATCACCATTTACCACGGTAGGAAAGCCAAAAGATTTGTCTATAAATTATTTTTTGAGAGAGGATATTTGACAGAAAAGGTATATAGAACTTGAGTTCTTCTTACTCCTCCTTTTCAAGTAGATTCCAGAATTTTGTTTTACATATTGCAATCTATTGTTAGAGAAGCAGACCGGCTAGAATTTGTTTCTCAAGGATCCTAACTTATTGTCTCTATATTTACCTCAAACACATGTAGTGGTGTTTGGATGAGAGGGACAAAGAGAAGTAAGGAAAAAGGAAACAATTTAAGAACACGATCAATGGAAAGGTAGCAATTACAAATAAAACAAAAGGAAAACTGATTGTGCACATTTAGCAAATGATCCTTTCTTCCTTGGAACCTATGGAGAGATGGTTTCATTCTGATAGTGTGCCAATATTGACAAACTTAAATCATATATATCCTCTTAACTTATGTAAGTTTTCATCAAATTCACTAATTGTAAATAAAATATTACAATCTAACCTTTCAACGAAAATCTAAGAAAACTGTCATTGGGGCATCTTATTATTACTATATTGGCCTTTTTTTTTCTTTATCTTGATTGCACAGCAGTGTTTCATAAGCAATACCAAATAGTTATGCTTTACAAGACAATTAAATATATAAAAGATGGACATTTCATAAATAAAAGTTACTATCTAGATCCCTTTCATCAAAACAAATCTCACCACTCAATTCAGAGGATGATGATGCCGGCTTCATGGCAGTAAAAAATGGAAAACAAGCAATAATAATTTCAGATTAGAAAATAAAACAAGATTCCAGAGAAGTGACCGCTTGAACTGAATACTCACCAGTCATAATCGTGTTTTCCTTCCTCAGCTGATGACAAAATATCATCTATACCACTTCTTGCCAATTTAGCTGATCCTACCGAGAGCCTCCCCAATTTAACCGAAACTGCAATCAGGTCATAATACAATCTTATCAAATCAAGAGGACTTTCGTATCTCACACTGACAGAGAAACTTTGAAATTCAACAAAACGACGCCGTTTCCCTGTCGATTTTTTGCAATACTTCCGACTTTCAAATATTTTCTTCCGGATAATCAGAAAACTACACACTATAAGCCGACAAAATCAAGCATGGAGGAGAAGATAAATTATAGATACATCAAATCTAACAGAAATCACTTGAAATGACGAAAGTATCCTCTACCGCGATTCAATGAACAAACAGAGAAAGTTAAGGGTATTCAACAGGGCATTCAATGCCGGAGTTCAAATTAATAACGAATCAGAAGAAAATAGAGGGAAATTGATACCATCAGACGATTCATCGGAGGAGGCAACGGAGAGGCTACGGAGATTCTTAGAGAAGAGATCGAGGTTCTCGTCTGAGTCCTTGCCCTTGGAAGGGAAATTCAAACTTTGACCTCGCCGGTGCTGCTTCGATCCCGTCGCCGGAACATTCCTCCCGCCGCCCATGGACTCCCTAAGGCTACTCCTATACATGGTGTTCTTGGTCACTATAGCATTCGCTTAGCACACAATCTCTGCGCACGCCAGAATGTACCAAGAGAACGGGAATGGATTATGGATCTACTGCACCAGAAGGAGGAGGGAGTGCAGTAGATGCAAAGGGAACGAGGCAGTGAAGTCATCAAGGTTATTTATGTTTTACGTAACAAATGATAAGAGAGAGAATTACAGATCTGGGTCTCACCCTGTTTTTCTTCTCAAGATCTGTACTTAGGCAAATATTACAGTCAGTTAAAATTATTTATTATAATTTTTTTCTCCTGAAATACTATAATGAATAATAAATTTTAATAAATAATTGAGGATTTTTTGTTTTAAGGGAAGAAAGGAAGAACACATAATACAAATGGCAAAAATATACACATTTCGTCCCTAAACTATACCTCGGGTTTCAATTTCGTCCCTAAACTTTTTTTGGTCCTAAAATCGTCCTCAAACTATCCAATCGTGTCCCGTTTGTCCTCAATTTCATTCCGGCGACACAAAAAACATACATGGCTCACCACGTGTCATATTTTTTACAGCAAGCAAGCCATCTGGACTTTTTTTACATGGTGGCATCCAAGTAAGCATTAGGGTATAATAAGAAACCATAACTCTCGAATCTTTCGTTGTTTCGGTTCTTCACAAACCTACGAAGCTGCAGGAAGGAAGGGGCACGAGCTGGAAGGAAGGCACAGGAGCTGCAATCGTTGTCAGGTATGTGTTTCCATTGCGAAATAGGTTGTAGCTTTTGATTTTGGTATGGGTTTCGCAATCATTGAGAAATGAGGTAGTTTTTGACAGCCATTGATTTTAGGGTTTCTTCTACCATTGATTTCAAGCTATGTCGAAATTGTAGGCATCCTCAAATGGTGAAGACACGTGCATGTAGGTCCAAAGCCCCTTCTGTATCGCAAGAAGATGATGATGAAGTGCAGAGTGAAAGTGGTGATGAAAGTAGTGATAGTGATGACAGTGTCATGAATGTGCGATTTGATGATAGTGAGGATGATGACTTGGATGATGATATGTTTCTCAGGTACACTGATGTTGGGGTTGAGGGTGATGAGGGTGTTATGGGCAGGAATGAAGAGTTTATGTTTGTTATGCCTAATGATGAAGCTGTGTTCAGTAATGCAGAGTATGCTTCTGATTCACTTGACACAGTTGATGGTTCAACTGAAGAAGAGGGGGAGGCAAAGGATGCTCATCCTGTGTTCAAGGCAGTGAAGCATATGGATAGCTTTAAGTGGCATCCGGGTATTAGATTTCCAAGTATGGATGTTTTCAAAGATGCAGTGGCTACTTATGGCATTCAAGGTAGCTGGTCTTTGAAGTGGATTAAGTTTGACAACATTAGGGCAAGAGTTGGTTGTGCAGAAGGTTGCAAGTTTCTATTGTTTTGTTCAAAGCTCAAGGGTGCTGATACATGGGAGTTGAAGACAGTTTACAATGAACATGTTTGTGAGAGGACAAGTGGGAACAATTTGTTGAATTCGAAATGGCTTGCCAATCGTGTGGTTGATAAAATGCGAAGAAACCCAAAGATGAAGCTAGCAGAGATAATGCAGAAGGTTAGGGACAAGTACACAATTGATATCAGCAAAACTTTGGCCTCAAGAGCAAGGAAGAAAGCCTTAGAGGTAGTCCATGGAAGCTATGCAGAACAATATAAGAGGTTGAATGACTTCTGTGCAGAGATTCAGAGATCAAATCCTGGCAGCTCCTGTGGTGTTCATGTTGATAGACCACCAGAATTTGCTTTTGTGGATAATCCTGCACCTGAGAGGAATATGCAACCTAAGTTTGACAAATTATACATGTGCCTTGATGGGTGTAAAAAAGCTTTTTTAGCAGCTTGTAGGCCAATTGTTGGTTTGGATGGTTGCTTCCTGAAGGGAATTTATGGTGGTCAAATTCTGTCAGCTGTTGGGAAGGACCCTAATGATGGTAGACTGCCAATAGCAATAGCAGTTGTGAGAAATGAGAACACAGATACATGGGATTGGTTCGTTAATAGGCTGTTGGAGGACATTGGAGCTAAAGGGAAGCTGACATTCATGAGTGACAGGCAGAAGGTACGTTGTTTTCTAATTGCAAAGATTACTAACTTGTTTTAATTTCTACTATATTGTGAATTACTAACTGTGTTTTGTTTTGACACAATAGGGTTTGGTCAATGTATTGCAATCATTAGAATCACAACACGAGCATCGATTCTGTGTACGCCATCTTTACAGCAACATAAGTAAGAGGTACCCTGGACTCCAGTTAAAGGAGCTACTGTGGAAAGCTGCATCTGCCACATATGTGGAGGCATGGGAGAGAGCAATGAAAGAGATTGAAAATCTCAATCCTGCCGTAGCTGCAGAGCTATACTCACTTGATGCTCGTTTGTGGAGTAAGTCTCATTTCAGTGGGTATGCTAAGTGTGACACTTTGTTGAACAATATGACAGAAACTTTCAATTCCAATATTTTGCCATTTAGGGAGAAACCTATTGCTACAATGCTTGATGAGATTAGGGGTTATTTCATGACTAAATGGGCTGAGAATAGGATTAAGATTAATAGGTACCAAGGGAATATCCTTCCTAGGATTAGCAAAAAATTAGAGAAGGAGCATAAAGAGGCTGGTAAGTGGCTACCAAGGTGGGCTGGTGATCTGAAATTTGAAGTGATATGCATGCAGAATAAGTTTGTTGTTGATTTGGCTGATTACCACTGCAGTTGTAGGAAATGGGAGTTGACAGGCATCCCATGCAGGCATGCAATAAGTTGTATCTATAGTAGGAGAAGAAAAATTGAAGAGTTTGTGCCTGAATGTTTCAAGAGGGAGGCATATGACAAATGTTACTCTTTCATCATATATCCCACAGAAGGTCCAGGGAGATGGCCTAAGACAAACCATGATGATATCTTGCCACCAACTGTGCAAAAAACTGCAGGCAGACCTAAGAAAAAAAGAAGAAAAGAGGCAGGTGAACCAGCACATGGTAAAGCTTCTAAAGCAGGTGTGAAGATGAGTTGCAGCAAATGCGGTGGACAGAAGCACAATGCAAGGACTTATCATGCACAGATTGGCAGTGATGGTCAGAGTAGTCAAGAGGGTACATCAAGCACTATTGAGGTTGGAGGTATTGGACCACAGTCTAGGGAAACTTCTTCTACTGTGAGGTCAACTGTAAGGCCTTCTGTTACGTCATCAATTACTTCATCTGTAAGGCCTTCTGTTAGGCCATCAATTCCTTCATCTGTAAGGCCTTCTGTGCCTGCATCTATGAGGCCATCTGGCTATGTTAGAGGACTAGGGCCATTAGCTAGGGTAGCAGCAGGTCTTGCTCAACCATTTGGTGATGGTAGTAACCTAAGGGCATGTGGATCCATTCCTCCTACTGTGAGGCCATCAGCTGCACCAAAACAACCAGTGTTTAGGCCTCATTTGAGGACAACAAAATACTATGGACCTAGAACCATGGACCCTTCCACAACAAAACAGGTTTAACATCTTTGTTTTAGTATTAACTCTTAATCTCATGCAAATGTAATACGTTGGCCATCTTCTGTTATGCTATCATTTTTCAGGCATCAGGGTCTACTACGGCCACAGACACCCAAGAGTCTGCCAACAAATGAGTGATATGCATCTTGTAATGTTTAGTATTGTCTTTTGGAACCTTAATCTTTGGATGATCTTGTAATATTTAGTATTGTCTTTTGGAAGCTTGATATTTGGATGATCTTGTAATGTTCCTATGTTTTGTAATGGATATGTATTGAACCTTGATATTGTTGCCTTCTGATTCTGATTTTGGATATTCTAATCAAGTTGTTAGTATGATTTGTGTATGGATGTGGATAATTTGTTTATGTTTTTTTATAGTTGAAGGACCAAAAGTGTTACATTTTGATAGTTTAAGGACAAAATGTTGTGAGTTAACAAAGTTTGCCACTTGGGATTTTTCCGGTATGCCAACTAGGCGCCACGTTGGCTTTTTCAGTTGTCAATCAGACTTCAGGGACGAAACTGATACGGTTGGATAGTTTGAGGACGATTTTAGGCCCAAAAAAAGTTTAGGGACGAAATTGAAACCCGAGGTATAGTTCAGGGACGAAATGTGTATTTTTGCCCAATACAAATTTATTCTTTTAGACATTCAATATGACTTTACACGCACATAAAATTTTCACCTCGGGACAGGACAAATTGATGAAAATCATGTTTTTTTAGTACTTAAGTTACAATTAAGCCAAACAAAACACCCATTTTCTTCTACTACACCCCACTTTATCTTTCAATCAACTAATATGATTTCTTTAATCAAATCTAGTGGTTTTCCACCATCCACCTCTAATATGATGCCACCTACCTAAAACCTAGATCTCTGAAATTGAGATCAGTTTAATAATTGCATTGAATGATGCAATTATCCATGTGATAGCCTTGATGAAGCACTCTGTAAACAGCTCCAAAACAGTTCATTTAGTGGTTATTAAAACGAGACTTGAACGAAAAACGATTTAGATTTATGGGCCAAACTAGGATTGGCCCTTCAGTTAATGAATGGTTATGGTTTAGCCAGAAAAGATGGTGGGTCTCTTTTATAGCTCAACCACCCTCACACATGAAACTAAACTTGCATTGCTTTGACAATTAAAATTCATCAATAGTTCAATACTTAAATAAGTTAATATAGTAGGTGGTCAGGAAAGGAAGAGCCAGACCCGAAAGCGCTTTTGTTTTGTTTATTCTTCTTGTACACCATTTCTTGTGGTGGTTTTGGGAGACGTTGCAACCACCCATTTACAAGAATATTGTCAGACAAATACAGTTGTCCTGACTTGAATTCCTTTTGTGAATTAATTAAATTCAAGAGGTTGATTTGGGTTTAATTTAATGTCTAAAGACCATTTTTTTAGGTAATCTAAATTTGTATAATGAAGTGTGACAGATGAAAAATTGTTCCAATTCCATGGGTTTGGGTTTGGGTTTGGGTTTGGATTTGGAAAGATGATATGAGAGCATCAATGCCAGAGCTTGCATGTTATTTTTTTTTTTTTGAAAAAGGATCTTGGACCCAGTTGTATTAGATAAAAAAAGAAATAAAAAACCAATACAAAACTATTGCCCAATGGTCACAAGACGTACATATAAGAAGAAAACACATAAAAAAGCAGATTTCAATCATAAAAGGAAAAATACGGAACAAGCAAAAATCCTTCAAGTGAACCCACAAAAATTTTCCCCCACAAAACTATAACAGGCCATCCCTCCTAAACATTGACGGGACATTAGTTCATAATTATGTGAGATGAGCATGAGATGAGAAGAATATGAGTGCGAGATGGATGTGATAATACTATAAGGTGAGTATGATCATGTTTGGTATAAAATAAGGAGTGAGTATAAGTGTGAAAATATTAAAGGGACTTTTGGAGGCCGGTACACTAGATTATAGTTAATTGTAAAAAAGTGCAATCACTAAAACATCCTTTTAAAAAAGTACACTGGGGATTATCTTTTACCAAAATAACCTCAACTTTGATTTTGTCTCTCCACGAATTGTGATACAATAGTGATACTTTTAAATAGAAGATCCAATTTAGTGTTCAATTTATATTTTTGGCTCATAAAATGATGATATAAATGTTAGAATGTAAATTTGATAGCATTACATGTCTTTCTGGTTCAATTATGTCATTTTAGTGGATTTTTGATGTTCGTGATACTATAGTGATACATCTCTGCAGCTGTAAATGTTTTTCCAAAACGAGCAAGAGATGTACAAACCAATAAAAGAAAACCAAGAAAGGAAAAGTAATTAGCAATAAGAAGTATGCATATTGGTTCAATTGTATCATTTTAATGAATTTTTTGTGTTCGTGATACTATAGTGATACATCTCTACACTTGTAAATGTTTTTTTCAAAACGAACAAGAGAGGTAACCAAGAAAAGAAAATCAAGAAAGGAAAAGTAGTTAGGAAGATGAAGTATGCATACTAGTTTCATCATTTTAGTGGTTTTTTGGTGTTGGTGATACTATAGTGATACTATAGCGATACATCTCTGCAAAAAACGAACCAGAGTCCAGATCTGCAAAAAAACAAAGCACAACCCAGATTGAACAACGAAGCATAGTCCAGATCTGTCAAAAACGAAGCAGAGCAACTCGACGCAGTCCAGATTGAGCAACGACGAAGAAGGAGAGGAAGAGAGGAGAAACTCGGCCAAAAACGGAGAAGAAGACAACGAAGAACCAGATCAGAACCAGAAGAAGAAGAAGAAGAAAGAGGAGGGTATTATAGGTATAAACTAAAAAATATCTTAAGTCAGATGACCAAATTACCCTTAAATTGCACTTTTTTACAATTTTAAAAATGTCCATGACCTTTTTACAATTAAGTTGTCTAAAGTGCTCTTACTGCCAATTGTCCGAATATTAAAAGTACAATTTTAATAATTTTCTTTTTAAAAAAACAAAACATTGTATAAGAAAGGTAGAAAAACTTTTACACATCAAAACTCATTCTCCTGGAAAATAGTCATTCTCACCATTTTTGATAGGCTTTATTCTCTATAAGAGAGAATAGAGAATAGAATGAGTTTGAAATTCAACCCTCCAAAACTCAACCAAACAAGAAAATATACTAACTCTACCCTCATCTCACCCTCATTTCCCCTTCAAAACACCAACCAAATGTCCCGTGAGTTTCTTTGTCACTCGGTAGTTTGCCCATTATCTCCAAGTTTGACATAGCAAAGACTTGTAACCCGGCCCAGTCAAGCCGGATGCTACAGTCCAAACATGATCGTAGTGGGAGAGGGAAGAGGATGAGTGCATGGGAGACTCGTGGGTCTACATACTGAGTCCCGCCACATGCATGTGATGATTCCAGAGAAAACAAACATTCAAGCAACCAAAATAATCCAACATCACATGAGCAATTGAGCCCCATGAAAAAGACACCTTTCTAAGCCGATATTGCTGACCCCCCAGTATACATGTAGTAATTACATGATAACACTTATGATTTGAAGCAAATATCACTCTGCGTTTTGAAGCTACGGCCAAATTAAAAAATGAAGCACACCTTCTAGCACTAGAGGGATTCCAACTCAATGCTGGTCCTAGAATTTCCTTCCCTGGGCTATCCCTATTTGGTATGTGAAGAGAAGATATTGCGGACCCGAATTTGTATATCCGACTAAAATAATTCATCTTCAGCCAACTCGATCATAGATCGACTCAATCATTGTACTTAACAATATAAAGATGGAGATGTTACTCGATAAGATAGAATTATAGCAAAACCACTTGGCTTCCTTATTACTCCCCGCCACAAAAAAAAAAGGGACCATTCGGATCAATTGAGCCCATGAGCAGCCAAATAAAGAGGATATATAAGGAATCATGGGTTAGCCCAAACTCGCATAGAACAACCATGAGGTTATGGGTTCTATTCCTATGCGGAAGGAGGACCATTTGGAGGATTTTGTGTGTGGAGTGTGGACTTGCCCTTTGTGGGCCTTGTGAAAAACTTGCTAGTTTAGCAAGTCGTTGTCCCACGTAGAAGAAAAGTTGATGTCATCTAAAAAGGACCCAGCATTCACGTTGAGGAGCTCTGAACCGCACAGTCGATGGCCATGGCTTCAATTATACTACGTCTGCCCCAGCTTCCCACGTTACCTTTTATCCAGATATTGACACGTATGGAGAATATATGAACCTGGTTAATCTCCCTTCATGACTCTGGTTTGTATGAAATTATATGGTTCGAGTATATACATTCATGAAATAAATGCATAATCAATGCAAGCTGGATAGTTTTGCATGTCTTTTCTTAGATGAATTGTTTCAGAGAGAATCTTTGAACGTTTGATAATCCAACATATGATATCATCATCGATCACACTCCATGGACAAAATTTCTCGCTAAGATTATTGATGAAATCAGGCTTCATAGCTATGTGAGAGGTGAATATCGAATTCTTAATTGGGTAATCCAGTTAGGACTAACTTTGTGACCCACTATCATCCCTTTGAAGCAAAGCCATGACTCATGATATAAAAGGGTCCTCCGATTGTGGCTAGTGGAAGCACTGGATGTAGACTTGTAGTGTCTCCCAACAAAGCAAGAATCAATAAATAGAATCTCTGCAGGGCAAATCAATCGTGCCATCACATCTATATTCCAAATACATACCATGTGCCTTATCTGACTAAAGCTGTCAACCTTGCTTTATGCCCTTGGATTCATAACTGCAGAAACCCTAGTTTATGGGATATACATACCCTTGAGCCGGCGAAGAGTTGTTCTTGATGCAGTTCCACTTGCTTTAGACTAGTAGCGCAAATAAACTTAATTCACAAATTGCCTCTTTCAGCAAATAAAGTTTAAAGCATAGATACTGAAATAACTTATTTATACAATGCCATTTTAATCAAATTACGTACTTAACCTACTAATTTCTAAGTTGGCTACATAAATCTCTAGTCAAAATGGTGGTGGTAAAACACTTGTAGTCAAAAGGTCGAGGGGTCTAGACCCTATGTGGGTTGGATACTCTAATGGGTTATCGTCCGTAGTTTCGGTCTTCGCACAACCAAGGCCCATATGGGCTATGTTATAGATATAGATAGGTAGGATGGTCCAAGAGTATGGAGCATTTTCTTGCAATCCATTATTATCAGTTCCGACTCTTGGAAAAGAGAAAACAGTGAAAGACATATGTTTGTCGTTGTCCTCTTCTTTTGGTAGTCGAAAATGATACAATCTTGTTTTTTTGGAAATATGGCATGCGCCTTAATTCGAGCCGTTAGACTCGTACGCATAAAAGTTTCCCCCTAATGACAAATAAATTGGACCAAAAGTTCATACGTTCCATAAAGATATTACTCTATTGATCCTCTAACTATAGAAACATAACTAAGAACTTAAAAGACTTATGAGAGTGTCCAATTCTTAGTCTCAGACACATGTTTGTGGTGAGGTAACAAGTTTTCCATAGTTGAGAACTGAGCTCACTCTGACCTGTAAAGGAAGGAGTTGCGTATCCATGGACGGGCACTCATCTTACTGGCTGAGGGTCTAAATGTGTCATATTGGATTATATTTATATACTAATCTCCCACGTCCTCTCGCAAATTCCACCAAACAAATTGCAAGAGATTTGACCTTCGCTCCCATTTTTCTATTATAGTTTTCTTTGCCATTGCGTGTGATCCATATCATACTCAATGGGGGTGTCTTATATCTATCTATATGGCTCGATTTCTCCCACCACTTCCAAACGTAATCAATTCAATGGGATCTCATGTAAGAAGTCATCTCCTAATTGGGTGATGAGGCTGTCAGTCTAAACCCACTAACTAAAACCCTAGACTTACAGTTAAATTCCTCGCGTCATATTGGTTCTGTCATGTCCACTACCAGATCATGTTTTGAGGGAATCCCACCCATGTCACAAGCTCACAATATGACATTATATTTATTCACATAAACAACAGCCAACCAAGTCCATACATGCCCACTCGTGCACTACAATTTACTATTTTAGTAACCTTTTGGAATGAGTTTATTGCTATGGGAGGCCATTCCTGCTTGTCTTTGAAGTTGGTCGGTCCATTTGTTTTTATGAAGGAATTTTCAGTACCCCAAACATCAACAAATATGCAGTGTAGGTCGGTGGGTGGGTGGGTGGGTGTATATTGCTTACGTGGAATAATAATCGATTGCAAACTTGATCAAAAAAATGTTGGCTTTGTGACACAATCAAATGGGAATTGTATGGCAACAAGTTGGGCTCTGACTCATTCCCACTTACGGGACTATTCTCTCCATCTCCATTCAACCCCAGGTAACATGTCATCAAAAACTAGTCTCTCCTATATATACGTCTAGACCTGGCATGCTAGATATAGAATTCTGAACCCACCACCGCAATATACAATGCATTCTTAGTTGACACATCTACAAGATTCAAGAATGCTATAAGGTAATTTTTCAACTTTTTCTAGCTTCTTTAAGAAAAACATTTGCTAGTAATAGTATTTGCAACTTTTAGTTCACTGTTTTTGCATCTTCATTTTTTATTTTTCTTCCCATGTCATGAAATTACCAGGATTTTCTACAACTTCGTCTGACTTATTACTATAACATGTCATATTGCTTTAAGTTTTGCTCCTTGGGCCGAGGAACAAAATTTAAAAAGAACAACATTCCGTAACGGTAACACTACTATAGAACAAGCCTAACCAAACCAAAAAAAAACACACACACAAGAAAAATAGATATGAGAAAGAAAGATGAATTGGGGAAAATAAGGAAGTAACCGAAATTGAAACAACACTATTTTATAGGATTTGAGGACTCCATAATTTTCTAGAATCTATAATTACGGAGCCCCAAATCCTTCAATATTTTTAATGGATTACGGTTCAGGAAACCACTCGAATATATTCATGACTTGTTTTCGCCAGTCAAACAATGCATTTGACCTTACGGTTTCTTTTTCTTTTCTTCCGTAAACCTTTGTTTTTTTAATTCCCTTCTCACTCCATCAAAACAAAATCATGAGAAGGCATTCTCAAAAGCTAAAGGCACAATTAACAACATAATGTCTAAAGTCAATTATTAAAAAATCATTGCCGCACCCAAAACCAAGAGAGAATGCCGTAGACATGGTTGTCAAAATCCCAATTTTAATCGTAAGATCGTACGATTTTACGATCTTAGGTAATCACAACGATTCGAATCGATGTAAAATCTCAAAATTGATAAAATTCATCGATCTTATCTTACGATTTTACCCAATCTTACTGATTTTACGATTTTACCGATTTTAACCTTAATAGATTTATGGAGTCATGAGCTTATGGGTTGTGGTCTACTAATCATGTGCTTGTGTTTCTAATCCTAGTTTTTATTGAAAAATTGGTTATAATTTATTAACATGATATAATCGTGCATAATTATTGTGTTTGTTTTTCATAGTTCTCTAGAGGTCTTAAAAAATTACAATTTTTTGAAATATTAACATGCCTATAAATAAATAATAATCACATTTTTGAACTTTTTATTACCTATAAACTATAGTATATTATATCATGTTAATTATTTATTTAGAAATAAATAATTATATTATTTTACATTTATTTTTTAAATTTTATAAAATTTTACGATTCGATTTACATGTCTTCCATCGATCTTACATAAAATCCCGATTTTGACAACCTTAGATGTAGCGCAATAATAAGAATCCTAAGAAGAAAGGCCACTCACGACAATCGCTTGGATTAGTCTTTGGAGACAGGCCATGTGTAAGCGGGACAAGGTCAACTCCTTAGTCCTCTAATTTTTTATGTATTCTCTGACTCTGTCAGTTTAAAATATCATATCTATTCAAGTTGCCCACGAAGCAAATACACCTCCTCTTCCACGAACTCACTCGGAAATTTTAATCAATAAATATCTTTCAAAATCCGACTTCATTCTAAGAATATAATATGTCTCCCTTCCCAGAATTACTTTCCTTCTAACTTGGCATCTATTCTGTACCAAATCAAGACCAAAGAAAGATAGCACGTGAATGAAGTGGCTACATTGTCTTGACTTGTTTGATCAGTTATCTTAGGAGCTATTTTATATATATGAGGAATCAATACCACCAACTTCCTTCATTAACCTTCATTACTTGGTACTTTCCAAACAGACCAAAGACCGGCCAAATATAAACTTCATAAGGGTGACGAATTGACAATATCGTCATCCTTAGAACTTTCTCTCACTGTGTTTAAGCCTTGCGCAGGGAACTTGCCTAGGCATTTCTTTCTGCTAAATAGTAAAGACCAAGGCTTTCCAATTTCCACAAGCAAAACAAAATTTTATTTGGACAAAAGCTCAATTCCGTCTGTCATACGTTGTTTTTTGCCATCACCTACTACAGAATTTTGTGCACTCACTGCATGAATATAAAATAGCTGGCTAGCTCAATAGAAGGCCACAGACTTACAAGCACTTCTCCTTCAAGCCTTGTTAGAGAGCTGAGGTTGGAGTCAAGATTTAAGAACAATTCATTCCAGCTCAACATTCGTCATCCATATTTGTAAGAACTTGATGTTACTCTACAAATACTTCTGATATAATTAGTCTATTATCCCAGTGCATGACAGATGGCAAGACCTTAATTTACTCCATATAGTTTTTGTATTTTTTTTTCTTTCCCAATCCTATCAATTTTCCTTGCTGCTTCCACAAACTTAGATTAACTGGTATTCTGTTTTTGCATCTGTGTTGTAGAAGCATAGAACGAACTTATGATTACAGAAATGGTCCAGCGTCTACGAGAGATGTTGTTGTTTTTCTTGTTAGCAGTCTTTTCTAAGGCAACAGGTGCTAAGCCTTTTTGGAGGTATAGCGTGCCACCAGGAGGGGCACAAGACAATGCTAGCTACTGCCTGAGCTGGAGGCTGGCAGTGGAGGCCAACAACATGCGGCCATGGCGCACAGTCCCGAGACAATGCCTACACCACCTAGAGACTTACATGATCTGTGGACAGTATGCAAGGGATGTTGACTTGATCGTGGAGCAAATCTTAACTTACATCAATGAGCTAGTTCTCACTGGTGATGGCAAGGATGCTTGGATTTTGGATGTTGACGATACCTGTATCTCTAATGTCTTTTACTATCGGGGAAAAAGATTCGGGTATTTTTCCAAAGGATGGTTTTTTTTCTTTTCTAATGCATTTTTTTCTTTTGCGTAATATTATCAGGAGTAATGTTCAAATCATTCAATAAAGCTAAAGTTTGGTGTTATAAACTGTAGGTGTGACCCCTACGATCCAGCTGGATTCAAGGCATGGGCACTAAGAGGAGATTGTCCAGCCATTCCAGCCATTCTTGTACTGTTCAACAAGTTGGTTGAAGATGGATTCAAAGTGTTCCTGCTTACAGGCAGAGACGAAGAGACCCTTGGCCAAGCCACTTTCGATAATTTACATACTCAGGGATTTATCGGCTATGAACGTCTAATTATGAGGTAAGCTGGACAATTTCTCCCCTGTTATTTCATCAAATAATGGGGTATCAAATGCAAATGATTTATGGACATGTAATTGTTTGTTTAAGTCAGCCAGGAGACTGAAAGCATAGTGGCCTTACACATACAAAAGTTAAAATTTTCAGAGTGAAAATCCCTAATAGGCCAGTCAAACCTATCGACATTATTGGAACAACTCCATGCACTGCGTGCATTTGGAGGGAAACAAAATGGCAAGACCCCCAATACTTGCCATCAGCAAATTAATGACAGAGAATATGGGCCAGGCAACCACGGACCATACTGTACAATGACATTTGGACCAAAATTTCAAAAAGAAAAAGAGAGGGAGAAGAAGTTATTCTCTCCCCAACGATTCCTGATCCTATTTCCTACAAACTACACAAAACAGCAACATTTGCAAGAAACCAATATTTGGATATGAACATTTAGGCATTGAACGAATTATATGTCGATGCAAGGCATATGGTGGTGAATAGGTATAATAGCTATAGGTGGTCAAATAAATCAATGTTAAATGGTTAACACGGCACTGACTTTGTTTATGACAAAAGTTACATCATTTTTCTTCAAACAGGACTGCAGCTAACAAGGGACAGAGTGCTGTGACATACAAGTCAGGAATACGGCAGCAACTAGAAGGAGAAGGTTACAGGATATGGGGCAATATAGGAGACCAATGGAGTGATCTACAAGGAGAATGTTTGGGCAATCAGACTTTTAAGATACCCAATCCCATGTATTTTATTCCCTAAGTTCAAATAAAAGTCTAAGAGAGTTAGCCTCAGGCAGATTCACTTGACTTTGTAACATTGTCCTTCACCAATCCAAAAGACTGAGAAAGATCAGGCATAAGTAGCAATGGTTGTTCACTCAATAATTAGCAATGATTGTCATTTGTCAGCCAACTCAGTTGTCTAGTATAGTTCAACGTACTGTCAGATTATAGTCATTTTAGATCTTTTTGTTAGAATATGTATAAATTATGTGAAATGCCCAAACCCAACAACTTAACTTATTGGGTTGAATGGCAAAGTAAGTAATCTTAACAAGGTATCGTAGTGGAAGGTCTTGGGTTCAAACCTTAACTTCCGTAATTTAAACCCTCATATATGTTGCCCCAAGTGTGGGCCTAGCCCGGGCCTCGTTTGTTGTGCATGTGTTGAACCATCAAATTGTCCAGCCCACACGTGAGAAAAAGTGTTAGAATATGTCTAAATTATGTGAAATACCCCAACCCAACAAATTAACTTATTGAATTGAATGATAAAGTAACTAATCTTAAAACTTTTAGAGTAATGCCACCGAAAGAAACACTAACCTGGCAATTAGCAGCTTCACTTTTCCGTTCTAATCTCAACATCAATTGCATACAGAGCCATCTGCAACAGCAAACTCTAAAGAGAAAAGGTGAGCATGTTAAATAAAATGTCTAGCTCTAACATATTTCTAGTTATATACTTACATATACTAAGTACTCGCATAACTTAATGTCTATGACGGTACCATTAAGAACTTTGATGATGATCATAGTATCAAATTTATTTATACTCTCAATGTAGAGTGTACTTAATGGCAATCAGCATTTTCCACAACCAAGGTACTTCAACTTCTATCCAGTGGGTAAATGATGAAGCATGTGGAACCACAGATAACACAGAATTAGAAAAGCAACAGACTCTTTATGATGCAATGCAGTCATTTTAAAGGAAGAAGAAGAAGAAGACAACACAGTAAATAAAGCCACCAGTACAAGCTAATAAAAGTCTTTCTTAGTGATGGTCATCCAACAATTCTGCAATCCATTCACATTATTTTGAAGGAGAAACTCCCACATGCTATGGATCAATGAATCAATCCCTAGGTGCATACCAAACTTGTGTGCAATGATGAACAACAACTCAACAGAAATATTAGTTCCATTTTTTTACAGCTCAATCAACAGGCCATGATGGCACACACAGGAATTCAGTGATAGGGCCAAGTTGATTACATCTCTAATATATCTTTCTGATTCTAAAGCAAAATAAGGCATCCACATAAATGAGCAGCGGATCAAGCATTCACAGTAAAATCTGCAATTGCATTCACAGTGACAATAACATGAAAACGATACTTCAATTTAATGTTTGAAGACAGCTTAAGCATTCTGATTAAGTGACTGGTTGTATTAACACATCCGTTGAAGTAATATCCAATTTCGCATAATCAACAAAAAGAAGTAAATCGGATATCATCAGCTCTAACAAAGCATATCATAACCTAGGGCTTAACAAAACAGAAGGAATAAAAGACGCATTACGCAGTCGCAACATTAATCCAACACCGGCGGCAGCTTAACATCGATTTCCAGGCTATGAAAGATAGTTTGTGACGAAGTAAATTTATGCATCGTCAGACGCTCAATTAAAATCATAGAAATTAATACGAAACCAGTTTGAGTTTGAAAATCGATGAATGTTCAGGCAGATCCACACAAAAGTGTTTTTCTACGCTTCTTGAGGAATTGCAGTACTCAACATTGAACAAACACAGAACATTACTTATCGAAGGTAAAGAAAAACAAGGTAGAAACAGCACTTACACAGTAAATCTGCACAGGTGCTGCTTCGCCGCTTGAAATCCCCCTCAGCTTCTGTTGGTGTGGAGAACAGGAGAAGCAATGTTTTTGTGGTGATGTGAAAAGTGCGCCAGACGCTATATTTATATATTCCGAAATTTTCTCCGTTCGGGAGCAAGCATCAGATTGAAAAGACCCATTGAAGGCCCAAATTGTGGCCCAAACTTAAATAAGGCCCGTTGAGTTTACCGCCGAAAGAAGGGGGGAAATTTGGATTTGTTCAACGTCCAAACTCCAAAGCCCGAAAGAAAACACGCACGAAATTTCGCATGCTAAGCCAACGAACAGTGAATCAAATCATCATCAAAAATCAAACTCAGGATTAGTAGTTTGGCATTTGCAGAGAAGAAAATAAGGAAGACAAAAAATTTGATCTGAGAAAGATGAACGATGCGGATGTGTCGAGTCAGATTCAACAAATGGTGAGGTTCATCCGTCAGGAGGCGGAGGAGAAAGCCAACGAGATCTCTGTCTCTGCGGAGGAGGTAACTACTTAACATAAACATAATTAACGTTTATGAATTCTGGTTCATACCGGCAGTCTTGTGATTTGATTATGTAGGAATTCAACATTGAGAAGCTGCAATTGGTTGAAGCTGAAAAGAAGAAAATCAGGCAAGAATTTGAACGGAAGACTAAACAGGTGGAATCGCGCCGGAAAATGTGAGTTCGATTACAATAATGTAACCGCAATTTTCATAATTTTATTTTTAATGTTTGTTAGTTTCAGAGTGTGATTTCATGATATGGTATATTTGTAGTGAGTACTCAATGCAGCTGAATGCATCCCGCATTAAGGTTCTTCAAGCACAAGATGATTTGGTGAGTTCCATGAAAGATTCTGCTGCCAAGGAACTTCTGCGTGTTTCCAGTGACGAAAAGGGCTATAAAGACCTTCTCAAGAGATTGATTGTGCAGGTAAACGATCAACGTATGTGTTGGATGTTTAAGAATGATCTTGTGTTGAATAAGCAAATGATGAAAATATTTTCTTTGAATTGGTTAGAGTTTACTGCGGCTGAGTGAACCAGCAGTGTTGCTCCGGTGCAGGGAGGTGGATCGTAAGCTTGTTGAGTCTGTGATCAAAGAAGCAGAACGCGAGTATGCGGAGAAGGCCAAAGTAGAAGCCCCAAAAGTTACCATTGATGATCAAGTGTATCTCCCACCTCCTCCAAAATCCCAGGATCCCCATGATCCTTTTTGGTAATCGTTTCTCATTTGTATAAGCAAAATTATTTTCTTTCCATCTGCAATCTATAATGTTCTTGGCAGAAGGATATGAAATTATGAACTTACATTGACATTTTTTTTCTGGTTCTTGTTGAATGGTTTGAAAGCTCGGGTGGAGTTGTTTTGGCTTCACAAGATGGGAAGATAGTTTTCGAGAACACTTTGGATGCAAGATTGGATGTTGCTTTCAGACAGAAACTGCCCGAGGTATGTGTTTGCAGTTGCAGAACAATATAACTCGCACTCACAAAAAGCCTCTTACTCTGTGTTTCTGCTTTTCTGTACAGATAAGGAAGCGCCTTGTTGTACAACCGGGGGCATCATGATAGACTTGCTGCATATCCATTTGAGCATTGAGTCTGCGTATAGTCCTCTGTTTTTTCTTGTTCTGTTTAAGCAATCTGATGTCTACAATATGCAAAATCTTCTGAACTTCTGCTTTCTCAAATAATTTGGTACTGAGAAAAGGGAGTGCATGATGACTTTTCTCTTCTCTTTCTGTCTTCTAATTCATATAGGGTTCTGGCAATTAACAATGATGTTATAAAAATGAAGAATGGATTTTTCACTACTAGTTTTTAAATATAATTTAGCTAAAACGGTAGTGGATTTCAGACATTTCAACAAGAATCAAATATAGGATTTTATGATTCTCCAAAATAAAGAGTTAGGTCGTGCTGCATTTTGGTACATTGTAGCACTAACCTCTTGATTGCCGCCATGCTATGATACAGATTGCATGCCAAAAATTAATCTAGGAAACAGAATGCCTTCTACTCCTACCTTTCTTCCCCTCTGATCCGCGAGATTTCCGCCCCGTCTTTTGCTGTTTTCCTCCAGATGGACTGCTAAATATGCCGATCCTTCCAATCCCCCTAGAGAGTGAAGTGAAGAAAGTTTTTCCATTACCTGACTTATCCATCATCCCTTGTTTCATAAATAGCTGCTCCTTTTCCAACTCGCTGAGCCTCACTCGCATTCTAGAGATCTCAAGTTTAAGTTCTCGGTTTTCTCTTCTCAAAGAGGCATAATTGTCTCGAGGAGACATCGCTGCACTTGGGACCCCACTGCTCATTCTTTGTGAGAATAAGCCATCTCCAGAACTTCCGGACATTGTATTCTTCAATCGGAGCTGCTCAAAATAGAGAACGCGGACTACCATCTGTACTGGGAGCCGATCATTCTGTGCAGAATGATTGCATGCTTCCTGTGAGAGCTTTTGGCAGTCGATGAACTTGCAGAGCTTCTTACACTCTTCTTCAGTTAGCGTTGGATGAGCCTGAGCGGGAACGAAGGAGGGCATAACAGTTAAAATGACTGATAGAAGATGGAGTCAGAAGAGATAAATACCTTAAAATACTCATCAATTCGCAGAGTGGAGGAGATAACAATATGACAATGGCTCAAAGTACAGTAGGAAAAACAATCTCTTACATGTCATTTATGAGCTAAAAACTACATCATGAGTGTTGAAACTTATACCTTCAAATATACGTCAATTGCTCTATAGAGTCCATCATCAACAACACGGGCATAATCAGGCAGTATATCAATCAAAGCAATGAACTTCTGCAAGCTCAAATAAGGATCTGGAGCAATTTCTGCTAGATACGCATCAGTAAGGCGCCCTACATTTAATAAAGAAGCATGACTTGGAGATCCAATTCCTTCAGATTCATACCCACAATCTTCATTTTCTTCGTCCTCAATCCGCTGTAGGAAATTCACCAAAATCCGATGGATAGTATCGACATCAAATAATGAATCTCCAGTGCGGAC
Source organism: Tripterygium wilfordii (assembly GCF_013401445.1). Taxonomy (NCBI): domain Eukaryota; kingdom Viridiplantae; phylum Streptophyta; class Magnoliopsida; order Celastrales; family Celastraceae; genus Tripterygium; species Tripterygium wilfordii. The sequence continues at coordinate 12,399,791 of NC_052234.1, read as the reverse complement.
AGAAGGAATAAGTAAATCATCAAGTGAAACCGTTTCCAACTGAAAAGCAATTCTCCTCTCAAGCTCTAGCCTGCAAGCAATATTAGCTTCCACCATGATAGCCATCCTTAACATCCCAAACAGAAAACTCAGTGGAATGGGAGAGCTCTTCTCGTTACACATAAGGCCTACAAGAGTTTCAACAATTGTACTCTGATCATTTTCTACCATGCCATGATTAGGTTTCATTCTAGCCGGATTCCAGATATGACATTTCCCAATTCCCTTCAGTGACACTTGTGCATAATGCATCAATGATCCAACAATGCTAGCTGGGCGAATACCTACATGTCCCAAGGCACAGATAACTCTTTGATAATAATCAATCCTTAGCACAGTGAGATCCTCTATCCACCATTCTAGACAACCACTCTTAAGTTCTGCAGATTCTCCATCACAATCTAACTGAGACAAACCTGATACTAACTGCTCTTTGCAAGCATTCATCGCAATAGCTTCCACACATCTGCTAGGAATTCCTACCTCCTCTGCTATGGAAGGTAATGTTTCACAGGTAGATAGGACTTCCACAGATTTTTCAAGACTTTGAACCACAACTTGATTCAGAAAAATCTCTGTTCGTTCAATGAGGTTTTCTTCTCGATAGTCTTCGGACATTTCCAAGTATTCTGCAGCACAGCGCAAGCTGGCAACATTTGCTGCTGTGATCTCGAAGTTCATGCCGTAACAGAATTTCATGGCAAGCTCAAATGTTGGAGCCCCACCTGGTAAGCTGAGAAGCTCCAATCTTGAGATATTTGAATCCTTAGCATCTGCAACCATTTTCCTAATCTTTCCACTCCTAGCGACAAGGGGAAACTGCAGTCGACCAGAAAATTCAACATAGTTAGTTCATTCCAACTGAATGTTGGAGTCGGGATTTGCTCGTTGTATGAGGCTGAAACAAAATAATTGAGCTACTTTGTATATGGTGGCAGAGTAAGTACCATCAAGAGCATCAACCAATATGTCAAAAGAAATAGAGTCTACCCAACTACCTTAGCCTCTACTGGAATCAAGTTCAGAACAAACGGTAAGTTTAAGCTAGCACTATGATTTATAATCAGTATATTCGCGTGCCAATACATGTTGCATAGCCAGTCTTGAGATCAGTTTCAGATGTTACAATGAATAAATAAATACAACAACTGTAAAATCTCTCACTACGTAGTTTAGAAAGGAGAGTTTACCTTATGAAGCAGAAAAGACTCCCCATCAACGACGATCGTAATATCACCAGCAACATCTGAGAATATTCTACATGGAAGTGCAAAATCAGTGTCAGCACTCAAATGAACAGTCTCAGTACTTGACCACAAGGGGGAAAGCAGATAATTAGAGAAGCATTATATCTGCGATTCATTCTATGATAACTTGTTTTTCCTCAGTCATTTGATCAAACAGATAGCATACCCTCATTTTCAACCAAACCAATGCTAGAGAAATTTGATCATGAAAAACCTTAAAAGAAAGCATTTAACTTACAGTGATCAAATAGACTATTGTGGACACATAACAACATAGCCTAATAAGCCAAAAGACACGCAAGTACCAAAAAAACCCAATATTTAATGTATAAAGAATCAGTGCTATAAGGACAGAGATCTCTACATATTGTAATGAACCAGAACCAGAACCAGAACCAGACAAGCGGGAAATCAAAAATATTAAGACTACATACAAAACAAAACAGATTAAAAACTCTTAACTTTAGATTTTTTCACATAAACAAATCCATTAGGATTTAGGAATCTACATGAATGTAATCAAAAAGAAACAAAAAAAAAAATTTGTGTACCGAGTAGTGAAGGGGTTGTTGAACTTAGGAGAGGGAGATGGAGAGTTCTTAGTAGAAGAAGAAAGAAGGTTCTCTGCAACCATCTCTCTCAAACACGCAGCAGAGTATGGAGCGGATGATGGAGGGAATATGTATAAACTTCAAAGTGCTTTTACGAAAATAACCTGGTGATCTTAACTAATATACCAAAAAAAAAAAAAGGCGTCCTTTCTTGACAAGGACTCTCCAACCTAAACCTCCTTTTGCTTTGTTTTTATATTTCAGAAAAAATTATAATAAAAGTAATAAAAAAAAAGTGAGGGAAAATCAGAAGAATCCAGCATAAAAGACAAGAAGACTGGAAATTTCGAAGTTTGGGAATGCTGAAAAAAGAACGTTACAGGACACATGCTCTTTTACAATTATTGATGCAGCTTTGATAACGCTTGTTTATTTTTATTAATATTTAATTATTTATTGGCAGGATTTGATTAGGATCTTTGAGACTGTGGTTCACTGGGTTTGTCTCCCAACTGGGCCAATTCCCAAGGCAGGTTTGGGTGTGGGGCCTTCGGGCTGCGTCTCTTGGATGGCAGTTTTGTTATTTTGGTGAAATTCAAGGCTATGTCTCGATGACAAAAAGAAGACTGAAAAAGCTATTTCGGTCAAGTGTGGGGATGGCACGGAACTCGATAAAGAGGGAATAATTGTAGTTTTACAGAAGTACATTTGCGATATTCTTTTTGTTCTTGGGATTTGCGATTCTCTGATTTGGGCTAGTATTTAGGGTAATTTGGGCTCGTATATAACAGGGCCTAGATGCAGAGAAGCTACACGAGAGCACCAAAGTCCAAACTAGTGTCTCATGAGAAGCTCCAATACTAGACTGGACCCTCTAGACACGGGGCCGAAAAGGCCTTGCGCTGTATAAATTTAACCATTACCAAATTATTTTGGCAAATTTGAGATTAATTTAGACAACAATAATAAATCTCAATAAGTTTTATTGGCCTGCTATAATAATTATCTTATTTTTAAACTCATAGGTGTAATTAAAATATTATACGTGTAATTACAGTAACACATAATTACAATTACTTTATGATTGATTAGAGGGGTGGAGATCATTTGATAGCCATCTCCTCTCTTTTATTTTATTTTATTTTATTTTTTCTCGTGAGATAGTCTTGGTATGCTTGTCGAATAATTTGAGTTATCTGCGTATTCTACCTGTGAGTTCATCAATTGACAATGAATGACAATATCCGTGTGACAATAAAGAAGATGATTATGATAGTCGATTTCTTTATATCTACACCCGGATTTACTTATGTTTCCATATCTTATTTTATGCTACCTCAAATTGCTAGATCTGTCTTTGATGCGGTTTCAAATTGATAGATTTGGTTCTACAAATGCAAGTTTGTTATTTCAATCATACTTCAGTGTGAAGACAATAATCCTCTGTTTATTTTGCATTTTTTTTTTCCTTCCTAGGGTTGGGTGTTCTACCCAATGTATGTTGGTACCAATAGGTGTTTTGTTTGTTGTTAAGTCTTGTCTTGATGAGTTTTGTCTACTCATTTGATGGAGAAAAAATACCACATCTTTACTAATGCAATCTAATAAAGTCTTGTGAACTTAAAAATAATACAATTACTTTATGGTTTCATAGGAAAAACAGAAAAAGGTATTGCAATCCCAAACAAACAATTTGGTGTGATTGATTATACTCCCTTTTTTTCATAATTAAAGTGTATACTCTCTCCATTTTTTATTTATTTTAATTTCATAAAACGATCCAATAACGAGGGCAGAAAATTGGATTTGAGAGTCGGACAATACAAATTTTGAAACAGATTAATGCATTAGACCCTAACGGTTAGGGGATTAAGAAATGTGTAGGGGCAAAAGTGGATACACTGGACGTTAATGGTTTTATAAATTTGTGTCTACCAGTGGCTTACGAACCTTATATTGACAAATGGATTAGCAATTTCGCATACGGCGCCTAATATCTGCAGTATACAAACGAAGAAAATGCGCTCCCTCCACTTGCTCGCGCCTTCTTCTTTTTCTCTGTAAGTAATTGCCAAACACAAGATTGTTAGGATTTGGAAATCTCTTTTGTTTCGAATGATCTTCAGCCCAGCATACGAAAACGATTTGTTTCGAAAGTGTGTAGGTCTACTTGTCTCGTTCTTCTCATAGTTTGATTGTTCGTCTCTGTGAAGTTAGGGTTTCTGAAATTGTTTGGTGTTAGTCTCTGATTTTGGTTAATCTGAGGTACAATATCCGTTGATTCACGTGTTTGTTTATCAAACACGTTTTTAAAATTCGGCAATTTTTACTGTCATGGAGGATCTTCAGCTTCGCTTACAAAAACTATATGTCTTCGAAAGTTTGGCTTTCTTTGAGACTATGACTCGCTCGTTTTAATGTTCGACCCTGTGAAGTTAGGGTTCTGGATTTGTTTGGTGTTTGTTGCTAATTTGGGTTAATCGGTAGTATAATCCTTGTTTATTCGTGTGTTTGTCTGCAGTTTTTCTCTGTAACTAAACGCATCATTTTAAAATTCGGCAATCTTGATTGTTTTGAATGACCTTCAGCTTCGCATACTAAAACTATATGTTTCGAAACTCTGAAGTTAGGATTTCTGAAATAGTTGAGTGACTGTCTCTGATTCCAGTTAACATGAAATATAATATGCATTAATTCATGTGTTCATTTGCAGAGTTTTGTTTGATTGCCAATGTCAAATATCTAGTCACTTACTTTTCCCTCACAATCTCAACAATGGGATTGCAAGAGGTACGAGCTGATACCTATGCCTGCCATAAATTGAATGTTGGGTTATTTAACTTGGCTTTGTTTCTAAACCTTCATTGTTCTTGTTTTTTATGAATTTAGGCCTGTTGTGCTAATTGATTCTTCAAATCTAGTTAAGGTAGATGAATGTAAAATTGGGTTAAATTGATTTGTTATTCAAACCAAATGAGCATTTCAAACTAATAGCTCTTTATTTTTGCTATTACTGTGGTTTTTCTATACTTGGACTATGTATGTATTGATTTATTATGAACCATTTGATGCAAGATTTAAGGTATAACAATTGTGGTGTCTCTTGCTTCTGCCCTTCTTTCTCTATCTCCAGCGAGCAGAAAGCTTAAGATTTCTCAATTCAAGGCTAGCTTTTGGGAATCCATCAGATCCGGGTAAAATATGAAAATCTTGTTCTTTTGAAACTTTTGTTCACACATAATGACATAATGACTGTTTGCCTTCTGCTTGGAAGTTTTGGTATGTATTCTTACCATGAAAATGTAATGCCTGTTCTCTCCATCTCTGTGAGGGTGATGACATATGTTTCTTATGTAGAAACATCCCAACCCCGAGACATATACATGTTGGCTATTTTATTTTTGACCATCTAGAGACATGGTTATCGAGTGTAATTCATCCCCCTTTTTGTTATAGAAAGATGACGTTCACTGATTATCTTATATGATTAATTATGAACTTTCCTGAGGTTTGAACTATTCATTTTCATCTAAGAAGCTGCAGTTCGATGTGCGTGGTTGCAACATCCCTGGGAATGTTATAAAATTTAACAAATACAGCAGAAGATGATAAATTTTTGTATATTTCACGTTATTTAATTATCCAAAAGAAAAAGGAAGATAAAATATTCAATTGTTTGCTGGGTAGGCCGACAAGGACTTTGACTGGTAACTTCCTTGTCGCTTGTGTGCTATTTCTGCTATTATTTCTCTCATTCTCGCTAGTGCACAACACAGCAAGGTTAGCTGGTTTTGGTTTTCGTCTGCATTGCTAGAACACGCTCAAAGCTTTTCCTTGCTCACTAACTGCTTTCTTGAAAGTTTTCCTTCATTCTTTTCTAGGCGGGCCTGATCCCATTTGCTCATTGTTGCAGATTCGTAAAGAACAATATGACACGGGTCATTGAACCACCATCCTTACCTGATGAAGAGGAAGAAGAACCTTTGCTAGAGGAATTTGTTCTTGTTGAAAAGACTGAACCAGATGGAGCTACTGAACAAATTATATTCTCTACAGGTGGTGATATCAATGTATATGATCTTCAAGCTTTATGTGACAAGGTACCTCTTTATTATGAGTACGTCTTGGGACATTTATATGCAAGCTCAAAGTTAAATAATTTATAGCACTCATTAGGTGTGTACTAATATTTTCCCTGCATGCATAGTTCCTTTATTCACATATTTGAATGGAATCATTTGGGTGTGTTTGAGTTGCATTTTGTAGATCATATGTTTATTCCATATGACCATCAATTACGACTAATATCATTCTTCTATGAATGTATCTTTGCTTATTTAAAGTTCTGTGAATTTTTTGGTGTTGTGCATGTGAAAGTAAAAAATCAGTGATGTAATATCCTGTTTAACAGGTGGGCTGGCCTCGAAGGCCATTGTCAAAACTAGCTGCAGCCTTGAAAAATAGTTACATGGTGGCTACATTACACTCTGTAAGGAAATCATCTGGATCAGGTACACAATGGATGTTGCAGTGCCTTCCATTTAGTTATAACTGGTCATAGTTCAGTTGTTTCTACTTCTTAAACTATTTGATGAACATCTTAGTGTACTTGTTGAAGTTATTTGACAGAGGAGAATGACCAAAAGATGCTAATTGGTATGGCTCGTGCTACCTCAGATCATGCCTTCAATGCTACAATATGGGATGTTCTTGTTGATCCTGGCTATCAGGTATATTCTGTACCATCTGAGCATGAATAACCTGCTGGTTCAGGGTGTTGAAATGGTGTAAAACATTGTTAGTCACACATTGATATATCCAATAGAGAATGACTATTATGATGGTTATGCTACTTAATGTAGCTAGAAAGTGACCATAAGAATTTGAGGTTTAACTAGCCAGCTTGTGTGGGTTTATAAGTTAGCATGAAATCACGTACCCTTGCATTACAAAGCAAGGTTACAATGTTGTCAAAGGCGAAAGATGTGAAAGGTATCCTATCATCCAAGGCACATTTACCCCCAAGCAAAGGGAGACGCTAATTTTTTTTAAATAAAATATTTATAATAGGGGCTAATTCTCGTGTGCAAAGCAATCTAATTCACAATATAATCAACTACATCTTGTCGCCCGAGCAACCTTAACTTGTCATAAGCGTGTATAACTGCTAACTTTTTCTATTTTGCCAACTACATCATTGCTATATCATTTACTTTTCAGGGTCAGGGCCTTGGTAAGGCTCTTATTGAAAAGCTTATAAGGGCTCTTTTACAGAAGGACATTGGAAATATAACACTTTTTGCAGATAGTCAAGGTATTATATCTTTGTCTGGTGGTTACTGCCTTGTCCCCTGCCCAGCTTGGCTGCATATTATATTTTTGAAAGGCCACCTCCTAGACTGTGGGCAGTGCTACTTTTCATTAGGTCATAAATATACTTTGTACCCTTTCTTGCCATAGTCATATCTTTGCTTCCATGCTACCCATGGAGTAGTTGTTCCCTTTTTAAATATTTATGACTGTCTATGAGGACCTTTTGAAAGGCCACCTCCTAGACTGTGGGCAGTGCTACTTTTCATTAGGTCATAAATATACTTTGTACCCTTTCTTGCCATAGTCATATCTTTGCTTCCATGCTACCCATGGAGACGGAGTAGCTGTTCCCTTTTTAAATATTTATGACTGTCTATGAGGACCTTTTTCTGGGACATGTATTGATTTGTATTTTGAAATGTAAATATTCACCTTATCTCTTATATTGTTATTGCAGTTGTAGAGTTCTACCAGAATTTAGGTTTTGAACCTGACCCTGAAGGGATTAAAGGTATGTTCTGGTACCCAAAGTAAACTGTATTCACTTCAAGGAGGTCAAGTTACTTAAGTTGGGAAGTTGGTTCATCTTTTAAGTTCTCATGGAACTTGGGAAACTGGTGGGGATTTCTCTATTTGACCGCATATTAAATGTGCATTTGTAATTACAATTTACAAGCAATCAATATTTATTCGTTTTGTAATTATTGTTCGTAATCTGCCATCGACTTGCAATGGTTGCTCAATCCCCAAAGCATGAGAATGAACTAGTTCAAGAGCATAGATATTCTCAAGTGGTGAAGTTTTCATATCTTCTTTGATGTTTGGTTTATTTTAGTTCAAGTCAGTTGAATGAATCCGATCTGACATACATGATTTTAGACTATTACCCACTCAGAGGGTGAAAAGAGCAAGGGAAAAAATGGCTTGCCTGGTTAGAGATTCAATGGATTTGCTTGCAATAAGATCTTTAATATTTGGGATTACTATGCCAATTTATCAGTCTGCTGTTATTTTCCCCATAATTAAGATGTTTAATTTGAGTTCTATGTGTGCTGTACCTGCCAACTGACTCATCTAAACTTAGCCTCAAAGTTAGGCTTTTAATGTCTAGTTGGGATTGAACTACATCCACAGATACTTAAAAGGACTTGGTCCATGGGTTTGAGGCAACCTGCAACTATTTCTTACACTCTTTTTGTTTCGTATCATTCTATATATAATGTTCAATTAATCAAATTTAATACATCAAAGAATCTTACTATGCAAGTGGGATGCTCTGTTTTGCAATGATGGTTGATGCAGAAACATTTGGTATGATGCATCTTTATAGGGGTGGATTTTCAGTATAGCTGTAAATTGTGTTGTATGATATGTATTCACTATTCCTCATCCAGGTACGACAGTTGAGAGTTGATGCAGTTCTTTTTAATTATGTGATCCCTTCGTTTAGTTCCTTATTGAATTTTTGTATGATTTTGGTTAGAATTTCCCCTGCAGGTGCCTTTTTAGACAACTAAAATGTTATGACTGCCTAGATGATATACACCAAGTAACTATTTATCGAATCCCTCTCTTGATTTTATAGTTTAGCTCTAGTTCTTCAGATTGCTGGCAATTTATTGTGCATCATATTTCTTTGTGCGATCTACTGATTTTGATATTGAAAGTCAATGCTTTATGAAAATGATGTTTGAGTTGATTATTGTCTTAAACTTGAAGCTGGATGTCAACAGTTCTTATCTTATTTATGAAATCAATTATTTCAAAGATTTGGAAGGAATATTAGCCCCATTTTATCAAGTTAACATTTTCAATTAGCAGTAACTTGATTAAATTTTTTTTAATGCTTCACTTGATGAATATCTCTCTTTCATTTTATTCTGAGAAATTCTAAGGAGATTTTTTTCTTTTCAGAAAAACTGGTTTAACTAATCTTTTACGATGAAGTTTTTTCCTTACACATTAGAAAGGTCCATCCCCAAGTCAACTTGACCACCCTCGGGGGAGAGGGTTAGGATTATATTAGCATCTCCATTTATTTTTCTCTGGTTTGTCGCTATGATTTGAGATCTGCTTGTAATATTTTTTTTGGCTTTCACTATGAAACATTTGTTTTTCTTTTTATCCATTAAAAAATAGAAAAAAAGAAGTGTTTGTATGACATTTAAAGGACTGCTAAAGGAGATTGTATTATTTGATGTCTTTGTTTTGGAATGGTATAAAATAAAACTAGTAAATATCTACGCAATCTTTGGTTTGAATTGATGTGTTTGGCAGAGCAATACGTACTATGACCCACCCTTTTGGGCGCTAGAGGGTAAAGTGTATAGATCCTCAAAACCGGCCAAGAAGCCGTCTAGATGAGTGGTCATCGGATGGCAATTATATAATAAATGAATTCAAACATTGTCGTAGAATATTTTGGGTGGTTGTCTCTTTGATTCCTGTCTCTATCTTTTATTATTCATACAATTCATACATACTTATGTGTTAGGTTTATCAATCTTAGACTTTTAGTTGCGCAAAGTGTCAAGAGAATAAGCAGACTTCGTTGAGCATGTGCCACCTAGCACGTAAATCAAGGGTGTCAGCGTAATCTGTCCAATTTGTCATTTCTTGCAGTTCGGTTGCACAAAGTTTAGGTGTGGCTGTAGGAATTTGATCAATGGAAGATCAACAAAATCCCTAGATCTGTGAATCGGCCTTTTCACGGTTTAACTAAATGGGCTGAACCAGTCAACGAGGTTAGTCGGCCCAATAAAATTAGAGTTCTCATGATTTATCTTGATCAATGAGCGATTTTGATACGATATTAAGTCCGTTAAGTTTTTTACCGTTGGAAACTTGATGTCAAAAATCAAAATTCTCTCCCACCACGGCATGCAGTGGCGCGTGATATGCGTTGGTTGGTTAGGTTCGCTTCATTGTACCAGAAGAGTCAAACTTTCATTGTAAAAGAAGGAAACCAGGCATCTCCCAGTTTCACACGGAGAAAAACCCTTTTCGTCATTAAAAAATAGTAGCTGTAATATCTCTCTCTCAAATCCCTCTCGCTTTCGCCTGTGCCTTTCGGGAATGGAAGATAAAACGACCATGACGACAATGCCATATCAAATATGGATCTATACTCTATGTAACTTCCAAAAATTCTCATTATTGCATCGTTATCTGATACACTCTCCCCTTGACGATTATCTTCCCGTGACGATTATGCTCCGTCATGGTCAAGAAAACAAAGCTCAATAGCTTGACCTAACTGACAATTCACCCTTCTCTGTCATCTCGCGAAGCAGTGAAACTTCTTTCGGAAAAACTACAAGTAATATTTTCATCCTTGTTGACTTAATTTCATTATTTGATTCTTTCTTTGGCGTCAAGCAAGACAGTTAGGTTTTGATGATTTTGATTTCCTTAAAGCTACGAAACCCGGACTTCATCGTGGTTTTCTGTACGTTTTATTACTCACTAATTAGGCGATGGTTTGATGTTTTGTAGTTTTCGTGTTTGACAAAAAGGACATGAATGTCGAGAGTGTCTAATTTTTACTTCATTGTTGCTTGTTTGGGTTAGGCAGGGCACCAGAATGTTGGGGCAGAGAGCTTGGGGATTTATTGTGGCCGTCTCCTGTGGCTTTTTGATTGTAGCAACTGCACAAATTACGGACCCTGTTGAAGGTGATTTTACTTCAGAAGCTCATGATCGCTTGTCATATCAATCAATTTCATATTTTACATTCTTGCGCTGTTTTCCTCTTTATATCACTTGTAGTGCTGTGCTGGATGCTTGTTTAAGATATACTGGGTAAATCTAAGACTTTGATGATGCTTGATTTAGTTTGAATTATGTTTCTTTCACTATAAGTAGGCTGCTTGGTTATACAATATCAATGGTTGAAGTATCTTCCCCCAGGACTTTCATAACGAAGTAACAAGAGGAAGTGAAAAAAAAAGAGACAAAAAAGGGCCAGTTCCTGCATGAAGAAATTACTTTTAAGAATGGTACTATAAAGACCATCAAGAATAAACCTTTTGTCACTGCAAGATCAGCAGTCCAATACAAAAAAAATTTTGGCCAATTGTAAATGTGAAAATTTTCAGGCAATCATGAAGTTGACATTGAATATGCTGAATGATGCGTCATCTACTTTTTCCTTGCATTCGAATATTACACAAGGTGTATTATTTCAGTCAATGATAATTATTTACAAAGGGAAATAAGTTTTTAGGTATCAGAGATACATAATTCTGAGTTTCATCTTGCAAAGGGTTTTGACATGGAAAAGAACGCCTTTCACAATTTCTTGGTTTCCATATGGCTGGTAGGATATGTTTTGTGCAAATACATAACTTGAGTGCCATGAGAAACTCTCTCCATTAACTGCATCCTGTTATTTACTTATTAGTTGTGTCAATTTGCAGTCAAGGCACTGCTAACTGTCAAGAGCACGTTAATTGACTCAATGAGGCATCTCAGGAATTGGAACAGGGGGGATCCATGCAAGTCCAACTGGACTGGAGTTATATGTTTTGATACAGTTGGAGCTGATGGATACTTGCATACTAAAGAGCTGTATGTCCTTTGTGACACAGGACTGCTTAAGTTTGCTTTCTATACTTTTGATTGATTTTGTTTTCTTATTATTATTTTATTTTGTTGAAAAAAGGAGTACTATCTTTTTTACTCATTAAGCCATAATTGTTACCAGTGGATTCAATCTCTTTTTTTTTCCTTGTACGATGGATTCTATAAATATGTTGTTGCATCATAGACTTTCAACAGTGAAAACTTACCTTCTTTTAACTCGATGCAGTCAGTTGCTGAATATGAATCTCTCTGGTAATTTAGCACCTGAGCTTGGCCAACTATCTCAGCTTCAAATTTTGTGAGTCATAGTATTTAGTTAGTTGATTTCTTTAGAAAAAATACATGGTATTTATTTGTTTAAAATTTCTAGAAAAAAATGTTTATACGATGCTGATATGTTCATTCTTTTGTTGTCTTCTGGAAGAGATTTCATGTGGAACGAATTGACTGGCAGTATACCCAAGGAGGTTGGGAATATTTCGTCATTAAGGCTTCTGTAAGTTAATTTGATGTTGCTTCATTTTGGAGGTTTTTCTTCCATCAAATGAGTAGAAAGAATTTAAGTCTGTTACCATGCCACGTTGTTGCAACCACTGGAATGAATTCTTTAGTACCCACAAAATGTCGATTCATGTTTAGGGGAAGAAGGAACTTGCTGAGGTAAAGTTCAACTTCCTATTTTAGACCTCTGTGGACTATGCCAATGAGTTCTGTTCTGTGAACCTTGTCCTCTGAAGTTCTTACTGAGTAGTCGATTGGGTATGATGAAGTGAATATTGAGATTTATCAACTGCTGAAAATTTGATGAGTCTCTGGTATTTCATTGTTAGTTATTTTGCATGAACATTTCCATTGTTTCAAATTCGATCTTCATGTCCATTGAGAATATCCACATAAGAGGGACCTAATATCTTGCAAATCAATAATAACTTCAACAAGTATACTAAACCATTGAGCATCTGAGACTTTGCAATAACTAAACTTTATTTGGTATAATGTTTGCACAGGCTCTTGAATGGAAACAAGTTATCGGGTTCTTTACCTGACGAGCTCGGTTATCTTGCGAGTTTGAATAGACTTCAAGTTGACTCGAATAATATTTCAGGTCCAGTGCCAAAATCATTTGCTAACTTGATCAGTGTGAGGCACCTGTAAGTGGATCCTTATGCCAATTGGTGTTTAATATTGGAGAGGAGGCTTGTTTTCTTAGATTTATTTCATCTGCCTCTAACTTCTGCAGACACTTGAATAACAACTCGATTAGCGGTCAAATTCCAGCTGAAATTTCCAAATTACCAAGTCTTCTTCACTTGTGAGTTCATGCAGCGTTTACTTGTTGGAGCACACATACCACATGCGTTAATGTATCAATATTTTGAGTTTCCTATTGGCATTTTGGTTTATGAAATAAATTTGCGCAGGCTTTTGGATAACAATAACCTTTCAGGGAATCTTCCACCTGAATTCTCGAACTTGCCAGGACTGCGCATACTGTATGTCCCTTCACTGTGCACATTATCTATATTGTAATTTTGGGGAATCTGTAAAAAAAAACACACTTTATTATATGCTGTTAGTTCTAACTTCTATACTTCCATTTTCTTGATATTTTCTGTTGCTTGTGGTGATATGATCCTTTATTTGATGCTAGTGTTCTCCTGAAACTTTAAGGAGCAAGCTTCAATGTGATGATGACCCACACGGGCATTACTTCTTTTATATTGCATTGAACTTTTTTTTTTTGACATTTCTGATTATTTATTCCTTGTTTTGCAGTCAGCTTGATAACAACAATTTTAAAGGGTCTGAAATCCCAGCTACTTATGGAAACTTCTCCACATTGGTAAAGTTGTGAGTGACAATGACTCTAAACTATGTACACTTTCCTGTGTATTTTGGTGGACCATGAATGTAACATGTTTTTGGGAGAATAGCTACTGTATGAATGTAGATGTTGATACATGATTAAAAGGAAAAATAAAACTTAAAATCTCTCTTGTGAAAGGATGACATGGTAGACTCATCATGCCATGCAATTTGATGGTGGCTGATGATGAGTTTTGGGTGAATCATGGCATTTGTTGATTATCGAGGGGCCAGTGACTCCTGTCTGTGGTTCTGTATCATCTTTGCTAGTAGAAAGTTCCAGATATTAGACTGTCTTCAGAACAAGTAAAACCTGAAATCAGTCCGTTCAGATGTAAAATTTATCGGTACAAGTCACACCCACCCTTAAATTGTCTTAGACTCTAGTTATTTATCACACTATCAACCCAATCAAATTAATGTGCCACTAATAAATAATAACCCCACAATCAAGCTTAGATGTTCAAAATTTAAGACTACGAACGATATCAATCAGTATGGTTAGGTATTGCTGTGTTCGGAAAGTTCTGCTAAACGCACTGCTGATGTTTGAAATGACTGTTTGGTGTGGCAGAAGTCTAAGAAATTGCAGCTTGCAGGGAGCTGTTCCTGATCTTAGTGTGATTCCAAACTTAATCTATGTGTAAGTAAAATATTTTTCAAAATCTTTGTAGGTTGTTTATTGTGCTTCTGTAGTTTTAAGTTTTAACTACTCCAGACATTATATGAGAATAACTTTTCTCATTTTATAGCTACCACATCTGGTGTGTATCTGACTCGTGGTGGTCTCTGCAACAGGGATCTTAGCTGGAATCAACTTACTGGGCCCATACCATCGAATAAGCTTGCAGATAATATGACAACTATGTATGTGAAGGACAGCTCAGACTTCTTTGTTGTTGTGTGAAGAGATATTCTACAAATCAAGTTTGCTTACGAACATAGTTGACAAGAATTACCCTAGAACTAATAACGCTATATGGGATGAAGACATGTATGGTTAACTGTTCTGTTCTTTTTTATTGCAGCTATCTGTCAAATAACCATCTTAATGGATCCATTCCTGAAAGTTTCTCCAATCTTCCTTTTCTTCAGAGGCTGTAAGATTGTCTCTCCCAGTATAGATTTTGCTGTTTTTGATAATGGAGTTGATATTACATATTAATGTGTAGGAAATTCTAATTCTCCTTTATTTTTTAATGATGTTATGTTCTGTCACTTGGGAACACGCTTCTTTGACCCCTCTGGTTATGATATTTTTTCATAAATGTTTATGACAGGTCCCTTGAAAATAATTTTTTGACGGGCTCAGTTCCTGCTAACATCTGGCATAACATTTCGTTCACCAAGAGTGCTAGGCTTATTCTGTAAGATCTGAAAGGCTAAGTTAGTAGTGCCATATAAAATTTTCTTCATTTTTTGTGTTGGAGAATCAGCTTGCCTGAATACCTGATGCTATGTTTACGTAAGGAAATTAGGTGTTGTGAGTTTCCAGAGTTACATTTGTTAGATGCTTTTCAATGTCAATACTCATCCTTTTACCTTTTTTGTGCCTTTCAAATGCAGTGATCTTAGGAACAATTTGCTCTTGAACATTTTAGGAGAGTTGAATCCTCCAAAGAATGTCACTTTAAGGTATGACTCTTGTTTGTATAAGGAATGCAATGACCCCAAAACTCGAAGTTCTTGTTTTTAGTTGTGTATGGCCTTAAAGGTCTGCTAGTGAAATCTTTAGATATGGTGAACAACACTGCATATATTATTCTGCACCTTGCTTGTGATAGCCCCACACTGAAAAAGCGGTACAATCCCCCCAGCACATTTTATGCAAAATTAGGCATCATTTGCTTCTGACCAAGGTTCATTAATAGTCGACAGCAGCCAGTTCATGCAAAATGATGTTGATTCTGGTTGGATGTAATGGCTTAAGGGCATTAAAATGCCATGGCAATAAGCCAGAGTATCTTCCCGAATCTTTGCTTTAGGTTTTCTATTGTCATTGAGAGCCATTTCTTAATGCATGAGTGATAATTATTACCGAGGCATTTGTAGGAAAAAATTTATGGCAAGTTGTTGGAATAAGCAACTTAGTTTTTGAGGGCATGTGGAGGGTAACATTGGTGTTCTAGTAGGAAAAGGCGGGTTGTCCAAGTGCAGCACGAGTATATTTGGGATGTCAAAAAATGGCTGTACAATTAGGGTTACATTTTGGCTTATGAATATGGTGTAGTTCTGTATAATTTTGACAGTCCAAAAATTCAGGTACTGTACCCGTGGGCGTAGGCACATTGTTGAACCACCTAAGTCCTTGTATTGGTTTCTCTATCTCAGTTCATGTTTTATATGCACTCACACACACATCTTAATCACCAGTTATTCTGTGTGCTCTAATTTCCAATGCAAGCATTATTGCTTGATGGGTCATAAATACTCTTTTAAAATTATTGTTGTCAAAACTGTTTTTGGGGTTTTTAATTTGTAGCTGCAGAGATGTACTTAATCTTTTTCATGTCTAGTGGGGAGAGGATATGAATGAATAGTTGGTGGACACAGACATGCTGAGGAAACAGACATTCTGCAGTGCAGGGCTTCTACCCTGTTGCTGCGTGTTTAAAATCAACCCTAATATGCAGCCCAAAATTTTCATGTAATTCAGCTGATCATTCTAATGTTTGTAAAAAAGGCTTTAACAATCCTGACGATGATATTACCTGTTGACTCATATGCCTTGATTAATTTTTGAATGTCTTGTAATTTTAGTTGTTGGTAATGGTAAATAGTCGGTGAAATAATTCTTAGTATGTCATGCTTTGGCTTTGATCTCGTGATATCTAACTCTTACCACTTTAATTGCTGTAATTCAGGCTTGAAGGCAATCCTGTCTGCAGAAATGCAAATATATTGAATATAGGCCAGTTCTGTGCATCTGAAAGCAAAGGGGATGAGGGCAATGAAAGTTCAACAAATTCAATGGTGATATGTCCTATCCAAGCATGCCCGACAGATGATTTTTTTGAATATGTCCCAGCATCTCCAGTGCCTTGCTATTGTGCAGCTCCTCTTAGAATTGGATACCGACTGAAGAGCCCTAGTTTCTCTTATTTTCCTCCATATATTCCTTCATTTGAGATGTACCTAACCAACTCTCTGAACTTGGAACTTTATCAACTATCAATTGATTCATTTTTGTGGGAAGCAGGCCCTCGTTTGAGGATGTACTTGAAGATTTTTCCTGTTTTTAATCGTACTCGCTCAGGTATATTCAATTTAACTGAGATTCAGCGAATCAGAGGCAGATATACATCATGGGATTTCCCTAGAACTGACTTCTTCGGGCCATATGAACTTCTCAATATTACTCTGCTGGGACCTTATTCAAACAGTATGTATTCAATCCTACACTCTTCCAAGGTCCAACTGTCTCTTAACATTCTATAGTATTGGTTTAGAAGACAACATGCTATTTTTATGCATATCAAATTTGAAGATATTATTAATGAACTATAGAGAAGCTAAGTATTGCATTTTCACCCCTATTAAATTATGTCTCAGTAGTATGTTGCCATATCAAGGACTTTTGCGTTTGACCAGTTAGTCTCATGTAGGAGCGGGATACTGAATGTCATCTCTAAATATATAATATATATTAAATTATTTTCGCAAAGCAGAGCAAAATTCAGGTTTTTCATGAACAAATTCGAGTTGTCCACTCATGAGCGAAATTCGTTAGTTGATGAGGAATGTCATTGTATGTACACTTCTTCCTCAGTTACTTGTTACATATTCACTTATTAATATACAGCATATGAAGTATTTTATTCATCTATATTGGTGGCTATTGCTTTGTAAAGAAAAATGTGTGGCCTTTTATGAAGAGACAAGACTTCTAAGCAAAAGTTTGTTAAACTTATAATTATGGGATTCAAATCTAATTATCATTAAAGCAAATTGTTAGGCAAACTCTGTGAACCTGACTTCATGTGATAGGCGTAGCTTTTGGTTATTGGCACAAAAGCAGACTGCTTGGCAGCATATTTGGAGCATCTAGCTGTAACTCTATTATCTAAACTAGTTTTCAGGCTTAGGAGAAACAATGTAGTCAATGTGATATTTCCTGTATTCAACGAAGCCGCACCTAGGCGAGGCTATTTGTACTATGTTTATTTTCTAGGCATGGAGATTCTATGTAGAAATGGATTCATTACCTGCCTTTTAATAATAGGGCTCATATTTTCAGTGATTATTAAAATGGTTTTATTTCTGATAGTATACTTAAAAACTCAAAGGAAAAGTATCAGTAAAGGCATTTGGGCAGCCATCATAGTAGGAGCTGTAGCCAGTGTTGCAGTATCTGTGATAGTTACCCTTCTGGTGACAAGAAGACATGCTAGATACCAGCATGTACTGTCAAGGAAACACTTATGTAAGTGTACCAGGATTCATTAATCTCGTTGAGTACAATGGCCGATTATCAAGTTAATGAGGGTAACTTTTTATGATGTTTTACAGCCTCGAAGATTTCCATTAAGATTGAAGGTGTGAAAGGCTTCGCATATAAGGAAATGGTCGTGGCTACAAACAATTTTAACAGCTCAAGTCAAATAGGCCGAGGAGGTTATGGAATAGTTTACAGAGGCAATTTGTCTGACAAAACAGTTGTCGCCATCAAGCGAGCGGAAGAAGGATCCTTACAAGGCCAAAAGGAATTTCTGACAGAGATAAAACTGTTGTCAAGGTTGCATCACCGAAATTTAGTTTCATTGGTTGGTTACTGCGATGAAGTAGGGGAGCAGGTATGTTTCTAGTTTCTACTGTGAAAAACTACAAGTATCATCTTGGCGTCATCTTTTCTTGTATTTAAGTGCAATTTTAAATTTGGCGCCAGTCATCAATAATTGCAATTTGAATTCTGGACAGAAATTTGGCGCTTCTAATGAATAAAGTGGTGGCGCAGAATTTGCATCACCTTTTATGCTGAGTCATGCTATACCGTTTATCTCCTTTCTTGCTTTCCCCTTTTTTTTATGATAATTCTTTGTTTTCCCCTTTTATGCTGACAAGGTTTAACTTTTGTGTGCAAAACTTAAGCTGGTTACTGCTCCAAAATATTTCGCAAAATCCAAAGTTGGATGTTCAATGCTGAGTTATGCTATGCCAATTTAATTGTATTGTTTCTTCCATCTGATGGAGATTCCTTGTGAAATCCTTTATCAAGAATATTGAACTGTTACAGCATCTATAAATGCAAGAAACAACCTGAATACCTGATTATGGATATGATTGACCTGCTTTGTTTTTGGTGGTGTCTGTACAGATGTTGGTATATGAGTTCATGCCGAATGGAACCTTGCGGGATTGGCTTTCGGGTATGAAATATAAATTTTCACTTGAATTTGTTCCTCTTCTCAACTGTTATTCACTTTATGCTTGTCAGCTCCTCCATACTTTCCCAAAAAAAAAAAATACAGAATGTATTTGCAAAATATATTATATGGATAATTTTGGTCTTAGTTTCTATCTACTACCTTCATGGATAAAAGTTTATATATAGTTTCGCATTTTTTTAATGACTATCCATGTCAAACCCTATTCTTGGGTTTCTGGTTGACTCAGCTCAAAACCCTTGTTTACTGTTGCTGCTATGAAGCATGCAAAGATAGTGAAACTAATATCGTGATACCAGTAAATTTGTTTCCATGGTCCTTTTCCTATGGTGCATCTTACAGCGAGATATTTCCAATTGCATTATCTACTCATTACTTAATTGAGAGCAGATATCACGAACACTTATGAGGCATAAATGCATGCATATAGACATATAGTTATTATTTCAACTGTCGTTATCAACTGCTAATAGCTACTTGATATGCAGCTAAAGCAAAGCAAAATCTGAACTTTGGCACAAGGTTGCGAATTGCATTGGGTTCAGCCAAGGGCATCCTTTACCTCCATACCGAAGCAAACCCTCCTGTATTTCACCGTGATATAAAAGCCAGCAACATACTTTTGGACTCCAACCTTAATGCTAAAGTTGCTGATTTTGGCTTGTCACGTCTTGCTCCAGTTCCAGATGCTGAAGGGACTTTGCCTAATCATGTGTCCACTGTTGTGAAGGGAACACCGGTAAAGTTTACTCTTGCACTTTCACTAATATTAATGATACAGGAACAAATTGACAGCGCCTGCTAGATATTTATATCAGTATTAATTAACTAGAGATGATGACAAAGAAGAATTGTTGCTTTTGTCCTTGTTGGCATAATTTTTCCCCTTAACCCCCACCACACCCACTCCAATGGTTTTTCTGAAGGAAAAGTTACTGCTCAGTCGTAAGTTTTGAGTTGCAAATCTGAGCTACAATTTTTATTCCTCTAGCGACCCATGCGTACTTAATTGATGGCTCTCTTCTCAGGGGTGAAGTTCCATTGTTCTCCTTGCACCTAGAGGACCATTGACCTTGTAAGAGAATGAATTAAAACTACAAGTTTGCACGATGTGGAAATGTAATTGTGGTAATAACACTCACTGGCTGGTTATAGAAGGTTGATTTATCTGGATGGCTGAACACTCAGAAGCTTTTAGTCTTGACCGGTGACTGATTTCTAACTGTTGAAATGACCGTCCTCATTGAAATTCCTTATAAAAATCAAATAAAAGATATATGACCTCTCTCTTGTTGCATTCATAGATGCACATAACACCAGTACATCATATTAACATCATAACTCTGTGCTTATCTGGTCATGCTTTCAGGGATACCTTGACCCAGAATACTTCTTGACGCATAAGTTGACAGACAAAAGTGACGTCTATAGCCTTGGGGTTGTGTTTCTGGAGCTCTTGACGGGTATGCGACCAATATCACATGGCAAAAACATTGTCCGAGAGGTATTTCTTAAGTTAAATGTTCTTTTAGAGGTATCCAATTTTGAGTACATATATCTTTTGCTTTTTTAGGTGAATGCTTTAAATCTAGATTAACTCAAACCTCATAAGAAGTCCACGAAAAAAATCTTCAAAATTATTGATACACTTCCTCACATAATTGCCACAAGTTATTCGGGCTGTAAAAGAGCTTCATATATGTAACTTAACAAGTGTTAAAATGCTCTGAAACTCAACTTTCATTTTCTTGGAGTTTCACTGACAACTATTCCTCGGTATCCACCACCAAATTTGGTTGTCTCCATGATATGCTCCCATGCCGGTGATCTAAAGAGTTAAATGTTTGGTTTCAGGTGAATATGGGACACGAGTCGGGCACAATGTTCTCCATCATAGACAGCAAAATGGGGTCTTACCCATCTGAATGTGTAGAGAGGTTTGTAAGTTTGGCGCTTGCATGTTGCCTTGACAAGCCAGAAAAGCGACCATCCATGTTGGATGTGGTGAGGGAGCTTGAAAACATACTCAAAATTATGCCAGAAATCGACGTCATCTTCTCGGAATCCAGTTCCACACATTCTGGTAAGTCACCATCATCTTCATCTTATGTGACCAGGGATCTATACATGTCTTCTGATATTTTGGGGAGCGATCTTATTAGTGGTGTTACTCCGACCATTATACCTCGATAGACACTCCAGAATATGATATTTTTTACTCATGTATAGTATAGCCGTAGTTTGTGATGTAAATTTTGTCATAAACTAATATTATGTTTTGAAATTTATGTGCCAAAATGATTACTTTCTTTGTATAGGATACCAAAATTACTTACTTTCATATAACTTTTGGATGTTCGATTAAAGGACATTGAGTGATGTATCTCCATGTAAGACCTTAGGTGTCGTTTGGTTCGCGAAATCCAACCTGATTAAGAATAAGTGTTTCTCTTTTATTAATGATTACTATATTTGGTTGGGTTTGGTTGGTGGAATTCTTGAAATCTAGAATTCTAAAGAAAGCTAGATTGCTTCCAAATGAGGAATTCTTCTTTCTTCCAAAAAGAGAAATATTCACTTATTTTTAATTAAATACCTATAATGTCAATTTGAAAAACACAAAATTGGACAATATCCAGTAATTATATGTTTTAAATATTATTTTTTATTTCTTATTATTAAATGTGATCACTTCATTTTTACAGGTTTTAATTTGAATAGTCATATTAAAATATTATTTTAAATTTAAATATGTCATACAATATGAATAATTGTAATTTTTATAGTAACCAAAGAAATCAATGATGTCTTTAGAATAGTAATAACAAAGTGATCCCGGCCCTGACAGGCCCCGTTTGTCACTGTCAGAATCCTTTTGACGTCACAAGCTTCGACCAAATTATCTTTGCTGACAATGAAGTCACGGCATTTTTGGCATGTGTCCGTCAAAAGAAACCAACCAAGCTTTTTCAACAATGGTGGGTGACTGGGTGGACACTGGGCATATTAGTGAGTGAATCCTGCGGAATCTATATTATATTGGACTGGATTTTATCATCGCACCCATGAGCAATTTTATTCAAGAATCAAAAGGATACTTAAAAGAAGCCAAGAAGAAAGACCCTAAATCAATCCGACTTAGTCTTCGCCTCCTCAACACTCTTCTTCTTCTGCGACCCAGTCAACCTAGCCAGCAAGACAAAAGACACGCCTCCTAAGACATTGTTCAAGCTTCTCAGCACCACCACAGTACTCTTGAACGCCATGGGGCTCAACACCTTAGCCAACATGAACTCCATCCCATTCAATGTCTGGTACCTCAAATTGCTACTGATACCCATCTGAAGTGCCCAAGTCAAAGAATTCAACAGAGTCGGCGGTGGCTTGTTGGGTGTCTCGAAGCTCGGATCCATTTGCTTTCTCATCTTGATCAACCCATTCGACATCAGAGTCCCAACAAGCCCAGCTGCGAATCCCACGGCAGCGAAAACAGCTCCTTTGAACACAAATGTCCCGAATCGATTGAGAATTGTGTAAGTACCAGGTTCGAACATGTGGCTCTTCGGACAATTTGTGAAAATGCCGGGGAGAGTGGAGGCGGCGGCGGACGCGGTGGGTGCCAATAAGTACATGAGAGTGAAATTGAGGATCGATCCGACTACAAGTGTGGAGAAAACGAAGTCGAGTTCATTCAATCCCCAATTAGGACGAGTAGCCATGTCTCCGAGGACGGTAGCACTCACACCCACTATTTGCTCCATTAGGACTTTGAAAGGGAATTGGGGATCGGCGGCGACTCTTGATCTCCATCCGGTGAGTAAGAATGAGGCCGGACTGTAGTTACCGGAGGAGGAGGAATAGTTCTTGAAAGCTGTTGATCGGCCTCCATTGAATAGTCGGCCGAGAGTCGGATTTTGAGGTGCGAAAGATGGGATTCCCAGGAAACCCCGATTGAGAGGTTGAGGAGACTTAGCGAGAGTAGGGATTATTCTGGTGAGCAAAGAGTGTGATCGCCGGAGTTGGGACATGGCCGTCTGACGTCGCAGTATTCAGAAAAAATACAAGCTGAATCTCTTGACAAAACAAAATAGAGCCCAAAATGCGGTGAAATTATAAGGAAAAAAAATTGTTAGGTGGAAGTGGCACAGCTTGTTTTTTCACTTTGAACCTCTTCTGATAGGAAATTCCACCAACCAAATTATTGAAAGTATATCTATCAATTTCCTCTCTTGGACCACGTGGACACAAATCAACTTAAATTATTAAAATACCAAGTTGAGCCGTATCGGTCAAAATTCGTTATATTATACCGCATATCAATCACCTCATCGGTATGATTCCAATACCAGTATTTAATGCATTGGCTAGGAGAAGACCAGCCGAGCCGACGAAATTAGTAATATTATCCGTGAACGTATTGAACAATATAATAGAGAAGTAAAGATTGTAAATATTGGTACCGTACTTCAAGTAGGCGACGGCATCGCTCGTATTTATGGTCTCGCTCCTTCTTTGCCCTTCGGGAACATCCGAACATTCTATAGTGAAGCTGCCTAACTAATTAAATTAGAGAAAAGTAGCATGAGGCCCCTCAGGGAGGAAAGTTTGAGTGACTCCACTCCGCAGATTGCTTCCCATGCATGCAGAAGAAGTCGAAGAGTGGGATCTCATTGATCTTATTGACTTAGCGTGCATAGTTAGGTGTGTCCGTGCATGCATACCGCCCTAATCACTGGGCGGGGTATTGAAAGAGAAAGATCTCTCCTTCTTTTTGGGTTGAGGCTGGGTTGATAGGAGCAGCGAACAGACCTCTTCTTATTTATTTAGGTGTTGAGTCAATTTCTTTTTTTTTACATTGTAGGGAATGTTGGCCTACCCATTAGCTCCAGAAGGAGAAGACGTGCCTTCTATATCCCACCTGTTGGCAGTCTTTTCTCCGGCCCGAACCAACAGAGATGCTATGGACATGCTTCTCTAGAGATTCTTTCCAATTGTGGGGGGTGACTGACTTTCCTCAACTAATTACATAGTCAAGTAGTATGGTTCGGTTGCTACGAACGCTACACCTGCTCTGCGTGGTCTCCTATGAATGAAGCATTGAATAAGGGCTTCTCTCTCTACGGTTGCCCGTTAACCATTCCATACATTCGGGGGCGTAAAATGCGTTATACACATCGTCAGAGTCGTGGTCCCCAAGAAGGAAGTGAGCTTTAGGGAGGCGCCTGGAGGTGCGAATTCGGTATGGTTACACGGACCCTTCATCAACCAAGTCAATCCGAGATAGAAGATTGAGAAAAGCAGGGCAAGTGGGAGATGTTCCACGAGCTACTTGTTTGAAGTCTTTTTCCATATCTAGGTAAGAGAAAGACCCCCTTAACAAAAGGCCAGAGAAGCTTTCGAGTTATGAGTAGGGGATAGAACCAATGGGCGATGCTAGGTTACAATTTCGAATCAATTCCTTTGAGTTTCGGTCTTGCGACCGTACTCCCCAGGCGGAGTGTTTCACGCGTTAGCTGGGCCCCTGATCCGCGTAGACCAAGGGCCAAACTGGAAAAACAGCTATTGCTATCGATACTATATTAAACCAAAAGCAAAAAAAAAAAAAATAATAAAGAGTCCCGAGCCAATAAAGACTGAGAAAATTGACTCGAACAAATTTAATTAGAGACTCCATTGTAAAGTAGCATATCATCTCATTCACTTCAAGCTTCACAAGAGACCTGTTGAAGTTCTTCAGTATGTTATCACAATACAGACCATTTTAGAAAGAACAATGATCATATGGGTGTAAGATTCAGTCTGACAGAACCACATGGGTCATCTGTCTTTTTCCTGAGTGAACCCAGAAGGGAAAAAAAAAATGCTAATGAACAAAGGAATCTAAGGTGGATTACAACCTCAAGTTCAAACTCACCAAATACAAACGTATTCAGATGCTTGAGAATGGGGAAATATATCATTCAGCATTGATGTGTCAAGATTCGAGAAACCAATCTAACATGATCTTCTTGATGCTCGAAACACCGACAAAACTCCTTCCATGACTCGATCCACCATATCCATTAACAATATATATCCACACTCCTCAGAATTGCCAACACAAGAATAAATCCAATGAATATATCCAACTTACAATGAAATCTCTCATCACCAAACCTAAATTCACCAACTATATAATTCCTCCCTTTTTTTCAATTCTTTTCTCCATTTTTTTTTGTTTCCGCTGTCCAAAAGAAAAAAAGAACCAACAATATTTAAACAAAAAAGCTCCCTATCAGGAAGCTGACCAGCTAAGAACTGTTAGCCTAGGCTTTTGTTGCTGTTCTGCTGAAATGAGATGTATTGGAAGTAATACTCGACCATTATATCCTGGAGCAGGACAGAAACTAATGCATATATATATATATATATATTGCTAAATAGATATGAGCTTTAGCTTTCAGCGTCCTGTTTTTGGGCGTTTCATTCCACTTGTATTGAATGGAGAGACGCTACCACTTGGCCCAGGACTCTCTTCTCTAAAATTTGAATTCAGCAAAGCCAGTTCACGCAACTGCTGCCTCTTGATAAAATCTTGTGACTCATCCTGCATAATTTACAACAACAAAAATGAAAAAAGAAAAAAAGAAGATCAATAGTAAGAACAGCTGCAGGCATGGGTGTGAAAAAAAAAACCACCCATAGAAACAGGGGGGAAAACCAATTCCACATAAATGGAGCATTTTGCGAGCCTTAATCTTGATTTCAACCATCCTTTTCTGCAGTCCACTCTCTCTCACAGTCTCTCACTCAAAGCAAAACATAACAGTTTTTTTTCATACCTTATAAACCATTCAAAAAGATTTTGATGTTAATGGTGAGACACTAAAACTGAACCAAGATAAATGACGCATGCTCATGCCTTAAAGTAAATTCTCCATCATGACAGGGGACACTTCAATGCTTTAAGGTAATCACGAAAACCAAATAAAATTAGGTTTATCTAGAAAACATCTGGTCCAGTTGGTATTCGACTCGAAACAGTTTTTCCGGTGCTTTGACAGCATCATCAAACTCATGATCAGAAAGAAGTATTCTAGAAAGATTAATTTATACTTGCTACTCAGTTATCCCAAGTAGCATGGTCCACACAGATTAGCTACAAATGAATGCATAGCTCCCACTCTTCTAAAGAACAGATAACAGAACTAATACTTCCTTCCAAGTTACAGGACAGAAAATAAGAAAAACTTCTCGCAAAAGTAATCTGCATTGTAAATGCCATTCACAGAGGTTCCTCAACATGACTCGTAAAAACTGGCAAAAGATGACTTCCCATTTCCTTACAGGGTATTCAAAAGAAAGCATGATATCGTTATATTGTCCTCTTTGACCATAATGTCTCAGAAAACACAACAAATGGATGGACATATAGTTAGATGTCAAGTTCAGAGCAATAGAAGACAAAATAGATAGTCAAAGATAACACAAGTTTCAAATAAAAATGAGAAGAACCGAGCGGGAAGTTAATACCACGGGCTTAAGCAGCTCCTCTATGATTTCTTGTGCTTGTCTCAGTCTCATGTCAACAATATTGGCAGGTAAATCAGCCTCAATCAAGATGTGGAGTGGCTCATTCAAGTGTTCATAGCCTGGTCTTCCCCTTAGCTTCTCTTCCTTGAGATGGAACAAAAGGTTTACACAGGAAACCAGAGGAAATCTTTAAATCTCAGAAAGGTTATAATAAGACATTCATGTATTGCTTATCACTTTTGCCTGAATCGTCATTGAAAAATATCAACTATTAATCACATCACACCACAAAAGAATACATGAGGCTGTAATTACCTTGTCTGAATCCTTTATTGACCCTTTCCCTCTAATGTATACACGGCAGCCAGTGGTAGCTTCCACACGTTTTAGTGAATTGCCTCTAGGGCCCAGAAGTCGCCCAACAAAATTGAACTAACAACCACAAAGAAACAGATATTTAAGACACTGTAATGGAAAATGGATTACCATAAATTGCTAACTTACATTTGGATAAGAATCTACTGGAATGTCGAGACGCAAAATCCTCTTGACAGTATATGAACTAGGGCTTGCAGGTGCACCTTGCCAGTCCATCGTCATTCCAGTAGGTCCACTTAATCTCTGTAACGTAGTCAAGTGTTAAGTAATAAACATTTATGGAACATCAGATAAAATGTAGTAAATGTTTATTGCAAAAGGAAGCAAAAAACAAAAGTGCGTGAAACATAACTAACCCAATTGCATGGAACGTCAGATAAAATGCAGACAAGAAAGCAAAAGAATGCTACAGCCCTTCTTGGGGGCGAGTAGATCCACTTATTGGGAACATTAACATAATTTGTGACAAATCAAAAAAGGTAACTATACTATACTCTATTTACACAATATTTTTCTTGTTAGTGCAGTAATCAACTCTTGGCAAGCATCTATAAGATATCCCTAGATATACCCTTGTTGTCATTACATTATAATGTACATATGTAGGTTCACTGCAACACTCACCAATTTCAGAGACCCACTAGAGGCAAACAGGAAGAAAAATAATACACCAACCAAGAATATGAAAGAAAACTGCTTCGTGAAATAGTCAGGTAACCCTGCTACAAGTCAAAACTATTCTAAAGTTTTAGAAGACAACTTGTGAAAGTATGGGAAGAAGGATACAACTAACAAAGTGCACTTAAAAGTATCATACTAAATAATTTCTCAATTGTCCAAGTTGTCATGCTAAGTCTGTTTTTACTGTCAGATGTGAGGCAAGAATAGTTAATGTGCAATTAAAACATGGATGATCAGCCTATAAGCCAAAAACAACAAAATGGAGGAAAACAACTAGCAAGCTTTTCTGCATGGATCTCAAAATAGAATCATTAAACTGCAGCCAAAACAAGTTATCACAATTGAAAATTGAGGATAAGAAACTGACATGCCAACTAAAACACCAACAAACAATTACCTCCTGCGGAAGACCATTCCAACCACCTAAGCCAGAACCTGGGACGTTAGACATCAGGTTTGAGGAAGCCATGGGACTGGGACTTCTATGCCGCAGTCTGTCAAAGTCTCCAAATCCTTGGTTGGACATCATTCCCGAAACCCTAAAGATCTCTGCTAATAAGAAGAGCAATAACATACAAATAAAACTAGTTTCTGCGGTCATCGTGACAAAGTAGGAAACCAGAATTCACCAGATAGAAGGAAAAAAATAGAACTAATAGAAGGAAAAAAATAGTATAAAAATGGAGCATAAAGGAAATGAAATAACAAAGAAGTGGTTTTCAACAAAGTAAGAAAAAATTCCATGAGAAGTCCTTGATTCAAACCGAAAAAATGGTATAACTGATATTAGAACCACTTATAGGACATTTTCCCACAAATTAACAACAGGCTACAAGAATGCCAAGAAAGCTGTGACTTCAGATTGATTAGCCAAAATCCAATAATAATACAATTTTGGTAAAGCAAGAAAACCCGATTAGAATGCACCTATTTATATAGTTTAGGAAAAGCCTTTGTGTCCACGTTTTCCATGGCATCTGTTAGGGAACTCTAAAACCTGACAGTAATCAAGTAACGACAGCATCAGAGATTCATAATAACTGGAACACTCTACCACCAACTTAAATCACCTCTCTAATTATGAAGGTGGTCAAAATAATCCCACCTTCCATACTTTCCAAGTCTGTCGAAGAACAAACTTCATTAATTTTTAATTTGACCCCACAATTCCATGGCAGTATGCCACTATCAGCATATAGAGACCACTAACATGACCACTCACAAAGAGCACGCAACTGTTATATACTCATCTGAGTCCTGATACCCAACGATATAGGATTAGTTACATGAGTACATAAGAAGAATTAGTTGGAATCCATTTTTAGCCATTTGTTCCTATCTAAAACTACGCTCCTGATAAACCCCACAGATCCCACTACATATCCTTCCTTAACACTTCCATCAGAGTCTTTTCTAGACTCAGCTTTTATAATCTAAAGTATCAATTTCCATATCAACATTTGCAATGCCCTCAAATTGTATGCATTGCTTGCTTATAGCAAATACACATACGACAAATCCTAAACTACCTAGTTCAAGCTTTTATGACCCTGAAAATATGCTGATTATAGAGCTACAATAAGCCCCACTTGACAGACCTAATGGTTGATTCTTGAAATGGCTCTATCATACACGATTCAATTGTTCAAGGGCTACCTTAAGCACAGAGGAATGGAGATATTTACATTGCTTAGTGACATAACCCTAATACTGGGATATTACTAAAAAGGAAGTCTGACGATACAATTAAGCTAAGACTGCAGCCCTAGAACTAAAAAGGATGGTATTGGTGGAGGCAAACACCTAAGAAAGCAAACAATTGATCCAATCACAACAAATAAACACATTGATAATGCATAAAATGCTATTAAGCATATAATCAAAATTCCAAGTAAACAAAACAAGTAATCGCAAGAAATCCTAGATCCAAAACTCAAAAATACCTTGATTTAAGAGTCGGCTACATATGGGAAGCACCTGCATGAACGGTAATAACTTCTTATGCTCCGCCAACAACTCTTGCAAGTACTGACTGCTAAGAAAAACAAGCAAACAGATCAAAACCCAGAATTCTTCCCAGAAATTCAAAAACAGATTAATAATGGTAATCTTTCATTTCTGTCTCGCAACAGGATTATTAGTTAGTCTTGTATTTGGGTCGTACCTGTCAACATCTGGGTTGCTTCTAATCTGTGGAGAAGCAGCTCTTGCGGGAGAGAAGTTGGGATTATACAAACCTGACATGGCTCTTCGGGTATAAACTATTTTTTCCTCTTTTTGAACTAACAAAAAGAACAAGAATGAAAAAACCCAAAAAAAGGGTTTTGATTGCAGAAAGAAAAGGAGAAACACAACACCATCAATAAAGGAAGGGGGTCTCCCGAAGACAGGTCCTCTGTGACTCTGAATTTTGCAGAAAAAGTTGGCAAAAATCTCTTATTATTTATTTCATTTCCTTAAATAATTAAAAAAAATAAATAGAATTCACCATAATCACGTTGCGGGTGCAGTGAAAGTTTAAATAAGTGTCCTTCCAGGAATCAAAAATGGTAAACATTTTCACTTTTGTATCCTTTGGTGTATACACCTACAGATGCAACAACTGCAGTTATTGACACGTGTCAATCATGCAGAGAATCATATTTGTCTACATGGCCCCACACAGCGCCAGGAAGAGGCCAGTGACAAACGATTAATGATGCTGCCAACGAGATCTGATGGAAGGTGCCAATGCTTCACACTCTATCAAGCGACGTCGTTTTCAGATTTGTCAATTACATTCCCCGTTCTGTCTCTCCATATTTGTGTTCTTTACTCTTTTTTTTTTTACTATAGACGTGGTCTTGGAGTCTTTTGGTGTTGACCACTTTGTGAACAAAAATCACTTTAGAGCAACTCAAGCCGTATATTTTAGCAGTAAAACACAAATAAATTGTAATCAAAATTTCACCAAATTTTTGTTTATAAGAAAAATTTTCACCAAATTATGTTATCGTTGTCATTATTAATATCAACCATTTAGGTAATAATCTAATTGATGAATCTCTTTGGGACCAAACCTTGTTAAATCAGGAGATCCTGATTTTGATTCCGACTGATAATAATATATTTGTGTCAACGCGTTGGGTTTTGACTCAACTTATCCTATCATCAATGAAAAATTATGCGTTCACATGTCTGACGGTTAGATTTTAGATTTATATCATATATACAAATTCGTATGATACCGTTATCGATTACCAAAATAAATCATCATTGTTATTATCTACAATCCTTGTGAGCATGATAGTTATTTCATTTTATCTATTTAATACCAAAACTTATCCAAATAAAAAGGAGAGAATTTAAGTTTCAGAAAGGGACCCAATTGATTTAATGGTCGTGATGCGTGACACATATTTGACTTTCAAATTTTAAATTTTAGAAGCTTAAAATCATATGTCCACTAACTACAATGGCTTCACAAAATACACGTAGGTATTCTCAACTAACAAAATATCTTTAATAACTCGCAATGTACACATAGGCGTCCTCAACTAACAAAATATCTTCAATAATTGCACAAAACAGGAAATTAAAAATTTTACTTATTAGGTAAACCTTGATTGATTGATTTATTTATGTTTCTTTTATTTTTTAAGTGCATTGATTATATTCAATGTTGAAAATACTCTTGCTAGTATTATCTTCTTCTTGTATGCCACTATATCAAGAATATGAGAAAATACATATTTTATTTAAGTGGAGAAATGTGATATTGAACTTTTTTGGTAATCCATAGTTTGATTTTTGTACATGCAATATAAGCTTAAACTCGAGTTATCCGACCTGTGCGTACATAAATTTCTCACCTTATGACGATGTAAGTTGGGTCAAAGTCTAACACATGATCGCAAGGATATTGTTCCCTAGTAGAAATCGAATTCATAACCTTATGAATCCATACAGTTTTATTTTAACGAAATTCATCGCTAGACTATCACCTAAATGACTATGAGACTTCAACAAGTGCATGCAATCATAGACAATCCCAAATTTAGATAGCTTTCTCATGCATTCATTCATATTATCATAGATAATGAGACTTATTTTAGTTTTACATCTCTCTCTTTTTCTTTCACCCCCAAATAAGTCTAAAAGAGTTTGAGGTGTCAACCATTCGAATATAAAATTTTTCAGGGGTCCAATTGAACATGATAACATATTGTCAGTGACAAAAGTGTCATTCCGTTTCCATATTACTGAACCCGACCCGATTAGTAGGGTGGGACCCGTGGATGCGGATGTCAAATATTAACCAGGTAGAGTGAATAGAGGCCGAAGGGAGGGGAAATTGAAGGAGTTGAATTGGAGAGAAAGGAAACATGTCTTTGGTATGGTTGGAAGCAGCGCTGCCGCTGGGAATCATAGCCGGAATGCTCTGTGTGATGGGAAACGCTCAGTACTACATACACAAAGCGTATCATGGTCGCGTATGTTTCGCTTGCTTCTCCTTTTTCGTTTCATTGATTTTGTAGATCCGATCGTAGATTAAGTATTTGGTCTTAAATTTCAACAGCCGAAGCACATCGGCAATGATTTGTGGGATGTGGCCATGGAAAGAAGGGACAAGAAGCTCGTGGAACAAGCATCGGGTGCTTCTAATTAGGTGCACTTGACATACTCCTTTTAGGGTACTTTACATACGCCACTTCTGATTTTTTTTTTCTTTTTCTCTTATTTTTCTACTGGAGACAATGTCTAGATTGATTAAAATTAGGGTTTCGATTGATGTTGGGGTATCTGGCTGATTAGGATTATTGCCTATTGCCATGGTGATTGTCTGATTTGTTTATGAGTTCTTTTGTTTATGCAAAATGGAGTTCATATTAATTACATTCGTAACACTCCGGCAAACCATAAGTCAAAACTTAGAGACACTGTGTGAAAAGGGGCGAGAATTATTTGCATAGTTGAATTCATAAACTATCTTAGATGGTTAGCTATCAAGTTCCAAACCTAGCATACTAAGAATAAATGGAGGGATGATGCTTGTTTCAAAATTCAACGTGAGTTTTTTTGTTGTGGTCTGGCAATACAAGATGAAGGAAATATTCGTGGGAGTAGGTATGATTACAGTAGAATGAACTCTTTGTTTTTTATGGAAAGACTGGGAAGTGATATCCAAAAATATTTTACATGTTGAATGATGTGAGGAATATAATTAAAAGAGGTCGTCATCGTGTGATTTATATATAATGCTGCTGAGGTAACGGCTAGTTTAGTGTGGCTTATGGTTCCTTGTTGAAATTTTCATTAGGAAAACGTTCCTACCAGTTACTTTGATTACAATCAAGAATGAAAATGCTACTTAAAACTGGAGTAGAGCGATGCAACAAAGATTAACGAACAAGCAATAAAGAGGAAAGAGAGATAAATGTCTCTATATGCTCTCTTTTTATAATCCAATCTCTTAAAAGTAAACAAAGTACATATTCTGTAGATTTTTCAGTTATGTGAGGATTTTACAAAGATAGGATATCAACAGCTTGGTGAAAAATTGCTTGCAAGGGTATAATTAACAGCATTACTGGGGAGGAAAGATGAAACTTGTGGGATTTAAGGTCAGACTTACACAGACATAAACGGAGTCTATATTGTGCATCATCTTTTCCACACTGAGTTTCAAGACAAACTGTTGAGTAGAATTCATTTGTGTGATACCTGATGGCATAGCTACTTAGCTGATAATTTGAATTCTGTATACAAGATATATGTGTAGCCTGAGGGATTGAGAATGTGATCAAACTAAAAATTTTCCTGACTTGCTGCTTATTGCTGTGTCAGTGTGTTGTAAATGGTAATCAGACCTTTGTAATAGTAACTGTAACCGTAACTCGTAAGCCAGAAGATGTTTAATACAAATGAATGCACAAAGAAATGTGAAAAGATTGATTCATACACAAATTGCAACGGTGACTCAGGTAAAATTGCTTGGTGCGAAGGTTTAGACTTTCCTTTATGTGAATGGCACTTTCAAATGGGTGAAGTTCCACAATGGAATTGGGAGGAATAGTTGGAGGAGAGTTTCATCCCATTTTTCTAGATAGTCATCCTGCTTCGTTTAAGAATGTTTTTTTTAATAAAGAATTTGTGTTTTGATGATTGAACAAAAGTCCCACAGAGCTTCAATACGGCAATTATGTGGAAGATTTATATTTTAAGTCCTTCAGGCCGTAATGAGGAATTTTTACACTGCTGGGCTTTGTTTCAATCATTGAATTATACTTATAATTAGATTTTTAGGAAATCACACTGTATGCTGATTAAACTGGTGTTCATTGTCTGAAGTTGATAGTGTTCTGTTATGTAAGTTGATAGATGTGCTCATTTCTGTAGATTGTCGAGGCCACCCCTGCAACCTGTCTCCTCTCTTTGTGTGTGTGTGTGTGTGTGTGATTCCTGACAATCTTACAATATTGTAGCGTTCTATGCAGGAAGCTTTTCTGAGGGAGTTCCCTGAGGAATAAAAGTGCTCTTCTGATCATCCAGCTATGCTTAAAAAGTCCGAGGAGCAACATTAATTTGCAATTTTTTGCCTTCTCTTTCTTTGGCCTGCATAAACTCTATAACTTTCTGCTGACAATCTTGTTCAGTAGACTTTTGGCATTTCATTGTTTCTGTTAAGAACCATGAAGCTATATTGTTGTGCATGGAAGTACTAATGGTGGTGTTAAAATATGAAGGCCCTTGTATTACATTTACATATATGCTTTTGTTGTGAGAGATTAGGCAGCCCTTTAGTACCCATATTAATCGGCAGAGATGGGTCATGTCGTGTTTCTATTGTTGTTTTTTGGGTTGGAGATTGTAGCCTCTATCTATCTAAGACGCACAGATAAAATAGTAGAAGGCAAAGCATCAGAATGCCCATTTTTGCCCGAGTTGCAACTCCGGAGAACACACATATACACTCCACTGCATTTGCCATTCCCAAAGAGGAACTTGTTTGGCAGCCCAGAATTCTTTGGCAGATTTTTCTTGAGTCAATGCTGAGTGAGGCCAATTGGAATTGATAAAAAATGAGTAATCTCTATGGAGATGTTTGCAGGGAAACTTCTACCGCAGGGTCTTAACCCTTAAACAGTAGTTACATTATATTTGTACGCCTGTGTCAGTGAGTATTGTATGAGTAGAAGAAAGACAGCTGTTGTTAATAAATTTGATGGCTCCGTACAACAACCCCGTGGCTACACACACGCAGACACAGGCTCCCTGACAACCTCATAATTGAACAAAATCCTCTGCTGCGCTGTTCGTTGGGGCCACACTATTGTTCTGCCGATGGCTCCTTTGGCTCCATTATCTGCAAAAAAACACACATAGCTGCAATCTGATTAGCACATTCTGATTTGTTTAATAGGGAAATCATTTCAATAGCTTAAAATGATTCATGTGAGTCATTAGCTTTTGGCATCTTTTAGGTCAGACAGTAGAGACCCTTAAAAACACAAATAATAGTCTATAAAGGGTTCTTATTATTTATTCTTGGTGGGAGACCAAGACAAGCATTAGCAGTTCAACCTAATCATTGACCAGAACCAGCTAAAAACATAAGGAGAAGAGAAGAAAAAAAAAAGGATTCCCTTTGCATATGCCGTCTGAGAGTAATTTAATTGGAACAGAAAAAAACTCTGAACAGACCCTCTCATTCTGGCATTCTGCCCACAAGTCTTTAGCTTTGACTTGGACTAGCCCAATGCATGTTTAAGAGGTCAAATTTCTCTTATTTCTGTACACATTTGTCCATACATACATAGATACATACAGTAGAAGTCGCATGAAAGAAAGATGGAGTTTAACCTGTCTCTTTCCATCCAGTGTAGCAGAAGTGCAGGGACCTCATCTACAATTCTCATTACTTAGGTACCTGTGCACTGGCAGAGTAGGCAGAGTCTACATAGTGATTATCTGAAACACTCATAACCACTTATCCAGAGCAGCTGTAAATGCCCCTCATTGTACATATTTCTTGAGTTCAATACTAGGACTGTAGATGGAATTCAATTCAGAGTAGCAAAAAGAACGAAAATATCCAGTTTACTATCAAACTTTCCTACCAGAGCAAGACCCTTGCATTATGCTCCAAACATAGAAACAAAGCATTCAGAAGATTGATGATCAATACATGACTATTGGGGGAAATAAATGCAAAACAAAACCATCATGTCAAACAGTCAAAGCAAAGGGCAATAGAAGAGTATTAAACCAGTCAATGACAATCAACAACCTAAAACATTGGTAATTTATGTAGTATAGATTCCTGCAGACCAAAGGCAAATGGCAAGAGTCCGAAAGGTAAAGTCACGAGAAAAACGGTTTTATTCCTCTTTAATTGAACAACTAAATTCATCACATATAGAATCACTTCAGGCCAACTGCACACAGAACAATGAATCATAAACCTATGGACTGTATGTGAGTAATATAAAAGATTTACACAAAAATCCTATATTGCCCACACTGCAATCAACAGCCTACCACAGACCAAACAATGAAAGGGGAGGAGAGACACCACCAACAGGAGATGTGAATTTGGGATTTATGAATAGAGGAATTGAACCTGAATAGGAATGCCTATGGAAAACTGGACAAAGCATGTATGAAAGGTGGGAGTTAGGGCACATATTCGCTCTCAAGGGTGGGTTGTGTTCGAGTTAGCATTGCTGATGGTGCTTTGGTCTCCCCAACTGTGGTCATTCGCAGGGTTTCTCCCACATCCGCAGCATTCTCCATCTGTTGCATTCTCTTCTTGTGCTTGTATTTGCGCAACCACAATAACAGGAATGCCAACAACAAAAACAATGCTAATCCCCCAAGCACTGAACCAACAATAATCCAGACTCTTGAATTGGTCCCTTTCGAACCTCCACTAGAAGGTGGAATAGGAGAGACTGGAGATGGAGAAGGAGCAACAGACCCCACAACTATAGCAAAGTGCCCCTGTTGAGTCGTTGAACATACATTGCCGGAGACAACATTGGTGAAATTAGCCAAGCCATGTCCATCATACCAAACACACTGTGCAACTGATCCATCAGGCGCTGATCTCACTTCTGGGAATTTGATCTTTATGGGATCACCAGTTGTCCTAATTTCCAATTCAGGTAAATTTGTAGCCGACAAATTTGCGGCACTGTAACCAAGCAGGCCGAGTACTGGAGTCAGGTAAGTGTAACCGGTTAATGGATAATAAATCGTTGACCAATTACCCAAATTATGATATACCAAAACAAGCCGTTCAACATACGGGCTCTCCATAACTCCAGGGGGGATTTCAAATTCCTTATACATCGGAACACCTTTTCTTTTTAAGCTGCCACTCCTGAGCCTCATTGCTGCAATATTAATTCCAGTTAAATTTGAGGGAACAACCCCATCATAGGGAATACCTGTCTTAGGGCTTGCAAAAACCCTGAAGGCATAGTCTTGGAGAAGCGGATCAAGGGTCTGAGTGCGATTATTCGACTGAGACCTAATTTCTGGGAACCAGGATAACAATATCAGAAGAAAAAGCATCGCGAGACTTCCAAGAAGCCCCATCGATGCTTTGAAATGTTGGAATTCAGCTTGATATCACTTGATTATGCTTGTAAAAGCCTCAGTAGAAGACCCCAGACAATGTATTTCCAGTGAATGCCCAGATCCAGAAGATATATAACGGAAATTTGAAAAGGTTACAACAATCAATCCTGCCAGTAAAAGCTCAAGATCACTCTTAATTCAGCCAAGAAAATCCTTAGTTGGTGCCACGTTTATCTCTGACTTTTATATTGAAACAAAGGCTGCTGGATAGAGAAGAATATATTCTCCGAGCAGAGAGTAAAAAGCAGCCTTGAAGGTTTCAACCGTTGCAACTCTCTTTTTTCTTTTTTCCCCTCTTGGAAACCTTGTACAAGAAGCTCTCAAGGATCACGAGATCACTCAAATACTACAGAATCTTTACAGCAATTCATTGATTCTCCAGGATTTAACCATAAAGCCTAAAAATTAAGACACAAGATTGCATATTCAGAAAAACAGTCGTAACTCTCCAACGTTGTATTTCTAAACGATGAACAACAACAATTGCTTATATTGACAAAAACTGCGACCCCATTGTGTAATCTAACGTAGATTTAAAATTAATATCAGAAGCAAAGGAGTAAATACCTCTTACGCAGACAAAAGTGATTTGTCACTTGCACCCTGAAATCTTCAAATCTTCAGACGACCCAACAATGGCAGAAACTTTTGTCAGTCTTTCTTGAAACCCAAAAAATCTTAGGGCTCTCAATTCACAATGAGCGATTCACATTCAACTTTGACAAAAGAAAGCATGAAACCCTAGAATTTTGAGATATATCATCATTAAGTGCGACCCAGATAACAACAGCACGTAATGGGTTTACAAATGACCTGCATTTTAGCGAAATCTGAGCTCTGAAGAAGGATAATACTGAGAGTGAGACACAGAGAGAGAGGCGTGGATGAGCCGTACTAGCTGTGGTGGATCCAGCTACTACTACCACCAGTATGTCTGTGAAAATAGGATTCCTTTTTCTCCAACTTTTATACTCCTGCTTTTTGTGCAGCCAAAGTAAAAGAAAACAATTAAGGAAAAAAAAAAGAAAGATCGTGTCAAGCAGGAGATGAGGGTGGCCACTGGACTGGAGATGACCGAGTGAAATACAAAGAAAAAAACACAGAAAGAAACTCCAGTCAAAAATTATATACACCAATTATTTTAGAATTATTTATATAAATACCAAGATATATGTGAACAGTGTACTCGTTAAACCCCACATGGGTTATTTTGTTTGCCCATTAATGCCCTCCTGGTTGGTTGTGCAAGCAAAAAAATCAGAACAGGGAGGGATTTTCTGGAATAGAATACAGAAATAGTGCCAAAAGACAAAACCACTTTTTATTTTTTCTGAAATTTTAGGTTGATAGATTGTGCAAGAGTTGCATTATTACCCATAAAGCGATTCTTACTATATTGAGCTTCTGGTTTGTGTGACAAGGTCCAAGTTTGCATCTTGTGAAAAGAAAGGATGAAAGATGGTTGATTGATTCTAAAAATATACCTCTAGAGAAGAGAGCAGCTGGTCAGAGAGAATGAAACCACAGGGAAGCCACTCTCCGCAATTAATCTGACTCTGTTAGGGTTTTTCAGTCTTGAAGATAACGACATGGTCATAAATTTATTCTTAAGATTTGTCGTTTAAGGTTGTAAAATCTTAATAAATATTGGGCTTTTGAGTCTTGACATCCCCCAAATCTTCCATATCTTAATATTACTATATTCGGGGCAAAAGTATCATTGATATCCTCAAACTATCAATGTTTTTTTGATTTTACCCTTAAATTATGAACTCAGTTATTTATATCCTTGAACTTTCAATTTTTTTTTCGTTCATCCCCAGTCACACTTCCGACGAGATGTCCATCTGAGTTCTCTGATATGGCTTTAAACTCTGACAAATTGTACATTTCGCGTGATGATGTGTCAAAAACAAAACAATAAATCAAATCTATCTGAAAACAAATCCAAAAAGAAAATCAAAACTGATTTAAAAAATCCAAAATTGATGTAGAGAAAATAAAAAACAGAACTACCTCTGCCGAATTGAAAAAATCAAAAGTAATTTGTGTTCTAAATCAAATTCATCTCCCCATCGACGTTGATCTCACATCCTTCAACTCCCAATGTCATAGTGTGAGCCATGGTACCGGCAAAACCAGCGACCAAAGTACAAATACGAGTTCTCTCCTCTGTCTTTGATAGTTCTCTAATTGGTAAAGTTAGGTCACACAAATTTGCGATCTCTGTTTGGTTTGGTGCCGTCATCTTCTGCTCTTTCTCAGCCCGCTAGAAGCAGTGTTGGACTTTGGGTTTTTCATCCAGATTCATGGTTTACTGGTGCGTTTTTCATCTAGATTTGGGTTTTTAGGTCAGATTCGTAGTATGCTGGTGTGGTCATGAGGTTGGTTTTCTATGTTTCCAAAGCCGTTGAAGGGGGAGGGGGTAAGGATAGATCCACCATCTGGTAAGGACACTTCTGGGTAGATCCACCATTTGGTAAGGTCACTTCTAGATTGGTTTTCTTCATCGATTGTGGGAGGGGGTAAGTGTAGAGCCACCATCTGATAAGGCCACTTCTAGGTCTGCAATTGGTAGGAGACTAGAATTGGCTAAAAAGAAGAAGGGATCTTGATGAACTGATTCAAAATTTATGAGTTGATATCATCGATCGTGTTCTTCGGAATGGTTTCTACTCTCTACTTTTGTTTTCTTTTTTTAAATTTTACGGCTAAAAAGAAATGAATTTAAAAAAATTATTTTTCATTGTCATCATGCCATGTATAATGTTTGCCGGAGTTTTGATGCCACATCAGCAAATTTGCTGGAGTCATTACCGGAATTTTTGACTCAGGACAGAGTCGGGTAAATGTGTGATAGTTTAAGGACATAATCAATAAATTTTAAAGTTTAACGATAGAAACGAGAATATGATGATAGTCCAAGGATATAAACAATCATTTAGCCCTATATTCGGGGTGAAATTTGACTACACGGTCAAACCGTCAAAGTGGCATTAAATTTACCAAAAAAAAAGGTATGAAGTCTAAACACGATGGGAGAGATAGTTGGGCCTGACTTCAAAGCCCAAATTCAAGCCCACCAAGCAAACGGACAACGATTCTTTCATTCTTCCACCACCGGATGAAGACCGCAAGACGACAGGTGGACTTCCTAATATTTCTTGTTTTATTAGATTTTGCCAGCTCAATGGGCCAGACCCATTCCTGCAATCATATAAAGCACAGGTCCAGTCATGTGCTAAAGTACGCCGTATGCTGTGCCACCTGTGACCAGAATTGAAGCCCCTTTTAGGAACTTCACTACACAAACAGCGCAAAAAAAGAATAAAAAACACAGACCTCCTGTTGAAGCAGCAGGTTGTAGTGGAACGAGTCAACCATTGAGGCAGGTGCATTGACTAATCTCACCAATCAAATGTCGGCACGTGATGCGCTATCATCGTGTGTCACTTGTTTCCTTCACCACAAACTATGGTGTGGACTCAGAACTGTGAAGTGGGCCAGAGAGTCTAGTTTTTCTGAAAGGTCTGTGATTCTGAACATGGGCTGGGCCTTGAACGGCCCAGATTTGTCTATCATATGCGCGAGCACCAGATCAAACCTGGTAAAAAGTTACAAAACAAGGCCCACGGTCACATTCATTAAAGAAGAGGAGTGATTTTATTTGGTGCGTTAACTCACGCTCTCTCTCTCTCTCTATCGCGCTGTTTGGCATTGCCCAAGAACGAAGCGCGATAGAGGGTAAAACAAAATTATTATTATATGAATCTCGTGTTATATGGGGCAGTTCAACGTTGACGCGGTTTCTTTTATTCATTATTCATCAGCTCCGATTTGTTAATGAAGTAGGGATTATTTGGTAATGGCAGTCGCGCTCTGATCATTTTACCTCTTTGACTTTCTCTTCTTCCATTCTAGGGTTAGGGTTTTTCCACCCTACACGTCTTCGATTTCCTCTACTTCTTCCTTTTAATTCCGGTGGTCCTCGACGGAGCCTCGTTTTCGAAGGTACCGCTTGTTTCTTTCGAGTTTTCTTGGTTTACACGAAAATACTTTTTTTTATCTGTCTTATTTGTGTATTTAAATCCACATGTGATTTTGGGAGAATATGTGTTGTAGTCCCGTCTTGGTTGATATAGTGATTGATAGGTGATACGCTGGATGGTTAGGGTTCGGGCATCGAATTTGACGACGCAAATGGAGGCGTCCGGTGGTAATTCTGAGGCGCACAGGAGTTCTTCGCCAATGAATAGTGGTCATTCTAGAAGATATGGGATCTTGTCTGCTTCCAACATCATTCAGGCTCCGATTTCCGCGTTGTTAGAATATTCCGGTCTTCTACGGACGGCCAGGTCGTCTCATCAAGAATCGGAGTCCTTAATAAACCAAATCCATAACAATCGAGCTGATGACTCTGGTAACGCCTCACCAGTGGCTGCCAACAATGGCGAGGTTGCAATTAGGATCATTGGCGCTGGTGAGAATGAGAACGATAGGGACAGGTCCGGGCTGGTTGTTGGGCAAGATAGGGATCAAACAGACGTGTCTCTTCGGCCAATCGCGTCAAATATACAGCTGGAAGGGATGGGAGATAATAGGAGTGATCGTGAGGCTGGTGATGGAGTTTCACAACCGGGGAGTGCCAGTGGTGATGGGGAAGCTGCT
This sequence comes from Tripterygium wilfordii, assembly GCF_013401445.1. Taxonomy (NCBI): domain Eukaryota; kingdom Viridiplantae; phylum Streptophyta; class Magnoliopsida; order Celastrales; family Celastraceae; genus Tripterygium; species Tripterygium wilfordii. The sequence continues at coordinate 12,357,944 of NC_052234.1, read as the reverse complement.
GGTGAAGGGGTTGGGGCAAATGGCAGGGATTCGTCATACCAGAGATACGATATTCAGCAAGCTGCAAGATGCATTGAGCAAGTACTACCATTCTCTTTACTTCTCTTGGTTGTGTTCATTCGCCAGCATTTGCAAGGTACTACTAGTACTATGCAATGATAGTTATGCTTGACAAAAAGTATCTGTCCCCAGGGACATTAACCCAATTAGTAGGCGGATAATTGCTAGCATTTATTGTATTGCATTCAGAATTTTGGCTTAGCTTTCTGCGGGTGTATTTGCTATGTGGTCTTCAGAGATACTTGACTTGTGGACCATGTGTGTGGACTTGACAGGCTGAGTGCATGTAGGTTATCTTTTGTGCTAATTGTAATACACAGAAATTACTTTTTTTCCCATGTGGGGGCAACCTGTCCTTGGTAAAAGTGAGGATTGAGCGATATGATAAATGAATGGCTCTTTTGTTAGTTGGAAGCTGGTGAAGCTAGCACTTAAGTATTTGCATTTTGATTCTCTTCCCCCATTGCCAGTTGGTCTTGGTATCCCGATTGTCAGAATGGAATCAAGGATGGTTTACACCAGTACACATGTTGCATTCGAAGTTTAGCAATAGGGTCCAGTAGTTTAAATAGCACTCTCTTTGCTGATTGTTCTGTTCTTCTATGCTTTTACTGAATACGTTGAGCATAATTTTTTTAGTTGCTGACATATTCCATTTGCAAGAACTTGCAGGGTTCTTCATTACAATTTGGATTGCTGCAGTCCTCTTCAAGTCAAATGACATTTTACGGAAACAAACTGCTTTGAAGGTGGTTTGGTTTGTATTTCTGTATTCTGAATCATGTTAAAGATGAACCAGAAGTCTGAAGTATTACTGCTGCTATTGTTGTTGTTAACTTTTTTTTTTTCCCTTAATTATTGCCGGTTGCAGGGAGAAAGAAAGATTTATGTTCTTATTGGAATTTCTCTTGCATTCGCGGTTCATGTTGTTTGCGTTTACTGGTGGTATCAGAATGACGATCTTTTGTATCCATTGGTCATGCTTCCTCCCAGATCCATCCCACCTTTTTGGCATGCTATTTTCATTATTGTCGTAAACGGTGAGTAAAATTTTCCAGGTGCTTTTAGCAATTTCATCATTTAAAGATGCAATTTTTTATTTGTTACCATGTACTAACAAATTTTGCATAGCAGTTGTAATTATATTGTACTACTGAGGTATATGCAATTGAATTCAACTAGGAAGGCTACTAAAGCTTTTAAGTTATATTAATAGAATGTGAAAACAGTTTGTGCAGTTGGTGATAAATAATTGCATAATGCTTCGGGCCCTGCATGGCTGCATCTAATCATGAACTATAACAATGAGGTGTTTGAAACCAGGGTATTTGTAACCATGTTTTTATTCAATAAATAAAGTATGAATATTCCCCTGCGTCCCCTTCTCTCTTTTTTTTGACCGACCTTATTTGTTTTCTTTTCATTTCCAATCAACATTACGACATTTTTTCCCTAGCTTCATTTCCAAATAGAGGGAAAAATAAGATGGGAGTTTTGAGTGACAGAATATGGTTCTGGTGTATATCATGGAACTTTTCAACTTCTGACTTATTTCTTTGCACTTGAAGCATTGGAACTCCTCTTAAGAGGTGTCATCTTTCTGGGTCCGTTGACTTCTTTGCAAGTTTTAGTGCATTAGGTTGCTGACCATGTAGCTTCAAGCCTTCAATTTCATTTACCATTAATTTTGTTATATTTTGCTAAGCTTGTTTATGTTGCAAGTATTACATAAGCTCTGGATTTATATCTCTATCATCAAGGTTTGGGCAATAAATGCAAACGCATTGATCCATACTGATTTTTAGTATCTTTCTGGAGGTTTTCTACCCTCACAGTACCATTTCCCAACTCTTGTCATATGTTTTGTTCTTCTATTCTGTGTTTAATGCCATATCACTATATCAGTGCTTTGTGATGGTTTTTAACGTGTGCATCTCCCAGATACCTTGGTGCGCCAGGCAGCAATGATGCTCAAGTGCATTTTATTGATTTATTACAAGAACCGTAGGGGCAGAAACTACCGTAGGCAGGTGAAGGATCGGTGAAATAAATTTGAAAGATTTTTTGTTTGCTTTGATATTAAGCCTGAAAATACGAGAAAACTAATTCCGAATACTCTTTTCCCCTCATCTTTTTAAATTTAGTCATCTTCCTACAAGCAATCAGCACTTTAGGTTTATATGTCAGACATTTACATTCCTTTTGATTTCCTCTTCAGGGCCAAATCTTAACTTTGGTTGAGTATCTGATGTTGCTGTACCGAGCCTTATTGCCAACACCAGTCTGGTACCGTTTCTTCTTGAATAAAGACTACGGCAGCCTTTTCTCTTCTTTAATGACTGGGTTATATTTGACTTTCAAGCTGACTTCTGTTGTTGAGAAGGTATGATTATGTATATATGATCTTACTTTGAGTGCATCAATATATCATCTTTTGGTGCCTGTTTTTTGTCTCTCCAAATCTAATTTTTCACATATAACAACTTCCTGGAAGTAAGGAATTATCGACATGGCTGTCTTTTCCTCTTTTCTTGCTCGTTTCCGTTACGTTGGGCTGTGAATTTTTCAGGTGCAATCTTTCTTTACTGCTCTTAAAGCACTTTCCCATAAAGAGGTGCATTACGGAGCTTATGCAACAACAGAGCAGGTATAGTTAATTTAATCTTTTCCCTTGACTCAAGCAATGAAAATGACCTGGCCCCCCCTGTATATTGTGTCCATATGCAACTCCAGTATCATATGGTTGCATATCAATGTGCTAGCCACTAGCTTCTCATCATTTTTATTTGTTCATGTCCTTGTGAGCCAATTAATCAAATCATAGCAAAACATCTTCATCAAATGTCATAAAATTGTACGTAATCTTTATTTAAAAATATTTATTAATATGCCAACAGTTGCATTTCCACTACATGGCATAAAGAATTAAAAGAAATTACAAGTGAGAGTATTTCAAGCACCTCCTGGGGCATTTCATTTATGCCATTTCAACCTTGAAAGAAATGGTGTCCAACCAACCACTCAAGGCTGACTCTGGAAAATCATATATATTACAATGGCTTAAACAAAAAGATGTAGTTTGTTGCCCCTTAAATTATTTGAAAAATCACTAACTGGTTACCATCAGATGATAGTTCTGAAAGCGACAACATGATGTACTTTGCACTCAACTCTTTGTGCATGTTACTTCCTTGTTGGTCATGGGTGCTTGGCGTTTCGTGACTTATTTAAAGTTTTAAACCCAGTTTTCTGCTTAAAATAAGTTCTTACTTCTTGAGACTTGGGGATCGCCAACTGTCCACATGAGTATAAAAGCCTTGTCATTAATAAGTAAAAAAACAACTTCTTATTGTGTCAATACTTGAAAACTTCTTGTTTATGTAAGACCTCATCAAAACCTTTTCTTTTGGACAAATCTTCTGAAAAGTGTTAGATAAATGTTGTTTTGATGCATGCATGAATGATCATCATCATCAAGCCTTTATCCCAAAATATTTGGGGTTGGCAAGTTAATTCACAATAGAAAATTTGTTTGGATCCATTACATGAGTTCTCCTCTGCTATCATTTTTTTCAGAAGCATACAGCTTCTTAAGTTCATGGATGTTTTCTTCTCTTTCAATTGTTTGATGGTCCACTTATGAGTTCTTACCTTAGATTGCTTGAAAATGAATTGTATAATACTACATTAAATGTATGTGTCCTGCAATTCACTGTTTGCTAAACCATGGATGCCGTGTCTCTATGATTCAAGGTTTGAAGTTTTCTAGTTTCACTTTGGCCATTAATCTTGCCGCGAAGGGAAGTTTTTACAGACATGAAATTTTGCATGATGTGCAGGTGAACGCAGCTGGAGATTTGTGTGCTATATGTCAGGAGAAGATGCTTGTTCCTGTCCTGCTTCGTTGTAAACATATCTTTTGTGAAGATTGTGTATCAGAATGGTTAGTTCTGTCTCTTATTGCTCTGTCCCCTGAGCCTCCTTCCCCCCTCTTTCTTCCGCCTCCACTCGGTCATCCAATCACTTTGCCATGTTGTTTATTAATCCTTTTGGGGTAACTAAATGGCCTGGGCTGTATTTTAGGTTTGAACGAGAGAGGACATGCCCCCTGTGCAGGGCCTTGGTCAAACCGGCTGATCTCAGGTCATTTAGTGATGGATCAACCAGTTTGTTTTTCCAGATATTCTAAAGTCTACTCTAAAGAAAACACGGACTTTTAACTGCTTTGAACCACTTAAAGCACTTGTTCAGAGCGCCTTATTGATGATCACTCCATCTGCACAGGTATATTTGACTGGATTTTTTTTCTTCCACCTTGTTTATTATATACAAAATCAAAGACAGTCAAATTGGAATTGACTAGATGAGGCCAAACTTTCTGCTTGTATGTTGTATTGGGAAAGGTTTAATGTATCTAATGAGGCCCTTAAGATGCAATGGAGCTTCTTCAACAATACACATCTATGTTAATTTGGTCATAGTGTTTTCTTTCCAATATAATTGTGAAATTATATTTTGGAGTGTTTGCTGTGGAGTTTTCTATTCACCATAAAATAAAAGTACATTGAACTAGTCAGGTTTTCTCGGCATGACACCATTGGGTGGTCAAAAACCTTCACGAGTAGATGGAGATGGAGGTCTACATGAAGATGATTGCACGTTGTCTTATTTTTATGTGGCCTTCACTAATTCGCAGTACAAGTGGTTGAATATTGTGAGAATTTTCGATCCACCTACTAAGCTTGCGGTAAATCCGTGGTTTGCTTTTAAGTTCTTCGATTATCAAACCAGTACAGAACCAGCTTTTATTCTCACGAAGAAGAGAAGCAAGAAAAGAATTTCGAATTTATTTAAGGATAAATTAAAAGAGCTGCATACATATATTACATGATTACATACACAAAAAATGATAACCAATGCTGGCCCAAAAGGAGAGAAGGGGGGGAAGTTCATGAGCATCTTCTGCCCTCACATATACAAAGGAAGGAAAAGATGAAAAATAGGCACCAGTGAAACCCACACCCTTCTCCAAGAAGGACAAGAGATCCAAAATGAAAAAAACTAAGAAAGGAAAATAAATAAATAAATAATTGAGACTCAATTTAATCAGAAGGTACTTGGGCTATACTGCCAACTTTTTCTGCGGGTAACTGAGTGCTCGAGTTCAGTGGGGAAGTTTTGCCAATGTTTTCCTTGTTGTCCTCGAGTACTTGAGTAGCTGAACTCGGCTGGGAATCACTTGCAGATATATCAGGTGCTTCTGGAGGCGAAATGGGAACGGTTGGGCTTGCAGAATGTGAGTCTGGAGAGTTAGGAGAGGGTGGAGAAACAGAGAGCATCTTGGCAATGGGGTAAACTTCTGTAACTTCTTCATTCCCCTCGTCAAAATATACAACATCCTGCATTGTGAGTTGGTGATATTCAACGATTTCCCTCAAGAAACGATTCTCACGAGCATATATTGAATTCTCATGTGCCAGACGAGCCTTTTCAGCCAAAAGCGTCTCCAGCTGAAGGCGAATCTGAGATCGCAGAGCAGTTTATAAATGAATGAGCGTGAGAGTTTTTTCTGCTTTCCAACAAACAAGAAACTAATATTTTCACCTGACGATTAAAAACTCCAAAGTGCAACGAGGATATGGAGAAACGAAAAACAACACAGCCAATCCTATCCTAGCTTCAAGATAAAACGTGCAAGTGCATACCAAGTCATCATCTGCAGCATTGCTCCCTTTCTCACGATTCTCACGAAGAATTTTATTCTCCTCTTCCAGTTGAGAACACCTTGCCTTCGCAAAAGTCAGGTCTGCTTTAACAGTTTTCAGCTCTCGAAGAAGAAGTTTTGCTTTAGCAGCAGTTGCCATTGCAACCTGTGAATTGAAACAAAGGCTTATGATGAATCTTAGAGTCAATAACTCAAAATAAAGAATTGAGAATGACTATATATATCCTTTTGCAGGGACCATTTATGCAATTCAGTATTGTCGCATAATATAAAACCAAAGCCTTGGATAAATGAAGCACAAATTATAGTTATTTTAAATTTATTCCCCAGAAAACTTTCGCCCTTATTCATATCCCTTAAACATAAACAATCTCATATAAAATTTAATTTATGCGTGGAGGGCTTCATGTTGGATGCATTTTTTTGAGTCACAGGCCACCCGGTGGTGCCAAGTAATTCAAAGAGAACCAAGAAATTCAATCAGACTTTATTCTAAACTGAATGGCGTGAAGCTTCAACTTCTCTAACAATTACATGTTTGGCACCTTACGTCGCGAGATGCCTTGAGTTGAATGTCATGGTTGGCTTGATCCAGAGGCTGGGTAGGCGGCACCAGAGGTTGCCACGAGGTACTCATACCAATGTCTTGATTATCTGCCTGAGGACTGTTTCCTTTTCGTCTTATTTGAAGTTTGCGTGTCTCTTGGATAATATCTGCAGTCTTATTTTCAACAATTGTGCGTCCTTCCTGGAATGACAAATAGCAACGTTAATCAATGCCCTTTCTGATTATGAAAGGAAATAGCAACACTAAGAGATGGAATTGCCTATTATTTCTTTGAAACTGTAATGCTACACTATGAAGCAATGTTCAATTTCCAGCAATGTATGAAGTTTTGAAAATTGAAAAATATTAATATCAAATGGAACTAGTTTATCTGGTAGGAGTAGAACTAAATGGAGAAACAAAATTACAAATTATGAATGCTCTAAAATTTACAAGCCAGCCTGCAAAAAAATAAGAAGATGAGGAGAATCCCGGCAAACATCAAAACAGCTTACCTCAAAAGCCTTTTCAAAGGTGTCACCAATTTGGTTAAGAGAAGAAGTAATCTTATCCAACCCCTTCCGTAATGTAGGATTGTCCATCTTTCTAAAGTTATCAGATGATAGTTTGTATGGCTGCTGAAACTGTAGTCATGAGAAATGAGAGAAAGATATTAGAAAAGAAAAAAGACGACAAACTTCAGCAAATACACAATATGCATGGCAAAGAAAAAGCAGCCACATTTAGCATGTAAACATTCTGTTCCAAAGAAATATGGTATCTGCATGAAACTAGAACCAGTTTAAAGCAAAAAGAGATTATCCTGAGTGACAATAAATTCTATTCCTAACTCTTCAAATGTCTAGAGGAAATGTTGGAAAGCATAATCACCTTGCCACCAGGCGAATCGTCAGGCATGTGGAACCTTGATCTACTAGAGTTTTCAAATTCTTGGGATCCAATATCATCCTCAAGAATTGCTTTGGCTTTATGAGCCAGGACACCCCAAAATCCCCTGGGCTCCTTTCCAGGCGATGCATCCTCATAGGCAGCAAACCCGTATCCCTATATTTCCCAGGGTCATATTCAATAGAAAACTGAGCATTACAAATGAGTCCAGCATCCATAACTTAAAAGCATTGCATACATATCCAAGTAACTTGTACCAGAAACTCACGCTAAACTAATTTTCACAAACGAGGTGAAATAGAATCATCTGAAAGTCCTACCAATAATCTTTCTCAGTTAATTAACATTACAAGACATTGCAGAACTTTATGAAAATCAAACCACCTGATTTATCATCTTGCAGGTTTTCCTCAACAGAAAGTCAATTCAAAGTGCGGTGTTCTTCTGTTTATATTTCGTTACATCTATATCTAAAATGCAGCCCAATGACTTAAGGCAATGTAACTGAAGAAACCAAGTTGAGCAAAAAGGAGAAGATCAAAAGAAAGAGAGAAGTGGTAAGAGGAGATTTTGGAATCTGCGAAAGCTCCCCCTCCCAACTTTTGCTAAAGACCTGTAAGACAAAATGATGAACAAATAAAAAAAATTTAAAAGAAAATTGTTTAAATCATTATCAAATGTGATTGGAGGTGATTAATCCAATATAAAGCGCAAAATCAATGGATTTCAGTATGCGGATTTTGAACTTTTGCCCTAAATTGCAGATACAAACGAACTGAGATAAATGATGCGATTGATACCTTTTGATTGAATTAGAATGAATGTAGCTAGGAGAGAGAGGGAGATGATTGAAGGATTTTTCACAGAAAAATATCTGCATCTACATTGAATCACGGAACGGAAATGGACGGATCTTCCACTCGAGACATGAAAGCATTTATACAAAATAAACACAATCAAAGATATGAAGAAACCTTGGATCTTAGAGATTCAGAGGCAAAAGACGATTCACGACGAGCTGCAGAGGCCCTGATCGCCTGAGCAGCAAGAGATGAGGATTGCATTGAGGAGGAGGACGAAGACGGCGAAAATGAATGCGAAGAATTTAACTCTCGAGAGCCGGAGACGTGGTCGTCCGGTTGGTGATGAATCTCTTCCTTGAAGGTCGCAGCCCTCGTAATTCCCTGTCTTCTCCTATACGCCATTTTCGTCGTCTTCAAGGACCGTAGATGCACAACCGTCGTGAAGAGGTTGGTCGACCCTCTGGAATTTCTTAACGAACTTCTTTCCTGTTTTTATATCAACCTGATAAAGTGAATACATACGCGCTAAAGTCCCAACGCTTCCTTGCCTTTTGGAGCCACCTCCACCGTTCGATTGTATTTGTCATTCCTCCAATCCGACGGTTGTTGTCGCTTCATGGTGGGTAGCGTTTATTTGTTACTTTCTCCACTGGATAATGTTATCCGTTCGACTGGCAAAATTCTATCGTGTCTGAATTTGCCCAACTTATTAAATTAATTAAATTTAGTTAAATATTATATAATCAAAATCCGAGTCAAAAACACAAATTTTTGTCCGATTTGAAATTGAGTTCGGATCCAAATAAATAAATTTTGTCCCATTTATTTATTCCAATTTAGGATCCAAACACATAAAATTTTTGTAAACACGTGATATTGTCCAAGTCAAAATCGACATTAAATTATTATTTTTTTGCCACCACTAATTATAGGTAGATTACAACGTGAAGCTCTCTGAAGGGTCCATTTTAAGGTGCCACAGCTAATAAATGTTGGGATTGTCCAATGCGCACAACTTTAATCATTGAAAAAAATCTTTAAATAAATAATTAAATGGCCCCATTTTGTCTATAATAACACTTGGAAAGCGTTAGTGTATACTGTATAGCTTTCTTGGGAAGTATGTACGGGGACCTCTTTGATTTGGTCTTAGAGAGAGTTGAGAGACCGAATATTTTGTTTTTTGATAACTCAAAAACCACGACATAAAAGTTTTTCACACGACGACAAGATAAATTAAGGTAAAATTCAGCGCGTTACCACAATGACAGTAATAAGTGTAAAATAATTAATTGTGAATTATAACTATTTACAAAATCTTGATTTCTTTACAAAATTTTTATGCTATGCCAACTTGTTCACTCAAAACTCTCTCAAAAGCCTAAGAGGCAGGTCAGTACATTGAGGATTCAAAAGGGGTAGTTGATAATCACCATTGTGAGGAATAAAGCAAATGGTCCTTCATACCTGAAGAGCCTTGTCGGGAGAATCTACTTTGATCAAGCCTTGACTTCAAATCTGTCTAAATGAACTGGGAAGGTGGTGGCTGGGGCTGAGTCGATTTCAAGGCCTCGCCGACCTCAGCTGAACAACCAATTTCATGGATTCTGTTCTTTGCAGCGGAGGCTTGGTCGTCATGCTTGGGACAATGCACTCTAAGATTGTGTAGGGAGTTGTTAGTTTGACAGAAACTGGATGCATGAGTAGTTTGTATAGGCCGCGAGGAAGAGACGAGATTGATATTGTTGCTATTTGCAAACCAAACAACCTTTGGGATACAAATTCCAACACAATTTTTGTACACCTTTATCACAATTTAGAAATTGTGATCAAAAGAATAATTTCACCACAATTTAACTTTTCATTACTTATAGTGTCAAAAATGCTAACCAAACGGACCCTAGGTATTATGGAAGTTTTTTTTTATATATAAATTTGATTAAGTTTTATTTACAATGAAGAAGGATAAAAAGGCCAATGTGACCAAATAAGATTTATTTAGCAAGTTGACAAAAACTCAACGCGTAGTCACAATGACATTACTCTCAATAGAAATCGAACTCAAAATCTTCTGAGTCTACACAGTTCGATCCCATAGTCGATTTGAACAATTATAATAAAATTATGAAAGTTACTCATAATATGTTTGGATCTTTGTATGTCTATAATTCTACCATTAATTTCCTAGTAAACTCACAATAAATAAGAAAGAAAATAATTAGTATTAATTAACTCTTTTTTTTAGTGCGAGCAAATATTGAGTAGGAATGCCATGATAAGGCAACGACGTCGTATTCATGATTGGACGTGCAGGGTGCCGTGTGGAACTAGGTGGGTGAGTTGGTAGAGATATTGGAGGCGCATGTTCAACTGTTCACAGAGTCTGCTCCACCGAAGACGCTCACGTACCGACCCGACCCGACCCAATTAGCCCACACAGTACTGTACTGTCAATTCGGTCCATCTACTTGTCTCTTTCTATGTCCATCTATTCAATATCTCGACTTTGATCTCTTCTCTCTTTTATCTTGCTATGTAGTTTCTTCATTTCTTGTATAGACGTTTTCTACAAGTTTTCAGGTCGATCGGATTCGGTAGTCGTTATCCCATACCCGCCGTCTGTGGTGATTTTATGCGCATTCCTAACCCTAATTATCTGGTAATCATTCGAACTTTGAACAATTATTCGACCTTTGATGTTATTTGATTGTGTTTGGCTTCGATCTGCAAATTTTTGCTTTTCAAAGTGCACTTTATCAGTTGGGTTAACTTGATAGAGGATTCTTTCGTTGATTTATGATAATAACAAGGGGTTTCAGCTCCCAATTGAAATAGGCTGCTAAAACGAAGTGCCAATGTTTGAGCTGAGAATCATATGATTATACTTTAACTAGATGCATTATTAAGATTGTCATTACTAAGAATTTGGTTGGCGAAAACGGTTTAGATTGTTAATAAAGGCAATTCTGTTGTCATAGGTGTTCATTTACAGCCTTTCATGATTTTCACTAGCTAAAATTGTCGGTTGAAGAGTGGGATGCTTATGTTATGCTTCCCAAAATAATCTCATCCATTCTAAAAAGTGCAAAGAATAGGGTGAAGGAAGCACGGGATATTGCCAGGCGTATTGAATGGGGAATATTGCATTTATCATTGATGTTGATTCGGAACTTCTGGCTCATCTAGGCTAAATGCAGTAAGGAGGTAAATTATTGTTTGTATTCGCTAAAATTTTTTGTATGCTCTTGTTCAGGAGAGCTTTTTGGCATCCTGTGTGTTATGAAGTTCCTTATAAATATAAAACCTGAGGTGAATTCAAACATATAAATTCGAGTTAAATGTGAACAGAAGGTAAACCACCTATCTGGAGTTAAATGAGAGAAGGATTGTTGATTTCTTGTACCATTGTGCTCTTACTTTCCTAGAGGAAAGTTGTTTGCAGTTGTTTCCAGATGACCTCTTACATTTGTCTACTATACCGGACCTCTCAGGCAGAAACAATTATTCTTTTATGTGGTGTGTGAGAATGTGGATGACCAATTTATAAGACAAATGTAAGAGGTCTGGTATCTAACCTTTTGGCCATCTATATTTGATTCGCTTTTAAATGATATGTTTGGCCAGTAATAATTTCATTGTGTATTGGGTGTAATGTTTTTTTTTTTTGTAAATGAGTCAATCCAATCTTGGACATTGCATGGGCAATGACTAAGCATCATGTGTTTACATGTCTATTTATATTTTTCTAATCGAATATTCTGGTTACAGATGGATATGGATTTACAAACAATACTGCAGGATGGTGGTCTATTAGCTGAGCACTCCATCCCGCCCGCGCCATGTGCTTTATGCAGAAGGATTATTGTCCCTGATATTGAAGTGATTGACAATCTTGAGGCTATCAGTATATGTGGGGACTGTAAATTCTTGTTACTTGAAGATCTTGGGACCCCTACACGAGGTTCTCATTCAAGGAGGTCAGCAAGAGGAAGAAGGACCAGATATAGCAGTTCTGAGTCAGTTGACGATAACTTCTCTCGACGATTCTCTCACATAATTAGTTTAGTGGGGCAAAGTCAGTCACCTGTGTCTGGGTATGAGGATCAATTTGTAGATGGTGATGCTTCGGCAAGGGTAGTGCAGCAGGCAAGTTATCGCACAACCCCAAATGGTTCTAGAAGGTGGCGACGTGTTCTCTCTGATACTGAGAGTGATGGTTTTGATAATCTAGATTCATTTTATGGGGATAGTGACTCAAACATCAGTTTTGGTCGATACAGGGTTTTTCATGGTGAGAGTGATGAAATTTCTTTTAGTGCATACGGAGGGGATTCTGATGCTTCTGTGGATGCACGCAGCGTCCTTGATACAGATGTGTTTATTCAGCCAGATGAGGAAACCAATCTTGACAGTGATACTGATATCGATCCCATGCATGCTGGTCCCAACCGATGGTACTCGGATGACTCGGAAGAAGAAGATGAAGAAGAAGATGGCGGATGGGAAGCAGATGTTATCGAGGATGACATGGTTGAATCTGTAGCAGGGAGAACTAGGGTTCAAGATTTCACCATCTCAAGTCCAAGTGAAAGTCATGTTCATGTTACTTGGCATCAGCAATTGCACTCCCAAGAATTACAGAGTGTGGTTCACAGGAGATTCAGACAAGGTGGACGATTGGGTGAACCACACTTGCCACCATATATTGGGAATTCTGGGGATTATCTTGATGCTAGAGCTTTTGAACAATTGCTTGAGCACCTTGCTGAGACTGACAGTTCTAGAAGAGGAGCACCACCTGCTGCTGTTTCTTTTGTTCATAGCTTGCCTCGTGTGGTCATTAATGAGGAGCACATGAGGCATGATGGATCAGCATGTGCAATTTGCAAAGATGTTTTACATGTTGGCACGGAAGTAAACCAGCTTCCTTGTCTTCATCTTTATCATCCGTCTTGTATCCTGCCGTGGTTGAATACACGGAATTCATGCCCAGTTTGTCGGTATGAGCTTCCAACCGATGACCAAGATTATGAGGAAGGGAAGTGGAACACTAGAAATAGAGCACATATGCATGAAATGCATCATCAGGATGCGATTGTGGACAATTTCTCTGATGTTTCTGATGGAGATGATGAAGTGCATGAATTTGGTCAAGCTGTAATAGAGCAGATTCCCCTCCCAGATGCTGACCCTGGCTTTGTCAGAGGAGGGGGTAGAAGAGGATGGCTTTTCCTTGCTGCTGCTCCTATTGTCAGTCTTGTGGGTATTGTTCTTGTATTATGGTTGCACAATCCTCTCATTGAAGGAAGCAGATCACGAGGCCGTTTTAACACATCGGAACAAATCCAGCATCAGATTCATATTGGTAGCACCGCCATGCCCAACCAAAGGGAAGGTAGAAGAAGATGGTGGTCTCTTTTCTAAGCTTTTTTCAGAACACCTTCATATAACACAGTCCGCGACTTTTCTGAGGGGTGTCTTTGTCCGATCTACTGACCACTAATTTTATGCTTTGTTTGATTGAGAAGCTGATATGCTACTTGAACATTTGATGAGAATTTCTGATTTCAAATGTATTTATTGTTTGGCTGTTTAAATAGCTTGGCTTCACACCATATGACACAGCTTAGTTGGTCACAGCCTTTGACTCTAACCTGCAGTCTAGTGGTTTGACCGTATTGTTTCTATGCTTGAAGTGGTTGTATTACACTGGGTTTGGCCTTTTGCATTCTTTAGGCCCAGACTGTACCTCTGGCCCAACCTTTTCAGGCTTATCAGTCGAGCACTTCATGTGAGCTGGACTTAACTTTTTTGGGCCGATATCCACAAAAGATGAGGCAACTCTGGCCCAAGCTTTCAGGCCCATAACTCGAGCACGTCATGTGGGCTGGGCTTAACTTACACAATCGGCTCACTAATATAGAAGGTGGGCCGATATCCACAAAAGACGAAGCAACTCTGGCCCAAGCTTTCAGGCCCATCAGTGGAGCACTTTATGTGGGCTGGGCTTAACTTACACAATCAGCTCACTAATCTAGAAGGTGGTGTTATCGAGGGGGTTGGCCAGACAGATAGGAGACAGACAGCTCCACTCCAACTCGTGCACTTATCACGTTCACACTTCACCTACACTTGCTGAACTGCACTTGGAAAGCCCTAAACGTAACTTCGTAAGCGAAGACGCTGCCGTTTCTTCATTTTCTTTCGCCGGGGTCGGTGCGGTTCTCTCTTCCAGGTACGTAATCTCTTCTCTATTTCTCTTTTGATCCGCCATAACTACCCTAGAAGAGTCTCACACTTTCTCAATTTTAACATTATAGCTCCAGTGTTTGAACTCCCAATTTGATTTTTGAACAGAATTTATCGATTTGTCGGCCATCGTTTTTAGGGTTTCTATGATTCAGTATTAACCTGCGCCCTTTGTTACATTGATAAATTTCTTCTATTTGTCTGGGACATTCGTAGCTAGGTTTCCAGTGTATTGGGTGTAATTTGTAGCCGAGATTGGGTGCTTCATTGGCTTATGTTTTTTATTTTGTCTCTGCTTTTTCAGAAGTTTTCGTGAGATTTTAATCTGTTCTGCATATGAATTCCGGTGTTTCTACGGATAAGGTGACGGAATGCAAAGATTCAGCGGATGAAGCTTTAAAAAAAGCGGATGAACCGACTGTTGTTGAAGCTAAAGAAAGTTCTATTGATCCAACCAGTGTTTCTTTAGAGCCTATGACTCCTGATTCTATACGAGAGAATGGGGAAGTCCCTGATTTTGGTTCTCCAATTACTGTGCTTAAAAAACCAGCGAAAGCACTCTGCTTTGATTTGGAGACTTCCAGAAATCAAGACCCATTTGCTTCAATTGATGACAGCAGCAGCCCTCGAACTCCCAAAGATTGTGTTTTTGATCCATTTGCTCCTGGTCCTGCTCACCTGGCGCTGGCCCCACTGTGCAAGAAATATTTTGACAAATCAAGAGTTAATGTTGTTCGTCGACTCAGCTTTGACTCCTCCTATAAAATTGTGGAAGATGCGGGTTTCATCTCTGATGAAGAGATGTTTGATGCGGTATACGAAAATCTGTTGGCAGTTATTGTTACCAAGCAGGCTGAAGATGCTCTTTCAGAGATTTCGAATATTGAATGTGATTTTGATGCTTGCCAGACGCCTCCTTTGGCACCTCGGCTAACAGGCATTGCTGATACTTGTCCTGGTGCACCTGTAAAGCTCCCAGGTAAATCAAGGAACCTTGACTTAGGATTGTGCAGAAAGCTTGACTTTTGATGCTCAATGACTCTCCTCTTATTTGTTGTTGACTAGCAGCTAACTTGGATAGACATTGATGGTGTGAAATTGTAAGGTTAGGGCTTTGAGTTATAGCTTGTGTTATTTAGGGAGTATCGTCTGACAGGGAGCCACAATCGTAGTACCATTCTTGTATAGTAATTCAACAGGCATTTCTTTTGGAGATTAGCAAGAAATCTTTGTTGCCAGACTGCATCATTGGTATTCTCTCTCTCTCTCTCTCTCTCTCTCAATATGAGAAAAATAAGAACAAATTTGCTTCAGTATCTTTTTGTGTGTACCAACATTTGTAACTCTTTAGGGAATAACTCCTCCTCATGCTAAATTTTAAGCAGGTAATGCCATCTCAGGATGGTGTTTACCAAGGATTTTGGTCTGATATTCATTTTACTGTTATCAGGTGGCAATGTCTTAATAGTGTTCCCGTTAAGGGTTGAGAAATAATTTTTGGGTTAACCTGCTATCGGTCTGGGCTAGATTGCATTGCTAATCTAGTTTTCATCAATTGTTTAAACTGCTACTGATCTAGATTGCATTTCTTAATTTAGTTTTCATGGAGAAGCTTGAATTTAGCGTACCAAGGATAGCGTTATTAACTGTAGCTCGAGAGGGCATGTAATTAGCAAAAATCGAAGCCATTTTCACATTTCCTGATGCTCAAAATTTTGTTGTGCTATTGCACTGCTGGTTTCCGATCTTCATGCTGGGAAAACTGATGCTAAATTGACATTCGGAAGCCGCTACAGCATGTTTCTTGAAGATACCCAGGAAGGTGACCGTACCTGGAATTCTGGTATGTGTTTCCATACCAACGTGCCCTGCTACCGCCTCGCTAATCAAGCCCATTGCATTAGATGTCATGCTATCAACTTTGATGGTGAGCCTGCAAGGCAGTGTCTCAGAACCCCTGGACGGAATCAGACCTGGATACAAGTCAGCTTCTCCCACCTGGTTGCCTTTGTATAAAAGGAAACTCTTTCCTGCACCATGCTTGAAGCTGGCATGGTTAGGGTTCTCCACCAGAATCTCTAGGTTGATGGTGAGGTTAAGCTCAATGTTCATTAATGGGAATGAGAATCGAGGAGCGATGCCATCAACGTTGGCTGAGATAACGTGGATTTGCGGTTGTTTAGGCTTGAATATGGTCAATGCAAGGATGAGTGCAATGATGGATAGCAGCAGCAGCAACAACAGGAGAACTGCTCCGGTGACAATCAGACACCGATTGCGCTTCTGATTAGGTGAAGGCTGGTCCTTATGTTGTGCCATTGATCCTTGATTGACCAGATTCTGATTCCTGAGAGAGAAATCAGCAAAAGAAAAAAAAAAGGGGGGGGGGGGGTGGTGGTTCCCAGACGGTTGGGAGAGGAGGATTTAAATGCACAGATTTGCCAGCTAACTAACGGGTTGATGGGACCTGAAAGGGAGTTTTCCAAGTGTTTGGGCAATTCAATGTACAACACCACCGACTGCCTAATTTTTGCCACAACCTAAGACTTTGTAGATGCTCCGCTGGCCAAGCTATTATTATACAACAGTAATTTCTGGTATTTTTGCATATGATCACATCTAAAGTAGAGAGAGCTATTAAAAAGCGAGCGCAGAGGAGGAAATGTGGCCTGGTTACTGTCATAGATGATAGAACCATATAGTGCAAGGAGCCAAGGTCAAGTGCAACCTCCCATACAGAATCTAGCCCTAGTCCATAATAATTATCAAAGGCCCAACTTTGATATTTATAGTCCAGTCCAAAATAATCGAGGGCGGCCTCCAATTTAAGCCCAAAACATGACCCAGATAAGTGGGTTCCTCCGACAACTCACTTACCACCTTTGATCTAGCAAAGACAACATTCGAAACCGAGGCTCCCTTTGACTCTCTTAATTCTGTTGTCTCGTGCATGCGCAATTCTGCATACCTCGTGAATGTGATGCATCGAATGCACTACAACTATTTTAATTGGTTAGTTGCCGGGTGTGAAATTTGGGCTTTTTATCACTGCACCCGCCTACACGAATTGTTGCACGCACTTTTGTGATGCTCGCACGATATGGTACACAATTTTTAACATTTGATATAAGTTTAAACTCAAAACCATCAAACAAAAGTTTCTCAGCTCACAACATGATTAGTATAGTCAAAATTCAACGAGTGGCTACAAGAGTATTGCTCCCATAGAATTAAACTCAAGACCTTCCGACTACATACGGTTTGACTCTAAAAATATTCGTCATCAAACTACCCATGTGGTTGTTATGGCAGAAACAGAGTGTCCATCTTCCTCTTTTGCAATCACATCATGAAACTTATTACGTAACCCGCTTAGCAATCACCGAGAACTTAAATGCAAGTTTTCTACACAAATCTTTTATCTTTACCCTTCATACCCTACTTGATATGCATCAGCACGAATGATAGCATGCTTGAAGAAAAAGCAAAGGTAGTAGTGAACAGGAGAGATTGTGAACTTATTATCCAAGGAAAAGAATGATCTCTTTCTTGTTTCACTAGTCACATGTTTGGCATATATATAAAATAAAGATCACATTCAACCCTACCAAACCTTTATATTAAACTTTGATGACAGCCTCACCATTGAAGGCAATGCTGGCTGGTGGAGAAAAGAATCTTAAAAACCCCAAAAAATTATGCAGTAGAAAAATAATCAAAAATTCAAAGCATGTTCTCAAATCTAAACTCAGACTGTTATTGCACTTCTTTGAATTGTTTTCATTTTCTTTTGGCAAGGAGTGCATGCATCATCTGATGGAAGAAGTCAAACAACCAACACCCAGTAACTTTAACTCTGCTCTGAACTTCTGCTAAAAAATATGTTTTATTAGAAAGCATCAAACTCTGAACTCTCTCTATCAGCATCTTGTTCAATCACTTCGTAGAGCAAACCTGCCTAAACTTTTGCCTAAATGAACAGTATCATTATTGAAGTTTCAAGCAGAGGCAATTCTTCAATCAAAGAGACCAAGTTTAAATTCACAAAAGTTATCTAATGTGAGCAGTTTGACCCTTTGACATGGTTTATTAAGACATGGTGTATGAGTTTATTAAGGCATGGTGTATGAGATTTGTTTTACCCTTCACAGCAGTCAGCACCACAGAGAGTGCCAGAGTGTACTCTATTGTCTGTACTACGGAGAGCACAAAACAATAAATAACCATCACAAATTCACAATCAAGGAGATGTAAATTCTGTATGCATATGAGGAATCCAAAAGTTGTTATATAAACCCAAAAAAATTGATGGAAGAAATAAAATTTATCAATACCAATTTATAATCAGACAAGTACGTACATGGAAAATTGACAGCAAATCAGCAATAGCATAATCAAGTACATAAGAATAAAAAAGAGAGCTATAATTTTGTTTTATATTTGCAGTGTTGATCACCAACCGTTCTATTGGAAATAAAGACAGTGAAATCACAAGTGGTGGTGGAAACCACTTTCAGCTTAATACCAATAATACTAACCTTACCGGAGATCCGAGAAAAAGTGGATAGAGGCA
Source organism: Tripterygium wilfordii (assembly GCF_013401445.1). Classification (NCBI taxonomy): domain Eukaryota; kingdom Viridiplantae; phylum Streptophyta; class Magnoliopsida; order Celastrales; family Celastraceae; genus Tripterygium; species Tripterygium wilfordii. The sequence goes on along the minus strand of NC_052234.1, from coordinate 12,339,078 downwards.
ACTCACCGCCAATCACGTCCGAATAAACCTGCGAATTGGAGAGCAATTTGTCCGCCATGATCGTGAGAGTCAAGTTCATAGCCTTAGTTTCGCCGGCCGAGATCTTGTCGGCGGTAATCGGAACTTCTCCGACTTGCTCCCCTCTGTAATTAAGGAGCGTGGTGCTGTTTTTGTACTTGAATCCGACTTTGTTCGGGTTCTTGATCGACAGATCGACATCGAGAGTAACATTCAAGTTCACTCGGACTCGTGGGAGGTTCAACGACACATCTAGGTCCTTCAAGGAGACGGCGTTGATGGTTGTCACCGGACGCTTGGCCTTAAAGACGGTGAGTGCGAGAATCACTATTATAAGGACTATAACGACGATTGTGGCGATCACGCAGAAACAAACGTTCCGCTTCCGGTGACCGTAACCTCCGCCCTGCTTCATCACTTTTCCAGCGTTATCTCAAAGTCCGTGAATTTCTTCTTCCCTCTTCTCACTCTCAGATTCCTCTCTAGGGTTACAAGTTTCTTTTTTAGTGAAAACAAAAACACATACACAAAAAGGAAGATATCATGAGATCTGCAGACGCGAGTTGACCAATAAGTATATGGCATGGGAACTTGATGAGTCCCGTATACATGACTTTATAACTTTATTACTCTTCTTTATAAGTTCATATTTTTAATTAATTATTTTATTTTATTTTATTTTATGATTTTATTCGTTTCTGGAAACTTGGAAAGTAACGACACGAGGATACGTGCAAGATTTTTTTTTTTAATTTACAAAATCTGATTTTAAATGATTTCAAGCATAAATCCTTTTTATTATAAGGAAAGAATTATGCACTGGATTAGTATAGGATTAGGAACATTTTAATAAGAGTTTTAAAATTAGGATTAAGAGATATTTTAATTGAAGTATCATAATTTCGGGGGCAAAATGTCTAGGTTATTTACCAATTTATAATCGAATAAAGCCATGAATTTGAAAAAGGGTGATATTATCCTAATCAACTAATTTAAAAAATCCTTATTAAAAAAAAACTAATTTAAAACATGAATTTAACATCGGTGCATTAATAATGCACAATGCCGATGGATACCAAATTAGTTGAAAACTATATGGTCCGAATTAAATGGACTTGCAAGTTGCAAGGACATTTATCATGAGCCCCCCAACTCACACCCTCCAGCCAACCTTGTAATGACATTCAAAACTTCAAAACATTTTGCTAACTGTCTGAATCCTTTCTTTAATAATGACTAGGCTTTATGGACCTCCTTTTCCTTTTCCTTATCTTATTGACCAACTATTCATTCATAAATCATAATACATACATGTCTTGCGGTACAAGCTTTGATTGTGATTTTTTATATGGCCTTTTTGTTACTAGCTTCGTGGGCTTACATTACAAGTTCAAATGTCTTACGTTGTTACATCTTTCCAAGCTTAATGGGCCACTTTTGTTTGTCGTTTTGTAAATAATAATAATTTTATTCCAATCATCACTCAAGGGTCTCAGAAGTCGGAGCCCACAGAAACACCCGCATATTTTTCTCTCTTCGAAAATTAGTTAATGGGGGATGTATTCGGCCCATTTAACTAATTCATGGGCTAGCTCATTTACCGACTGGGGAAGTTTATAACTTTATATAATACCTTTTAGACTTTTAGTAAAGGATCAAAAGGCCCATTGACTGGCCAAAGACGGGCTTCTAATGGCGGTAACTACAACCCCTAAGCCCACTGGTACCTAACTTCCCGATCTGTTTGGCCTCGAAGAGGATGAAGAGTGTCAAATTATCAATTCTTAAGAGAGAACGATGGAGTGGATGATATGGGAAGTACAACAATGGACTCATCACAAAGGGAACAAATGTGAAGTTATTAAATATTAAATTTAACAAATTGATGCAGCTATGACACACACAGCAAAGGGATTTCGTTTACCTATGCTCAGGTAAGTCCAATCACAAGAAATGAGCGTAACTCATCACTTAAAATCGGTTTGCCAATATGAGGATTGTCCATCCTTATAAACTGCACTTGGAACTCATGACTATTTGATGTGAGATATAATAACCGCATCATTCCCACCCCGAGAACGTGCATGCAACCCAACCTAAACACATACTCACAACTTGCCCAAGCCTGCGTCGTACGCCACCCATGGCCATACCCTCATGCATGCTACACGTAGCCGCATCAACACGGGGTTTGAAAACTGCAATGGATGCAGTGAGGACGCACACACCCAAAGGGATTTTGTGGGTCTGGACTCAAGCAAGTCCACTCATAGAGAATTGGCCTCCTAATTCATCATTGAAGACTTGTCAATATGAAGATTGTCCACCCTTATAAGTTAGACTTGGAACACATGACTCTTTGATGTGAGATATCATCATTGGAGAACCACGAATAACTCAGATGACACTCATGTGTCTGCATCTTAGAAATCTTGAGTCAGAGTCTCTCAATCCCTTTCGTTGTGTTTGAAAACAATCGACATCATTTGATTGGGTATATATTCATTATGTGGCAGATTTTGGACTTCACCATTTTTCAATCCAATCCAATTACTCTAGAAAAAATTGGTAGGTGTTGTGAAAAATTGTAGTCGTTGTGGGGCTTGTGGCTTGTGGGCATCGAACGGTCAACGGAGGTACCACTGGTTAGGTGAAAGTCATAACTCATTAACGTTACTACGCTTGGCTTGGTTAACTTCCATGGACTGGGACAGTAAGAGTGGAAGCGACGGAAATGGAGGGAAAGCAGGAACTGGAGCGAGAGATAATAGAGAGGCTGAATGGGTGTGAAGAGCGAGGAGCGCCGATTCAGGAGTGGGGAGCGGCGGTCGGAAAATGCCTTTGGTCCATTGGAGTAGCCGTACCGAGCACTGAACTGGCGGAGCTTCTCGTCTCCCGTCTATGCTTCAGCGACAAACGCGCTTCTCTCTGGAAGTTCCTCCACCATGCGATCTGTTCCGGTCTCGTCTATCCCCTCCACATCATCTCCCTCCTCACACACAGGTAATTTAACCGATTCGAGGTGTCTTGGAAGAATTTTTTCCCTCACTCTGACATTGCAGCTTTTGGCTACAGAGTAATTCCTCATCGTCAGTCTCAGCCAGAGGTGTATAGACTCTATCTTGAACTTCTCAACAGATTTGGACTTTCATTTGTTCCGATTGAGATTAATACGTGCAGAGAGAAGTAAGTTGCTTATACGTACTTGGTTATTTTGGTTATGTTTAATTCCCTACTTGTTCAAGGTTTGAATTAGTTAATACGCGATGATGATTTGAAAGTAATTACCTGAAACATTGTTAATTTGACGAATTTCGGGTTTAAACAGGATAGTAAAATCTATTGATGATGTTCTTCAGCTATCCCAGACCTACGGAGTCTGTGTTCTGGAACTTGGTCATGCATTGGTGTTCTTCTTTTTTAGTGTTGTTGTTAACGTGCTTGATTGCACTCTCAATGACTGGGGGTTGCAGAAAGTATCCCCAAACATATCAAGTGGAGCATCCGGACAAACTGATCATCAAAATATGGATGTAGACTCTCACGGGGATTATAATGCTGGAAGAAATGAACGTCATGAGCACTTAATGAAAACAAACACTTCTGCGGCCATAGAGGTGTTGGAAAAACTAACGGCAAGCGACAAGGCTAGGGTTTTACTCCGACTCGTTCACTTGAACATGTATGCTCTACCTTTTCAATCTAATTTCCTTTTGGTTTTTCTTAAAAATTGAAGTGGATCATATATTTTTGGGGTCAGGGAGGGGAGGGTCATTTTAAAAGTGCCAGGCCTGCAAATTTCATTATATCATTGCAAGTGTATATATTATAGCTAGAAAGAATGTAACAGTTAAGACATAAGTGCACTGTATGATACTTAAATGTGAAATATTGCTTCAGATTCAACCTAATGACCACCTATTACTTGGGAGATCCTATGAATTTTTTTTAGTTATTACATTCCAGTATTTCAGCATGTCTCATAATTACAAAGGACGCCTTCTTCTGTGTTAAGGTCATTAGTTTTTGTGAATTTTTTTTAATGATTTAGACATTTACAGAGATGAAAGAGAGAGTGGAGACGTAGTGCGATGGAGATCAAAGATGAATGTGTGATTTAATGAGTTATAAGACTGCAAAATGACTTTCAGTTATTTTTCATGCTTGTCTGTCTTTGTTCATTATTTTTCTAGTGATGAAGCATTGAGAGGATGAAACGTGACACAAAATGCTTTGATGTAATGGGTTCAAAATATGAAAGCATTCTCTCCAAAATTTAGGAGTAAGGCATGAGGCCTATGCATTTGGTTACCCAGCAATGTGGGATATCAAAAGATAATATACAGATGTCAGATATAGTATTGTGCATTTCAAAGAAACATGTTTGACGTAGTGTCGTATGGAAGCATGTTGAAAAAGATGTTAAGGTTTTGTTTCTTTATTTCAGTTCTTTACATCAAGGCATATGTGGATTTTTAATACTCAACAAATATCATCTTCTACCATCTTTTAAAAAGTAAATGAATAGAGTAAGTATGGCAAAAAATTCCAGCGTTATATAGTTTGTGAATTATAATGTGCAAAGGGAAAATGGTCAAGTAAATCCATCTTCTATTTAACAAAGAAGCCAAAAACATCTAGGGTGACATAAATCTATGTCCCTTTTTCTGCATGTACTCGTACATATATCTACAGAGTCGATATTTAGTTAGAAACCTAAAATATGACCACTCTTTGTTTAACCTCCTTTTGTTCTCTGCTCTTTAGGCCTGAAAAATTCAATGGACTTCTACAAAGGCTGCAGTGTTTTGAAGCTACTAACTTAAAATATTCAATTCCCAAGTCTGCAAACATGCTTGTGAAAAGGTTATGTGTCAACATTCAAAGAGTTCTGAGTTTTAAATGCCAGTTGAAAAGGCAAGAATTCATTGGCATACTTACTAATATTGAGTCAAGCAAGTTAGTGTCCTCTCCCAAGTTTGATTCTGGTCGATCTGCTTGTTGGGCTTCCTTTGATATTTTTCTGGAGCATGCAATGGATGGGAGGCAACTTTGTCTTGAATCAGCTATTGTTGTTCTGAAAGGTGGTATCTCATCTTTTCGAGTTGTTAGAATATGCATAAATTTTGTGAATGCCCAACCCAATAAGGTTAATGACAAAGTAACAAATCTTAAGATGGTATCAAAGAGTGAGGTCTTGGCTCTTGGGTTCAAACCTTTACTTCTGTAATTGTGTGTTTGTTGTTGCCCCAAGTGATGGCCTTTGTGTGTGTTTTTAAAATAACATGTTCTCTCACCCTCTCTTTTTTATCAAAGAAAATTGCATGTTTTTAAAGTTGCAGGCAGGAATTCGACAATATATTAATTTTTGATGTCTAAACTACAGAAGCAATCAATACACTCAAAGTGTTAAATCAAGCAAGCTGGCAAGAGACGTTCCTAGCGCTCTGGGTTTCAGCTCTTCGACTAGTGCAACGAGTTGTTATCAACCCAAAGTTAGCATTTCCTTTTAAAGAAAAATTTAAAAGTGTAAGACTGACATTCTGTTCATGTACCACAGGAACGTGAATCCCTGGAAGGCCCCGTCCCACATCTTGAGTCCCGTCTTTCTGTTCTCTTGTCTATTGTTCCGCTTGCTATCTCCAAGTTATTGGAGGAAGAAGCCCCAATGCATTCCTCTTCTCTTCATGAAGCTACAGAATCCAGATCTACAGATAGTTCGTATGGGCACGAAATGGATGGGAATGGTTTTGCCGCTAAAAAACATGGACTGATATCCTCTCTTCAGATCCTTGTACAGTTTCCAGAACTCTTATGGCCTCCTGCATCAGTCGTTGGTGCGGCAAATAGTGCTGCAGCAAAAGCAGCGGCCTTCATTTCTAATATTAAGAATGCAAATGATGTTTTTTACATGGACAGTGGAGTGTACAGTTCAGTTCTACTTAGACCACTCTTTTGTCTTGGGATCGTACTCCGTAACATTATTTTACCATTTGATCGTTTCAATTTTCTAATGGTACATGAGGTATTATAGCTATTGGTATGTGCCTTTCAGGTGGCAACATGAGGCACCTTATAATTGAAGCTTGCATTGCGAGGAAGTTGCTTGATAGTTCAGCATACTTATGGCCTGGATATGCACCGACATCAGTCTTTTCACCATCAGATTTTCCGCCACTTCAAAAGTCTTGCTGGTTAAAATTCATGGAGGGGGCTCCATTAGATAATTCTATAATAAATTCGCTTTGTATGACACCTGCTTCAAGGTATATTTATATAATTATATCTTTCCTACTGCATTTGAAGTCGTCTATTTGTATTGACGTCTTCCATTGCCATCTTGCTCAAGTCTGACGGAGATACAGAAGTTATATCATATGGCAGTCAATGGGTCATCAGAGGAAAGTTCAGCAGCTGCTAAGATTCTATGCGGTGCCTCTCTCAGTCATGGATGGAATATCCAGGTAGAGGAATGAAATGTGAAAAATTGAGTTACTGTTTTGAAATGTCTCTTATATACATAGTAGCCTAAAGCCTTCATTGGCCCTTCAGTTATATGCATATAATACACAAATGTTGATCGTGTTATTTAATCATGTTGTCGCATATCAAAGAAAATGGTACTTTTTTTATTTGTATGTTTCCTGTTTTCTATGTCACTTTTTAGTTCTGCAATAGCTGGAGGTTCCATATCAACAGAAAAATTACTACCTTGGATTTAATTTTTTTTTGTGAGGTGCGAAGTTTAAATGCTTACTGATGGCGTTGATGAAAGTGAGTGGAAGATTTTAACTTATTTGTTTTCATGGAATAAAGAGATAGGGGTAGCATAATTAGGTTGATTTCAAAAAGGCTGTGACCCCTTGATTGCAGGGAAGCAACCTTACCATTAGGCCAAGGGTTTGCCCTTCGACTTGAAGGTGAAGTTGTTTTGAGATTGTAAGAGATCACAGATAATTGAGAAAAGAGAGATGCAGAATTTGGAAATGAAAACTGATTTCCCGTCTTACCATGTGAACATTTGACCATACTGTAACATTCTCCATCTTGTAGGGCAGTCATATAAAAGCACAACAGCTTGAAATGAATCTCATCTCAATGGGATCACCCACCCAATCTGCATCAATATAACCAAATATATCTAGAGAATTTTGTTTGAACTTTGAACGGTTGCACCAAATTCCAACTTTCCTTCCAATATCCTTCACCGCTCTAAAGAGTTGCTGCCTAATGGGAAAGTTTGTGGATGAACTTACCATTTTAACAATATGGACATGTCTGGTCAAGTTACGGTCAAAGAGATTGGTTCCCAGTTAGATCTTCATCAAAACCATTCAATGGATTGAACTTTAACTAACATATGATTTTTTTTTTAATTCCTTTTCCAATCCATGTGTTGTTTAAGAAAGTAATTAGTCATGCATATAATATCTGTAAAATAATCAAAGAGTGGCAATGGATGTTAGAGTCCTCCAATTCTCATATGATGTATCCTCCCCCTTTGGGCAAACATGAACAGTGCAATAGTTTTATACCTACTCTGAAGAGGAAATGAATATTTTTATTCATTATCCTTGTACATGAAAACTTGCTCATGAATACTTTTTGTAAGCATATGTGTGTTTATGTTTATATTTAAGTGTGTATGTATTTATAAGTACGTCTGTGTGTGTGTGAACGTTTGTATCCTAGGATATAAAATGACATATTCGGATAACTTTTGTTGTCCTATCACTTAGGAAAAAGTGTAACCGCTGAGGAGTGCCAAAAATGTTAGAGGGCAGACGCAGGCAACCTTCAGACTGCATTACTCAAAACTATTTCGAGGATTTGAACCTGCGACCCTAGGTTGCGGTGGAGCTACTTTACCATTAGGCCAAGTTTGGCCCTCTATTGAAGAGTGCCTATCAAACTTTAAAATGATAACACGGAAAGCAAGATGGCTTATAGCGTAATATCATCTCATTAAAAACTCAAAATTTATGCTACCGCCAATTATGTTCAACAAGGATTCTTGTCATAATATTTTAAGATATCCTATGACATTCTTGGAAAGGAAGAACGATATTTACTTTATCTGAGTTTTTTTTATAAGGGTTTAAAATAATTAGGACTAAGACAGAACGTATGAAAATGTAAGTTTAGCAATGGCCGGAGTGGAAATGAGGCACCAATTAAAAATAATACCACCTGTAGTTCTCTTCTGCAAGGCCATTTACAGAAGATTTTGCCTACTGATTAGTCATTGGCGTAGGTTTTGTAGATTGTCCATGGTGAATCTGAGAGTTCTTTATTTTCTTTTCTGTATTGGGGTTTGAGCACTTGGCACTTAACCTTAGCATTCTTTTTGAAAGAAATTTTCTTCAACCATTTTGGAATTATTTCGCTGGCAGGAACATGTGGTGCATTATGTGGTCAAGCTTCTTTCTCCTCCTGTACCTCGTAAGTTTAGTGGGTCGAAGAGTCACCTAATCGACTATATGCCCATGTTAAGTGCTATCCTTTCCGGAGCTTCCTCTATTGATACGGTTCACATACTTTCTCTGCATGGTGTGGTAAGTATTTCTGCGCCATCTTGTCTAGCGGGGTAATGAGCAGTATGAGTGGCATATATCTTGGTCTTTTACTATGGGAATCGCTTTACCTGGCATGTTACAGTGAAACATTATGCTGTTATATGCCTCATTTATGATAGCCAAGTATTTATTGGCTAGTTAGCATATTAAGGCAATCCGCTGGTTTAAACTTGGTTTTGCTTTCTGCAACTTGTCTCATATAAAGACACTGATTTGCTCTATGGCTGGTGTTTCTCGACTATTATGAAAAAGTGGATATTAATTTCACTAAATTGTGTTACAGTGTATCCGTGCTCGGCAATTGTAAAATGATCAACAGAACTGTCATGGTATTAGTTGGACATACTAATTATTGTTTTTAATCTTTTTTTCTTTCTTTCTAAGTTTCTATTTCTTATTGAGTAAATGAGAGAGAATGGTTTTTGTAGAGATTCAATGTACGACACAGTTTTCAAAGTCAAAATGACGTGACAGTTTGGTTTTTGTATGGATATATTGTATAATGCCCCATAGAAATATTTATGTGGACCTAATCTGAACATTTGGTATACCACCATGGTTATTTTTGTATGTCATATTGATTTGCTCAGATAAGCCTATTCCCATCATTTTGGATGATGGATTTGGTGATGATGATTGATTTGCTAACATAACAATATGAATTAGTAGCACTTCACACACCATGCCTTATTATTTATGCATATATCTCATATATTGTTGTAGCCAGAACAATCATAACTGATGAAACAGATTTTGTCGAAATGGTTATATTTTGCGTAATTTGGAGGCCAAGTCAAACAAGCCCTCCTAATCTCTTGGTTAGGATGTATACTAGGCTCAATTCCCGCAAATATCTGATTTCGAGACAGCTCATAAATTTTCTGCTGTAGTTTCTTTTTCCCCCTCCCTATTTCTCCCAGTTAATGATAGTGAAGTGCTGTAAATTAAAGCTTACATGCATTCTGCTTGCTACAGATCCCTGAACTGGCAGCTTCTTTAATGCCCCTCTGTGAGGTTTTTGGGTCACTTGTGCCAACATCAGTTCACAAGTCGAGGGCAGGTGATGAGCCCTCGATTTACATTATTTTTTCTTCCGCATTTCTCTTTCTTCTTCGTCTATGGAAATTTTATAGACCCCCGCTTGAGCAGTGCATTAAGGGTGGAGGTGCAGCTAGAAGCGAACTTGCTCTTGAGTATCTTTTAGCATTGCACAATAGCCGCAGTGAGTCACATAATTCTATGATTTCAAATAGAATGAGTGCGAATGTGAACATGGCTGATGTTGCAAAAATCAAACCTACATATATTGAATGCTACCCCAAATTACGATCTTGGTATTGTCTAAACAAATCTTGTATAGCTTCGACACTTTCTGGCCTCTGCAATGAAAATCCTGTTCACCAAGTAGCGGACAAAATTATAAAGGCGATGTACTGGAAAATGACCAGCGGCAGTGCAACATCAGATTCAACAATATCAAACAGTGGAGAAGATAATTACCCTATGCTTCCTGCATGGGAACTCTTGGAAGCTATTCCATTTGTTCTTGAGGCATTTTTAACAGCTTGTGCTCATGGAAGAGTTTCGTCTCGAGACTTGACAACAGGTCAATTAATGGCTATTTTTTGTTTGAGGTTCTTAATTTTTTTTTATTTTTTCTTGTATGCTTTCAGTGTTGAGATGATTGTTGGTTATTCTTTCTATTTAAATTTCGAGTCCCACATGCTTATGTTTGTAGGAAAAAGGCTGATGTTTGAAAATGTTGGCCGTGTATGTTATTTACCCTTTCTTAATCGGCACAAATTCTGCAGGTCTAAGGAACCTGGTAGATTTTCTGCCTGCATCTGTTGCTGCTATAATCAGTTACTTCACTGCAGAGGTCACTCGTGGTGTTTGGAAACCAGTTACAATGAATGGAATTGATTGGCCTAGTCCAGCTAATGTCCTTCCAATTCTTGAATCTGATATGAAAGAAATCCTTGCTGCTGCAGGTGTCAACATACCAAGCTTTTCGTATGGTAGATTCCTTTGATTCTTTCCTTTCATCAAATATGTCATAAAAATCTGGTTTTGTTTTTCTTCAAGTTTAATAAGAAAATTATTGAAGGCACTAAAATAAAATATATGCATTCAAGAGTGCACACATGAATGTACTTAGTCTCATATATATATAGACGCATGAATATTTTGTTGTATAATATAACAAATAGATCCAATTGCTGTCTATATATCTGTGGTGATGTATAATTCTTGTTCTGGTTATTTTTCTAACATCTTCTATGTTTAATCTGAAAAACATCATTGTCCCTGAAAATTTATTGTTGGCACTAAGAAAAATCATGCATAGTGTATGTCGACCTGATGTATGTATTTGTCTTGTTTAAATAAATAGTTGAAAGACATGTGCTGCCAGGAGGATTTTTTACTTAATTTACCTGATAATGTTTTGGGACGTCTTGTTTCATTTCAGTTAAAACTCAATAATAACTTACTTTAACAAAATAATAAATAAAAGCGCAAAGGTGGTTGCTCCTACCACCAAAGTTTATTGAAGCCCATTTTAATTTTTGACTAACCGAGTATGTTGTCAACAAGTCTTTCATTTCGACACAAATGAAGACCTTCCAGAAGTTTTTTCTGTTCTTTTCTTAATAACGAAGTAGGGTGAATGTAATTTTGGTTTTTATTTTAGCATATTGGATGCCATATGTCAACGTTATGCCAGAATCATTTTATACATGATCCTTGCTAAGGCTTTGGTGATTATGACTTGCAGGGACTTCACCTGTAATGCTTCCTCTACCAATGGCAGCTCTTGTGAGTTTGGCCATTACTTTCAAACTTGACAAGAGTCTTGAATACATCATGGCTGTTGTTGGGCCAGCCCTTGAGAATTGTGCGTCTGGTTGCCCTTGGCCTAGCTTTTCTATAATTGGCTCATTATGGTCCCAAAAGATACGACGCTGGCATAACTTCATTGTTGTAACATGTTCTCGCGCTATGCTCATACGTAAAAAAGAAGCTGTTTCCCAACTTCTGAGAAGTTGCTTCATATCTTTCCTTGGATCAATGAATGCTTCAACCTCTCCAATGACCAATCAAAGCGGTGTGAAGGCTTTATTGGGTAGCCTCGTGGCACCTCCTGGAGTTCGTCCTTCACTAGCCCCTGGGTTTCTTTTTCTTCGGTCTTGTCGAACAATTCATAGTATTCAATTTGTGAATGACATAATTATTGGACTTGTAGCAGAGTACACTCGGGTTTTGCCCATGAGATTGCCAAGAACAGATTCTTTTCGATTGAAATCTAGTGCAGCATCTCAATTCGTTGCTGCTGCCAAGGCTAGGGAGGCAGCCACACTTGGTGCAAGCCTCATATGTGTGGCAGGTGGGATGGAGCTGGTCAAAGAACTTTACCTGGAGACCATCCCAACCTGGCTACTTTCTTCAAGAGAAGAGAAAACTGGTGAGGTGGGTTCTCGCTCATGTATACTGGAAGGATATGCAATGGCATATATGTTGATTTCTGCAGGATCGTATGAATGGGGTGTTAGGGCTGAGCCACCATCATGGGCATTCTCCATAAGAGCTCAAATCGTTGGGTCACACATGGACTTTTTGGCAAGAGTGTTGGAGAAGAACATATCCGTTGGTTGTCATCCGATCACTTTAAAAGCTTATGTTTCTTCTTTAATAGGTCTTTTAATCAGTCGTACACCAGCCTGGATTCAGGAAATGAAGCTGGAAACACTGACGAAATTGGCTAGTGGACTGAGAGAATGGCAACAACAGAAATTGGCCCTCTCTCTCCTTGAAAGAGGCGGGATTGCAGCCTTTGGCTCCGTAGTGGAAATTGTTTATGCAATCAGTTGAGTTTGGATCCTGAACATTGGTTCCCTTATCCTTGCTCTTTCCTTTTGGGTAATCTGCCAACTCCATTTACATTTTCCAGTGCTGTAAGCCTGTAACTGGTTGGTTCTGCACATGCACTGTGTCCTTAAAACAGCTCGGTCAAACGTGGCGTTTGTACTTGTGCCTAAGGTGAGGGAACTTGTTCCTTGCTATCTCAACAGCAATTAGCATACAGTCTGGGAAGCTTCAAGCGGACGGACGGATAGATAATCTGCTTTGTAAAGCTCTGATTCTGTTGCTGGGAGTACAATTAGATGCCTGGAATATGAAGTTCTATGTACTTCGATATGTCATGCTACGGAAGGAAATAACACCACAAGGAGAGTTATTGTGACTGTCCTGTATTTGTTAGGAGTTACCGTAATCAATTCCATTATCACAATCAAAACTTCTATGTTAATTCCTTCCAAGCATAATGATGAGTTTTAGAAGTAATATTTATTTTGAATTTTAATTGATCCATATTCCAACCCAAATTTTCGTACTATTATTTAGTTCAATTTTTTTTCTGTAGATTTGCAAAAAAAATAATTTCTGTGGGTCCGTAAACTGGTAAACATTAGTATTCGGGCCGTGGGTAGCAGATCTGTCAAATTTTGGATAAGTTATACTCACGGGCCATTATAGTGTCTCCCTAAGATGGCCCAACGAGGCCCATCAACGGGTACTGATAATATCTATCTGGAACTCTATATAAATAACTCCAATTTAATGAAAACAGTGGAGTAAAATAATATTGTTATTATTGCTAGATATTGGACCTTCAGTGGCTACAATATTTTGAAAGACAGAACTCTCTTCCCTCCCAGACCTTGGCGTTTCACGATCTGACATCACCGATTGACGATCGCGGAGAGAGAAGAGAGGATATAGTCTCTCTGCGCGCGACAGGCCCACATGTTTTGCTTTGTTTTCTCTTTGTTTGGTACTTGAAGAACTAGGGTTAGGGTTTTGGATTTGCGGTTGATGTGGTTGAATTAGGATTCGAAGAAAGGAAGGAAGAATCGAGTATATAGTGTGTTGATGAAGTAAAATTTAGTAGTAGATGGAAGGGCGGAGGATATCGGCAAGCCCTAGGCCGTGCTCGGGGAGGCGTGTGGTGGCGAAGAAGAGAGCTCGGTCGGATGTTATAATGAATAGTGTGAAGAAGCTGCAGAGGCGCGAGATTTCCTCAAAGAGAGATCGAGCTTTCACTGTCAGCAACGCCCAGGAGAGATTCCGCAACATGCGCATGATGGTATTATCTAATATTTTTCCCCTAATTTTGTTATGCTTTTACTTTGAATTTCTCTTCTTCTTTTCTTCAGAAATTATATCTGTTCCTAGCTTTTCGAGTGATTATTTGTAACAAATTTGATTACTTGCAGCTTAGGATTATTTGAGAAATTGTATTTGAATATCGCTCTTCACAAATAACTTCTTGTATATTATATTGAATATTTTTTGGCTAGGAGTTTTGAGTTTCGGGAGTTAGGCGTTGGCATGAGACAGTGGGAGAACAGTGAACGACTCAATTGTTCAATTGCTAATTTGTTATGACTGTATTTTCAATCATAATCGAGTTCAATTCCTTATATTCTATTGGTCTACACGTTTTTTTTTTCCTTTCCATGGGCATATGCATGACCTCTAACTTGGAATTATATTTTGTTGTCCATGCTTAATGTATTTCCTTTTGTTTTAGGTTGAATATGACACTCATGACCCCAAGGGGCATTGTTCAGTGGTACTCCCCTTTTTGGTGAAGAGAACGAAAGTAATTGAGATTGTTGCTGCCCGCGATATTGTTTTTGCTCTTGCACATTCTGGTGTTTGTGCAGCTTTTAGTAGAGGTAGCATCCCGGATCATGCTTGTGCTGCCTAGTTTTTAATGCTTCTTAAAAACTTCAGTGTGTGATTTTTGCTTCCCATGTTGGACATATTCACACGTTCTCTGTTGGCTATTTTAATTGTAGAGAGAAATGAGCGGATATGTTTTTTGAATGTGAGCCCTGATGAAGTCATTCGGAGCTTGTTCTATAATAAGAACAATGATTCCCTGATCACAGTCTCAGTTTATGCTTCTGACAGCTTTAGCTCTTTGAAGTGCAGGTCCACTAGGATTGAGTACGTTGAGCTATAGATCTCTTTTTTCATTTATGTTTGTTTTCTTATTTGTTTCAGTTCCTTTTTTCTTCTCACTGTGTTACTTGTTCTCTTTCATATGGTTAGATACATAAGAAGAGGCAAGCCCGATGCAGGATTTGCTCTTTTTGAGTCTGAGTCCTTGAAGTGGCCTGGATTTGTGGAATTTGATGATGTTAATGGGAAGGTGCTAACTTACTCTGCACAAGATAGGTATTTATCCAACACACACTCGGACACACTGTCCTGTTTTCTTCACCAATAAGTCTGTGTTTTTATTTGCTGATCTGACCATTTTAATTGCTGTCAGTATATACAAGGTTTTCGATCTGAAAAACTACACCATGCTCTACTCTATATCAGATAAAAATGTACAGGAAATCAAGATCAGGTTCTCTCTCTCTCTGAGTTTTTTTTTTTTTTTTCATGCATGTGCTTCTTGTGCATTGTACTCCTAATTGCTTGATGGAAATTTCTGTCTTTTTACCAGAACCATAGCGTTCATGTTTTGAGCTTGTAGTGATCTGTTGAGTTATTCGATTTTAAGCTTATCATCCAAGACGAGGGTTCTTTGTGCTGTCACCGGTTGCATTTGTTAGACTTGAATACCAATACTGTGGAATTCTAGCTCACTAATGTGGTTAGAATGAGTTGCTGAATGATTGTTCTATTTTCTCCTCCTAGTTGTTTGGCATACTTCATATGTCCAGTTCCTAACAATTTATGTTTGCCCTAACAGTCCTGGGATAATGCTGTTGATTTTCAATAGAGCAAGTAGCCATGTTCCTCTTAAGATTCTATCGATAGAAGATGGCACAGTTCTCAAAGCTTTCAACCATCTGCTTCATCGCAACAAGAAGGTGGACTTCATTGAACAATTTAATGAAAAGCTTCTTGTTAAGCAGGAAAATGAGAACCTTCAGATTCGTGATGTAAGCCTCATCTTTTTGTGGAAATTTATTCATGTCTTTCTAATTTATATCCCTTTGACGACACCTTGTTTTATGTGTAGGTTCGAACCTCTGAGCTGATGGAAGTTAGCAGAAATGAGTTTATGACTCCTTCAGCATTTATCTTTCTATATGAGAATCAGTTGTTTCTAACATTCAGAAATAGAACTGTTGCTGTTTGGAACTTTCGTGGGGAGCTTGTAACTTCATTTGAGGATCACTTACTGTGGCATCCAGACTGCAACACAAACAACATTTATATAACAAGTGATCAGGATCTTATCATTTCTTACTGCAGGGCTGAATCTGACTATCAATGGGGAGAAGGAAATGGTAATTCTTTCACTTCCTTACCTCAACAAGTAGAAGCCATTGGCGTTAGTTGGATTATACTGCAACCCAAATTGAGCAACATTTATTCCACAGTTCTAGGTTTCAGGCTGCCGTAGTTTTTTCTTCAATCATCTTCACGGAGCATAGAAGTAGTAACTAGCAAATGGGAATAAATTAACAAAGAATAAAATTATTGCAGTATAGAAATGGTAATCAAATAAAAAAATAATAGGAGAAGTATGCCTTGTAGGTTCATTATTGTTGTGTCTCAGCTTCCAATCACGTATAGTTCCTAATCTTACTTTCTAGATCTATTGTTACCTGGAATATATATAGTTTTGTCCCTAGCTGATGTTTGTGCTTGCATATAGCTCACTGCATGTGAATGCTCTACTTGTTGATACATGTATTTTGGATAAAGCTACAACAGAGAGTGGCATGGATTTAAGTGCTGAAAACATGCGAATGGTACACAAGGTTACCTCTCATGTTGCTTGAGATAATCTGTGTTAACATATTGGGCCCCTTGTCCAACCCCTTAAAAGGCCTATTAGGAGGTAGGAGAAAACCCTCATTTAAACCACACACCAGCCCTCTTTCCAACCGATGTGGGATACTCAACATCCCCCCTCACGTGTGGGTTGGTCCAACTCCGAGAAGCCCACCACGTGAAAGCCCATCGCGTTGGACTGGCTCCGATACCATGTTAACATATTGGGCCCCTTGTCCAACCCCTTAAAAGGCCTATTAGGAGGTAGGAGAAAACCCTCATTTAAACCACACACCAGCCCTCTTTCCAACCGATGTGGGATACTCAACAATCTGTTTGCCTGATGTTCAGGAACATTATAATTCCTGACGCTGGTTGGTTCAATATTAGGTTGAGTTTTGGCATTGCTTATCTTTACTGTATGTTCATTATTCAACTCTTTTTTTTTGGGGGGAAATAAGCAGGCATGAAATTTTTTGCCAAACTCACCCTGATTTGAATCTTAATATGCTGCTGAAAGGAAGTTTTTTTATGTGCATTTTATCCTGTTTCTCCATGTGTGCATTAGAGTGTCTGTAGTTTACGTTTTTTGTTCAGGTTGGTTTAGTTTCAAGAAGTTTGGGAGGCGGGACGAATATGGTGGAGGGGTTCTTTATTTCGTTTTATTTTTTCCTATGCAGCTGGGTCTATTAACATCAGCAATATCTTGACTGGGAAATGCCTGGCTAAAATAAATGCGACGAATGCAAGTCCCACAGTTGAAGAGTGCAGCAGCAGTAGTACAGGCAATTCTAAAAAGCGGATTGTCGCAGCCCCAATGATGAGCACAGTTTCTGAGGCCTTGGAAGACATAACTGCTCTTTTCTATGATGAAGAGCGCAATGAGATATACACTGGTAACAGACTTGGTCTGGTGCATGTCTGGTCGAACTGAAGAGAGGATGTTTTGTCATTCTGATCTTGGATACACACGGGAAGAACACTACAGGGTTTCGTGCATTGTCTAACTGGGGCAGATAGCTGGCACTGGAACGACAGTGAGAGGATGGTTATTCTGCCTTGCTGGCTCGAGTGCATTTTAACCTTGGAGCACTGTATCATTAGATGAGTTTCAAAACCGTTTTCAGATTGTATCATTAGATTTATTTGATTGTTGTGTTGTAATGGTTCCTGCATATGTATGCTGCCCGACTAAGAAGCAGTGATGGCAGGTAATTGGTTCACTAAGTTGTTAATCTTTGCGGGGATATCATTTATGTGTACGCCTAATTTTTAATTGTCGTGTTGCTTGCAGAGAGGAACAAAGTTTGTCAATGACTTCTTACTCGTTCCCTCCGATTATGCATTCAATTTGTGAGAAAGCATTCTTTTTGTTGTGAACGTGAACTTCTCAACAAGTATTTGAGAGAGAGCATATGTAAGCAGTGGATACAAGTTGGTGATATTTTAGGAGTGCCTTGAATGATTTGTATAGAGCTAAAATGCATGAATGAAATATATGTCCTGCATTTGCATTTGCATTTGCTTCTGATGATTATGACAACAGTAATATCGGACAAAGCTTTCTTTTTTACACAGCTTGCTGATATCTGTTCTTACATGAGTCAAATCTACAGTAGGAATTTGTACATAGAGTTGACAGTACTACTGTGAGTTGCTGAGAATGGTGTTGGTGTCCTTCCCTCTGAGTAACTATTCTGGCTCACACTGTTTTCCTGTCCAAGGCTTCAAGATCTGAAATGAGCAGAGCAAACTTGCATCCACACACATGAGTGCACCGGCGTTATTGAACTCTCCACGGTAGTTTGGTGCAGAAAATATGGTAACCAGTTGCCTGTCCGCAATAGTTGTGCGAGGACAAGCAAAGTCCTCGTTGACTTTAGGAGAAACAAAATGAATAGGTTGAAGGTGAGAGCAAAATCTCTAACAGTACCCGACAGTTTAGTATGATCAGAAGGGGTTCCTGGGCGGCAGGGGTGTTAAAAAACTGTAGAAAGTCTGTTATCTTAAAAAACAATTTAGAACCAATCGACAATAACGGATCAAAATAATCAGGAAAAGAAAAAAATCGATCGCTTACACTTTTATTGGGCGGTAGCTCTTTGGGCTGCAGGCCTGGTCATTTTGTTGGGCTGTGCATCTACTTGTGGTTTTCTGCACTCTGGTGCTTTTGGGCTGAGTTTCTTTGGATTAGGCTATGGGCCCACTCTATCAAGGCCTCTTTCTTTGGGTCTTCCATCTGCTTCCTTGGACGGGATTGGTTATTACTTATGGGCTACCTTGCCTATTCCCTTAGGGCTTTAGGCCGGATGGTGATTGCTTTTGGGCTGGGCTGCTTATTGTCTAGTAGTGAGTACTGGCTTGTTAATTATTCTGGGCTTTTATGCAAGCTGGGCTTGGGCCGTGATCTTGCATCGGGTTTCCTCCGTACTCTGGCTTGGTGGACATATGGTTCAAAGATTCAAGAAAGGAAGAAAAGCACGTGGGGCTGCGGCTGTGAACCGTTGCGCTGCTTGCGTGATCTGGCATTTCCACCTTTGGTGCTTCCGAATTTGAATTTCAAAACGACGCTCTCATTCATTTCAGCGGACTTCACATACACGGAGGGAGGCAAAGACGGTTTCCTTCTGCAATTGATCGTACAGATCAGATCGCAAGCAATGGAGAAATACGAGAAGCTTGAGAAGGTCGGAGAAGGCACTTACGGCAAAGTCTACAAGGCCAAGGACAAGGTTAGTGGCCAACTGGTGGCTCTCAAGAAGACGCGTTTGGAGATGGACGAGGAGGGCGTGCCTCCCACCGCCCTCCGCGAGGTCTCTCTCCTCCAGATGCTCTCTCATTCACTCTACGTCGTCCGATTGCTGTCCGTCGAGCACGTTGACGCCGCCTCCCCTGACTCCTCCGACCTCAAGAAGTCCAATCTGTACCTTGTCTTCGAGTACCTGGACACCGATCTTAAGAAATTCATTGACTCTCACCGCAAAGGCGCTAACCCTAGGTCGCTCCCTCCCAGTCTTATCCAGAGTTTTCTGTACCAGCTCTGCAAGGGCGTCGCACACTGTCACAGCCATGGCGTTCTTCATCGTGACCTCAAGCCTCAGAATCTTCTCATTGATAAGGAGAAAGGCATCCTCAAGATCGCTGATCTCGGTCTCGGCCGTGCTTTTACTGTTCCTCTCAAGAGCTATACGCATGAGATTGTTACCCTCTGGTACAGAGCGCCTGAGGTCCTTCTTGGTTCGTCGCATTATTCCACCGCCGTCGACATGTGGTCGGTCGGCTGCATTTTCGGTAATTTCTGATGCTGATCATAGTTTACTACTTAGTGTTTGTGCTCTTGTCCTTGGTGAAATTAATCTGTCCTGCTAGGATTGTTGAATTCTCTGTTATTTCTTCATCCATAGCTGAAATGGTCCGAAGGCAAGCCCTATTTCCTGGGGACTCCGAGTTCCAGCAGTTGCTTCACATTTTCAGGTTTTTTACCACTGTCACTCTTATTCTACTCGCGTGCCACTACCATCTCATTGTTCTAATGCTTCATTTTCATTACTCTTTCCTCGATTTGAAGGCTAATGGGAACCCCCACTGAGCAGCAGTGGCCAGGAGTTACTGCCTTGCGAGACTGGCATGTCTATCCACAGTGGGAGCCGCAAAACTTGGCACGGGCTGTTCCATCTCTAGATCCTCATGGACTTGATCTTCTATCGGTACATACTTCTTCATATTTTCCTTCTTTTTTAAAAAATTACATTCAGTAGTTGCAGTGGCCTTCCTGCCTGTAAGTGCCCAATGTTTTCCTCCCATTTTAATCATATGCTTTAGGGAGCATCTGGGATGTGTAGATTTATATATGCCATAAGCAATGAACTGGTAGCTATTGCCAACTCAAGAGGTTTTCTAGATTTCATAGATTTAATTTTTTGTTAGAAAGTGAATTTCAGTTGAATTTTAAGACCGGGTTCCTTGTACTGCCCTTTTTGAGTTATCATATTCAAAATTGAACATGATTGTCTTACAGACAGTAAGGCAGCTGTAGTGCACCTGGTAGTACAAATTGATTTTATGGAATTCATTATCTATATTAACTTTAGTTTACGACGAACTAATACTTAAAACCCCCTATTGTATATATGACTATCGGATCCTTGGATATATTATGGGTGAAGAAAACCAATAAATAGTTTTTAACTTGTGAATATGCCAAGGACATGGGAATATATGATACTAGAGTTATGCAAGATTAACATGTGAACCTTCGTTTTTGATTAAAGTTGATCATTAATGTATCATCCCCCAAGTAATACTGGATATTAGGATCATCCTTATTACCAGAGAAGTACAAATCTCCTTGTATGCTTGACATATGCCCCAAGCACTAAGAATGTAGACATGTAGTGGGATACTCTGCCTACATCATACTTTCGTCTCTTATCTGAATCCGTGATTCCTAGAATTTGAATTATTCTGTCTTAGTGTTGCTATTCTGGAAGAATGATCAGAAATTGAAACTAGAACTATGTGCAAAGCAATTTGCCAATGATTCCTATGTGAAAGTACAAACATTAAAGAGATGATACCATTGAGACATGATCCCTCTTTATTACAACTGAAGATGTCATGTTGGAAGATTGAGTTACAAATTGGATATGCAGTGTGATAGCATTATTAGTTTTCAACATTATTGCTACCTCATTTGCAGCAGCTATTTATAACTAAAATTGGAGGCATTAATCGTGTCTTGTATTTTTGGATAATGCAGAAAATGCTTCAATATG
The DNA here is from genome assembly GCF_013401445.1 of Tripterygium wilfordii. Lineage (NCBI taxonomy): Eukaryota > Viridiplantae > Streptophyta > Magnoliopsida > Celastrales > Celastraceae > Tripterygium > Tripterygium wilfordii. The sequence goes on along the minus strand of NC_052234.1, from coordinate 12,317,903 downwards.
ATCCAGCTGAAAGAATTTCGGCCAAATTAGCCCTTGATCATCCATATTTCGACAGCCTTGACAAATCTCAGTTCTGAAGTCCGATGCTCTTTAGAAGATTACTGAAGTCATCTCTCTCTCTCTCTCTCCTGGTAAACCTTTCCATATGACCGTTCTTGGTATATTCTGGTTGTCATCACCTCGGTGATTCAAGCGTTTGAACGTTATCATACAATTATATCTAGAATTCTGCCTCGTGATGTTGACGTCTTGTTTGAAGTTCCCTTGTCCTTTTTTTTTATTTATCATTTATCAAGTTTTGTTTTTTATCATTTATTAAGTTTTGTTTTCCAATGTTTGAGGTGCTGAGGTAAAATGGAAACACTACCAGGTTGTCGAACATCCCTTGAAGTTGTTTTCTGATGCATCGTTGAAGCCGGGTGGTATCCTCCTTTAAAATGTCAAAAAATTTTGAGAAAGTCATTTTCTTGTGGCTGGGAAACTAATTAACCATAGCTGTTATGCCTTGGTAAAAAACTAGCACTTTTAGGGTAAAAAATTTCAAGGATTGGCAAAATATATATAGTTCTCTTCCCTAAAACAAGAACTTTCGTTTTTAAGCCGCTGGATCTGAACAATCACTCCCAAACATAACACAGTCGAAGAAAAAGAAATATTCTAACTTACCCTTATCGATCAGAAGGATCCTCAAATGAACACAACCCTTCAAATTTGAAGAAAAACAGATAGTAATGAATGAAAATACGAGACTTAACAGACAAAATGTTATTTCATAAGCCATTCTGTCCGCCGCATATAACAGACAGCAACCAAACGTGAATCCCATATAGGGGGAGAGCTCATGATCCCTGTAGCAGAATTAGAAATAATTTATTTTGCCTAAATAAAATACTGTAGGAACTCCTGTGTCCCACAAACAGCAATCAAAATTTAGGCCCTCACATAAGGTACATCCAGCATTTTATGGTTATTCTAGTTGTCAACAACTTCAATGAGAGTTGGCTCATACTCGCCAGGTGCCTCAAATCCATGGAGATTCATCACAGTGGCAGCTACATTGGCAAGCCCACCATTTGGTAAATCTTTGCGGAATCTGACACCGGGTGCCAATCCAGGACCTCCAATTGCAATGGGCACCTGTTAAAGGAACATCCAAGTTATGTGTCAATGCAGGAAGTTACTAAATAAAAATCATACAAGACAGAATGACCAACTGATCGTATAAGCCTTCTTAAAAAAAAAACGATAGTATAGGAGCACAGCAATGTCCTAATAAGAGGCTATACAAAATAAGCAAGCCATAACAGCTATTGCTATTGGGGATTCAAGTGAAAGCCAGCATCAAGTGTTGGACAGTGAGATGAACACATTGTCCGTTGATTGTAAAAAAGTGGAACTCCCTGAACTAGTATACTTTAGCAGGTTTCAGAATGTATTGAACTCCAAGACAATTAAGCAAACATATATCACTATATCATATTCAAATGCTGAAATGCACATCATAGCAAAGAGGATGAAACTAGGGAAGTCTGAATCAGAAAGTTCCCAACTAAACTCGACAAAAAACTAGACAAAGCCGGGTGCCATTAACATCCAGTTTTTCTATCACTATAAGTACACGCTGCAAACTTACCGGTTGGAGAGTGTGGGAAGTAAGAACTTGAATGTTTCCGTTCTTGTCAAGAATAGGTTGCCCAGATTTATTCCTCTTCGCCATGTCCTCGGCATTTCCATGATCTGCAGTCACAACATATATGCCACCAACTTGCTCGATCGCATCAAGGATCACCTGCATTCATAAGCTTCTCCAATCAGTAACAGCTGAGACTGAAGATCAAGACAAACAAAAAGTATACTAACAAATCAACATCAGAAAAAATGAGCGTCTAGTCAAGATCATTCAATAGGAACGTTGTTTTCCTGAAGTAGGTCTTACTATCTTATTTTCAAGAATATCAGAAAACAAATTAAGAAAAGAAAGCTCTCTTAAAGTCAAAACTCACTTTCCTCGCCCTACACAGTAAAATTTATTGCAAACCATATACTGAGGTTAATTTTGATTCCCATTCTTTCATTTAGAAATGACTAAGCGCTTCTTGAACATTTCCGTAACAGTTCTACCACATGAAGATTAGGGCAAAACTAAAAGTATATAAGAAGTAACCTAATGGTATATGTGGATTATATCATCATCATAATCATGATGCCACCATCCAATTCTATAATTCAAGCTTTAAGTGCTGCAAGACCTCCTGAATCCATGTTAAACCAATAGGAAGAAGCCACATACCTTGACAGCATCATCTGTGACTTTGCATCCCACAACGGTGGCATGAATATCTCCTGTATGACCCACCATATCACCATTTGGTAGGTTAACACGAACCTGCACAGACACGAAATGTGTCAACCGCAAGTTTGTTCAATTTTGGAACCAAATTTATCACATAAGATGAAAGTGTGCATTAAATCACCTGATGAAATTTGCGGCTAAGGATAGCATCCCTCGCCTTTTCAGCAATCTCCTTTGCCTTCATTTCTGGTTGGACGTTAAAAGTAATTCCAACATCACTTGGAATTTCCACATATTCTTCCATCTCAGGGTTGAAACAACCAGAGCGATTTCCATTCCAGAAGAAAGTGACATGACCAAACTTGACAGTTTCACTGTTGCAAAAAAAAAGGGAGAGCAAAATGACGTACTGAAAAGAGAAAAACAACGGGAGATACTAAATAGATAACAGGAGTTGAATGCAAAGACTCTCAGTTCAAAAGAAAACAAATTCTAAGAAGTCAAACAAATAGCTGCATTACAGATCAGTTCCAAACAAACAAGTAAATCAGCCATGAACTTCGCTAATGGTCAAACCAGGCAGAGGTTATAGAGAACTGACTTTCTGCTCAAGGTAACCAAATCTAGATATACAATTAACCAAGGAGATGCCTTAAAAAGATCAGGAAGATTTGTAGGTTTGCAAGACAGATACCCATTGCAGGGCCCCCCAATCAATTATATTAAAGAGAACACCTTCCTCAGTGTCTCAACAAAAGGGGCTCATATAGAAATTATAACCCCAAGAAAAATTATACTGCTGCTTCAGTTCAGTCAGATAGATTGATAAACCCTAACTATAACATTTTAGCCAACATATGAAGAATGGTAACATTTTGTTCCAAAAAATTGTACAAGATTCTTTTATGCCTAAATATAATTGAGATATTTAACATGCTAGCTCACCTGCAAGCAAATGTACGAACGCCATTGTGCACTAAATATTCGCCAGAAGTTCTGTCAATCTCTGGTGGAGAAACAAGGTAATGGTTGGGAAGCTTCAACTCACCATCATATTGAAGCATTCCAGTGTAATTGATCTTAGGAAATCGAACACGATCGAATTTGTCAAAATCTTCATACTCAAGAGCCTTGGCAAGCATAACCATACGATCTGCTCGGTAGTTGATCGTGACTACAGCATCACCATCATTTATGGGGCCAACAGGCTTCCCATTCTCATCGACAATAACAAAAGGAGGCAAGTACTGATCATTGGCTTTTGGTTCTTCCCTCAATTTCTTGACAGCCTCAACAGCATTTCTAAATTTGTATGGTGCTTCACCAAGAACTTGGGCATCCCATCCACGTTTCACCACATTCCAGTCATTCTGTAGATGATTCATCAACAATGTTCAACAACATACCAGATGACAGATTGTAAATTCAAGCAACCAAGAAGAAATTTCAATTTACTAATCCTGCAGTTCCACAATTTAGTAATCCAGCAGGCTGGAGAAAAAGAGAGGAAGAGAGGGAGGGGGGGTACAATGCCAGGCAAAACATGAGAACTGGCACAACAAATAGTTAATTTAAAAATGAATAGACAGTGGATATTAATATTCCTTGCGTAATTCCATGCCAAAACAATGATGCCACAATTATCCTATGGCAGAATGAGAAGCCGGACAATGATCATAATCCACATCTATCACGATAATGAATCCTAACACATACCTCGTAACGATCCATTGTCACATACATGCGCCCGCCACCGGATGCTATCTGTGCATCAACCCCCTTTGCACGTAGTTCTGCAAGTTCTTTCTCAAGAGTTTCAACGAATCCTACACTAGAACCATCCAGGACATCACGCCCATCAGTAAGTATATGAACACGAATTCTTCTAGCACCATGCTTGGCGGCTCCTTTTAGCAACAACTGCAAAAATGGCACAACAATCAGGAAGCGTGTAATTACACAAGGTCAGAAAGAATCCTCCATGACAAAACATACCTGCAACTGATCAAGCCTGGAATGCACTCCTCCATCACTCAATAACCCAATCAAGTGCAATGTACCGGTTTCAAAGCACTCCTTTATGTAGTTAAACCCTTCTCCTTCAAAGATTTTCCCAGAAGCAAGAGCAAGGTCAACAAGCTTTGCTCTGAATTCCAAAATAATCATATCAAAAAAACATCATTTCAAAAATATCCAGAAACACATCCATTAAGGTTCGTTTGGGAGGAGAAAGTAAACAACTCTTATGCACAGGGTTAGGGACATGCAAGAGATATGTAGACCTTACCCCTGTATAATATGAGGGATTGTTTCCAGGATTTGAACATGTGACCGTTGCACCCTACAACTCTAAAATTGAGCCACATGTTTGGAAGAAGAGAAATGGAAGAAAAAATTTTCTTTCCCAGAAGATTTTGCGTAGTGGGTAAAGACCAAATCCTTCTAATTACCATCTGACAAAAGAAAAGTCAGCTACCCCCAAACTTTCTTCTCCATTGTTTGTTTGGGGAAGGAGAAGGGAACATGAGGGAATGAGATAGAATTACTTTTCCTTGGAAAAATCACATATTATTGACCATATGATCACTTTTACCAAGAAAATCTCAAATCCAAACAGCTAGGTGTTAAGACTCTTGCTAGTAACCAACTCTAAAGAGAGTCCAATATGGCCCAACCTTGGATAAGTTTCATGTTCTAAAAAAATTGTTCTTGTCCTTGTCTTATTTGTTTCTCCCTCCTTTTAACATTTTTTGGATTCAACAAATTTGGGCTTCTCCGGACCAATTTTCTGGCTTCCCTGGACCAATTTTCTTAGGTTATTTGTGTTCAACTTTCTCAAATTGCTGAGTCTTGCCTACACATGCACTCATAATTTTCAATGGCATATGTCAACAATACAAACTATTTGTTCTGATAAAAACTACAAAGAATTTTCTGTGGTGAACATTGAGTTATAGCGTTCTCATAATGTCAGCATGGTCTCATCTTTCAATTAGATTAAAGGATTGATAATCATTATCAATAATGGAGTTCAAAGAGAACATTGAGTGATTGTACTAACCAACATGTAATAAATTGTTATTTAACTCATTATTTATAATGAGTCTGATTGCTATATAATGAGTACATACATTAGTCCTACTTGATAAGCATAATAATGTCATGGAAATCACAAAAGCCATTACAGTCTGAAGCGAAACAAGCATGCCTGAGATGTTTAGAGAACGAAGTGAAAACCATGTCAATCCCACAATCATCAAACGTGAAATGCATATTCTTGAGATATATGGGAGTTAATATTGACAACTTTAAGGAAAACATCAATTTTAAGTAACATTGAATGGCTACACGGGACCCGTGGTGACAAACAATTTTTACATGCACACATCAAACCAAAAATATGCTAATGGTGAAAGACATTTACCCTTGAGCAAAAATGCGGCCAGCGCCAAGTGCATTGTGACCAACTTCACTGTTGCCCATGTCATCCTCAGTTGGAAGGCCCACAGCCTTACCATGAGCCCTAACTAATCTCCACTTCTCGGGGGCACCCTATAAATTTCAATGCGAGTGATATAATGTTTAGATCCTTGCCTTCATAACAATGAAATTCGACCTAAATAGAGCTACGGAACATAAAATAACTAGTAACGACAAGAAATTCATCAGCATCATCATCATTATAACACACAGACGATTTAGATCCTTGTCTTCATAACAATGAAATTCGAACTAAATACAACTACAGAACATAAACCTAGTGACGTCATGAAATTCGTCAGGATCCTAATCATTGTGACAGATGAACGTTGACAACGTATAAAGATAAATCCAGGATGCAATAGGAGCCAAAACAAACATGCTTCATAGATCTGGCAAATACAAGAGGAAAAGAAGAACATCGAAGGAACAGTAAGAAATCTCGGATTTCCAGGGGCAAAAAGGAAACAAACCTTCTTGAGGGAGTCCATGGTAGGCGTATCGGCGACGTGGATGCAGTTATACTGATCGGGATCAGCTTCACCCCACCCATCCAAAACCACCATCGCCACGACCTTATCTTTTGGCAGCTTTGGATGATCCGCCAGTTTCCAGTTAACTTCGCCTGCGCTCCCCATCCTCGTAACTCTCTTTCTCTCTCACCTGCAACTGCAAATATCGATTCCGTATAGGGATCCAATTCACGTGAAATAAACCAGAGAAATACAGGTGAGCACGATTTTTGCCTTACCTGACCTTCAAAGGAGGAAGAGACAAGTGGACGGACGTTACTAGCAAAGCTGATAAAAGGAGGTAAGGAACCTCTCGTGGCGGGCGTGATATATAATAAATGCAAAAGAAAAACTACTGGCCGCTAGCAGATTCACGTTTGATCGTCAGATCAATAGAACCAGATTTTTAACCGTTGATCACTACTTAGGGCACACGTGGCCTTGTATCTTTTGGTTTGGTCACCACGCATGCGGCGTGACCAACAGTAGTGCACCATCGCGTCATTTAGCATGAGGTTGCTAGAGTTTACTAAACTAAAGCAAGGTCGAAGGATATTCCACAGCATATTCTCTCTTCCATTTAACGGACCGTTTTAGCATTTGTTGACGTGTCCACAAAACCAGAAGAAAGTTGGAAGGCGTTTGCATTAGTTTGGTGCAACGAAAAGTTCTAGTAAATAGTAAAAGCTCAGTCTTCTGTCCTTTCCATACATAGTAATAGTATTTTCTTTAGTAAATACGATACCAAAAAATTATGTGCAAGGTCAATCGCCCAACCAATAGATGTATATTTTCACAAGCAGATGCAATTGGAAATTTCCATTTTCTCCACAATTTCCACTCTAAGCCATGAGATAACACAAATTTGTTATTCATGGATCCCAAAAAGCGTCTTGTATGAGAAGTTCAACACCTTTACTTATATAACATTCAGTTGGGTAATCCAAATCCGAGATAAATCCGATGTGGAATATTAACCTTGACAAAAAAGCCTGATTTTTCATTTTTCTAATCCAAACGTACGCATAGCAAAAGAAAGCAGCTTTAAGATTTTGTTAGTAGTATACACTGGAATCGTAATCAGCTTCACCTCTGTGGGATCAAGCCGCAAGTGAATAATCTTCATCATCATCATATTGAAGCATCAAGAGAAAGCTACTTCCGCTGTGACTTCTTAGAAGCTTTACGGCTTTCGAGCTTTTTCTGTGCAGCATCAAATTCTTCTTCAGTGAGATCTGGAACAGCACCATCTCCACCGTATTTAGACACAAGAGACGAGAACATGGAATCAAGCCTGCCTTTCCTCTCACGCTGACGCTGAGATATAACAGCAAAAAGATCTGCTTCTGACTGTTTACCTGGCCTGCAATATATGAAAACATGGCAAGGCTTTCCATTACATCTTTTCATTCGGCGAAAATAAATCTTAAAAATATTATCAGGAATGCTGTTGTATGATACTCACTTTCCTCTCTTTCTTAGAGGACTGGTGGGTGGTTTCCTTTCTGATACTTGCTTTGCCCATTTCTTATACGTTTTTGTTGCTTTCACTTCTCCTATAAAAGAAAGCAAATGACAGAATCCAGTACATGGGGGAGAATTTTAATTATACACTCAGAAATGCATAATAATCAAAGGAATTAGATCCTCCAAGAGTGATAATTTGTTTATGACTCCTTACCTGCAGCTATTGCCTCATCAAGAATATCCTTGAAACGATGTGAATCAAGCTTAGGATCTGAACAAAGCATTGAACAGAAGAGACTGCAGCAAAGAAAGACCTGTTGGACATCAACTAGTTTTTACTTAAAGAGAAATGAAGGAAAATGCATTGGTTTGTTACCTGTTCATATTACCCTTGCACTCCTTATATAAGTTGATCAGATCTTTTTTCTCAGACTCAGATCCTCTGTAGTTCCCTTCAAACTCTTCGATATCAGCCTCAGTGACCTGAAATAAATTCATGCCTTGTCAACACACAGCAACATCATAAGTTCATAACATTACAACAATATTAGGAAAGTCTTGCAAACAGATTGTGTGACCTTCTTGTACATAGCTCTAAAAAACTCATGCAGATTGTTAACAACTTCATCTGCAAGATCCTGATGAACAAAAAATTACAATTAAAAAACAGGACGATTATAAGTAGAGAATTAATTTCCCTGGAGAAATAAATCATTCCATTGTTTCATAGAAATTACGCCGACTACATTTTCTTCAAGAGTTGGTTTAAATGTGTGGAAATAAGATAACAGACAGCAAGTACATGGAACAACATTCATGCATATGTAGCCAAGACTATCAATGCAAATAAAAACCAACAGAAGATTCTGCAACCACTCACAGCATCGTCAACACAGCCCGTCTGATTGTAGACTGCCCGTTTTTCCTCATCACCAAGAATTGATATCACCTTTTGCAATTGCTGAAATTTCTCTTTAGCTTCCTATAGCAGATTTAAGTGAAAAGTTAAAAGCATAATTCATAAATACGAGCAACAAGGAATGGGGGAAAAAAAAAGGAAGAATAGAGAAAGTAATAGAAACATAACACAGTCGAGAATCAAGAAGATCAACTTTCACCTCATCACCGGGATTTTTATCAGGGTGGAGTCGCAAGGCCAACTTATAGTATGCTTTCTTTATTTCCTGCTGAGAGGCTGTCCTTTCAACACCAAGAACCTACAAGCATCCAATTATTTTCTGATAAATCTAACTCCCTTTAAAATTGTAAGAGAAATAACATTTTTTTTAATGAAATGAGGGAATGGAAATCAAAAACAAGAGGGTGTGAACAGACTACAGCAGCAACAACAACAAAAATAAGAGAGGTCTTGACTCTTGAGGATGCAGAAACTAACCCACAAGCATAAATGTGAACCCCAGAGAAATGTGATTTATAATGTTTTGCCTAGGTGTAAATGACAAGCTATTGAAGGCAATATACATTGGTACTGCAGATTACTAGATGCTCGTCACAGTGACGATTGACGAAGTTATCAATTATTTAACTTTGTTTGCACCTTGATGAAACTTCACTTTTTTAGAAGCTAAAGCTTTTATCAGGATTTCAGGACAGGGCACCTTGATTAAAACTATTGCTTACATACCAGTATTTCTTTTCTAACTTATTTTAATATGATTTTCGTTAAAGATAATAGTATCTGTTACTGATTAAGAGATGGCTGTCGACCAGCAAAGCATGAAGAACTTTATATAATGAAAAGCTCAACAACCAGAGGTGTGATAGAGAGATCATCTTAATTGAGATATGATGAAAGATTCTTTGAACACTTATTTTAATGGTACTCACACACTAGTTGAAGTTATAACTTATGAGTGGAATGTTGCCCATTTCATAATTTAATTTGAAGGAAGGGGCAAGAGTTCACCCAAAAGGAGGCAATGTTAGATACTGAAATGGAGCAGAATTTCAGAAGAAGCATGATAGAAAAAAATACCACAGTGAAGTTCCAGTCATGATAGATGTGGACTATTTGGAAGGAAGGACAACCTAGCTAGTGAAGTATTTTATAGTTGGATGACAAATAGACAGAAATTATAGTTGACTGAGGTTTCCATCAAATCTCCTAAATAATAGACTACATGTCCCTTTCCTTATGGAACATTCAGTAAGCCCTTTTCGATAAATGGTTATAGAGATTCTTAAAGGAAACCTGTCGTCTCTACTATGCAGGAAAACAATTGCAGTGAAACACAAAACAAGTAACAGCAATTTAAGCACAAAAGAATTAAAGGAACGTATAAGGATTCAGAGCTTCGAAAAAAGATAAATAACCCAGGGGAGGGAAACCGCCTGCACTTCGTTTAAAATAGGAAAGATATTTAAGGTGGATTCTGGGAATGAGTAATTGCACACGGTGCGGAGCCTCCAAAGTGATTTAGGGTTTTCTATTTATCACATATCCAATGAAGACCAAATTATAGCCACTTTTTTGCAATTGTCTATCGAAAACATTGTGTGTAACCATGTGCAGGGTATGGTGAAGGATAACTGATATATTCCCGTCATCACACTACATGCACATCAACCGTACCACTGCTGGATTGCGATGCATTCGATTCAGATTCCAAATAACGATTAATACAAAAGGTTTCAAACGAAAAGAACTCCAGCTTATAAAACGTACAAACCCTAATGCCCGATCCAGGCAGAATCCATGAAACAATTCGACGAATCGACGAGAAAACATGGCTTCAGAAACACCAGAAAAGTCTAAATCGCCAAAGCAAACCCGTTAATCAAAACCCTGATCTAAGGCCGAAAATTGGTTTGAAATACTAAATTAAAAATACCTCATAGAGGCTCTTGTCCTTCGCAGAAGATTGACCAATATCCTCTTGATGCTGCTCTTCTTCCGCTCCGACTTCTTCCTCCCCTTCACGAGAAACCCTAGATTTCTTTCTCTTTCCCATCTAGCCCCAACAACAAAATAAATACCGATATACTAACAACAACAATAATCAAAGTAAGAGAAATTAGCTTGAAACTTGCTTTATGTTGCGCAAGAAAAAGATAAAAGTAGTTTTTCGAGACTTCAAATTCTTATAAGACCTGAATTTTGCCGTCCGGTCTGTTCCCGCCTTTTCGCGTAAAATATTACAATTTCCCGCCGTGTTAACCCGGTACAGGCTGCTCTCGACTCATCTCGGGTTTGAATGGTATGTTATAGGCCTGGCCACTGGCCCATATGTTAACAGGGCTTACAATTAGAGCGCTTACGGCCTTCACATACATTAATGGCCCATTTAATAGCCCAAACCCACTGGAATCCTTACATCTCGGGTTTGGATGGTATGTGATGGGCCTGGCCACTGGCCCATATGTTAAAAGGGCTTACAATTACAGCCCTTAAGGCCTTCACATACATTAATGGCCCATTTAATGGCCCAAACCCACTGGAATCCTTACATCTCCGGTTTGAATGGTATGTGATGGGCCTGGCCACTGGCCCATATGTTAAAAGGTCTTACAATTAGAGCGCTTAAGGCCTTCACATTCATTAATGGCCCATTTAAAAGCCCAAACCCACTAGAATCCTTGCGCTTTGTTACTAAAGGGTGTGTTTTTTAATCGATAATGACACCCAATAATTTGTCTCTTTTGAACATCCTCCTTGCACTTTGTTACTAAAAAGTGTGTTTTTTAATCGAGAATGACACCCAGTAATTTTGCTATTTGAACATCTAATATGGATTTAAACTCGAACAATTAGACCTGCGCATACATAAGTTTATCACCTCATGATAGGGTAATTTAGGTAAAAAGCTCAATGCATGACCACAATGATATTGCTTTAAGTGTGAATTGAACTCGTGACTTGTCGACTCTATACAACTTAACCTCATAGAGAATCACCAACTAGAATATCACACAACTCCTTTAAAATAATGTGCATGCATATCTAACAAAGATTAAAAAAAAAATCACTCTGCGATGATTAAAAGTGTTGGGTATGAAACCAAAGAACAATCCTTTAGAATACGAGACACAAAGCATCAAAGATACATGGCAAGCAAAATCAACACAAGGCTCCCACGCCACCTGCTGAAAGCAATGTTGGTATGGGAAAGTGTATATTATTATTATTGTTTGGTATGTCTTTCTTCAATGAAATAAGTGAAAACTTGATAATAACCATAATTTTGGGTTTCACGGACCCAACAAATCACGTTTGGTCTGTTCATCAAAGACAAACAAAAATGGCATCAATGTTAGGCGAGACTTCTCATCTGGGGAATATTACCAAACATGACCCATATATATGGGCCATATACGAGTCTGACTGTCAGGAGCAGAACATGTGATTCGAACGTAAGTCAAAACATTTGCCTCGGATACTTGAACCTTCTCCCTTTGTTTTGTAAAAGTCAAGTAGTTGACTATTTGGGGGAAATTAGGTAAATATTTTGTTTAAAATTGTGCTTCTGATTAGATGTCTAACCAGCCAATTATTCGTTTCTATATGTTTTGAAAAGCTTCACATGATGAAAAATCACCAAATCCTCCTTGGCAGACAGAAGAATATTTCAGTATTTTGAATGGCAGGATCAATGATGGATCTACAAATCATTGCGCTGACTGATTTATTGCGCACCAGCTATGGATTCTAAATTTCAGAGTGGTTAAGTTGGGATTTTTTTTTTTTTTTTGAGTAAAGTTTCGTAGATGTTGTGATCCAATTAGGAAAATACCAGAATAGACTCCTCTATGTATAATTATCATTCGCATTAATCACTTAACTGATAGTCTAGTTTGTAAAAGTTTATGTGATTAAACTGTATAAACTCGGGATGTCATAAATTTGATTCTCATTGGGAGCAAGTAATATATTTTGTGTCTACGAGTTGAATTTTGACCCAATTTACTCCATTGTCAATTTTCATGGTGTAAACATGACGATGTGAATTTAGACTCAAAGATTAAAATAGTTATCGATCACCGTAAAAATTATCATTGACATCATCAAGCAATGATGGTGGGTTACCATTGTCATCGTTGTTTTTTAAGGAAAAAAAAAGGAAGAGGAGATTGTCATCATATTTTCTTGGCAGCAAAAAAGGCTCCACATGCATAAGATATGGACAGCAATGCATGCATGTATGCATGCTTAATTTCCCTTTTGTCCCGTGGTTTGCCATGCAAATCTTTAATTACATTATTAACTATAAACTCCAAACTCTCCAAATATTGGATTCTATCCTTAAATTTGTTCTCACTTGTCATCTAACTGGCTAAAGAAGTTTCTTGGGATGCTTTTGATTTTACGTAAAAAAAGACAATTTTTTTCACTGGTTTGTGCCGGGCCTGCAATAACATGTCATTTCACACTTTCACTTTTACAACTTTTCAGTAACAACCTGGTCAACTTTTCTGCCGTAAAGAGCGACAAAAGTTTTTTTTTCCCCTTCATCCTGGTTGACATTTTTTTCCTCACACCGACCTTTCAAAAGTGACCACGAAGAAAATGAACCCAGTTTTACTTGCCAGGTAAAAAAACTATTTCCATCACTTGATAAATAGCAAAACAGTCAAACAGAGCACAAAGAAATGCCTAGATTAATCATAAATCTGAGAATGATAGGCAGGGGCAGATCTAGAAAATATTACGAGGAGAGGATTGGTTTATAGGAGAGGGCGAAAAGGTTGGGGGGTTTATATAATAAATTGTGCAGAAACATTTTGGACTAAAAGTGGACTCTCCACTCTCCTTAGTCCTCTGTACGTAGTTAGTAAGCACCGTTCGTTTTGGTCAACTCTTTGTTAAAAAAACACAAACCCCATCAATCCAAGCGATAAAAGCGGGTGATTATTTTAGGATAATACACACACACATATATATGGAAACAAACAAGAACTACTGTGTATTGTGTCATGTTGACCGTGACCACTGCATATTTTTATCGCTCCCTGTCTCTGTCTCTCTCTGTTTATCTGCTTAATACGTTAATATTATACATGATTCGCGAATTTTGTAATGGTAAAGTAAACCCAGGTCGTTGAAAAGAGTTCCCACATTGGCAGGTACGAAGTAGACTGTTTTGTCATTTTCGTCATCTCTTCAACTGCTCACGAGAGATTCCCCTCTAAGTAATTTCTCTATTCTCTGACGTTGAGCCACCGCTACTGCTAATGCTGCCTAGTTATAAGATAAGATATCCCTTGTATTGTTTAATACTGTAAACTTAAAATCAATGGCATAAAATTGGCCTGAAATTTCTGGGACTTCCTGTAGTTTTCCCCCCGTAAAAGTTTTTCACATTTTAACTTTTGTGGGGAACTCTTTCTTTGATGTTATGATGGCATCTTTCACAAATAAATATACAAAGGACTCTTCTTGGACACACTCCCTTCTCACTATCAGGCTCTCTCAGTAATCCTTCCATGGCCGCGACCTGGTTATACCCATTGTTTTTCTCTCTGAGCTTTACATTCTCAGTTCTCTGTTCTGGTTCGACTGAATCAGATATTCTACTTAGCTTCAAGGCTTCCATTAAAGACCCCAGAAATTCTCTGTCCAGCTGGTCTAACGACTCGTCGATTCATTATTGTAACTGGACGGGAATCACTTGCAGTTCCGAACCATCACTGTCTGTAAATTCTGTGGGGTTACAAAGCTTGAATCTTTCTGGTGAAATCTCTGCTTCTATATGTGAACTTCCGAATCTTGTTAATCTTAATCTCGCCGACAATCTCTTTAACCAGCCAATCCCTCTACACCTCTCTCGTTGTAGTCTTTTGGAGACTTTGAATCTGAGTGATAATCTCATTTGGGGCACAATCCCATATCAGATTTCTCAGTTGGGGTCCTTGAGAGAGCTTGATTTCAGCAGAAACCATGTTGAGGGGAAGATCCCAGAAGGCATTGGCTCATTGGGTAAGCTGCAAGTGCTCAACTTGGGAAGCAACTTGCTTTCAGGTAGTGTTCCTTTCGTCTTTAAGAATTTAACTGAGCTTGTTGTGCTTGATTTGTCTCAAAATCCTTACTTGGTGAGTGAGATTCCAAGTGAGATTGGAAAGCTGGTGAAGCTTGAGCAGCTTTTGTTGCAAAACTCTGGTTTTCATGGTGAAATACCCAATCCTTTGGTTGGTTTACAGAGCTTGAAGATATTGGACATTTCCCAGAACAATCTTAGTGGTTTTCTTCCTCAGACGCTGGGGTCTTCTTACCAAAACCTGTTGTCTTTTGATGTTTCACAGAACAACCTTTTAGGTTTCTTTCCAAATGATGTGTGTAATGCCAAAGGCCTGATAAACCTGAGTCTTCACTCAAACTTCTTCAATGGTACCATATCTAGCTCCCTCAATGACTGCTTGAATCTTGAAAAGTTTCAAATTCAAAACAACGATTTTTCTGGTGATTTCCCTGATGAGTTATGGTCATTACCCAAAATCAAGCTTGTCAGAGCAGAAAACAATAGATTTTCTGGAGAGATACCAGATTCAATTTCACTTGCTGCTCAACTGGAACAAGTTCAGATAGATAACAACAGCTTTACTGGTAAAATTCCTCAGGGTCTTGGTCAGGTCAAGAGCTTGTATAGATTCTCTGCATCTATTAATGGCATAAATGGTGAACTTCCTCCAAATTTTTGTGATTCCCCTGCTATGAGCATCATAAATCTCTCCCACAATTCACTGTATGGTCAAATTCCAGAGCTTAAGAAATGCAGGAAATTGGTCTCATTGTCACTGGCAAGCAATAGGCTCTCTGGGGAAATCCCACCGTCACTTGCTGATTTGCCAGTGCTTACTTACCTTGATTTGTCCGATAACGATCTCACTGGTTCAATCCCACCAGGGCTTCAGAACTTGAAGCTCGCTCTATTCAACGTATCATTCAATCAACTATCTGGCAGAGTCCCTTTGTCACTAATCTCAGGCCTTCCAGCTTCTTATCTGCAAGGAAATCCTGGACTTTGCGGTCCTTCCTTACTCAGCAGTTGTCCTGATGAACATTCAAAGCATCATATAATTGGTCTTACAACATGGACATGTGCACTGATCTTCATATCATTTGGCATTGGAACTTTGCTTCTTGCTGCTGGATATTTTGCATTCCGGCGATCTTCCAGACAGAAATCTCAATTGGGGTCATGGCGTTCCGTATTTTTCTATCCTCTTAGAGTCACCGAGCACGATTTGACGATGAGAATGAACGAAAAAAGTGCAGTAATAAGCAAAGGAGCTTTTGGTAGTGTATACATTATTAGCCTACCAAGTGGTGAGCTGGTTGCTGTAAAAAAGCTGGTTAATTTTGGGATTCAATCTTCGAAACAATTGAAGGTCGAGATCAAGACATTGGCGAAGATACGACATAAGAACATCGTTAAGGTCCTTGGGTTTTGCCATTCAGATGAGTCTATTTATCTGATTTACGAATTCTTACAGAAGGGAAGCTTGGGGGATTTGATTTGCAGTCCAGATTTTCAACTGCATTGGAGACTTAGATTGAAGATTGCCATCGGGGTCGCTCAAGGATTGGCATACTTGCACAAGAATTATGTTCCACATATGCTTCACAGAAATATCAAGTCAACGAATATTCTTCTGGATGCAGAATTCGAGCCAAAACTCACCGATTTTGCTCTGGACCGAGTTGTCGGAGAACCTGCGTTTCAGTCAACCATTGCTTCAGAATCTCCGGACTCCTGTTACATCGCACCAGGTACTGATCTTTGAAATCAAATGGTTTGTATGTAACATTGCACCTAGTAGAATACCTTGAGCACCACCTTACTAGTGTTTACTATTACCGTGAACCAGTTATTATGATTTTTATGAGAGAACCTTATCGAGAAGTTGAAGATCATTCAGAAATGGCTGCATCAATACATTGATTATGACCGATTTCATTGATGTATATTTTATAGCATGTAAAAGACGATGTAGTTTTGGAATTGCTTGGGCTCATAGAGTACACTCACTTATGTTGTTGATTGTTTGGTTTCAGAGTCTAGATACACTAAGAAAGCAACAGAACAGATGGATGTTTACAGCTTTGGTGTTGTGCTACTAGAGCTTGTGACTGGTCAAAATGCTGGGAAAACAGAAACTTCTGATTCTCTTGACATTGTGAGGTGGGTTCGGAGGAAAATCAACATCACCAATGGTGCCCTCCAAGTTATAGACCCCAAGGTTTCTAGTTCCTTCCAGCAGCAGATGCTAGGAGCTCTAGAAATCGCTTTGACTTGCACTTCTGTTAATCCAGAGAAACGGCCATCGATGTTTGAAGTTGTGAGAGCACTCGAGTCCTTAAACCCAAGTCCTCATCTTCCAGTCTCTACCTCAGATGATAATGAATCTCTAGTTTGAACAAATAGGCAAGCATTACCTTTTGTTTTGTACTTTATATCTTTACTATGTATAATCCAAGTTAAAAGTCTCTCTTGTTTTTATCTTCACGTCTTCATTGGAGAAGAAAGAACACATTGGGGCATGATATACTCTGTTCTGTGCCTGTGCCTGTGCCTGTGCCTGTGTTTATGTTTTTGGATTTGATTTGGGGAACAGATGATGTCTACATTCTCGTGTAATAGAAACAAATACCATTTTTGAAAGTATTCTCTACATGATTACTCTGGTACTTAAAATAATTTTTGTGGCTAATTGAACAGTGTAACATGAACTTTTTATACATGGATCATGATCAAAACATTCAATTTTCGGGAACCAAAATGGCACTACTAGAAATTTCCACTTACAGCACTAGCAATAGATGCTCATATGTGAGTGATCATACAATATTCCACTTGATGGATTGCAACATTGGGGAATGGGCATCTCCGCCTTATTCAATCGGTTGGGATATTGGATTCTGATTTTTGACGCGAATTTTCCTAATCAACTGCTTTATTTGATATTTTTTTTGATAATCGAGAATTTCTTAACCCAACATATCCACCACACAATTGAGAGCTAGTTCAAAATTTGGATAACCAATCCAATCCGCTCGATGTCTGACATAGGTCAAACTATCCAATCCACTCTACACTAACGATAGGTCAAATTGGGCTGGTGGACATGTTAAATAGAGTCGAAGCCCGTGAAGGAAAAATGAGGGAGTCCAAATCCAGCCTTCGAGTTGTTTGTAACTGTCCAAGCTAGACTA
Organism: Tripterygium wilfordii; assembly: GCF_013401445.1. Classification (NCBI taxonomy): domain Eukaryota; kingdom Viridiplantae; phylum Streptophyta; class Magnoliopsida; order Celastrales; family Celastraceae; genus Tripterygium; species Tripterygium wilfordii. The sequence continues at coordinate 12,299,983 of NC_052234.1, read as the reverse complement.
TAACACCAGTCAATCGTGGCCTATTACTCCCACATCCTGTGATTATTTTTCAATTTTTTAATTTGAATACAAGTAAATTTGATAAATATGGAAGACAAAAAGTAAACACGGGGATTTGTATTCATACATATCTCTTTTATTCGGCCAAAAACGCAAAAAGGCTATATTTATATATAACATAACATATTATCTAGTAAGAGTTTAAAACATCAAACATAAGTAATAGTCATTTATTTCTATAAAGTATTTTGAGCAAGAAGATTTAATTGGAAATATCCACAAATTTTCGTATCGCTCAACAAAATATGAAAATGAAAAAGAGAGTGAGAGACCCGCGAGGCCCACTATTCTATTTTTTTTTTTTGAAACATACTATTCTAATTTCAATTTAATATCAAGATAATATATATAATAATAATTCAATGGGTTAGATTCTCATACAATTCATGTTTCTTTAGGAAAGTCAGAAATAGTAAAATATCATAATTTACCATTAATTCATTCCATATTTCAAGCACAAATTTTCACATTTAAATTATGTATTAGATGTACCAATAGAGTAATAGTACAATACCCATCCGTATTTATTACTTTAAAATAGAAAAATATTTTAAAATTAAAAAAAAAAACATTTAACAGATATAAAGTGATAAATCATGTAAAAGTAAAAAGATAGATTTCGTAAAGAAAGATATACATTAGAGATTAAGATGCAGAGATTAACGCGGGGGAGGCAGTTGTAGGTGTTGGAGAGAGAATGTGTTTGGATTGGATTGGGAGGAGAGATTGGGATGAACAAGGGAACCTTGCCGTAGTTGATTTCAAGATAAATGTTGAGAGGAGAAAAGTGGTGTGTGTGAGTAAGCGAGTAAGTGTGTGCGTGCCCGACCGAGTGACGGGAAAGCGGAGATGAAAGGTGGTGGCGGTGTGCATTCCGGGAAGTGGCGATGGAAGGGGCCGGTTGGGATACTGTGCCTTGTCATCTTTTCTCTTGTTCCTCTCATTTTCCTTCACAATGGCGCTCACTCTGGTGGTAATAATACTCAATCTCTAGATCTGTTCGTGCTTCTTTTCTACGCTCTCATCTACAATCAGGGCATGATCAGATCCAGATTTAAGAGTATATGGAAGCTGATCTGGTTTCCTATTTTTGCTTCACTCGATATGCATTTCTATGTAACTGTACAACTGAGGACTAGTTTTGAATCGTTTTGGTTCTCCTATAGATCCATTTGTATTGAATTAGAAGTTTATGACACGCCTTGTTTATCATTCCTTTTGCAGCATATCCATATGATCAACCAAGTTCGACTACTGTAAGCAATTGTTTACTGATTTTAATGTTTCAATGTTGAAGCTTCTCCTAATTGCATATAATTTTGTTCTTCACTTATATTTTCCTTTTGAATGATTTAAACCAGAATGTCCTTATAGACAACTTGAATGACCCTAAGGTAATCTCCTTTGTTTAGACTTTGAGTCATTACTATTGTAAAGAATAGTCCCTTTAACCTTATGCTTCCTTACACAAGTTGTTACTTCTATTTAAGCAGAGGAAACATGAGAGCATAGTAAATGACACCATTGTATATGATATACTTGGAAAATTACCACCAATCATTCCGCAGGTCTGTTGCATAATCTTATTCTGATGTTCTGTTTAAATATTGGGCATGGTTTAATTTGTGTAATTTGTCAGAGATTTCTTGGTGGATCGGTTATTTGGACTTTTGAAAATAGGGGATTCTAGACTTTGAATGTGTACAATTCTGATCTGGATTTTTTTTCCTCAATTAAAGAAGACAATAAGAATTCACCTGGAAATTTTAATCTCGATAAACCTAGAAAGGGCTCAAGTATGATGATTGAAGACTATCTAACTCCCACTTAGGCTCCCATCATCTATTTTATACTAAATTAGCACTTGTTCTAAGATTGACTTTTATATCTTTATCAGACGTTCACATTTAAAGTATTGCTTATCACTGTCTTTTCGTTATTCTTCTGTACAATAGGGTTTGAGGAACAGTTCAAATGAACCATTTAGTGAAACCATTGATAAGGGCGATACGGCTCCAAGTGGAACTAGTACCACAAAAGAAGGTTCAGTTGAACTCAATTTTTCACAAAGTGTTCTTAGATGATTCTTTTCTTTACATCATAACTTGTCTTTTTTCATATAATTTACTTGTTTTTGAAATCTTACCGTTTGTCAAATAATGTTTTTTACAGGTAGTTTAACAGCAGATGGTTTGCAGCAACCACCTATCGATACAAATGTATGATATATTAATTTGTCTGTTTGAAAGTTTCATTCATAGCTTGCTTTACTAGTAAGGTCTCTAATATCTAATTTATGTGGCAGGATGCTAAAATTGGCACTGATCCCCCATATGAAAGAAGAGATGGTGTTGATGAATATGGAAAAGGTGTTGTTGATGAAAATAGAAATTCATGTGAGGTGAGCTTTGGAACTTATTGCCTTTGGCGTGCAAATAACAGAGCGGAAACAAATGGAGAAAAGAATGATTCTATGGTGAAGAAATTAAAAGACCAGCTTTTTGTTGCCAGAGCATATCTCCCTAGCATAGCTAAAGTTCCTGCTCTAAATAAGTTATCTCGTGAATTGAAACAAAACATTCAAGAATTGGAGCACATTCTCAGTGAAAGTTCTACAGATGCTGATCTTCAACCGGGGTAAATCTAAACAGCCTTTGCATTATTTCTCCATCTTCAACAGTGTGTTTTGATGATAGTTTTCGCTTTATGGCAGCAAGATAGCAAAAATTGTTATTACTTTCGTTATTGATCTGCTTGGTGTGTACATTGGAGTCGTCTAATCTAATGACTTGTTACATTATTCGTTAGTGCTGTACATTATGCTATGCTTGTCTTTCCTTCTTCTGAATAAAAGTTAGTGCGCTCTTTTCACTTTGACCAGTCATAACTCATGTTCTTAGAATTATCCTCTTTTGACAAGGCACAAACTAGCTAAAATTTTCTTTTTTGCATTTCTTCTTTCATTTGTGTTTTGATAACAATCTTTTGTTGCTTCATTCAATAATAATGACAATAATAATCTTCTGTCAATTGTGCGAAATTTTGCTTTTTTGGCACTTCAAGTGTGAGTATGCTGGTTTTGGATGCTGGCCAGTGGCCACTAATCGCGTTTGGACCCTCAAGGTGGCTAACATTTGACTTTTACGGACAGGACCAAAATTGGAAATTGTATACCTTACTGATTTTGTTTTTTTTTTCTTAGAGTGTTGGATGCTTGCATCCAAGTCCAGGATGGTGATTTTAACTTCGAACTCATTCTGTTTGTGTAATTTGACCTACTCATTATGTGTTCTCTCAAAACTTCGACCAAGTTATTTCTGGGTCTAATGCTTACACTATTGTGTTCAACCTGAATATGTGTTTTATTTTATTTTATTTTTTAAAACTGGTGTTGTAATTGTATGTGAGTGCCAAGTTTGTTGAAATGAAAATGTAATTGCTTAAGTAGTTAATTTTGCATGATTGCCATTTTATTCAGATCTGTTATGAAATCCTGGCAAAGCTTTCAGTGTTTCAGGCCACTCTTCAGTATGCCCGGCAGCAGTGTTTTGCATATGAATCTCCTCGGCTAGCTTTTAGTGTTTCCGTGAATATATTGCAAGCTGATAAAATATATTCTGATTGCTGCTCAAGAGAAGGGGAAACACACATGCACATATCACGAAACCAGTTTAAATCCTTTTAGACAATCTCCAGTCACTAAACCTCTTCTCAATTTAATCATCGTTTGTTATGTTGTTAAATCTATTATTACTTGTTTCATGCTTTCTTCTGTTGGCATGCGGTGATCAAAAAGTTTCCACTGTTTTTGTCCTTTGGCTTTTATTGTCTACTGTCAAAATTGATCATATTGCTCAAAACTAAGTGGGATTACATATATTATCAGGATTGAGAAGAAATTACGTAAGATGGAAGCTACAATAGCCAGTGCTAAATCATACCCCGTGGATTGCAGCAATGTTGATAAGAAGTTGAGACAGATACTTGACATGACCTCAGATGAAGCAAACTTTCACATGAAGCACAGTATCTTCCTCTTCCAACTAGCAGTCCATACTATTCCAAAGGGTCTCCATTGCCTGTCTATGAATCAAACGGTGGAATATTTTAAATCACCTTTAAAAGACATGGAGCTCTCTCTAACTGGGAAATATTTTGACCCCACTTTGCAACACTATGTTATCTTCTCCAAGAATGTACTTGCATCATCTGTCGTAATCAATTCAACTGTTATGCATGCAAGAGTATGTTACATATATTCTAGCTTGCTTGTTGACTTTACTGGTCATTATCTGTGTTGTGCTGATATAAATTGACTGGCTACTCTGCTATATTTCAGGAAAGTGCGAACGTAGTCTTCCATGTGCTGACAGATCTACAGAATTACTTTGCAATGAAACTATGGTTCTTCAGAAATACGTATAAGGATGCTGCAGTTCAAGTTCTGAATATTGAACATCTTAACATTGATTTCCATGCTAAGGCAACGGACTTAAAAATGTCCTTGCCTAGGGAGTTTCATATTTCTTTTTCTAGTGTTGATAACCAACCATCAAAATATACTAGAACAGAATACATAACTACCTTTTCTCATTCTCACTACCTTCTACCTGAGATATTCAAGAGGTTGGAGAAAGTTGTGGTTTTGAGTGATGATGTTGTTGTCCAACGAGACTTGTCTGCCCTATGGGATCTTTACATGGGAGGAAAGGTGAATGGTGCTGTTCAATTATGCTCTGTGAGATTGGGCCTGCTGAAGAGTTACCTGGGGGAAAACAATGTTGATGAAAATTCCTGCGTTTGGATGTCTGGACTAAATATAATTGATCTGGCCAGGTGGAGAGAGCTTGATCTCACTGAGATATACTGGAAATTTATCCAAGAGGTAAGTGCCATTTATTTACCAAAGATTTGTCAGTTATCATACATGGATTGATATGTTTATCTCACAACGCTAAGTTGCTATTGTATTTGTCTGTAAGTAAAAAACAAGTATACTATTCAATGGCTCTCTTGGTTCTAATGAACTGACCTAATCCCCTATGGGAAAGGATTTGTTCCAGTTGGACAACTTTATTATGGACTCTGCATGTTCAGTATATCAAGAGTTCCTTGATTCTTACTATTGTCAGTACTCAGTAGTGCTAGCAATTGTAATAATCATTAACTGTAAGCCAGGGGTTTTGTTGATTCTTTTCCTTCGTTTTTAATTTGGGCTGCAGGTGAAGATAGGGGAGAAATCGGTTGAAGATCATGAATTGGCTGCAAACTTGCTCACTTTTCAGGATGTAGTTTATGCTCTTGATGGTTGGGCTTTGTCAGGACTAGGTCATGACTATTTGATTGATGTTCGAGACATTGAAAATGCTGCTGTGCTACATTATAATGGGGTCATGAAACCTTGGCTAAATCTGGGAATTCCAAAGTATAAACCATATTGGAATAAGTTTCTGAATAGAGAAGATGAATTTTTACTTTCTTGTAATGTCGATGCATAGCCATCTGAGATTACTAAGAATACAAGGTTAAAAAAATTGAGGTGTGGTTTCCGTTTCCGAAGGGCTTAGAAAGTGTACTTGAGATAGGTTTCAGGAAGGTATTAGGTCGTGGCAGGTTTGTAGCTGTGATGATTTTTATCAACTGATTTTTTTTTCCAGATTTTTTCAGTAAATAAAAGGACAGTAGATTTTTATGCTCTTCTGCTAAGGCAGGAGGACTTTGTGCCTTGGAGGTATTGACGGTTGTAAAGGCGTTGAGGCTTAAATTCCAGTTGGTTGAAAGAAAAAGATGAGGATCGATAGGCAGGTATTCCTTCTCTGTGCAGTCTAGCAACTGAACCAAGTGCAACAGGGCATATTAAGCAATTTTGTACATGAAAAGGCACAATTGCAAGCATTATTTATTTGGAGAAAGCTTCCAGTGGCCATTGATTATGTAGAGTATTCTTGGTTGAGAAAGCGTAGATGGATACTCAGTGAATTCTTTCTAGTTTCCTTTATTTTTTTTTTATTTTTTATGTTCAACTGTTTTTGTAGTTAGTGAGAAATGGCTAATTTTTTTTGACAATTTGTATCGTTCTAGTAGTAGAGATATTTATATGTTTTGTTTCATGCATCAATTAGTATGGCTAGCTCTGGTTGGGAACACTGCATGTTTGTGCATCCAGCTCTGGGGAAATTTTTTATGTCAGCAATAAGGCTGATGCACTTCCAACTAGCTGGCGAAGCTAGTGATGAGTGGGCTTGGACTGAACTCAGTAGATATCATGAGAGGCATGTTTAGCCCAATTTTCAAAGTAGAATGGCTTGTTTAGATCGACTTATCCTTGTTTATAAACGAAAAGTTCTATTAACGGGCGTTTCCTCGGAGAATATAATAATATGTCCATGAGGCTGATTTTAAAGTATTTGATTTTTTTAATGTACTTAATTTCTTTTTTATCTTAAAATTATACAAAAATAACAAAATTGAATATTTATGACGTGTCATGATTTTGTCGGTCCAAAACACATGTCATCGACATTAACAAGTATAAATTAATAAAAAAAACCACAGCAATATTTAACGCCGTAGCAATATTTAACGGTATATATGAAAAGTAGAAGGGGTTGCCTAGCTCGAAATATTATATTTGAACCTCTTTTTTTTTTATTAGAGTGGGCTTTTATGATCTTATAGGCTTCATTCACGTACAAGGTTTGGCAAGTGTGTGGCCAAGAATAAGTACTATACGCTTGCGCAAGTAGTCGGGGAAAATTAGGCAGACGAGGAGGCTCGCATTTCGTCAAACAGTTGCTGGGCACCTGCTCCGGCAGAACATTTCGCGGGGATAATCGAACGTCGAACGAAGGTATTATAGTTGGCTTCATTTGTTATAAGTAGACGCAGACGATGATGGTTGAGGCGTTTAGCCAGTAGAATTCGGAGCAAGTCCCTTAAAGCATGATGAGAGTGGCGAGGAGTGTTTTACAGCGGGTACATGTTGCGTGCAACAAGAATGGATTGGTGAAGAGGGCGTACCAGTCCCCGATAGTCATGTCTCCTTCTCTTGTTTCTCTGGACCTCCCCGACAATTGGACTCCCGTCTCTCACCATTATCATCCTCCACCATCAAGTGAGTGCCTCTTAATAGCCGGCCCAGGCTTTGCTTGAAATTCGTAGGTTATTTTCCTTTTGGAGCTGCATAAGTGCTTATAGTGTTACTCTTTAAGCATTACGTATCGTTTCCTGTTCCTGTGACTCAACTCTTGAATTACTGTGATTTCATCAGATTCTAATTATGTTATGTCACTGGAATCAGTGTATAGATTCATTCGTATCATGTGAACTATTGATCAGTAATGTGGTTCTGACTTTGTTTTTGGGCATCCTTTCTAGCTATTTAACCTTTCAAATTTAGACAAAACTAATCCCTCTCTTCCAATCTGTGAACTATTTCCATTGATTGTCTTAATGTCATGTACTCTAATTCATGTAATATGAAACACAGCAGCTTCAAGCTGGTATTATGAATAAATTTCTTACTAGTTCATTTATTGTGAGGCTTTGAGTAACATATGCCCTTGAACTGGTGGCATAGATGTTGTTCGAGAGAGGAGTTGTCCCCTTGCAAATTTGATCATTTCCCTTTGCTGAATTTTCCCTTCTTCATCCTGAATCATCGGCCGCCATTCTTGATCCCTTTCTCGTTTTGCTGTATTCTCATCTCTGGCCACTTTCCTCCTTTTCCCTTTTAACTCTTTTCTTTTGGCATGATACTATTGTTGATGAATGATTTTTTTTTGTGACAGATGATTACCAGACAGCTGCTGTAATTGATGGGAAGTCCATTGCAGAGGAAATTAGGTTGATAATAGCTGGAGAAGTTAGAAGGATGAAAGAATCCATTGGAAGTGTTCCTGGATTGGCGGTAATTATGGCAGGACGAAGAAAGGACTCTGAGACTTACGTCCGCAACAAGATTATTGCCTGCGAAGAAGCTGGAATCAAGCCTTTTGTTGCTAGATTTCCTGAAAATTGCACAGAGGATGCCGTTCTTAATGCTTTGTTGGCTTTTAATGAGGATCCCTCTGTTCATGGTGTTCTCGTGCAGCTTCCTCTACCACAAGTAAATTCTTTAACTATCATAATAATGTTTATGACCTTTATGAGTTGCCGTGTTCAAAATGTGGAATGTGCACGCCATACTACTTGCGCCTGTTAACATTCCATTTTCCTGAATGTTGGTACCTTTTCCCCTGGAACTGAAATCGAATCATGTTTACACTTTCCGTAGGATGCTTTGGATCTGTTTGTTCTTTCGTTTCTTGCGTATCCTTACATCTTAATGTCATATGGTTTGGTTCTTGCCTATCCCTATGCAAGCAGAAAATCCACCTAGTGATGTACCCTGGGCCTTCATGTAAACAGGAAAGTTGCATGGGCCAGCAGGTATCTTGCATAGCTCTTACACCTCATGTTGGAACAAATAATAGTGGACCAAAGAATATAAAATCAAGGATTTGTTTATAAAACTGAAGTATTAGTTAGAACTTGAATAAGTGGATTATTTGGCAAGAGCGAGTGTTAGTGCCTGACGTCTCACCTCTACTAGCAAATTAAGCAGTGCTGGGATGACATTTTCTTTGTGGCCGCTGGCATTGCAGTCGGGCCTTAAATTGATTTTGTGATTCCATTTGTAGCCAGCTTCATCAGCATCATTCAATTCCATGTATTGCCATTTTCTTGTTGTAGCTTAATTGCATTCCATGGCCTGATAAATTAAATTTGTGCAGAAAGACTAATCATTTTGTGGTAGCAACCTAGCTGCTAATGTGTAGGAATGACGTAATTTTAGACTTTTATGCATTACTTCAGACGTGGGTGTTTTATGGATGACTAAGGAGGACCGAAAAATTTCTGCAACAGCATTTGGATGAGGTGAAGATTCTGAATATGATGGCATTAGAGAAGGATGTGGATGGCTTCCATCCTGTAAATATGGGGAATCTTGCCATGAGAGGAAGAGAACCATTGTTCATTCCCTGTACGCCAAAGGGTTGCATTGAGTTGTTGATCAGATCTGGAGTGGGCATCATGGGGAAACACGCTGTGGTGATAGGGAGAAGCAACATTGTTGGATTACCTACATCTTTGTTATTGCAGGTAAACCAACTTCTATTAGAGAATTGTCTCACATTGGGTTGGATTATTCACATCTTTGTTATTACAGGTAAAACCAACTTCTATCAGAATATTTTCCCACCTAGTCAGAATATTATCCCACCTAAACTTCTAATGTTATCCCACCCATTCAGTGATTCACTAATTAAAAATGCATTCTTTAATGTTTTTCAGAGACACCATGCAACTGTCAGCACTGTACATGCATTCACAAAGGACCCAGAGCGGATTACCTGTGAAGCTGACATTGTGGTCGCTGCTGCAGGAGTGCCTAATCTGGTTCGTGGCAATTGGCTAAAGCCTGGTGCCGTTGTTATTGATGTGGGAACTTGTCCAGTTGAGGTAAATGTTAATTTCTTTTTTTGTTTTGTATATAATCAAAAGTCTAACATGTATTTTCTGTGGCCAAACATTCTAAGAAAACTACCACAAGAAACCACGTGAACAGCCAATGCTTAAGTGGAATAAAGGGATGCCCAAGGCACTTGGTTTTATCAATTTTCTTTTGTGTTTATTGTTTAATTTATATCATTGGATGGGCAGGACGTTAGCTGCGAGCATGGTTATCGACTCGTTGGGGATGTTTGTTATGAAGAAGCAGCAAGGGTGGCATCGGCTATCACCCCCGTGCCTGGAGGAGTTGGACCGATGACAATTGCAATGCTGTTATCCAATACCCTCCACGCTGCCAAACAAGCATATAGCTTTACTTGACCACTACAGTCTTTAGTTACCGAAACATTTGTAGTTATGGCTTTAATTTTTCATTTCATGTTCCCGGCCAACACTCCATGCTGCCAAGGTGAGTACATGCTTTCACCTGATGGCTAATACCTAGATTTACTAAAACATACATATGATACTGTGGTTTCAGAGGATCTTTTTAGGGACTGAGTTCATGTCCTGCTGCTTTTACACTCGGGTTTCCCTGCACTACCTGCTTGTATGCAAAAGAGTTTTGAAGAAAAAATCTGTTGACCTTCCCAAGTCCTTTAGGATGAGTGGAACACTAATGCCCTCACATCTTTCACAATGACGAAGATCAATTGTCCTGCTTAGTGATAACAGTGATAAACATACAGTATGCTGGTACAATACGACTAGCCATCATCTTGATCATTCCGCCAAGCTGCCAGGGAAAAGAATATGAATTAAATAGTACAAACAGATTTGACCGAATAACAATCTAACTTTGATGTCGAATTGTGTAATATACAGAGGCTCCCATGGTGCCCCCTTCATCACTCTACTCCAGTAATGGAATTCTGCGGCTCCGCAACTGGAGGTATGCAGTCTACCTTGTAGCGCAGGCTCTATTTCAAGGAAAAGACAAATGCATTAGACTGATATCAACCATAATCAAAATTTAATAGCGCTGTCTGGTTCATGCAGGGAATGTGATACAACTACAAATCACCAAGCAAACTCAGGCCATGCAAACAAAGAGGTCATAACATCACTGTCAATTTCTCAGAGCAATCATAACAAAACTGAAATATTATATTTCTAGGACCAGCCTCATCCAGACTAATGATGAGGCCACAGGACATGCAACTATTCATTCGAATCAAAGGCTTGATGCACAAGGATATCAGATCTGCAGCATCCAATAGCCAAAGGAACATTTCTCTAATGGTTTGGTGAAGTAATATGCTAAAGACAATTCACCAAGGTTTCAGATTTTGATCACTCTTCAAAACACAATTCATAGCTTATTCTTCATGAGGCATGAAGGATGAAGGCATCTATGGATGTTGGAGCCTAGTTCCTACCTTTTTGAAAAATGCAGAATAAGAATTGTCCCAAATGAGTTTGTAGTTCCCAGCCACCATTGTACAGAAATTTCCCTGTAAAAGATATTATAGAAGTTATTAAGAAAGTTATTATACATTTTCAAGCATGATAACACAATGGCAGAAAACAAAGTAGCGACTCACTTGGTCAGAGTCGTATCGCCGGTAAGGTAGAATGAGCTGATAAAATAATCCATGGCCCAATGTCATACTCGGGAACCATATTAAAAAGCAAAAATCAAAGGTAGAGAAAAACATGTAACCTATATTATAAAAAAGATGGAAAGAAAAAGAAAGCTACTATGGCCTTGAAGAACCAATACAAAAGGACTGCTTACTGAAGAATTTATTATGGGGGAGTAGAATAAAGACTAAAAATTACCGTTTTTTCTCCAGAAGGATTTGTATACTCTATGCTAAACCCGATATCCTGTCCACCAACATGAGAAAATAAGATTAAGGCCATGAGATAAATTAATTAAGTGTCGAGCATCTAACAGTAACGCAAAACAATGATTGTTGACCATGGAATATTTTTACCTTTTTGCGCACATCTCTTCTATGATCTAACTTCAGCAGAATACTATAAGACAATAAATTTTCAACTAGAGATGCAGATATAACCATTTAGAGTTGCATTGGTCAACTCAAACCCTGCCAACCAACCATTTGCTGTTTCATAGATCTAGAATATGTGAATGATAATCTGGCACCTTGTAACAAATTTCTTGAGTTTAGGTTCTTTGTAATTCACTCTCTTTGCACCATTTTCTGGTTTGACTAAAATTTCAACCCCTCAAAAAATGAAAAAGAAAAAGCTCATGTCTGCATCCCTTGAGGCCAAACTGTAATGAGGTTCATAACAAAGTGATAAAGACCAAATCATTACGCTACAACTCCAGTGAGCAACCAAGTTACCCACGCCCCCATAGCATCCCCCCCCCCCCCCCCCCCCCCCCCCCAAAAAAAAAAAACAAAGGACCAGACAAAAGAAGTACTTTTCCACATAGCTGCAACAATGAACCAGTCCAATCAGGCTTAAAAAGAAGCTTACCATGTTCATCGTTCCTTGTGCGAGTGAGAAATCCCAAGCGATATAAGAGTTTATTGATTCCACTACCAAGGAAACCTGGAAATGAAATTGAAGTGAGCAACACATAAAAGCGGCTAACATTAATGATACAAATCTACTAGAATAAAAGAATTTTGTAACATACAAGTCTTACAAATCAGTTAATTATAAATTCCTTATATCACATTATCACTATATGGACCCTATTGTATAAGAACTTAAAAACCAAAACATTTGCACAGCTCAATCACAGCCAAATGAAAATAACTCTCGCAGCTATAACAAAATAATACTTGCCAAATAAATTTGTGAACAAACCTCGTGAGTTTTCCCAGCTGGAACACTGATCTCCTTATAGTCATCACTTGTCCTGTGGATAACATGCTAACAAAATTTAAGCTCAAATACATACAGTGATCAAATCTAAAATTTTTGAGAAATGTACCTTCCATCTATTGCACCGGCCACCTCTGCCGAAATAAAAAAGGGAGAATTTGCAAAGACCTCACTGTCAAAAACAAACATGGTCATCATTCATTGAATATCCAACAGCCAACATGCCACAGTGCAAACAAGACCCTCTGGGGAAACATGGTATATTGAATACATTTATCATTTATATTGCATATATACTTGCAACAGAAATTCATACACTAAATCAACCTACAATGAACATTAAGTTCTGTAGCGAGTTTCAAAATAATCATGCTACAATTACTTAAATGGAGCTGATTTTCCTATTTAATATGAAGAAGGATCCATATAAATCTTCCTTGTGAGAGAAAAGAAGGTTGCAGACCCATTCAACCACAAGAAACTCAAAATAGACAAGGGAGAGAAAAAAAAAAGTACAATGATAACAAATGAAATCACCAATTTGCATAAAGCCGGAAAGCTATTTTGAGGGGCAAATTTTAACAGACCCATTAACTCATCAAGTAGCAGCATGAAGCAAAAACACAATAAAACTGTACCAAAAAAAAAAATAACAGCTCTGACCACAGCAAGAACAAAAAAATGGTGCAAATAGGAAAAGCAAATGACAACCATCCAACAAAATACCTTAAAAAGGTAATGAGCCTTTCAAATTCAGATGTATAAACATCAACCGCTTGCTCGAAGATAGCAGCCTGATGGTTAGTCCTGCTCCATGTTCAGCACATAAGAGAAATGTCAAGCAGAAAAGCAGCCAAAACAATATTGTTAAGTTGTCACTAAGCCAAAGTATAATTAAAGACCAGTTTTATTACACCCTAACATTAACATAAATTGATGGTAAGTACATTCAATTTTGAGGGACCATGAACAAATTACTAATTTCCAAATAAACAAATTTGACTAGAGAAGAGATTACGAATATCTTACAATTTACTAGCCTCAAACCTCCTCCATGAAAGTGCTAGAAAGAGACGAATGAAAAGGATCATTGTTGTAAGACTGTACAAAGGTGGTCCATAACGATGTCTCTGCTCTTCCATGGGCCTATTGATAAAAATATTTAACTTTTTCCAGTTAATACCGACTGGATGAGTTCCAAGAATAATGTCAATCTTTATATTTTTGATAACAAATAACCAACAATATTTGTTTGAAAAATGGACAAATTCTATACTACTTCCAATAACAGATAGTATTACCCATCATCATCATTAATTTGTCGAACAAAATCTAGCAAGACCTGCAATGGGAACCAAAGAGCATGTGTAAGAGATTGAACTATGGATGAAATTTCTACATAAAATAGATAAAGCATGTACCCGAAATACGAAAAAGAAACCAAACACCAGATTGAAGATTCACAAAAGGATGGCACAAAAGCAATATAACAAGCAGAAAACAAGAGAGAATTGAACAAAGGCCAAAAGAAAGTGTTTATTACTTTATTCAGGATTGTAAGGTCATGACAGAGCAATAAGGTAAAATTTTAGGCCCAATCCAGCTAAACAAAGGCCTAGGCAATAAACATGGGGTAGCCAAACGGACTTCACCTGTGGAACTCCTACCAAGTATTTCACAAGGGTTTTATAGACACCCGTTGCGGAACCAAGCTGAGCCAACATTCTCCTCCTGAAAGGTGATAGCAATTACATGCTCAGATCAATTCTATGTTCGCGCATATTTCAATAAGGAATGTAAGGTTCTTCACCTATTCATTTGTTGTTTCCACAACATAGCATATCGTTCACGGATACTTCCACCAGAATTAACCAAAGCATCAACTTCTGCTTGCTTATTCCTCTCTGACCGCTCCCTCTGTTGCCTGATAAGGGTTCCCCGAAAATCTCGAGGCAGGTAGGTCATAACTGAAAATATTTTTCGATTTACATCATTCAATAACCACACACAAAATAACCAATAGTCGGATAAGCAACTCACCTCCACACAGGTTAGATTTGAATCCCACGTAAAGAGGACTAAGTGACTAACCTGTGTTGAATATGCGATCAGAATTTTTGGCCTGGAAACTCTCCAATGCCTTCAAAGTCTTTTGAAATTTATCTTTTATCTTCTCCAGCATTGCAGCCAATTCACAGGTTTCAGGAGTGGATTGCTGTTGAAGCTGCACTCAGACATCAAAAGCAGAGCAAGAGTATAAAGACCGTGAACAAGAACAGACGAAGGTGGCATGGCAAATATAATGTTAAGAGGGATATCAATGAGACAACAAACCACAATGGGCCAGTTGGATTTTTCAAGTAAATACAGAATTTCCTCCATTTGTTCCCGATTCTTCCACATGTTCTCATCAATTTTATGTGGCGGAGGACTGTCAGCTTCTTGTACCAACAAGGTTTCCCCTAACAACATCAATCATGTTAGCATTGCAAGAAGAGGGAACGAAAAGGAAAAAAAAAAAAAAAAAAAACTATTTCCGGCGTAAAACAGAGTATTTCATAGCAGTCCAAAGGTGAGAATGTATAAAATTTCAACTTAAAACATGATAATGCAAGCATTCAACATCAATCACTGAGCATGAAGTCTCCTGAATTGCCGCGATCTTGGGGAAATACAAGAGAACTAATGTTTTTTACACGTCTTCCTAAATCGATCTACAATCTCAGGAACAACAAAGAAGAATAGAAAATAACCTGGAGAAGGAGGCGATTGGTTGAGAAAATCGGATGCGCAGGAGCGAATCTCGGAGGAAAGGCGAGAAACGTCGTCGGAGAGCGGAGTTAAAGGGAGCTTGTCGTAATAGGAAGCCAAGAAACTCCTGGTTATTGGCACCAAACCCTCCGTTGATGCCATCTTTCAGGTATGCACGGCAATGACGACGATTCGATCAAAACTCTGCTTGGAGATCCACTCGCAGAAAGATCACACCGACGCCAGAAGAATAAATCTGTGTTCACGCCGATATGCTCCCCCAACTAAAAAGTGGAGTCTACGCTTCCAAACAATCAATGTCTACTATATACTCACGGTTTTTTTTCCTTAAAATAGAGTTTTCCTTAAAAAGTTGTATTTCTCAACAAACAATTAGGAACCTTTTAACCTTGCGGATTAGGGGAGGACCTGTTCATTAATCATTATCCTATGACGGGTCGATCATTAAAATAAAAAATTTGACATTACGAATCCAATTATATATTTTTATTCGAAACAAAAATTAAATTCATCTTCATCATACACGACAATTTTAAACCTTCAAATATAAATTTAAAATTTTAATATTTCCACGATCGAGTATAACAATTATAGATCTTTGTACATATCAATAATCTCACAAGGACTAATTTTTTTTTACCTTAGATATCTCAAATGCTCAGATGGACAAACACGACTTCATATGGATCTCATAGGACATGTGGGGCCTTGTATTTTTACATGGATCGTGATAGGTTGGATAAAAATACTCTCATCCTTAACATTTTCATGTATATAAACTAAAAATATTCAATGGTTTGATTATAATAAATTTGATTTTTCTTTCCAACAAAAATACATTATTGAAATTGTTACACTTAATACTATATATTTATAATTTTTAAAGCTTTTTCCAAATTTTGTTATGCACCAAAATTATGCCCCACACGGTTGGTCCTCGCATCCTAATCCTAATCTTGCTTGTTTTGTGGACAATCTACCGGGCCACCACTCACGCGATTGTTATGTTAATCTCATTTTCCTTAATTTTAAAAAGATAATAAAATTATTTGAGCATAAATTTTTTTTTAAGCAGAGCATAAGATATTTAAAGTTATATATTTATTTAAATGACAATATAACACGGGCCAAAGGTTTACGGCCCATGTATCTGAATTTTTATATCGAACAATTGACAGTAAAAACACTTTGGATATAAATTTATTTTAATAGTCATTCAGCAAATGACGCGTGTGGTATTGAGCCGGGACGCAACTGAAAACCTAGAGCCGACCATTCTGTCCAAGCACGACCAGATTTTTCGTAAGAAAAAAAGCAACGAAAAGCTTAATAAGTTAACGAACGAGCGTAGTTTGAGACAAGGAAAGCCAAATCTGGAATCGACGGCGACGGGAATCGAGTGCCACTGGTTGTGGACTTAGATTCTAAATTAAGACATAATTCTTCTTCAAAATCAAATTACATGGAATAAGAGGAGTGGAATTGAGTTTGGAGAAGCAAAAATGGGTTCTGATGCAGAGAAGATGCAGAGCTGGGCGAGTGTGGTGGCCACCTTCCTGGCCGTGGCTGTAGGTGTTTCGTTCGTCAGCGTATATGTAGCAACAAATCAATACGGTAATGACGTGCCCTGGGGTTTGTCTCGGCGGAGGAAGAAGAAGCCCGTGCGTGTCTACATGGACGGCTGCTTCGACATGATGCATTACGGCCACTGCAATGCTCTCCGGCAAGCACGTGCTCTCGGCGACCATTTGGTGGTAGGCGTTGTCAGCGACGCTGAAATCATCGCCAACAAGGGGCCCCCGGTTACCCCTCTCCACGAGAGATTGATCATGGTTCGTGCTGTCAAGTGGGTGGACGAGGTCGTTGAGGATGCACCTTATGCCATTACCGAAGATTTCATGAAGAAATTGTTCGGCGAATACGACATCGATTACATCCTTCACGGGGACGATCCTTGTGTTCTCCCGGATGGAAGTGACGCTTATGCCCTTGCCAAGAAGGTTGGTCGCTACAAGCAGATTAAGCGCACTGAAGGAGTATCTAGCACCGACATCGTCGGTATGTATATTGTATCATTGTGTATGGTGATATATGTTTATGTTGAGGAGTGATGATTTGTGGTTGGCAGGTCGTATGCTTCTATGTGTGAGAGAGAGATCGATTATTGAGAAACACAATCATTCTTCCCTGCAAAGACAGTTCAGCCACGGTCACGGCCAGAAATTTGAAGTTGGTGGATCTGGTAGTGGAACTCGTGTTTCCCATTTTCTTCCAACATCCTGCAGAATTGTTCAATTTTCCAATGGAAAGGTACTTTCAAGGTCTGTGACACTTTGTAATTTGGAAAACGATAATCTGTGTGATGACTTTGAATGTTCTAGGTGTGTTTTGGATTCAACCCATTCTAAATTTTTGGAGGAGAAAAAGAAGCAATTTCTTTAATTTGGTTGGATAATTTGGAGAGAACCGAGTAGATGGGCTGGAGGGGATGAAATATTCATCTTAAATATGGTTTCAGTATTGGGTCAACTAGTTAAGCAAAAGCATGGTAGGATGCTGATGTAGACAGATCAACATTCCATGATGTAACTGTTACTTTGCCTTGTAGATTATTTCTGGACCTACCTTGGTGCCTCTTTAATGGACTTCCATAAAAAAAGAATAGCATTATTGAGCTCTTGCATGTGCAAAATTTTTTGATGCAAATTAATGGTTTTATTTGCAGGGCCCAGGACCAGATGCGCGCATTGTCTATATAGATGGTGCATTTGATCTTTTCCATGCTGGACATGTTGAGGTATTTTGTGCGGTTTTTTTCTTTTATAAAATGTTCTAATAGAAGCCATTCATGAGGTTCACTCTGTGCCTGCTACAGATGGGATTAGTTTGACCTTACCGTGACATCGGGTCTTTATTATCTTCCTTATCCTGATCCTATGTCTTTGAATTTACATTAATTTGACCATGTATAGATGTGCACTTGCACAATGGGCTTGTTTAGTTTATTTGTTAGTTATAGCATATAAATAGTTCTCAATGGTTAGGCTATTAAGAGAGAACATATCAAAAAAATGCATGTAGTAGCAATGCAAATGGTTTTGTTGGTCATGTGGCCACACAAGGAAATATAGGATAAGGAATAAGATTGTTAGATATAAGGTAGAAGTAGCACCAAATGAAGATAAATTGCGAGAAAACTTTTTCAGATGGTAGGAGCATGCTCAACATAGAGAGAGCGGTGCGAGAGTGAGGAGAATCATGAGAATTTGTACAGGAGATGGTAGGAAAAAGACCTATGGCTTGAAGTGGTAAGCAAAGATATAGATTCAATAGGAGTTGATGAAAGTATTGTCTTAGATAGAAATGAATGGCGGAAATTAATACAGGTAGTGGATTCCCGTTTTGATTTTCTCATAGACTCGTGTGGCCGACCCCAAACTTTTGGGAGAAAGGCTCGACTGATGATGATGAATCATGAGTGTAGCATTTGCTGCTTCTGTGATTTCTGTGATTTTGAGGCACAATATTAGATTAATTTAATTGACGTTCTTCTATTTTGTATATTTATATCCTAACACACGAGTGCGCATATCTAGACTCGTATGTACATATAGTCATTTTCATGCATCCAAAGGATATATATATATGCATATCTCGATTGATATATTGGAAAATGGATGTGTGGATTTACTGAAAAATGCCTTCATCCTTATGCTTATGTAATTACGTGTGCTCATATTGACTTTCTTGTGTTGTGTAGATTCTTAGAGTTGCTCGAGGGCTGGGAGATTTTCTTCTTGTTGGGATACACAATGATCAGACTGTCAGGTAGCTTTCTTTCTCTTTGGAACAATTATCATATCCATCTTATGTACTCTCCAGTTGGGCAGGGTCCAAAAAAAATGGGTACAGATTTTTGGATTATGTTGGGAATTTTGATGAGCATAATAATTACTCCACTGTTCATGGACCAGAATAAATTGTCAATGAAAATAAGTAATCAAGTATTTTGTCAAAGAAGATATAGATAGAAGGGAGAGAATATATGGTTGCCATAGGATTAATGGAGACTGTAGAGAGTGTTGTTGTAGATCAAAACGAATGTTGTAGAATAATCCACATTGTGGATTCCAACGTATTATGGATCTACGTGGCTGACCTGAAATTGTTTGGAATGAAGGTGAATCAGACTATGATGATAGTCTCACTTCGGGCTTCGCATTCCAATCAATGCCTTTCATACAAGGAAAGTTCTTTTTTACAGGGTAGAAATAGTAAATGCAAATGCGTAATTTATATTAAATGTTTTAAGCGGGGCCCAGGGGGATGCTGTAAGTTTTTTTTGTAAGAGTATTGAGATACTATAGCAAATGCTATTTGTTCATGCCATTTAAAGTGCAGGAAATATGTAATGTTGGGGCAGACAAATCTGTATAAGAAATTAGTTAGAATCCCCTATCAAAAGCTACACTGTCATCTAATTTTGTGGAGTCAATGACCTTTATTATCATTGCCATTTATATCTTTTTGGTATCCTGTTCTCTTTTAGCACCCTCTACTTAGTTTTTCTACACAACTTTTTGTTTGTTATTTATTTTTTCACCTTATTAGTTGAAATAATGATTGTTCTGGAAAGAAAAAGGAAATAAAGGATTTCTCTTAATTTGGATTTGCAGCTCTAAACGTGGAGCACACCGCCCCATAATGAATCTGCACGAAAGAAGCTTGAGTGTTTTGGCTTGTCGCTATGTAGATGAGGTGATAATTGGTGCTCCACGGGAAGTGTCTAAAGACGTGGTTAGTTTGTACTTTGTGCCATATTAGTATACTTTTTCTTATTATATTTGTACCATACTAGTCATGTTAAATTTCCAAGTGTTATCGATAATTGGCTTTTTTTCTTAAAGGAGACTTGCTTGATTAGTGAATTAGTCGATTCAATGAAATTCTGTGAGTGTACTACTGTACTCTAGTTTTTTCATATTAATGTAGGTGTCAAAGAGGAATCGTAACAGGGTAGGGAAAACTTTCCTCAAAGAGGGTTTTAACTTTTAAATCCCCACTCCTTTGGTAGAATATATGTTTTAATGCTGGCAGGAAGAGGGAGTATCATCAATATATTTATCATAACTACGCCTGATGGTAATTCAGCATTCCAGTGTACATGAACACAATACATTAATGCACACTACCTTAGGAGATGTGTTTTTGGTAACTATTGGATTTCTGTGACTGGACTTGGATGTAAAAACGTGAGATTTTTCATTGTGGTGCATTCTTGATTATTTTGGGATCGCCCCCTATTAGAATGTGGTGCCAATAATGGAACGGCAATTTTTTTGTTGAATGCGCTGTACGGTTGGAGATTTGAAGCAAGAGAATGAATTTTCTATGTGAAAAGTAGCATATTGTTTCTTTATGAAAATGGAAGTTTAAAATCTGTAGACTGATTTCAGTTTGATTTGGTAATGGGATGTTGAACTGAGATATCTTTGGTACACTGAGTTGATTAATACTATAAAACTTCCTTATTTGATGTAGCTTTCTTTGACCGGATACTTCTACCGAATCACTTGCTTTTGTGGGAGGGGTTTTCCCCCCGTTTAATTGGCCAATTTCTAGGTCCAGTTATTCTAATGCGTTTAAATTGTGATGCCTTTGTGACCTATTTTATTGCGTGCAGATCACAACATTTGACATCTCCCTTGTTGTTCATGGAACCGTAGCAGAGGGCAATGACTTTCTGGAGGTAAAGTTGTGGATGCTAAGCTGAGCCTAGCATATGTAGTTGTTGGCCAATTATTAGTCCCATGTGGATCTAGCTTTAACATTCTTCTATGGACAGGAAAAAGATAATCCATATGCTGTTCCAATTAGTATGGGTATCTTTAGAGTTCTGGAGAGCCCTTTGGATATTACAACTTCCACCATAATTAAGAGGATTGTCGCAAATCACGAGGCATACGAGGTTCGGCCACCTCCAACTCGTTTTCTCTTTGGTAGTGTTGACTGTTGATCAAATTTGTGAGCCCTATTATTCACATTTACATAGAAATTCAAGTCGCAGTGATGAAGCATTTTGAAATACGGACAAGCTGAATTTTGTTTAAATTATATGTAATTAACAGAACATGACAGGATTAACAAATAAAGGAAAAAAAGTTCATTGATAGTTTGCTCCAAGTGGCGTAAAATAAGGAAACAAAGATGCTGTTTATCTTGACATGCTACGTCCATCTATGAATTGTTAATATGATTTGGAGCCATCAGCTGTTGTAACGTTTGCTGCTTAAGTTGATGCTCTCAATGCGTGGTTCGAGTCTAACAGAAGTGCTCTGTCTTTTGCTCCTTTGCAGAAACGTAATGAGAAGAAGGCGGCCAGTGAGAAAAAGTATTATGAAGAGAAAACTTTCGTGTCTGGTGATTGATTGATGTCGGGTCATCTCGGCACACATACAAGGCACATTTTGTCTAGCTATTATTTATTGCCATAGATGATAGAACTAACATTTGTAGTTTACTTTGTGAGAGCATTTGGACTGAGATTCCCCTTGCAGACCTGCTGATTCCATTGAGAAGACACTCAGCATATTTCCTAGGGTTTGCAATTTTGCGTGTACTTGCTGTAATGCGAATGCAGTTTTTTCTTCCCACCTTTTTGCAGGATAGATTTTTGAAGAGAAGGAAAACAGTATTCCTATGGTGATTCTTTTTTCCCCCTCCCTTTCTTAAAGGCGCAGGTTTCCATTTGGAGTTGATGTTTGAATGGATTGACCATAGTTCCGGATATACATATTTTTTCATTAATGACTCTTTCTTGCGAGCATTTTTTTATGGTGCTTACTAGCAGCTTTTTTATGGACAATGGTATAGCCCTTAGGGCATTGGATAATGAAGTAAAGGTACTTTGAGTCTAATAAGTTTTTATCTTTAACCATTGTACTGTGTTTATATCTAAAGTGGGTGGAGGATTAGGAAACATGAGTAGGTGACATTACATCATCAATTGACAAAGCATTAGGTTTTGTTTCTCTAAAAAAAATTCATTTAAACCTCACTCCCAAATGAATCTAATACTACAATACAAGACCATCTTGATCAAATTAAAAAAAAAAAAAAAAAAAAACCCCGAAAAGAACATCTTGATCAAATGAAATCCCAAACAAGCTGAAAGCCAACCAACATAATGTAATTAAACCATCCCTATCTTGCCCTTTACCAGTTCTAATGATACCTCTGTTTCTATTTCATGTGTATAATTTCCAACCCAAAACAACGAAGTCACATGTATGATATAACGGACTTGGTGAGCTATAGCCTTCATCTAATCTTGATTCTTGTGGCGTGTGTTCAAAGGGAGATGGAAAATAAAGGTTTAGACGGCACAACTTGTACAGTTACAGGATTTGGGTACAAAAGCACAAACCCCATAAGGCTTGTTGGGAAGCTCACAGTCGATGCCAAAGCAGCAAGGCATGGTGGCACAGGTGGTGGCGACGCCAATACCAGCGCAGCACTTGCACACCAAGCAGAGCTGATAAGGCGCCAGTCGTCGTCGCTGTTGAGTTCCATCAGCTTTGGCCTCAATTACTCTGTACTCCACTGGACCTATAGGCTGGAATTCAACTGCACGAATTTGACCTGTTACACATACGCAATCAGATCAACATAATAGATGACTAGAAATCCAAAATAAATGATGTTATTACATAGAAATCAACTTACCTGGAGCAATAAGGAGGACTAGTGATAATAGTAACTTCAGGACATGGTCAATTGAAGAATTATCCATGGCACCGCGCACCGACAAACCTGCTTACATGCAAATGCACCTCTTCATAGTTCATACTTCATAGACAGAGAGAGGAAAGAAAGTTAAGCATAACTGGACTTCAGAATTTTTGTGTGGAGGACCGAGCTGGAAAGATTAGTTTGGTAGAAGTGGGTCAGGAAAGAATCTTTGGTATTATGGGCCGCCATTGATAGAGACACAAAGGGGCAAGAGAAAACAGACTCCATCCTCAAAACTCATATCAGTCAACAATATAACAAAGAACACATTTCAGCTTCAAGGAAGCAAGCACAGATAAGTATTATCCATGTACTACATACTAGAAGCTCCTATGGAGTTCAAAAGCTCCATAGGCTGAGCAAAAATTGTAGATGTTTTTGCCAGATTGCAATCTACCAGAATACAGTGTAGATGTTTGCATCTCAGCCGCCTGTTTATCATTCAGAACTCAAGGAAGAACAGAGTTTTCACTACAAAGTTAACAGAAGCAACAAGTTAAAATGGCAATATCAACAATGGGATCGGGATCACCATGCCGATGCATACATTAAGTACAAAGAAACAAATGCACCCCATGGTTTCACAAGTAAGTTTATCATTGTGAATGGGTTGGTGATAAGGCACACCAAACAAGTATACATGAGAGCTGAAACTTTTCATCTAACCCTGCATGCAGCAGGACCACCAGGGGAGCAATTTGGACCAGGAGACCGACAATTAGCAACAGGACCAACGTTGTTGGGAAACCTCCTATGCATTCGATAATTAGGCATTCCCCCTGTTGCATAAGAACCTCTGCCACCTGTTAAAGTTGAGGCCATTGATGACGATGAGATTTCCCCATTGCTGCACTGTAGAGGTTCCAAAGTTTCAACTACATCACTCATCAGAGGCCTTGCTTTAGGATTCTGGCTCAGACAGTAGTATGCCAAGCTGCAGGCTTTTTGGGCAGCTCTTACTGAGTACTGATTCTCCAATCTAGGGTCAATTATTTGCAGCATTTTTCTCTTGTCATTCAATTTAGGACGGGCCCAATCCACCAAGCTCTGCTCCTTACTTGGTTTGGTCTTGTCAACAGATTTCCTCCCAGTTAAAAGCTCTAGAAGAACAACTCCAAAACTGTATACGTCACTCCTGGCAGTTAAGTGGCCTGCATTGCAGAATCTCATTCAGAAAATCAGCATACGTGACATGCAAATAAATGCTATTCTTAGTCCCAGCATAATCAGAATATTTTTTTCTACATCATGCCTGTTGATATGTTAACGCCTCATGATACTAATAACATGACTACCCCAAACTTTGCATGCTCATATGCAAATAGATTGATATCACATTATGATTCTGAGTTAATAGTTCCTTGCTCTAGGGCTGCTCTAGAGAGTGATGTTTTTTTCTCCAAATGTATGAAAACCTAGAGAAGTTCTTCCTACTCGGGTCAAGCTTCCAATAAAAGAAGTTTATTATATTCATCAATTACGATAGGATGAAGACATTTGACAAACCAAGCATTTCAGAAATATCGAATGGCCATACCGGTCATTACATATTCAGGGGCAGCATAGCCATAGGTACCCATAACTCTAGTTGAGACATGGGTCTCATCGCCCTGTGGTCCAGCTTTTGCTAGCCCAAAATCAGAAAGCTTGGCTGTATAATCCTGAAGAGCGAAAGGCAATAAATGTGAGTTCACAAGAATGAATTACTTTCATATCAATAATCATGTAAGAGAAGATTCTTATACGACGAAATAGGAGAAACCCTACTTACAGAGTCCAACAATATATTAGAGGTTTTGAAGTCTCGATATATAATGGGCATTTCAGCATTGTGAAGGAAAGCAAGCCCTTTGGCAGCTCCAAGTGCAATCATCATTCTTGTGCCCCAAGATAACGGAATGGTTGCCTCTGAACACCACCGGAAAGGGCACATCAACTTCAGTTAACAAAATATTACCACAAACTAAGTGGTAATGTAACTTTATAAAAGGTCATCAATAAACAATATTTTCTAGTATATCATCAATAATTCTTATATTGTGCATCACACAAGTGTAGATCATTTTATTGAATAATACGGTCATGATGTAACATTGTCATATTGTTGCCAGGCACTTGAAAAGCAAAGTTGAAATGGAATTGTAACTTTTTAAGAGAGATCGCAAGAGGTAATTATGGTTAATACTTAGTAACGAAGGCCAGAAAGAACCCAATTGCACTATATTTGAGGGAATATATCTTGTGAAGTTTAGAAATATTATGAGACAAGGTTCCCTGATGCATATGGGTCCCCATTGCACAGAAATCAAAAGCAAGGGAGCCCATAAGAGGGCTTTTCTTTACGCTTTCTTCACCTCAACTCACTTCCAACCTGCCCATGATATGAGATGGATGCTCACTAATCGACTGCTTCTCTTCTAGAAGTGAAGAATACAGAAATGCATAAACCTTAACATGAATTTCAAATATGAGTTTGACATAACACAATTCAGTTTTAAAACTCTCTTTTTCCACTCAATTGCACCAATCATCATACATGAACAATTAGCACTCAGTTTACTTGTGCAATAACAATTGATTATTGGACAGGGAACTGACAGATACAGTGGACAGCCTCATGGTAGGTCGGCCTCTTCATAAGTTGCTATAAAAATCGGTATAACTACATCGGATTCCAAGTTACAACACAAAGAGGAGTAAAGTTGGAAAGAAATGAGTCCATCAAAGATTTGTCACAAATCATCATATGATATGACATGCAGCCCAAAAAAGAACCGAAAGAAAAGGCATGAAAACCAGCCAAAATGTGGTCAAACCTAATCAAACTCTTAAAACTTCCCCAAAATGAGCAAAAAAACAGAATGGCTTACATTCTACTCCTAGAATCATAATTCAGGGGGAAAAAGTGGCAGATAGAAGCACAAGCAGTATTCAATACGAGCGAAAGGCATATGTAAATGTAAAGGCAGTGGGAATAAAAATACATGACATACTTCGAAACAAGTGATTCTCAAGGCTTCCGCGGAACATGAATTCATAAACAAGTAACCTGTGGTCATCTTCACAACAATATCCAATTAACTTAACCAGATTAGGATGGCGAAGCTGGCCAAGAAAGTTGACCTCCGTCTGCGAACATCATGTACAAAGAGAACATGTTAGGAAGGAGTGTACAATACTACTAATGTGAAACGGAAGAAAACAAGCAGCAAAGGCGCACATACAAGCCATTCACGATGCCCCTGAAGGCCCTCCTTGTTGAGAACCTTAACAGCTACAGGAAGAGATTTGAGACCAACCCTCACATTCTCGTCAATGTAGCCTTTGTAAACAGTTCCAAATCCACCTTCGCCGAGAATGTAATCAGAGCGGAAGCTCTTGGTGATGGTCTCCAGCTCGAACAAAGTGAATGCAATAACATGAGTATAAAGTAACGCGTTCTTACTAGCGTCCTCGAATTTACGAGGCGTAGAAGGATCGCTCAGATCTGAGACGGAACGACTGTGCTTCTTATCCGACAACGGATTTCCAGCTTTAGCAGGGAAGGATGGTAGCATATTCAGCTGTTGTACTGCCAACAGATGCAGTTCAAATCATCACTACTCTATTCCATAATTGAATCTACCGAAACAGAAGAAACTCACATTGCAGTAGAAAAAGTAGAGTAGAAGTTCAGATCTAAGAAAAACCTTGAGCATTGGAGACAACGGCGGATTCCTCTCTAGTACCACAATTGCCCATCTCTGTCAATGTGAGTAGCTATGGTTGCGGCTGCGGTTGCCGTTGGTGGTACTGGTTCGTGTATGGAAATCCTAAAAACGCAGAGTTTCATTCTTCGGAACCTGCCTTCCTCTTCCCCTACTTGGGATTTAGATATACGTGACTACTGAAACCTTTATTAGTAAAAAAATTATCAAACAACAGTACAACACAATTCATGTCACAGAAACACGAGGGGAGGGGAGAAAAAAAAAAACCTAAAATTGCTAATTTTCTAGTCTCTCTCTCTCCTTTGCGTATTGGGCAGCCATTGCTCTCTTCTTCTCTCACTGATCTGATAGACAATTCGATATCCTCCCTGCATCATACACAAAAGCGTAGGACCAGTTATTATATTTTTTTCAAAAAAAAGAAGAAAGAAAAAATGGCTTAAAAAAATAATTAATAATAATAATAATAAAGGCGTAGGTGAGACCTGGTAGTCACGAAGGGTACTGGACAACACAGTTAACAACTTTTGTCAATGTCAGACACCCTAACTGGCTTGTACCACATTCTCCTTTTTTTTGTGTAAATTTGGGATTAACGAGGAAAATTAGAATCTAAAGGTGGAAATGAAATTTAGGTGGGGGAGAGAGAGTGAGAGAATTGCCAACTTTGATAGTAATGATGTAGCCTGTGGGGAGTTCATATCAGATATTTATGAGTTACTGTAACACTGTCGTTCAGGTCAAACGATATTTAATGTATGTGCTTGAGCCCCGCAGGCCCAAGCACTTTGGATCAAAAAATTCAGGCCCGGACGGTCCGGCCCATGTTTGAGCCTTTCTATTAACAAGTAGATTTATACTTTATAGTCTAGTGAAAAGTCGAGGCCCATTATCGGTTTCTCCAGTTTGAGATACGTCTTTTGTTGATGTAGTTATATTGAGAGATGTGTTTTGTTGATGTGATTGTATTGAGATCACATGTTTTGGTGTAATTTTGTTGAGGACAACATGGAGGAATGAAATGTTGTTGACCTCAATGTTGGGTGAGAAGGGATAATGTATAAAAATTTATGTTTTGCTGATATAGTTGTATTGGAAGATACGTTTTGTTAATGTGGATGTATTGGGGAAATGTGTTTGGTTTCATTTTTTATGTAATAGATGTGAAATTTTTGTTGGCCCATCAAATATACCCTATTGCATTTGTTCTAAAAGAGCCCACTCGGCATGGCAAAATGCCAAAATGTTAAGCAAATTTCTTTATCTGGGCCTAAAATAACAAATCCTCCAAGCCCATTCGGGAAATTAATGGGTTGCTCAAGTTTGGTCCGTTTAAAGCCAAGATGTGGTGGCCCAATAAAAGAGTTCACTCGAGCAGGGAACGTGTGGATAAAATCCCTTATACTTGAGGCCCAATTGGAGGATAAGCGGGTTTTCTTCAGATTCAGACCTGCCCTTATCCATTCCAATTTTCGACTAATTGGTGGTGTTT
Source organism: Tripterygium wilfordii (assembly GCF_013401445.1). Classification (NCBI taxonomy): domain Eukaryota; kingdom Viridiplantae; phylum Streptophyta; class Magnoliopsida; order Celastrales; family Celastraceae; genus Tripterygium; species Tripterygium wilfordii. Next base: position 12,271,795 of record NC_052234.1, on the reverse strand, counting down.
GGCGCAGACTGGAGCTGCAATTGCGATGTCAATGACAACGGCAGTGGTACATTCTTGTAGCAGCAGTGATGGATGGAGCATGGCATCGCTCATGTCTGCTCTACCATCTCCGACGGTGACTACCAAAATGCTCTCAAGGACTCAGCCTTCCGTTCGACTTCCACAACAGCGCGGCCAAGGACTCGGTCTCACAATTTCCCTCCAATCCGATTCGCCACTTATCGCCTCTTACACTGGCCTCGCTCCCCTCAATCCTCTCCTCTCCATTGGCTCCTTTGGTAATACGTGCTTATTTTAATTCCTTAAATTTGAAATTTGATTTCAGTTTGTTATAGGGATTTATGACATTTCTTCACATTGTCAACCAATTTTCAAAGAATCCATTTCAGTGAAGCATGTCCGATGCTTGTGTACGCAGCTTTTTAGTTGAAATTGCCTGGCGTTATGATCAATGCGAAGAACTACATAAACTGGAAAGTATATCATTCTCTATAACAGTTGTTACAATGTCCCATACATTTATGCTTAGTTGTAAGCCTCATCTATCTGTTGCGTTGCCTAAACCGGTTTTCTAGTCATGATTATATTACTGAGAAGACTTGAGGGAATATTTCGTGTTTTACTTGCCATAGTGTCTTGAATAATTTTCTGAGAAATAATTTAGATTACCTCAGGACTTTCCAGACCAGGACTCTCGCTATCCCTTATTTGATACTAAAACATGGGGAATGATCAATTATTTGTTCTTACTTCTTTGTGATTTAGATGCTATTTGCGGACCTATTTTGCTTTTGAAGCCTTTTGCTAATTCATGTTAGAATAATTCATTTATAAGCTATGCAAAGTGCAGCATTCCATCGTATGTCCATTTGCCCACCCCCTCACTTATGCTTAGTGGCTTTAACCAGCTTACATGTCCATTTGCAGATAACAATAGTTTTGAGCATAACTTCACCATCATTGGTAATGGTGGTCGAATTTTTGCCATGAGACATGGTAGGCGAGTTCCGAAGCTTAATCGACCTCCTGATCAACGAAGAGCACTTCTGCGTGGCCTTACCACCCAGCTCCTTAAACATGGTAGAATATTAACCACTAGAGCAAGGGCA